>NC_140585.1:1196537660-1197265320 GCF_964204655.1 Triturus cristatus | reverse complement strand
TCTGTAAAAATGGCAATTTTGGTCACATTGAGGCTTTAAAAAGTAGTTATTCAACATGAGGCACAATCCAAATGACATTTTCAATCAATTTTTCTACAGTCAAAAAAATTAATTTTCTGATGAAAAACGAGGACCCATGACCTGTCGAACTTTCTCCAGATGGTCAGAAATGGTAATTTTGAAATGTTAATTTTTTGAGTGTAAATGACTATTGCATGTGAATTATCACTTTTGGAACTAAAACAAGAGTGTTTAGAACCATTTTAATGCCTGAAATTGGTCGAAATAGAAGCTTCTGAGTAGGAGAAAAAGTCTGTAAAAATGGCAATTTTGGTCACATTGAGGCATTAAAAAGTAGTTATTCAACATGAGGCACAATCTAAATGACATTTTCAATCAATTTTTCTACAGTCCAAAAAATAAATTTTCTGATGAAAAACGATGACCCGTGACCTGTCGAACGTTCTCCAGATGGTCAGAAATGGTAATTTTTTAATGGTACATTTTTTGACTGTAAATGACTATTGCATGTGAATTATCACTTTTGGAACTAAAACAAGAGTGTTTAGAGTCATTTTAATGCCTGAAATTGGTCGAAATAGAAGCTTCTGAGTAGGAGAAAAAGTCTGTAAAAATGGCAATTTTGGTCACATTGAGGCGTTAAAAAGTAGTTATTCAACATGAGGCACAATCCAAATGACATTTTCAATGAATTTTTCTAAAGTCCAAAAAATCAATTTTCTGATGAAAAACGAGGACCCGTGGCCTGTCGAACTTTCTCCAGATGGTCAGAAATGGTAATTTTTTAATGTTTAATTTTTTGACTGTAAATGACTATTGCATGTGAATTATCACTTTTGGAACTAAAACAAGAGTGTTTAGTGTCATTTTAATGCCTGAAATTGGTCGAAATAGAAGCTTGTTAGTAGGAGAAAAAGTCTGTAAAAATGGCAATTTTGGTCACATTGAGACTTTAAAAAGTAGTTATTCAACATGAGGCACAATCCAAATGACATTTTCAATCAATTTTTCTACAGTCCAAAAAATCCATTTTCTGATGAAAAAAGAGGACCCGTGACCTGTCGAACTTTGTCCAGATGGTCAGAAATGGTAATTTATTAATGTTTAATTTTGTGACTGAAAATGACTATTGCATGTGAATTATCACTTTTGGAACTCAAGCAAGAGTGTTTAGAGTCATTTTAATGCCTGAAATTGGTCAAAATAGAAGCTCCTGAGTGGGAGAAAAAGTCTGTAAAAAAGGCAATTTTGGTCAAAATGAGGCTTTAACAAGTAGTTATTCAACATGAGGCACAATCCAAATGACATTTTCAATCAATTTTTCTCTAGTCCAAAAAATCAATTTTCTGATGAAAAACGAGGACCCGTGACCTGTCGAACTTTCTCCAGATGGTCAGAAATGGTAATTTTTTAATGTTTAATTTTTTGACTGTAAATGACTATTGCTTGTGAATTATCACTTTTGGAACTAAAAGAAGAGTGTTTAGAGTCATTTTAATGCCTGAAATTGGTCGAAATAGAAGCTTCTGAGTAGGAGAAAAAGTGTGTAAAAATGGCAATTTTGGTCACATTGAGGCTTTAAAAAGTAGTTATTCAACATGAGGCACAATCCAAATGACATTTTCAATCAATTTTTCTACTGTCCAAAAATTAATTTTCTGTTGAAAATGAGGACCTGTGACCTGTCGAACTTTCTCCAGATGGTCAGAAATGGTAATTTTTGAATGTTTAATTTTTTGACTGTGAATGACTATTGCATGTGAATTATCACTTTTGGGACTAAAACAAGAGTGTTTAGAGTCATTGTAATGCCTGAAATTGGTCGAAATAGAAGCTTCTGAGTAGGAGAAAAAGTCTGTAAAAATGGCAATTTTGGTCACATTGAGGCTTTAAAAAGTAGTTATTCAACATGAGGCACAATCCAAATGACATTTTCAATCAATTTTTCTACAGTCCAAAAATTCCATTTTCTGATGAAAAACGAGGACCCGTGACCTGTCGAACTTTCTACAGATGGTCAGAAATGGTAATTTTTTAATGTTTAATTTTTTGACTGTAAATGACTATTGCATGTGAATTATCACTTTTAGACTAAAACAAGAGTGTTTAGTGTCATTTTAATGCCTCAAATTGGTCGAAATAGAAGCTTCTGAGTAGGAGAAAAAGTCTGTAAAAATGGAAATTTTGGTCACATTGAGGATTTAAAACGTAGTTATTCAACATGAGGCACATTCCAAATGACATTTTCAATCAATTTTTCTACAGTCCAAAAAATCAATTTTCTGATGAAAAAAGAGGACCCGTGACCTGTCGAACTTTCTCCAGATGGTCAGAAATGGTAATTTATTAATGTTTAATTTTGTGACTGAAAATGACTATTGCATGTGAATTATCACTTTTGGAACTCAAGCAAGAGTGTTTAGAGTCATTTGAATGCCTGAAATTGGTCGAAATAGAAGTTCCTGAGTAGGAGAAAAAGTCTGTAAAAATGGCAATTTTGGTCACAATGAGGCTTTAAAAAGTAGTTATTCAACATGAGGCACAATCCAAATGACATTTTCAATCAATTTTTCTACAGTCCAAAAATCTATTTTCTGATGAAAAACGAGGACCCGTGACCTGTCGAACTTTCTCCAGATGGTCAGAAATGGTAATTTTTGAATGTTCAATTTTTTGACTGTGAATGACTATTGCATGTGAATTATCACTTTTGGAACTCAAGCAAGAGTGTTTAGAGTCATTTGAATGCCTGAAATTGGTCAAAATAGAAGCTTCTGAGTAGGAGAAAAAGTCTGTAAAAATGGCAATTTTGGTCACATTGAGGCTTTAAAAAGTAGTTATTCAAAATGAGGCACAATCTAAATGACTTTCCAATCAATTTTTCTACAGTCCAAAAAAATCAATTTTCTGATCAAAAACGAGGACCCGTCACCTGTCGAACTTTCTCCAGATGGTCAGAAATTGTAAATTTTTCATGTTTAAGTTTTTTGACTGTAAATGACTATTGCATGTGAATTATCACTTTTGGAACTAAAACAAGAGTGTTTAGAGTCATTTTAATGCCTGAAATTGGTCGAAATAGAAGCTTCTGAGTAGGAGAAAAAGTCTGTAAAAATGGCAATTTTGGTCACATTGAGGCTTTAAAAAGTAGTTATTCAACATGAGGCACAATCCAAATGAAATTTCAATCAATTTTTCTACAGTCCAAAAAATCAATTTTCTGATGAAAAACGAGGACAGATGACCTCCTTCTCCAGATGGTCAGAAATGGTAATTTTTTAATGTTTAATTTTTTGACTGTAAATGACTATTGCATGTGAATTATCACTTTTGGAACTAAAACAAGAGTGTTTAGAGTCATTTTAATGCCTGAAATTGGTCGAAATAGAAGCTTCTGAGAAGGAGAAAAAAGTCTGTAAAAATGGCAATTTTGGTCACATTGAGGCTTTAAACGGTAGTTAATCAACATGAGGCACAATCCAAATTACATTTTCAATCAATTTTTCTACAGTCCAAAAAATACATTTTCTGATGATAAACGAGGACCCGTGACCTGTCGAACTTTCTCCAGATGGTCAGAAATGGTAATTTTTTCATGTTTAATTTTTTGACTGTAAATGACTATTGCATGTGACTTATCACTTTTGGAACTAAAACAAGAGTGTTTAGAGTCATTTTAATGCCTGAAATTGGTCAAAATAGAAGCTTCTGAGTAGGAGAAAAAGCCTGTAAAAATGGCAGTTTTGGTCACATTGAGGCGTTAAAAAGTAGTTATTCAACATGAGGCACAATCCAAATGACATTTTCAAGCAATTTTTCTACAGTCCAAAAAATAAATTTTCTGATGAAAAACGAGGACCTGTTGAACTTTCTCCAGATGGTCAGAAATGGTAATTTTTAAATGTTTAATTTTTTTACTGTAAATGACTATTGCATGTGAATTATCACTTTTGGAACTAAAAAAAGAGTGTTTAGAGTCATTTTAATGCCTGAAATTGGTCGAAATAGAAGCTTCTGAGTAGGAGAAAAAGTCTGTAAAAATGGCAATTTTGGTCACATGGAGGCTTTAAAAAGTAGTTATTCAACATGAGGCACAATCCAAATGACATTTTCAATCAATTTTTCTACAGTCCAAAAAATAAATTTTCTGATGAAAAACGAGGACCCGTGACATGTCGAACTTTCTCCAGATGGTCAGAAATGGTAATTTTTAAATGGTAATTTTTTTACTGTAAATGACTATTGCATGTGAATTATCACTTTTGGAACTAAAACAAGAGTGTTTAGAGTCATTTTAATGTCTGAAATTGGTCAAAATAGAAGCTTCTGAGTAGGAGAAAAAGTCTGTAAAAATGGCAATTTTGGTCACATGGAGGCTTTAAAAAGTAGTTATTCAACATGAGGCACAATCCAAATGACATTTTCAATCAATTTTTCTACAGTCCAAAAAATAAATTTTCTGATGAAAAACGAGGACCCGTGACCTGTCGAACTTTCTCCAGATGGTCAGAAATGGAAATTTTTTAATGGTAAATTTTTTGACTGTAAATGACTATTGCATGTGAATTATCACTTTTGGAACTAAAACAAGAGTGTTTAGAGTCATTTTAATGCCTGAAATTGGTCGAAATAGAAGCTTCTGAGTAGGAGAAAAAAGTCTGTAAAAATGGCAATTTTGGTCACATTGAGGCTTTAAAAAGTAGTTATTCAACATGAGGCACAATCCAAATGACATTTTCAATCAATTTTTCTACAGTCAAAAAAATTAATTTTCTGATGAAAAACGAGGACCCATGACCTGTCGAACTTTCTCCAGATGGTCAGAAATGGTAATTTTGAAATGTTAATTTTTTGAGTGTAAATGACTATTGCATGTGAATTATCACTTTTGGAACTAAAACAAGAGTGTTTAGAACCATTTTAATGCCTGAAATTGGTCGAAATAGAAGCTTCTGAGTAGGAGAAAAAGTCTGTAAAAATGGCAATTTTGGTCACATTGAGGCATTAAAAAGTAGTTATTCAACATGAGGCACAATCTAAATGACATTTTCAATCAATTTTTCTACAGTCCAAAAAATAAATTTTCTGATGAAAAACGATGACCCGTGACCTGTCGAACGTTCTCCAGATGGTCAGAAATGGTAATTTTTTAATGGTACATTTTTTGACTGTAAATGACTATTGCATGTGAAGTATCACTTTTGGAACTAAAACAAGAGTGTTTAGAGTTATTTTAATGCCTGAAATTGGTCGAAATAGAAGCTTCTGAGTAGGAGAAAAAAGTCTGTAAAAATGGCAATTTTGGTCACATTGAGGCTTTAAAAGGTAGTTAATCAACATGAGGCACAATCCAAATTACATTTTCAATCAATTTTTCTACAGTCCAAAAAATAAATTTTCTGATGATAAACAAGGACCCGTGACCTGTCGAACTTTCTACAGATGGTCAGAAATGGTAATTTTTTAATGTTGAATTTTTGGACTGTAAATGACTATTGCATGTGAATTATCACTTTTGGAACTAAAACAAGAGTGTTTAGAGTCATTTTAATGCCTGAAATTGGTCGAAATAGAAGCTTCTGAGTAGGAGAAAAAGTCTGTAAAAATGGCAATTTTGGTCACATTGAGGCGTTAAAAAGTAGTTATTCAACATGAGGCACAATCCAAATGACATTTTCAATCAATTTTTCTACAGTCCAAAAAATAAATTTTCTGAGGAAAAACGAGGACCCGTGACCTCTCGAACTTTCTCCAGATGGTCAGAAATGGTAATTTTTAAATGTTTAATTTTTTGACTGTAAATGACTATTGCATGTGAATTATCACTTTTGGAACTAAAAAAAGAGTGTTTAGAGTCATTTTAATGCCTGAAATTGGTCGAAATAGAAGCTTCTGAGTAGGAGAAAAAGTCTGTAAAAATGGCAATTTTGGTCACATTGAGGCTTTAAAAAGTAGTTATTCAACATGAGGCACAATCCAAATGACATTTTCCATCAATTTTTCTACAGTCCAAAAAAAAAATGTTCTGATGAAAAACGAGGACCCGTGACCTGTCGAACTTTCTCCAGATGGTCAGAAATGGAAATTTTTTAATGGTACATTTTTTGACTGTAAATGACTATTGCATGTGAATTATCCCTTTTGGAACTAAAACAAGAGTGTTTAGAGTCATTTTAATGTCTGAAATTGGTCAAAATAGAAGCTTCTGAGTAGGAGAAAAAGTCTGTAAAAATGGCAATTTTGGTCACATTGAGGCTTTAAAAAGTAGTTATTCAACATGAGGCACAATCCAAATGACATTTTCAATCAATTTTTCTACAGTTCAAAAAATCAATTTTCTGATGAAAAACGAGGACCCGTGACTGTCGAACTTTCTCCAGATGGTCAGAAATTGTAAGTTTTTTAATGTTGAATTTTTGGACTGTAAATGACTATTGCATGTGAATTATCACTTTTGGAACTAAAACAAGAGTGTTTAGAGTCATTTTAATGCCTGAAATTGGTCGAAATAGAAGCTTCTGAGTAGGAGAAAAAGTCTGTAAAAATGGCAATTTTGGTCACATTGAGGCTTTAAAAAGTAGTTATTCAACATGAGGCACAATCCAAATGAAATTTCAATCAATTTTTCTACAGTCCAAAAAATCAATTTTCTGATGAAAAACGAGGACAGATGACCTCCTTCTCCAGATGGTCAGAAATGGTAATTTTTTAATGTTTAATTTTTTGACTGTAAATGACTATTACATGTGAATTGTCACTTTTGGAACTAAAAGAAGAGTGTTTAGAGTCATTTTAATGCCTGAAATTGGTCGAAATAGAAGCTTCTGAGTAGGAGAAAAAGGTATGTAAAAATGGCAATTTTGGTCACATTGAGGCTTTAAAAGGTAGTTAATCAACATGAGGCACAATCCAAATTACATTTTCAATCAATTTTTCTACAGTCCAAAAAATAAATTTTCTGATGATAAATGAGGACCCGTGACCTGTCGAACTTTCTCCAGATGGTCAGAAATGGTAATTTTTTCATGTTTAATTTTTTGACTGTAAATGACTATTGCATGTGACTTATCACTTTTGGAACTAAAACAAGAGTGTTTAGAGTCATTTTAATGCCTGAAATTGGTCAAAATAGAAGCTTCTGAGTAGGAGAAAAAGCCTGTAAAAATGGCAGTTTTGGTCACATTGAGGCTTTAAAAAGTAGTTATTCAACATGAGGCACAATCCAAATGACATTTTCAATCAATTTTTCTACAGTCCAAAAAATAAATTTTCTGATGCAAAACGAGTTCCCATGACCTGTCGAACTTCCTCCAGATGGTCAGAAATGGTAATTTTTTAATGTTTAATTTTTTGACTGTAAATGACTATTGCATGTGAATTATCACTTTTGGAACTAAAATAAGTGTGTTTAGTCATTTTAATGCCTGAAATTGGTCGAAATAGAGGATTCTGACTAGGAGAAAAAGTCTGTAAAAATGGCAATTTTGGTCACATGGAGGCTTTAAAAAGTAGTTATTCAACATGAGGCACAATCCAAATGACATTTTCAATCAATTTTTCTACAGTCCAAAAAATAAATTTTCTGATGAAAAACGAGGACCTCTAGAAGTTTCTCCAGATGGTCAGAAATGGTAATTTTTAAATGTTTAATTTTTTTACTGTAAATGACTATTGCATGTGAATTATCACTTTTGGAACTAAAAAAAGAGTGTTTAGAGTCATTTTAATGCCTGAAATTGGTCGAAATAGAAGCTTCTGAGTAGGAGAAAAAGTCTGTAAAAATGGCAATTTTGGTCACATTGAGGCTTTAAAAAGTAGTTATTCAACATGAGGCACAATCCAAATGACATTTTCAATCAATTTTTCTACCGTCCAAAAAAAACCATTTCTGATGAAAAACGAGGACCCGTGACCTGTCAAACTTTCTCCAGATGGTCATGAATGGAAATTTTTTAATGGTACATTTTTTGACTGTAAATGACTATTGCATGTGAATTATCACTTTTGGAACTAAAATAGGTGTGTTTAGAGTCATTTTAATGCCTGAAATTGGTCGAAATAGAGGATTCTGAGTAGGAGAAAAAGTGTGTAAAAATGGCAATTTTGGTCACATTGAGGCTTTAAAAAGTAGTTATTAAACATGAGGCACAATCCAAATGACATTTTCAATCAATTTTTCTACAGTTCAAAAAATAAATTTCTGATGAAAAACGAGGACCCGTGACTGTCGAACTTTCTCCAGATGGTCAGAAATTGTAAGTTTTTTAATGTTGAATTTTTGGACTGTAAATGACTATTGCATGTGAATTATCACTTTTGGAACTAAAACAAGAGTGTTTAGAGTCATTTTAATGCTTGAAATTGGTCGAAATAGAAGCTTCTGAGAAGGAGAAAAAAGTCTGTAAAAATGGCAATTTTGGTCACATTGAGGCTTTAAAAGGTAGTTAATCAACATGAGGCACAATCCAAATTACATTTTCAATCAATTTTTCTACAGTCCAAAAAATACATTTTCTGATGATAAACGAGGACCCATGACCTGTCGAACTTTCTCCAGATGGTCAGAAATGGTAATTTTTTCATGTTTAATTTTTTGACTGTAAATGACTATTGCATGTGACTTATCACTTTTGGAACTAAAACAAGAGTGTTTAGAGTCATTTTAATGCCTGAAATTGGTCAAAATAGAAGCTTCTGAGTAGGAGAAAAAGCCTGTAAAAATGGCAGTTTTGGTCACATTGAGGCGTTAAAAAGTAGTTATTCAACATGAGGCACAATCCAAATGACATTTTCAAGCAATTTTTCTACAGTCCAAAAAATAAATTTTCTGATGAAAAACGAGGACCTGTTGAACTTTCTCCAGATGGTCAGAAATGGTAATTTTTAAATGTTTAATTTTTTTACTGTAAATGACTATTGCATGTGAATTATCACTTTTGGAACTCAAAAAAGAGTGTTTAGAGTCATTTTAATGCCTGAAATTGGTCGAAATAGAAGCTTCTGAGTAGGAGAAAAAGTCTGTAAAAATGGCAATTTTGGTCACATGGAGGCTTTAAAAAGTAGTTATTCAACATGAGGCACAATCCAAATGACATTTTCAATCAATTTTTCTACAGTCCAAAAAATAAATTTTCTGATGAAAAACGAGGACCCGTGACATGTCGAACTTTCTCCAGATGGTCAGAAATGGTAATTTTTTTACTGTAAATGACTATTGCATGTGAATTATCACTTTTGGAACTAAAACAAGAGTGTTTAGAGTCATTTTAATGTCTGAAATTGGTCAAAATAGAAGCTTCTGAGTAGGAGAAAAAGTCTGTAAAAATGGCAATTTTGGTCACATGGAGGCTTTAAAAAGTAGTTATTCAACATGAGGCACAATCCAAATGACATTTTCAATCAATTTTTCTACAGTCCAAAAAATAAATTTCCTGATGAAAAACGAGGACCCGTGACCTGTCGAACTTTCTCCAGATGGTCAGAAATGGAAATTTTTTAATGGTACATTTTTTGACTGTAAATGACTATTGCATGTGAATTATCACTTTTGGAACTAAAACAAGAGTGTTTAGAGTCATTTTAATGCCTGAAATTGGTCGAAATAGAAGCTTCTGAGTAGGAGAAAAAAGTCTGTAAAAATGGCAATTTTGGTCACATTGAGGCTTTAAAAAGTAGTTATTCAACATGAGGCACAATCCAAATGACATTTTCAATCAATTTTTCTACAGTCAAAAAAATTAATTTTCTGATGAAAAACGAGGACCCATGACCTGTCGAACTTTCTCCAGATGGTCAGAAATGGTAATTTTGAAATGTTAATTTTTTTAGTGTAAATGACTATTGCATGTGAATTATCACTTTTGGAACTAAAACAAGAGTGTTTAGAACCATTTTAATGCCTGAAATTGGTCGAAATAGAAGCTTCTGAGTAGGAGAAAAAGTCTGTAAAAATGGCAATTTTGGTCACATTGAGGCATTAAAAAGTAGTTATTCAACATGAGGCACAATCCAAATGACATTTTCAATCAATTTTTCTACAGTCCAAAAAATAAATTTTCTGATGAAAAACGATGACCCGTGACCTGTCGAACGTTCTCCAGATGGTCAGAAATGGTAATTTTTTAATGGTACATTTTTTGACTGTAAATGACTATTGCATGTGAAGTATCACTTTTGGAACTAAAACAAGAGTGTTTAGAGTTATTTTAATGCCTGAAATTGGTCGAAATAGAAGCTTCTGAGTAGGAGAAAAAAGTCTGTAAAAATGGCAATTTTGGTCACATTGAGGCTTTAAAAGGTAGTTAATCAACATGAGGCACAATCCAAATTACATTTTCAATCAATTTTTCTACAGTCCAAAAAATAAATTTTCTGATGATAAACAAGGACCCGTGACCTGTCGAACTTTCTACAGATGGTCAGAAATGGTTATTTTTTAATGTTGAATTTTTGGACTGTAAATGACTATTGCATGTGAATTATCACTTTTGGAACTAAAACAAGAGTGTTTAGAGTCATTTTAATGCCTGAAATTGGTCGAAATAGAAGCTTCTGAGTAGGAGAAAAAGTCTGTAAAAATGGCAATTTTGGTCACATTGAGGCGTTAAAAAGTAGTTATTCAACATGAGGCACAATCCAAATGACATTTTCAATCAATTTTTCTACAGTCCAAAAAATAAATTTTCTGAGGAAAAACGAGGACCCGTGACCTCTCGAACTTTCTCCAGATGGTCAGAAATGGTAATTTTTAAATGTTTAATTTTTTGAGTGTAAATGACTATTGCATGTGAATTATCACTTTTGGAACTAAAACAAGAGTGTTTAGAGTCATTTTAATGTCTGAAATTGGTCAAAATAGAAGCTTCTGAGTAGGAGAAAAAGTCTGTAAAAATGGCAATTTTGGTCACATTGAGGCCTTAAAAAGTTTTTATTCAACATGAGGCACAATCCAAATGACATTTTCAATCAATTTTTCTACAGTCCCAAAAATAAATTTTCCGATGAAAAACGAGGACCCGTGACCTGTTGAACTTTCTCCAGATGGTCAGAAATGGTAATTTTTAAATGTTTAATTTTTTGACTGTAAATGACTATTGCATGTGAATTATCACTTTTGGAACTAAAAAAAGAGTGTTTAGAGTCATTTTAATGCCTGAAATTGGTCGAAATAGAAGCTTCTGAGTAGGAGAAAAAGTCTGTAAAAATGGCAATTTTGGTCACATTGAGGCTTTAAAAAGTAGTTATTCAACATGAGGCACAATCCAAATGACATTTTCCATCAATTTTTCTACAGTCCAAAAAAAAAATGTTCTGATGAAAAACGAGGACCCGTGACCTGTCGAACTTTCTCCAGATGGTCAGAAATGGAAATTTTTTAATGGTACATTTTTTGACTGTAAATGACTATTGCATGTGAATTATCCCTTTTGGAACTAAAACAAGAGTGTTTAGAGTCATTTTAATGTCTGAAATTGGTCAAAATAGAAGCTTCTGAGTAGGAGAAAAAGTCTGTAAAAATGGCAATTTTGGTCACATTGAGGCTTTAAAAAGTAGTTATTCAACATGAGGCACAATCCAAATGACATTTTCAATCAATTTTTCTACAGTTCAAAAAATCAATTTTCTGATGAAAAACGAGGACCCGTGACTGTCGAACTTTCTCCAGATGGTCAGAAATTGTAAGTTTTTTAATGTTGAATTTTTGGACTGTAAATGACTATTGCATGTGAATTATCACTTTTGGAACTAAAACAAGAGTGTTTAGAGTCATTTTAATGCCTGAAATTGGTCGAAATAGAAGCTTCTGAGTAGGAGAAAAAGTCTGTAAAAATGGCAATTTTGGTCACATTGAGGCTTTAAAAAGTAGTTATTCAACATGAGGCACAATCCAAATGACATTTTCAATCAATTTTTCTACAGTCAAAAAAATTAATTTTCTGATGAAAAACGAGGACCCATGACCTGTCGAACTTTCTCCAGATGGTCAGAAATGGTAATTTTGAAATGTTAATTTTTTTAGTGTAAATGACTATTGCATGTGAATTATCACTTTTGGAACTAAAACAAGAGTGTTTAGAACCATTTTAATGCCTGAAATTGGTCGAAATAGAAGCTTCTGAGTAGGAGAAAAAGTCTGTAAAAATGGCAATTTTGGTCACATTGAGGCATTAAAAAGTAGTTATTCAACATGAGGCACAATCCAAATGACATTTTCAATCAATTTTTCTACAGTCCAAAAAATAAATTTTCTGATGAAAAACGATGACCCGTGACCTGTCGAACGTTCTCCAGATGGTCAGAAATGGTAATTTTTTAATGGTACATTTTTTGACTGTAAATGACTATTGCATGTGAAGTATCACTTTTGGAACTAAAACAAGAGTGTTTAGAGTTATTTTAATGCCTGAAATTGGTCGAAATAGAAGCTTCTGAGTAGGAGAAAAAAGTCTGTAAAAATGGCAATTTTGGTCACATTGAGGCTTTAAAAGGTAGTTAATCAACATGAGGCACAATCCAAATTACATTTTCAATCAATTTTTCTACAGTCCAAAAAATAAATTTTCTGATGATAAACAAGGACCCGTGACCTGTCGAACTTTCTACAGATGGTCAGAAATGGTTATTTTTTAATGTTGAATTTTTGGACTGTAAATGACTATTGCATGTGAATTATCACTTTTGGAACTAAAACAAGAGTGTTTAGAGTCATTTTAATGCCTGAAATTGGTCGAAATAGAAGCTTCTGAGTAGGAGAAAAAGTCTGTAAAAATGGCAATTTTGGTCACATTGAGGCGTTAAAAAGTAGTTATTCAACATGAGGCACAATCCAAATGACATTTTCAATCAATTTTTCTACAGTCCAAAAAATAAATTTTCTGAGGAAAAACGAGGACCCGTGACCTCTCGAACTTTCTCCAGATGGTCAGAAATGGTAATTTTTAAATGTTTAATTTTTTGAGTGTAAATGACTATTGCATGTGAATTATCACTTTTGGAACTAAAACAAGAGTGTTTAGAGTCATTTTAATGTCTGAAATTGGTCAAAATAGAAGCTTCTGAGTAGGAGAAAAAGTCTGTAAAAATGGCAATTTTGGTCACATTGAGGCCTTAAAAAGTAGTTATTCAACATGAGGCACAATCCAAATGACATTTTCAATCAATTTTTCTACAGTCCCAAAAATAAATTTTCCGATGAAAAACGAGGACCCGTGACCTGTTGAACTTTCTCCAGATGGTCAGAAATGGTAATTTTTAAATGTTTAATTTTTTGACTGTAAATGACTATTGCATGTGAATTATCACTTTTGGAACTAAAAAAAGAGTGTTTAGAGTCATTTTAATGCCTGAAATTGGTCGAAATAGAAGCTTCTGAGTAGGAGAAAAAGTCTGTAAAAATGGCAATTTTGGTCACATTGAGGCTTTAAAAAGTAGTTATTCAACATGAGGCACAATCCAAATGACATTTTCCATCAATTTTTCTACAGTCCAAAAAAAAAATGTTCTGATGAAAAACGAGGACCCGTGACCTGTCGAACTTTCTCCAGATGGTCAGAAATGGAAATTTTTTAATGGTACATTTTTTGACTGTAAATGACTATTGCATGTGAATTATCACTTTTGGAACTAAAACAAGAGTGTTTAGAGTCATTTTAATGTCTGAAATTGGTCAAAATAGAAGCTTCTGAGTAGGAGAAAAAGTCTGTAAAAATGGCAATTTTGGTCACATTGAGGCTTTAAAAAGTAGTTATTCAACATGAGGCACAATCCAAATGACATTTTCAATCAATTTTTCTACAGTTCAAAAAATCAATTTTCTGATGAAAAACGAGGACCCGTGACTGTCGAACTTTCTCCAGATGGTCAGAAATTGTAAGTTTTTTAATGTTGAATTTTTGGACTGTAAATGACTATTGCATGTGAATTATCACTTTTGGAACTAAAACAAGAGTGTTTAGAGTCATTTTAATGCCTGAAATTGGTCGAAATAGAAGCTTCTGAGTAGGAGAAAAAGTCTGTAAAAATGGCAATTTTGGTCACATTGAGGCTTTAAAAAGTAGTTATTCAACATGAGGCACAATCCAAATGAAATTTCAATCAATTTTTCTACAGTCCAAAAAATCAATTTTCTGATGAAAAACGAGGACAGATGACCTCCTTCTCCAGATGGTCAGAAATGGTAATTTTTTAATGTTTAATTTTTTTACTGTAAATGACTATTGCATGTGAATTGTCACTTTTGGAACTAAAAAAAGAGTGTTTAGAGTCATTTTAATGCCTGAAATTGGTCGAAATAGAAGCTTCTGAGTAGGAGAAAAAGTCTGTAAAAATGGCAATTTTGGTCACATGGAGGCTTTAAAAAGTAGTTATTCAACATGAGGCACAATCCAAATGACATTTTCAATCAATTTTTCTACAGTCCAAAAAATAAATTTTCTGATGAAAAACGAGGACCCGTGACATGTCGAACTTTCTCCAGATGGTCAGAAATGGTAATTTTTAAATGGTAATTTTTTTACTGTAAATGACTATTGCATGTGAATTATCACTTTTGGAACTAAAACAAGAGTGTTTAGAGTCATTTTAATGTCTGAAATTGGTCAAAATAGAAGCTTCTGAGTAGGAGAAAAAGTCTGTAAAAATGGCAATTTTGGTCACATGGAGGCTTTAAAAAGTAGTTATTCAACATGAGGCACAATCCAAATGACATTTTCAATCAATTTTTCTACAGTCCAAAAAATAAATTTTCTGATGAAAAACGAGGACCCGTGACCTGTCGAACTTTCTCCAGATGGTCAGAAATGGAAATTTTTTAATGGTAAATTTTTTGACTGTAAATGACTATTGCATGTGAATTATCACTTTTGGAACTAAAACAAGAGTGTTTAGAGTCATTTTAATGCCTGAAATTGGTCGAAATAGAAGCTTCTGAGTAGGAGAAAAAAGTCTGTAAAAATGGCAATTTTGGTCACATTGAGGCTTTAAAAAGTAGTTATTCAACATGAGGCACAATCCAAATGACATTTTCAATCAATTTTTCTACAGTCAAAAAAATTAATTTTCTGATGAAAAACGAGGACCCATGACCTGTCGAACTTTCTCCAGATGGTCAGAAATGGTAATTTTGAAATGTTAATTTTTTGAGTGTAAATGACTATTGCATGTGAATTATCACTTTTGGAACTAAAACAAGAGTGTTTAGAACCATTTTAATGCCTGAAATTGGTCGAAATAGAAGCTTCTGAGTAGGAGAAAAAGTCTGTAAAAATGGCAATTTTGGTCACATTGAGGCATTAAAAAGTAGTTATTCAACATGAGGCACAATCTAAATGACATTTTCAATCAATTTTTCTACAGTCCAAAAAATAAATTTTCTGATGAAAAACGATGACCCGTGACCTGTCGAACGTTCTCCAGATGGTCAGAAATGGTAATTTTTTAATGGTACATTTTTTGACTGTAAATGACTATTGCATGTGAAGTATCACTTTTGGAACTAAAACAAGAGTGTTTAGAGTTATTTTAATGCCTGAAATTGGTCGAAATAGAAGCTTCTGAGTAGGAGAAAAAAGTCTGTAAAAATGGCAATTTTGGTCACATTGAGGCTTTAAAAGGTAGTTAATCAACATGAGGCACAATCCAAATTACATTTTCAATCAATTTTTCTACAGTCCAAAAAATAAATTTTCTGATGATAAACAAGGACCCGTGACCTGTCGAACTTTCTACAGATGGTCAGAAATGGTAATTTTTTAATGTTGAATTTTTGGACTGTAAATGACTATTGCATGTGAATTATCACTTTTGGAACTAAAACAAGAGTGTTTAGAGTCATTTTAATGCCTGAAATTGGTCGAAATAGAAGCTTCTGAGTAGGAGAAAAAGTCTGTAAAAATGGCAATTTTGGTCACATTGAGGCGTTAAAAAGTAGTTATTCAACATGAGGCACAATCCAAATGACATTTTCAATCAATTTTTCTACAGTCCAAAAAATAAATTTTCTGAGGAAAAACGAGGACCCGTGACCTCTCGAACTTTCTCCAGATGGTCAGAAATGGTAATTTTTAAATGTTTAATTTTTTGACTGTAAATGACTATTGCATGTGAATTATCACTTTTGGAACTAAAAAAAGAGTGTTTAGAGTCATTTTAATGCCTGAAATTGGTCGAAATAGAAGCTTCTGAGTAGGAGAAAAAGTCTGTAAAAATGGCATTTTTGGTCACATTGAGGCTTTAAAAAGTAGTTATTCAACATGAGGCACAATCCAAATGACATTTTCCATCAATTTTTCTACAGTCCAAAAAAAAAATGTTCTGATGAAAAACGAGGACCCGTGACCTGTCGAACTTTCTCCAGATGGTCAGAAATGGAAATTTTTTAATGGTACATTTTTTGACTGTAAATGACTATTGCATGTGAATTATCCCTTTTGGAACTAAAACAAGAGTGTTTAGAGTCATTTTAATGTCTGAAATAGGTCAAAATAGAAGCTTCTGAGTAGGAGAAAAAGTCTGTAAAAATGGCAATTTTGGTCACATTGAGGCTTTAAAAAGTAGTTATTCAACATGAGGCACAATCCAAATGACATTTTCAATCAATTTTTCTACAGTTCAAAAAATCAATTTTCTGATGAAAAACGAGGACCCGTGACTGTCGAACTTTCTCCAGATGGTCAGAAATTGTAAGTTTTTTAATGTTGAATTTTTGGACTGTAAATGACTATTGCATGTGAATTATCACTTTTGGAACTAAAACAAGAGTGTTTAGAGTCATTTTAATGCCTGAAATTGGTCGAAATAGAAGCTTCTGAGTAGGAGAAAAAGTCTGTAAAAATGGCAATTTTGGTCACATTGAGGCTTTAAAAAGTAGTTATTCAACATGAGGCACAATCCAAATGAAATTTCAATCAATTTTTCTACAGTCCAAAAAATCAATTTTCTGATGAAAAACGAGGACAGATGACCTCCTTCTCCAGATGGTCAGAAATGGTAATTTTTTAATGTTTAATTTTTTGACTGTAAATGACTATTACATGTGAATTGTCACTTTTGGAACTAAAAGAAGAGTGTTTAGAGTCATTTTAATGCCTGAAATTGGTCGAAATAGAAGCTTCTGAGTAGGAGAAAAAGGTATGTAAAAATGGCAATTTTGGTCACATTGAGGCTTTAAAAGGTAGTTAATCAACATGAGGCACAATCCAAATTACATTTTCAATCAATTTTTCTACAGTCCAAAAAATAAATTTTCTGATGATAAATGAGGACCCGTGACCTGTCGAACTTTCTCCAGATGGTCAGAAATGGTAATTTTTTCATGTTTAATTTTTTGACTGTAAATGACTATTGCATGTGACTTATCACTTTTGGAACTAAAACAAGAGTGTTTAGAGTCATTTTAATGCCTGAAATTGGTCAAAATAGAAGCTTCTGAGTAGGAGAAAAAGCCTGTAAAAATGGCAGTTTTGGTCACATTGAGGCTTTAAAAAGTAGTTATTCAACATGAGGCACAATCCAAATGACATTTTCAATCAATTTTTCTACAGTCCAAAAAATAAATTTTCTGATGCAAAACGAGTTCCCATGACCTGTCGAACTTCCTCCAGATGGTCAGAAATGGTAATTTTTTAATGTTTAATTTTTTGACTGTAAATGACTATTGCATGTGAATTATCACTTTTGGAACTAAAATAAGTGTGTTTAGTCATTTTAATGCCTGAAATTGGTCGAAATAGAGGATTCTGACTAGGAGAAAAAGTCTGTAAAAATGGCAATTTTGGTCACATGGAGGCTTTAAAAAGTAGTTATTCAACATGAGGCACAATCCAAATGACATTTTCAATCAATTTTTCTACAGTCCAAAAAATAAATTTTCTGATGAAAAACGAGGACCTCTAGAAGTTTCTCCAGATGGTCAGAAATGGTAATTTTTAAATGTTTAATTTTTTTACTGTAAATGACTATTGCATGTGAATTATCACTTTTGGAACTAAAAAAAGAGTGTTTAGAGTCATTTTAATGCCTGAAATTGGTCGAAATAGAAGCTTCTGAGTAGGAGAAAAAGTCTGTAAAAATGGCAATTTTGGTCACATTGAGGCTTTAAAAAGTAGTTATTCAACATGAGGCACAATCCAAATGACATTTTCAATCAATTTTTCTACCGTCCAAAAAAAACCATTTCTGATGAAAAACGAGGACCCGTGACCTGTCAAACTTTCTCCAGATGGTCATGAATGGAAATTTTTTAATGGTACATTTTTTGACTGTAAATGACTATTGCATGTGAATTATCACTTTTGGAACTAAAATAGGTGTGTTTAGAGTCATTTTAATGCCTGAAATTGGTCGAAATAGAGGATTCTGAGTAGGAGAAAAAGTGTGTAAAAATGGCAATTTTGGTCACATTGAGGCTTTAAAAAGTAGTTATTAAACATGAGGCACAATCCAAATGACATTTTCAATCAATTTTTCTACAGTTCAAAAAATAAATTTCTGATGAAAAACGAGGACCCGTGACTGTCGAACTTTCTCCAGATGGTCAGAAATTGTAAGTTTTTTAATGTTGAATTTTTGGACTGTAAATGACTATTGCATGTGAATTATCACTTTTGGAACTAAAACAAGAGTGTTTAGAGTCATTTTAATGCTTGAAATTGGTCGAAATAGAAGCTTCTGAGAAGGAGAAAAAAGTCTGTAAAAATGGCAATTTTGGTCACATTGAGGCTTTAAAAGGTAGTTAATCAACATGAGGCACAATCCAAATTACATTTTCAATCAATTTTTCTACAGTCCAAAAAATACATTTTCTGATGATAAACGAGGACCCATGACCTGTCGAACTTTCTCCAGATGGTCAGAAATGGTAATTTTTTCATGTTTAATTTTTTGACTGTAAATGACTATTGCATGTGACTTATCACTTTTGGAACTAAAACAAGAGTGTTTAGAGTCATTTTAATGCCTGAAATTGGTCAAAATAGAAGCTTCTGAGTAGGAGAAAAAGCCTGTAAAAATGGCAGTTTTGGTCACATTGAGGCGTTAAAAAGTAGTTATTCAACATGAGGCACAATCCAAATGACATTTTCAAGCAATTTTTCTACAGTCCAAAAAATAAATTTTCTGATGAAAAACGAGGACCTGTTGAACTTTCTCCAGATGGTCAGAAATGGTAATTTTTAAATGTTTAATTTTTTTACTGTAAATGACTATTGCATGTGAATTATCACTTTTGGAACTCAAAAAAGAGTGTTTAGAGTCATTTTAATGCCTGAAATTGGTCGAAATAGAAGCTTCTGAGTAGGAGAAAAAGTCTGTAAAAATGGCAATTTTGGTCACATGGAGGCTTTAAAAAGTAGTTATTCAACATGAGGCACAATCCAAATGACATTTTCAATCAATTTTTCTACAGTCCAAAAAATAAATTTTCTGATGAAAAACGAGGACCCGTGACATGTCGAACTTTCTCCAGATGGTCAGAAATGGTAATTTTTTTACTGTAAATGACTATTGCATGTGAATTATCACTTTTGGAACTAAAACAAGAGTGTTTAGAGTCATTTTAATGTCTGAAATTGGTCAAAATAGAAGCTTCTGAGTAGGAGAAAAAGTCTGTAAAAATGGCAATTTTGGTCACATGGAGGCTTTAAAAAGTAGTTATTCAACATGAGGCACAATCCAAATGACATTTTCAATCAATTTTTCTACAGTCCAAAAAATAAATTTCCTGATGAAAAACGAGGACCCGTGACCTGTCGAACTTTCTCCAGATGGTCAGAAATGGAAATTTTTTAATGGTACATTTTTTGACTGTAAATGACTATTGCATGTGAATTATCACTTTTGGAACTAAAACAAGAGTGTTTAGAGTCATTTTAATGCCTGAAATTGGTCGAAATAGAAGCTTCTGAGTAGGAGAAAAAAGTCTGTAAAAATGGCAATTTTGGTCACATTGAGGCTTTAAAAAGTAGTTATTCAACATGAGGCACAATCCAAATGACATTTTCAATCAATTTTTCTACAGTCAAAAAAATTAATTTTCTGATGAAAAATGAGGACCCATGACCTGTCGAACTTTCTCCAGATGGTCAGAAATGGTAATTTTGAAATGTTAATTTTTTTAGTGTAAATGACTATTGCATGTGAATTATCACTTTTGGAACTAAAACAAGAGTGTTTAGAACCATTTTAATGCCTGAAATTGGTCGAAATAGAAGCTTCTGAGTAGGAGAAAAAGTCTGTAAAAATGGCAATTTTGGTCACATTGAGGCATTAAAAAGTAGTTATTCAACATGAGGCACAATCCAAATGACATTTTCAATCAATTTTTCTACAGTCCAAAAAATAAATTTTCTGATGAAAAACGATGACCCGTGACCTGTCGAACGTTCTCCAGATGGTCAGAAATGGTAATTTTTTAATGGTACATTTTTTGACTGTAAATGACTATTGCATGTGAAGTATCACTTTTGGAACTAAAACAAGAGTGTTTAGAGTTATTTTAATGCCTGAAATTGGTCGAAATAGAAGCTTCTGAGTAGGAGAAAAAAGTCTGTAAAAATGGCAATTTTGGTCACATTGAGGCTTTAAAAGGTAGTTAATCAACATGAGGCACAATCCAAATTACATTTTCAATCAATTTTTCTACAGTCCAAAAAATAAATTTTCTGATGATAAACAAGGACCCGTGACCTGTCGAACTTTCTACAGATGGTCAGAAATGGTTATTTTTTAATGTTGAATTTTTGGACTGTAAATGACTATTGCATGTGAATTATCACTTTTGGAACTAAAACAAGAGTGTTTAGAGTCATTTTAATGCCTGAAATTGGTCGAAATAGAAGCTTCTGAGTAGGAGAAAAAGTCTGTAAAAATGGCAATTTTGGTCACATTGAGGCGTTAAAAAGTAGTTATTCAACATGAGGCACAATCCAAATGACATTTTCAATCAATTTTTCTACAGTCCAAAAAATAAATTTTCTGAGGAAAAACGAGGACCCGTGACCTCTCGAACTTTCTCCAGATGGTCAGAAATGGTAATTTTTAAATGTTTAATTTTTTGAGTGTAAATGACTATTGCATGTGAATTATCACTTTTGGAACTAAAACAAGAGTGTTTAGAGTCATTTTAATGTCTGAAATTGGTCAAAATAGAAGCTTCTGAGTAGGAGAAAAAGTCTGTAAAAATGGCAATTTTGGTCACATTGAGGCCTTAAAAAGTAGTTATTCAACATGAGGCACAATCCAAATGACATTTTCAATCAATTTTTCTACAGTCCCAAAAATAAATTTTCCGATGAAAAACGAGGACCCGTGACCTGTTGAACTTTCTCCAGATGGTCAGAAATGGTAATTTTTAAATGTTTAATTTTTTGACTGTAAATGACTATTGCATGTGAATTATCACTTTTGGAACTAAAAAAAGAGTGTTTAGAGTCATTTTAATGCCTGAAATTGGTCGAAATAGAAGCTTCTGAGTAGGAGAAAAAGTCTGTAAAAATGGCAATTTTGGTCACATTGAGGCTTTAAAAAGTAGTTATTCAACATGAGGCACAATCCAAATGACATTTTCCATCAATTTTTCTACAGTCCAAAAAAAAAATGTTCTGATGAAAAACGAGGACCCGTGACCTGTCGAACTTTCTCCAGATGGTCAGAAATGGAAATTTTTTAATGGTACATTTTTTGACTGTAAATGACTATTGCATGTGAATTATCCCTTTTGGAACTAAAACAAGAGTGTTTAGAGTCATTTTAATGTCTGAAATTGGTCAAAATAGAAGCTTCTGAGTAGGAGAAAAAGTCTGTAAAAATGGCAATTTTGGTCACATTGAGGCTTTAAAAAGTAGTTATTCAACATGAGGCACAATCCAAATGACATTTTCAATCAATTTTTCTACAGTTCAAAAAATCAATTTTCTGATGAAAAACGAGGACCCGTGACTGTCGAACTTTCTCCAGATGGTCAGAAATTGTAAGTTTTTTAATGTTGAATTTTTGGACTGTAAATGACTATTGCATGTGAATTATCACTTTTGGAACTAAAACAAGAGTGTTTAGAGTCATTTTAAAGCCTGAAATTGGTCGAAATAGAAGCTTCTGAGTAGGAGAAAAAGTCTGTAAAAATGGCAATTTTGGTCACATTGAGGCTTTAAAAAGTAGTTATTCAACATGAGGCACAATCCAAATGACATTTTCAATCAATTTTTCTACAGTCAAAAAAATTAATTTTCTGATGAAAAACGAGGACCCATGACCTGTCGAACTTTCTCCAGATGGTCAGAAATGGTAATTTTGAAATGTTAATTTTTTTAGTGTAAATGACTATTGCATGTGAATTATCACTTTTGGAACTAAAACAAGAGTGTTTAGAACCATTTTAATGCCTGAAATTGGTCGAAATAGAAGCTTCTGAGTAGGAGAAAAAGTCTGTAAAAATGGCAATTTTGGTCACATTGAGGCATTAAAAAGTAGTTATTCAACATGAGGCACAATCCAAATGACATTTTCAATCAATTTTTCTACAGTCCAAAAAATAAATTTTCTGATGAAAAACGATGACCCGTGACCTGTCGAACGTTCTCCAGATGGTCAGAAATGGTAATTTTTTAATGGTACATTTTTTGACTGTAAATGACTATTGCATGTGAAGTATCACTTTTGGAACTAAAACAAGAGTGTTTAGAGTTATTTTAATGCCTGAAATTGGTCGAAATAGAAGCTTCTGAGTAGGAGAAAAAAGTCTGTAAAAATGGCAATTTTGGTCACATTGAGGCTTTAAAAGGTAGTTAATCAACATGAGGCACAATCCAAATTACATTTTCAATCAATTTTTCTACAGTCCAAAAAATAAATTTTCTGATGATAAACAAGGACCCGTGACCTGTCGAACTTTCTACAGATGGTCAGAAATGGTTATTTTTTAATGTTGAATTTTTGGACTGTAAATGACTATTGCATGTGAATTATCACTTTTGGAACTAAAACAAGAGTGTTTAGAGTCATTTTAATGCCTGAAATTGGTCGAAATAGAAGCTTCTGAGTAGGAGAAAAAGTCTGTAAAAATGGCAATTTTGGTCACATTGAGGCGTTAAAAAGTAGTTATTCAACATGAGGCACAATCCAAATGACATTTTCAATCAATTTTTCTACAGTCCAAAAAATAAATTTTCTGAGGAAAAACGAGGACCCGTGACCTCTCGAACTTTCTCCAGATGGTCAGAAATGGTAATTTTTAAATGTTTAATTTTTTGAGTGTAAATGACTATTGCATGTGAATTATCACTTTTGGAACTAAAACAAGAGTGTTTAGAGTCATTTTAATGTCTGAAATTGGTCAAAATAGAAGCTTCTGAGTAGGAGAAAAAGTCTGTAAAAATGGCAATTTTGGTCACATTGAGGCCTTAAAAAGTAGTTATTCAACATGAGGCACAATCCAAATGACATTTTCAATCAATTTTTCTACAGTCCCAAAAATAAATTTTCCGATGAAAAACGAGGACCCGTGACCTGTTGAACTTTCTCCAGATGGTCAGAAATGGTAATTTTTAAATGTTTAATTTTTTGACTGTAAATGACTATTGCATGTGAATTATCACTTTTGGAACTAAAAAAAGAGTGTTTAGAGTCATTTTAATGCCTGAAATTGGTCGAAATAGAAGCTTCTGAGTAGGAGAAAAAGTCTGTAAAAATGGCAATTTTGGTCACATTGAGGCTTTAAAAAGTAGTTATTCAACATGAGGCACAATCCAAATGACATTTTCCATCAATTTTTCTACAGTCCAAAAAAAAAATGTTCTGATGAAAAACGAGGACCCGTGACCTGTCGAACTTTCTCCAGATGGTCAGAAATGGAAATTTTTTAATGGTACATTTTTTGACTGTAAATGACTATTGCATGTGAATTATCACTTTTGGAACTAAAACAAGAGTGTTTAGAGTCATTTTAATGTCTGAAATTGGTCAAAATAGAAGCTTCTGAGTAGGAGAAAAAGTCTGTAAAAATGGCAATTTTGGTCACATTGAGGCTTTAAAAAGTAGTTATTCAACATGAGGCACAATCCAAATGACATTTTCAATCAATTTTTCTACAGTTCAAAAAATCAATTTTCTGATGAAAAACGAGGACCCGTGACTGTCGAACTTTCTCCAGATGGTCAGAAATTGTAAGTTTTTTAATGTTGAATTTTTGGACTGTAAATGACTATTGCATGTGAATTATCACTTTTGGAACTAAAACAAGAGTGTTTAGAGTCATTTTAATGCCTGAAATTGGTCGAAATAGAAGCTTCTGAGTAGGAGAAAAAGTCTGTAAAAATGGCAATTTTGGTCACATTGAGGCTTTAAAAAGTAGTTATTCAACATGAGGCACAATCCAAATGAAATTTCAATCAATTTTTCTACAGTCCAAAAAATCAATTTTCTGATGAAAAACGAGGACAGATGACCTCCTTCTCCAGATGGTCAGAAATGGTAATTTTTTAATGTTTAATTTTTTGACTGTAAATGACTATTGCATGTGAATTGTCACTTTTGGAACTAAAACAAGAGTGTTTAGAGTCATTTTAATGCCTGAAATTGGTCGAAATAGAAGCTTCTGAGTAGGAGAAAAAGGTCTGTAAAAATGGCAATTTTGGTCACATTGAGGCTTTAAAAGGTAGTTAATCAACATGAGGCACAATCCAAATTACATTTTCAATCAATTTTTCTACAGTCCAAAAAATACATTTTCTGATGATAAATGAGGACCCGTGACCTGTCGAACTTTCTCCAGATGGTCAGAAATGGTAATTTTTTCATGTTTAATTTTTTGACTGTAAATGACTATTGCATATGACTTATCACTTTTGGAACTAAAACAAGAGTGTTTAGAGTCATTTTAATGCCTGAAATTGGTCAAAATAGAAGCTTCTGAGTAGGAGAAAAAGCCTGTAAAAATGGCAGTTTTGGTCACATTGAGGCTTTAAAAAGTAGTTATTCAACATGAGGCACAATCCAAATGACATTTTCAATCAATTTTTCTACAGTCCAAAAAATAAATTTTCTGATGCAAAACGAGTTCCCATGACCTGTCGAACTTCCTCCAGATGGTCAGAAATGGTAATTTTTTAATGTTTAATTTTTTGACTGTAAATGACTATTGCATGTGAATTATCACTTTTGGAACTAAAATAAGTGTGTTTAGTCATTTTAATGCCTGAAATTGGTCGAAATAGAGGATTCTGAGTAGGAGAAAAAGTCTGTAAAAATGGCAATTTTGATCACATTGAGGCTTTAAAAAGTAGTTATTCAACATGAGGCACAATCCAAATGACATTTTTAATCAATTTTTCTACAGTCCAAAAAATAAATTTTCTGATGAAAAACGAGGACCTGTTGAAGTTTCTCCAGATGGTCAGAAATGGTAATTTTTAAATGTTTAATTTTTTTACTGTAAATGACTATTGCATGTGAATTATCACTTTTGGAACTAAAAAAAGAGTGTTTAGAGTCATTTTAATGCCTGAAATTGGTCGAAATAGAAGCTTCTGAGTAGGAGAAAAAGTCTGTAAAAATGGCAATTTTGGTCACATTGAGGCTTTAAAAAGTAGTTATTCAACATGAGGCACAATCCAAATGACATTTTCAATCAATTTTTCTACCGTCCAAAAAAAAACATTTCTGATGAAAAACGAGGACCCGTGACCTGTCAAACTTTCTCCAGATGGTCATGAATGGAAATTTTTTAATGGTACATTTTTTGACTGTAAATGACTATTGCATGTGAATTATCACTTTTGGAACTAAAACAAGAGTGTTTAGAGTCATTTTAATGCCTGAAATTGGTCGAAATAGAAGCTTCTGAGTAGGAGAAAAAAGTCTGTAAAAATGGCAATTTTGGTCACATTGAGGCTTTAAAAAGTAGTTATTCAACATGAGGCACAATCCAAATGACATTTTCAATCAATTTTTCTACAGTCCAAAAAATAAATTTTCTGATGCAAAACGAGTTCCCATGACCTGTCGAACTTCCTCCAGATGGTCAGAAATGGTAATTTTTTAATGTTTAATTTTTTGACTGTAAATGACTATTGCATGTGAATTATCACTTTTGGAACTAAAATAAGTGTGTTTAGTCATTTTAATGCCTGAAATTGGTCGAAATAGAGGATTCTGACTAGGAGAAAAAGTCTGTAAAAATGGCAATTTTGGTCACATGGAGGCTTTAAAAAGTAGTTATTCAACATGAGGCACAATCCAAATGACATTTTCAATCAATTTTTCTACAGTCCAAAAAATAAATTTTCTGATGAAAAACGAGGACCTGTTGAAGTTTCTCCAGATGGTCAGAAATGGTAATTTTTAAATGTTTAATTTTTTTACTGTAAATGACTATTGCATGTGAATTATCACTTTTGGAACTAAAAAAAGAGTGTTTAGAGTCATTTTAATGCCTGAAATTGGTCGAAATAGAAGCTTCTGAGTAGGAGAAAAAGTCTGTAAAAATGGCAATTTTGGTCACATTGAGGCTTTAAAAAGTAGTTATTCAACATGAGGCACAATCCAAATGACATTTTCAATCAATTTTTCTACCGTCCAAAAAAAAACATTTCTGATGAAAAACGAGGACCCGTGACCTGTCAAACTTTCTCCAGATGGTCATGAATGGAAATTTTTTAATGGTACATTTTTTGACTGTAAATGACTATTGCATGTGAATTATCACTTTTGGAACTAAAACAAGAGTGTTTAGAGTCATTTTAATGCCTGAAATTGGTCAAAATATAAGCTTCTGAGTAGGAGAAAAAGTCTGTAAAAATGGCAATTTTGGTTACATTGAGGCTTTAAAAAGTAGTTATTCAACATGAGCCACAATCCAAATGACATTTTCAATCAATTTTTCTACAGTCCAAAAAATTAATTTTCTGATGAAAAACGAGTACCCGTGACCTGTCGAACTTCCTCCAGATGGTCAGAAATGGTCATTTTTTAATGTTTAATTTTTTGACTGTAAATGACTATTGCATGTGAATTATCACTTTTGGAACTAAAATAGGTGTGTTTAGAGTCATTTTAATGCCTGAAATTGGTCGAAATAGAGGATTCTGAGTAGGAGAAAAAGTCTGTAAAAATGGCAATTTTGGTCACATTGAGGCTTTAAAAAGTAGTTATTAAACATGAGGCACAATCCAAATGACATTTTCAATCAATTTTTCTACATTTCAAAAAATAAATTTCTGATGAAAAACGAGGACCCGTGACTGTCGAACTTTCTCCAGATGGTCAGAAATTGTAAGTTTTTTAATGTTGAATTTTTGGACTGTAAATGACTATTGCATGTGAATTATCACTTTTGGAACTAAAACAAGAGTGTTTAGAGTCATTTTAATGCCTGAAATTGGTCGAAATAGAAGCTTCTGAGAAGGAGAAAAAAGTCTGTAAAAATGGCAATTTTGGTCATATTGAGGCTTTAAAAGGTAGTTAATCAACATGAGGCACAATCCAAATTACATTTTCAATCAATTTTTCTACAGTCCAAAAAATACATTTTCTGATGATAAACGAGGACCCGTGACCTGTCGAACTTTCTCCAGATGGTCAGAAATGGTAATTTTTTCATGTTGAATTTTTGGACTGTAAATGACTATTGCATGTGAATTATCACTTTTGGAACTAAAACAAGAGTGTTTAGAGTCATTTTAATGCCTGAAATTGGTCGAAATAGAAGCTTCTGAGTAGGAGAAAAAGTCTGTAAAAATGGCAATTTTGGTCACATTGAGGCGTTAAAAAGTAGTTATTCAACATGAGGCACAATCCAAATGACATTTTCAATCAATTTTTCTACAGTCCAAAAAATAAATTTTCTGAGGAAAAACGAGGACCCGTGACCTCTCGAACTTTCTCCAGATGGTCAGAAATGGTAATTTTTAAATGTTTAATTTTTTGAGTGTAAATGACTATTGCATGTGAATTATCACTTTTGGAACTAAAACAAGAGTGTTTAGAGTCATTTTAATGTCTGAAATTGGTCAAAATAGAAGCTTCTGAGTAGGAGAAAAAGTCTGTAAAAATGGCAATTTTGGTCACATTGAGGCCTTAAAAAGTAGTTATTCAACATGAGGCACAATCCAAATGACATTTTCAATCAATTTTTCTACAGTCCCAAAAATAAATTTTCCGATGAAAAACGAGGACCCGTGACCTGTTGAACTTTCTCCAGATGGTCAGAAATGGTAATTTTTAAATGTTTAATTTTTTGACTGTAAATGACTATTGCATGTGAATTATCACTTTTGGAACTAAAAAAAGAGTGTTTAGAGTCATTTTAATGCCTGAAATTGGTCGAAATAGAAGCTTCTGAGTAGGAGAAAAAGTCTGTAAAAATGGCAATTTTGGTCACATTGAGGCTTTAAAAAGTAGTTATTAAACATGAGGCACAATCCAAATGACATTTTCCATCAATTTTTCTACAGTCCAAAAAAAAAATGTTCTGATGAAAAACGAGGACCCGTGACCTGTCGAACTTTCTCCAGATGGTCAGAAATGGAAATTTTTTAATGGTACATTTTTTGACTGTAAATGACTATTGCATGTGAATTATCACTTTTGGAACTAAAACAAGAGTGTTTAGAGTCATTTTAATGTCTGAAATTGGTCAAAATAGAAGCTTCTGAGTAGGAGAAAAAGTCTGTAAAAATGGCAATTTTGGTCACATTGAGGCTTTAAAAAGTAGTTATTCAACATGAGGCACAATCCAAATGACATTTTCAATCAATTTTTCTACAGTTCAAAAAATCAATTTTCTGATGAAAAACGAGGACCCGTGACTGTCGAACTTTCTCCAGATGGTCAGAAATTGTAAGTTTTTTAATGTTGAATTTTTGGACTATAAATGACTATTGCATGTGAATTATCACTTTTGGAACTAAAACAAGAGTGTTTAGAGTCATTTTAATGCCTGAAATTGGTCGAAATAGAAGCTTCTGAGTAGGAGAAAAAGTCTGTAAAAATGGCAATTTTGGTCACATTGAGGCTTTAAAAAGTAGTTATTCAACATGAGGCACAATCCAAATGAAATTTCAATCAATTTTTCTACAGTCCAAAAAATCAATTTTCTGATGAAAAACGAGGACAGATGACCTCCTTCTCCAGATGGTCAGAAATGGTAATTTTTTAATGTTTAATTTTTTGACTGTAAATGACTATTGCATGTGAATTGTCACTTTTGGAACTAAAACAAGAGTGTTTAGAGTCATTTTAATGCCTGAAATTGGTCGAAATAGAAGCTTCTGAGTAGGAGAAAAAGGTCTGTAAAAATGGCAATTTTGGTCACATTGAGGCTTTAAAAGGTAGTTAATCAACATGAGGCACAATCCAAATTACATTTTCAATCAATTTTTCTACAGTCCAAAAAATACATTTTCTGATGATAAATGAGGACCCGTGACCTGTCGAACTTTCTCCAGATGGTCAGAAATGGTAATTTTTTCATGTTTAATTTTTTGACTGTAAATGACTATTGCATATGACTTATCACTTTTGGAACTAAAACAAGAGTGTTTAGAGTCATTTTAATGCCTGAAATTGGTCAAAATAGAAGCTTCTGAGTAGGAGAAAAAGCCTGTAAAAATGGCAGTTTTGGTCACATTGAGGCTTTAAAAAGTAGTTATTCAACATGAGGCACAATCCAAATGACATTTTCAATCAATTTTTCTACAGTCCAAAAAATAAATTTTCTGATGCAAAACGAGTTCCCATGACCTGTCGAACTTCCTCCAGATGGTCAGAAATGGTAATTTTTTAATGTTTAATTTTTTGACTGTAAATGACTATTGCATGTGAATTATCACTTTTGGAACTAAAATAAGTGTGTTTAGTCATTTTAATGCCTGAAATTGGTCGAAATAGAGGATTCTGAGTAGGAGAAAAAGTCTGTAAAAATGGCAATTTTGATCACATTGAGGCTTTAAAAAGTAGTTATTCAACATGAGGCACAATCCAAATGACATTTTTAATCAATTTTTCTACAGTCCAAAAAATAAATTTTCTGATGAAAAACGAGGACCTGTTGAAGTTTCTCCAGATGGTCAGAAATGGTAATTTTTAAATGTTTAATTTTTTTACTGTAAATGACTATTGCATGTGAATTATCACTTTTGGAACTAAAAAAAGAGTGTTTAGAGTCATTTTAATGCCTGAAATTGGTCGAAATAGAAGCTTCTGAGTAGGAGAAAAAGTCTGTAAAAATGGCAATTTTGGTCACATTGAGGCTTTAAAAAGTAGTTATTCAACATGAGGCACAATCCAAATGACATTTTCAATCAATTTTTCTACCGTCCAAAAAAAAACATTTCTGATGAAAAACGAGGACCCGTGACCTGTCAAACTTTCTCCAGATGGTCATGAATGGAAATTTTTTAATGGTACATTTTTTGACTGTAAATGACTATTGCATGTGAATTATCACTTTTGGAACTAAAACAAGAGTGTTTAGAGTCATTTTAATGCCTGAAATTGGTCGAAATAGAAGCTTCTGAGTAGGAGAAAAAAGTCTGTAAAAATGGCAATTTTGGTCACATTGAGGCTTTAAAAAGTAGTTATTCAACATGAGGCACAATCCAAATGACATTTTCAATCAATTTTTCTACAGTCCAAAAAATAAATTTTCTGATGCAAAACGAGTTCCCATGACCTGTCGAACTTCCTCCAGATGGTCAGAAATGGTAATTTTTTAATGTTTAATTTTTTGACTGTAAATGACTATTGCATGTGAATTATCACTTTTGGAACTAAAATAAGTGTGTTTAGTCATTTTAATGCCTGAAATTGGTCGAAATAGAGGATTCTGACTAGGAGAAAAAGTCTGTAAAAATGGCAATTTTGGTCACATGGAGGCTTTAAAAAGTAGTTATTCAACATGAGGCACAATCCAAATGACATTTTCAATCAATTTTTCTACAGTCCAAAAAATAAATTTTCTGATGAAAAACGAGGACCTGTTGAAGTTTCTCCAGATGGTCAGAAATGGTAATTTTTAAATGTTTAATTTTTTTACTGTAAATGACTATTGCATGTGAATTATCACTTTTGGAACTAAAAAAAGAGTGTTTAGAGTCATTTTAATGCCTGAAATTGGTCGAAATAGAAGCTTCTGAGTAGGAGAAAAAGTCTGTAAAAATGGCAATTTTGGTCACATTGAGGCTTTAAAAAGTAGTTATTCAACATGAGGCACAATCCAAATGACATTTTCAATCAATTTTTCTACCGTCCAAAAAAAAACATTTCTGATGAAAAACGAGGACCCGTGACCTGTCAAACTTTCTCCAGATGGTCATGAATGGAAATTTTTTAATGGTACATTTTTTGACTGTAAATGACTATTGCATGTGAATTATCACTTTTGGAACTAAAACAAGAGTGTTTAGAGTCATTTTAATGCCTGAAATTGGTCAAAATATAAGCTTCTGAGTAGGAGAAAAAGTCTGTAAAAATGGCAATTTTGGTTACATTGAGGCTTTAAAAAGTAGTTATTCAACATGAGCCACAATCCAAATGACATTTTCAATCAATTTTTCTACAGTCCAAAAAATTAATTTTCTGATGAAAAACGAGTACCCGTGACCTGTCGAACTTCCTCCAGATGGTCAGAAATGGTCATTTTTTAATGTTTAATTTTTTGACTGTAAATGACTATTGCATGTGAATTATCACTTTTGGAACTAAAATAGGTGTGTTTAGAGTCATTTTAATGCCTGAAATTGGTCGAAATAGAGGATTCTGAGTAGGAGAAAAAGTCTATAAAAATGGCAATTTTGGTCACATTGAGGCTTTAAAAAGTAGTTATTAAACATGAGGCACAATCCAAATGACATTTTCAATCAATTTTTCTACATTTCAAAAAATAAATTTCTGATGAAAAACGAGGACCCGTGACTGTCGAACTTTCTCCAGATGGTCAGAAATTGTAAGTTTTTTAATGTTGAATTTTTGGACTGTAAATGACTATTGCATGTGAATTATCACTTTTGGAACTAAAACAAGAGTGTTTAGAGTCATTTTAATGCCTGAAATTGGTCGAAATAGAAGCTTCTGAGAAGGAGAAAAAAGTCTGTAAAAATGGCAATTTTGGTCATATTGAGGCTTTAAAAGGTAGTTAATCAACATGAGGCACAATCCAAATTACATTTTCAATCAATTTTTCTACAGTCCAAAAAATACATTTTCTGATGATAAACGAGGACCCGTGACCTGTCGAACTTTCTCCAGATGGTCAGAAATGGTAATTTTTTCATGTTTAATTTTTTGACTGTAAATGACTATTGCATGTGACTTATCACTTTTGGAACTAAAACAAGAGTGTTTAGAGTCATTTTAATGTCTGAAATTGGTCAAAATAGAAGCTTCTGAGTAGGAGAAAAAGCCTGTAAAAATGGCAGTTTTGGTCACATTGAGGCGTTAAAAAGTAGTTATTCAACATGAGGCACAATCCAAATGACATTTTCAAGCAATTTTTCTACAGTCCAAAAAATAAATTTTCTGACGAAAAACGAGGACCTGTTGAACTTTCTCCAGATGGTCAGAAATGGTAATTTTTAAATGTTTAATTTTTTTACTGTAAATGACTATTGCATGTGAATTATCACTTTTGGAACTAAAAAAAGAGTGTTTAGAGTCATTTTAATGCCTGAAATTGGTCGAAATAGAAGCTTCTGAGTAGGAGAAAAAGTCTGTAAAAATGGCAATTTTGGTCACATGGAGGCTTTAAAAAGTAGTTATTCAACATGAGGCACAATCCAAATGACATTTTCAATCAATTTTTCTACAGTCCAAAAAATAAATTTTCTGATGAAAAACGAGGACCTGTTGAAGTTTCTCCAGATGGTCAGAAATGGTAATTTTTAAATGTTTAATTTTTTTACTGTAAATGACTATTGCATGTGAATTATCACTTTTGGAACTAAAAAAAGAGTGTTTAGAGTCATTTTAATGCCTGAAATTGGTCGAAATAGAAGCTTCTGAGTAGGAGAAAAAGTCTGTAAAAATGGCAATTTTGGTCACATTGAGGCTTTAAAAAGTAGTTATTCAACATGAGGCACAATCCAAATGACATTTTCAATCAATTTTTCTACCGTCCAAAAAAAAACATTTCTGATGAAAAACGAGGACCCGTGACCTGTCAAACTTTCTCCAGATGGTCATGAATGGAAATTTTTTAATGGTACATTTTTTGACTGTAAATGACTATTGCATGTGAATTATCACTTTTGGAACTAAAACAAGAGTGTTTAGAGTCATTTTAATGCCTGAAATTGGTCGAAATAGAAGCTTCTGAGTAGGAGAAAAAAGTCTGTAAAAATGGCAATTTTGGTCACAATGAGGCTTTAAAAAGTAGTTATTCAACATGAGGCACAATCCAAATGACATTTTCAATCAATTTTTCTACAGTCCAAAAAATAAATTTTCTGATGCAAAACGAGTTCCCATGACCGGTCGAACTTCCTCCAGATCCGTGGTTCCCAAACTGTGCGCCGCGGCACCCCGGTGCGCCGTAATTAGTTGCCAGGGGCGCCGCGGCACGATGTGGGAAATTGCAGCCGGCAGCGCTAGAAATGCCACCTGCATTATCATGGAAAATCCGCCGCAAGGCAGAGTGAGACAGGCGTACCAGGGCAATAGACAAGACAATCCCAGCACACAAGAAACCAGGCCCGGCATAGAGACAGATGCAGGTGAAGTTACACATGACACAGGGATACAGGCATGCACAAAGACTGACAGGCACGTGGAGCTACGCATGGCACAGGGATACAGGCACGGCACGGCACAGCGGGAGTGGAGGTTCTGATTGTGCTCTTCGGTCTGCCACTCACTCATCATTAAACGCAGCAGCACCTGTGCAGGTAAGAGCGGTGGGGGTGGGGGGGTTCGACAGACAAGGACGAGTGGAAATTATTAATTTAAACAGGCTCTTGAGCTGTTTTGTGCCGACGTAATTGTGTTACTCTCATATTCAGCTCAGGCATGGAGGAAAGGGGCAATCTTAGGGCACGAAGGGAGAAGGTATGGACAGACTAGGTAGTCTGAGAGCACGAAGGAGGCTGGGATGGACAGAAGGGGAAGTCTGAAATCACGGTGGGAGCAGGCATTGCCAGATGGGTCAATCAAGGGGCACAAATGGAGCAGTCATGGACACAAGGAGCAGACTGAGTGCGCGAAGGGAGGAGGCATGCACAGAAGGGGCAGTCTGAGGGTGCGGGGGCAGGCATGGACAGAGGGGGTAGTCAGGGGGTTTGGGGGCAGGCACGGACAGAAGGGTAGTCTGAGTGCGCGAAGGGAGCAGGCATGGAGAGAAGGGTAGTCTGAGGACACAAAGGGAGCAGCATGGATAGAAGACACAGTCAGAGGACACGAAGGGAGCAGGCATGGGAAGAAGTGACAGTCTCAAGACACGAAGGGGGACAGACCTGGTTAGAGGGGGCAGGAGAGGTCACGAAGGGAGCAAGCATGGGCAGAACGGGCACTCCTAGCGCAGGGCCAGCCACAAGGCATAACACAAGAGACAGGGGAGACATCTGCGGGCAGGGGGAGAGGGATGGCAGGGTTCTGGCAGGCAGGGGGAGTGGGTTGACAGGGGTGTATTAAATGAATTTCGGCATGCGTGTTTGCCTGTTGGGTGCATTTTTCCTCCAGTATGCAATGATAACACCGAGTGGCTCCGTCTTAACTTGGTGGAATTTAACTACAGATTAACCGAGAGTTCTACTGGGTTTGGTCTAGAGTAGATTAGAAAAATGACGATGGCCCTGTCTGTAAACGCTTTTTATTTTGTTACAACTATGATTAAATAAATGCCTTCATTGCATGCCAATTAATTTAAGGAAGACAACAGGAAGTACTCCTGCGGTCGGGCTTACATCCCCACCCACCCGCCCTACGGTAAAAAAAATGGGGGGGAGCCACGGTCGACAGCCAATTAGGTCAAGGGAGCCACGGGTCAAAAAAGTTTGGGAACCACTGCTCCAGATGGTCAGAAATGGTAATTTTTTAATGTTTAATTTTTTGACTGTAAATGACTATTGCATGTGAATTATCACTTTTGGAACTAAAATAAGTGTGTTTAGTCATTTTAATGCCTGAAATTGGTCGAAATAGAGGATTCTGACTAGGAGAAAAAGTCTGTAAAAATGGCAATTTTGGTCACATGGAGGCTTTAAAAAGTAGTTATTCAACATGAGGCACAATCCAAATGACATTTTCAATCAATTTTTCTACAGTCCAAAAAATAAATTTTCTGATGAAAAACGAGGACCTGTTGAAGTTTCTCCAGATGGTCAGAAATGGTAATTTTTAAATGTTTAATTTTTTTACTTTAAATGACTATTGCATGTGAATTATCACTTTTGGAACTAAAAAAAGAGTGTTTAGAGTCATTTTAATGCCTGAAATTGGTCGAAATAGAAGCTTCTGAGTAGGAGAAAAAGTCTGTAAAAATGGCAATTTTGGTCACATTGAGGCTTTAAAAAGTAGTTATTCAACATGAGGCACAATCCAAATGACATTTTCAATCAATTTTTCTACCGTCCAAAAAAAAACATTTCTGATGAAAAACGAGGACCCGTGACCTGTCAAATTTTCTCCAGATGGTCATGAATGGAAATTTTTTAATGGTACATTTTTTGACTGTAAATGACTATTGCATGTGAATTATCACTTTTGGAACTAAAACAAGAGTGTTTAGAGTCATTTTAATGCCTGAAATTGGTCAAAATATAAGCTTCTGAGTAGGAGAAAAAGTCTGTAAAAATGGCAATTTTGGTTACATTGAGGCTTTAAAAAGTAGTTATTCAACATGAGCCACAATCCAAATGACATTTTCAATCAATTTTTCTACAGTCCAAAAAATTAATTTTCTGATGAAAAACGAGTACCCGTGACCTGTCGAACTTCCTCCAGATGGTCAGAAATGGTCATTTTTTAATGTTTAATTTTTTGACTGTAAATGACTATTGCATGTGAATTATCACTTTTGGAACTAAAATAGGTGTGTTTAGAGTCATTTTAATGCCTGAAATTGGTCGAAATAGAGGATTCTGAGTAGGAGAAAAAGTCTGTAAAAATGGCAATTTTGGTCACATTGAGGCTTTAAAAAGTAGTTATTAAACATGAGGCACAATCCAAATGACATTTTCAATCAATTTTTCTACATTTCAAAAAATAAATTTCTGATGAAAAACGAGGACCCGTGACTGTCGAACTTTCTCCAGATGGTCAGAAATTGTAAGTTTTTTAATGTTGAATTTTTGGACTGTAAATGACTATTGCATGTGAATTATCACTTTTGGAACTAAAACAAGAGTGTTTAGAGTCATTTTAATGCCTGAAATTGGTCGAAATAGAAGCTTCTGAGAAGGAGAAAAAAGTCTGTAAAAATGGCAATTTTGGTCATATTGAGGCTTTAAAAGGTAGTTAATCAACATGAGGCACAATCCAAATTACATTTTCAATCAATTTTTCTACAGTCCAAAAAATACATTTTCTGATGATAAACGAGGACCCGTGACCTGTCGAACTTTCTCCAGATGGTCAGAAATGGTAATTTTTTCATGTTTAATTTTTTGACTGTAAATGACTATTGCATGTGACTTATCACTTTTGGAACTAAAACAAGAGTGTTTAGAGTCATTTTAATGCCTGAAATTGGTCAAAATAGAAGCTTCTGAGTAGGAGAAAAAGCCTGTAAAAATGGCAGTTTTGGTCACATTGAGGCGTTAAAAAGTAGTTATTCAACATGAGGCACAATCCAAATGACATTTTCAAGCAATTTTTCTACAGTCCAAAAAATAAATTTTCTGACGAAAAACGAGGACCTGTTGAACTTTCTCCAGATGGTCAGAAATGGTAATTTTTAAATGTTTAATTTTTTTACTGTAAATGACTATTGCATGTGAATTATCACTTTTGGAACTAAAAAAAGAGTGTTTAGAGTCATTTTAATGCCTGAAATTGGTCGAAATAGAAGCTTCTGAGTAGGAGAAAAAGTCTGTAAAAATGGCAATTTTGGTCACATGGAGGCTTTAAAAAGTAGTTATTCAACATGAGGCACAATCCAAATGACATTTTCAATCAATTTTTCTACAGTCCAAAAAATAAATTTTCTGATGAAAAACGAGGACCCGTGACATGTCGAACTTTCTCCAGATGGTCAGAAATGGTAATTTTTTTACTGTAAATGACTATTGCATGTGAATTATCACTTTTGGAACTAAAACAAGAGTGTTTAGAGTCATTTTAATGTCTGAAATTGGTCAAAATAGAAGCTTCTGAGTAGGAGAAAAAGTCTGTAAAAATGGCAATTTTGGTCACATGGAGGCTTTAAAAAGTAGTTATTCAACATGAGGCACAATCCAAATGACATTTTCAATCAATTTTTCTACAGTCCAAAAAATAAATTTTCTGATGAAAAACGAGGACCCGTGACCTGTCGAACTTTCTCCAGATGGTGAGAAATGGAAATTTTTTAATGGTACATTTTTTGACTGTAAATGACTATTGCATGTGAATTATCACTTTTGGAACTAAAACAAGAGTGTTTAGAGTCATTTTAATGCCTGAAATTGGTCGAAATAGAAGCTTCTGAGTAGGAGAAAAAAGTCTGTAAAAATGGCAATTTTGGTCACATTGAGGCTTTAAAAAGTAGTTATTCAACATGAGGCACAATCCAAATGACATTTTCAATCAATTTTTCTACAGTCAAAAAAATTAATTTTCTGATGAAAAACGAGGACCCATGACCTGTCGAACTTTCTCCAGATGGTCAGAAATGGTAATTTTGAAATGTTAATTTTTTTAGTGTAAATGACTATTGCATGTGAATTATCACTTTTGGAACTAAAACAAGAGTGTTTAGAACCATTTTAATGCCTGAAATTGGTCGAAATAGAAGCTTCTGAGTAGGAGAAAAAGTCTGTAAAAATGGCAATTTTGGTCACATTGAGGCATTAAAAAGTAGTTATTCAACATGAGGCACAATCCAAATGACATTTTCAATCAATTTTTCTACAGTCCAAAAAATAAATTTTCTGATGAAAAACGATGACCCGTGACCTGTCGAACGTTCTCCAGATGGTCAGAAATGGTAATTTTTTAATGGTACATTTTTTGACTGTAAATGACTATTGCATGTGAAGTATCACTTTTGGAACTAAAACAAGAGTGTTTAGAGTTATTTTAATGCCTGAAATTGGTCGAAATAGAAGCTTCTGAGTAGGAGAAAAAAGTCTGTAAAAATGGCAATTTTGGTCACATTGAGGCTTTAAAAGGTAGTTAATCAACATGAGGCACAATCCAAATTACATTTTCAATCAATTTTTCTACAGTCCAAAAAATAAATTTTCTGATGATAAACAAGGACCCGTGACCTGTCGAACTTTCTACAGATGGTCAGAAATGGTAATTTTTTAATGTTGAATTTTTGGACTGTAAATGACTATTGCATGTGAATTATCACTTTTGGAACTAAAACAAGAGTGTTTAGAGTCATTTTAATGCCTGAAATTGGTCGAAATAGAAGCTTCTGAGTAGGAGAAAAAGTCTGTAAAAATGGCAATTTTGGTCACATTGAGGCGTTAAAAAGTAGTTATTCAACATGAGGCACAATCCAAATGACATTTTCAATCAATTTTTCTACAGTCCAAAAAATAAATTTTCTGAGGAAAAACGAGGACCCGTGACCTCTCGAACTTTCTCCAGATGGTCAGAAATGGTAATTTTTAAATGTTTAATTTTTTGAGTGTAAATGACTATTGCATGTGAATTATCACTTTTGGAACTAAAACAAGAGTGTTTAGAGTCATTTTAATGTCTGAAATTGGTCGAAATAGAAGCTTCTGAGTAGGAGAAAAAGTCTGTAAAAATGGCAATTTTGGTCACATTGAGGCTTTAAAAAGTAGTTATTCAACATGAGGCACAATCCAAATGACATTTTCCATCAATTTTTCTACAGTCCAAAAAAAAAATGTTCTGATGAAAAACGAGGACCCGTGACCTGTCGAACTTTCTCCAGTCGGTCAGAAATGGAAATTTTTTAATGGTACATTTTTTGACTGTAAATGACTATTGCATGTGAATTATCACTTTTGGAACTAAAACAAGAGTGTTTAGAGTCATTTTAATGTCTGAAATTGGTCAAAATAGAAGCTTCTGAGTAGGAGAAAAAGTCTGTAAAAATGGCAATTTTGGTCACATTGAGGCTTTAAAAAGTAGTTATTCAACATGAGGCACAATCCAAATGACATTTTCAATCAATTTTTCTACAGTTCAAAAAATCAATTTTCTGATGAAAAACGAGGACCCGTGACTGTCGAACTTTCTCCAGATGGTCAGAAATTGTAAGTTTTTTAATGTTGAATTTTTGGACTGTAAATGACTATTGCATGTGAATTATCACTTTTGGAACTAAAACAAGAGTGTTTAGAGTCATTTTAATGCCTGAAATTGGTCGAAATAGAAGCTTCTGAGTAGGAGAAAAAGTCTGTAAAAATGGCAATTTTGGTCACATTGAGGCTTTAAAAAGTAGTTATTCAACATGAGGCACAATCCAAATGAAATTTCAATCAATTTTTCTACAGTCCAAAAAATCAATTTTCTGATGAAAAACGAGGACAGATGACCTCCTTCTCCAGATGGTCAGAAATGGTAATTTTTTAATGTTTAATTTTTTGACTGTAAATGACTATTGCATGTGAATTGTCACTTTTGGAACTAAAACAAGAGAGTTTAGAGTCATTTTAATGCCTGAAATTGGTCGAAATAGAAGCTTCTGAGTAGGAGAAAAAGGTCTGTAAAAATGGCAATTTTGGTCACATTGAGGCTTTAAAAGGTAGTTAATCAACATGAGGCACAATCCAAATTACATTTTCAATCAATTTTTCTACAGTCCAAAAAATACATTTTCTGATGATAAATGAGGACCCGTGACCTGTCGAACTTTCTCCAGATGGTCAGAAATGGTAATTTTTTCATGTTTAATTTTTTGACTGTAAATGACTATTGCATGTGACTTATCACTTTTGGAACTAAAACAAGAGTGTTTAGAGTCATTTTAATGCCTGAAATTGGTCAAAATAGAAGCTTCTGAGTAGGAGAAAAAGCCTGTAAAAATGGCAGTTTTGGTCACATTGAGGCTTTAAAAAGTAGTTATTCAACATGAGGCACAATCCAAATGACATTTTCAATCAATTTTTCTACAGTCCAAAAAATAAATTTTCTGATGCAAAACGAGTTCCCATGACCTGTCGAACTTCCTCCAGATGGTCAGAAATGGTAATTTTTTAATGTTTAATTTTTTGACTGTAAATGACTATTGCATGTGAATTATCACTTTTGGAACTAAAATAAGTGTGTTTAGTCATTTTAATGCCTGAAATTGGTCGAAATAGAGCATTCTGAGTAGGAGAAAAAGTCTGTAAAAATGGCAATTTTGGTCACATGGAGGCTTTAAAAAGTAGTTATTCAACATGAGGCACAATCCAAATGACATTTTCAATCAATTTTTCTACAGTCCAAAAAAAAAATTTTCTGATGAAAAACGAGGACCTGTTGAAGTTTCTCCAGATGGTCAGAAATGGTAATTTTTAAATGTTTAATTTTTTTACTGTAAATGACTATTGCATGTGAATTATCACTTTTGGAACTAAAACAAGAGTGTTTAGAACCATTTTAATGCCTGAAATTGGTCGAAATAGAAGCTTCTGAGTAGGAGAAAAAGTCTGTAAAAATGGCAATTTTGGTCACATTGAGGCATTAAAAAGTAGTTATTCAACATGAGGCACAATCTAAATGACATTTTCAATCAATTTTTCTACAGTCCAAAAAATAAATTTTCTGATGAAAAACGATGACCCGTGACCTGTCGAACGTTCTCCAGATGGTCAGAAATGGTAATTTTTTAATGGTACATTTTTGACTGTAAATGACTATTGCATGTGAAGTATCACTTTTGGAACTAAAACAAGAGTGTTTAGAGTTATTTTAATGCCTGAAATTGGTCGAAATAGAAGCTTCTGAGTAGGAGAAAAAAGTCTGTAAAAATGGCAATTTTGGTCACATTGAGGCTTTAAAAGGTAGTTAATCAACATGAGGCACAATCCAAATTACATTTTCAATCAATTTTTCTACAGTCCAAAAAATAAATTTTCTGATGATAAACAAGGACCCGTGACCTGTCGAACTTTCTACAGATGGTCAGAAATGGTAATTTTTTAATGTTGAATTTTTGGACTGTAAATGACTATTGCATGTGAATTATCACTTTTGGAACTAAAACAAGAGTGTTTAGAGTCATTTTAATGCCTGAAATTGGTCGAAATAGAAGCTTCTGAGTAGGAGAAAAAGTCTGTAAAAATGGCAATTTTGGTCACATTGAGGCGTTAAAAAGTAGTTATTCAACATGAGGCACAATCCAAATGACATTTTCAATCAATTTTTCTACAGTCCAAAAAATAAATTTTCTGAGGAAAAACGAGGACCCGTGACCTCTCGAACTTTCTCCAGATGGTCAGAAATGGTAATTTTTAAATGTTTAATTTTTTGACTGTAAATGACTATTGCATGTGAATTATCACTTTTGGAACTAAAAAAAGAGTGTTTAGAGTCATTTTAATGCCTGAAATTGGTCGAAATAGAAGCTTCTGAGTAGGAGAAAAAGTCTGTAAAAATGGCAATTTTGGTCACATTGAGGCTTTAAAAAGTAGTTATTCAACATGAGGCACAATCCAAATGACATTTTCCATCAATTTTTCTACAGTCCAAAAAAAAAATGTTCTGATGAAAAACGAGGACCCGTGACCTGTCGAACTTTCTCCAGATGGTCAGAAATGGAAATTTTTTAATGGTACATTTTTTGACTGTAAATGACTATTGCATGTGAATTATCCCTTTTGGAACTAAAACAAGAGTGTTTAGAGTCATTTTAATGTCTGAAATTGGTCAAAATAGAAGCTTCTGAGTAGGAGAAAAAGTCTGTAAAAATGGCAATTTTGGTCACATTGAGGCTTTAAAAAGTAGTTATTCAACATGAGGCACAATCCAAATGACATTTTCAATCAATTTTTCTACAGTTCAAAAAATCAATTTTCTGATGAAAAACGAGGACCCGTGACTGTCGAACTTTCTCCAGATGGTCAGAAATTGTAAGTTTTTTAATGTTGAATTTTTGGACTGTAAATGACTATTGCATGTGAATTATCACTTTTGGAACTAAAACAAGAGTGTTTAGAGTCATTTTAATGCCTGAAATTGGTCGAAATAGAAGCTTCTGAGTAGGAGAAAAAGTCTGTAAAAATGGCAATTTTGGTCACATTGAGGCTTTAAAAAGTAGTTATTCAACATGAGGCACAATCCAAATGAAATTTCAATCAATTTTTCTACAGTCCAAAAAATCAATTTTCTGATGAAAAACGAGGACAGATGACCTCCTTCTCCAGATGGTCAGAAATGGTAATTTTTTAATGTTTAATTTTTTGACTGTAAATGACTATTACATGTGAATTGTCACTTTTGGAACTAAAAGAAGAGTGTTTAGAGTCATTTTAATGCCTGAAATTGGTCGAAATAGAAGCTTCTGAGTAGGAGAAAAAGGTATGTAAAAATGGCAATTTTGGTCACATTGAGGCTTTAAAAGGTAGTTAATCAACATGAGGCACAATCCAAATTACATTTTCAATCAATTTTTCTACAGTCCAAAAAATAAATTTTCTGATGATAAATGAGGACCCGTGACCTGTCGAACTTTCTCCAGATGGTCAGAAATGGTAATTTTTTCATGTTTAATTTTTTGACTGTAAATGACTATTGCATGTGACTTATCACTTTTGGAACTAAAACAAGAGTGTTTAGAGTCATTTTAATGCCTGAAATTGGTCAAAATAGAAGCTTCTGAGTAGGAGAAAATGCCTGTAAAAATGGCAGTTTTGGTCACATTGAGGCTTTAAAAAGTAGTTATTCAACATGAGGCACAATCCAAATGACATTTTCAATCAATTTTTCTACAGTCCAAAAAATAAATTTTCTGATGCAAAACGAGTTCCCATGACCTGTCGAACTTCCTCCAGATGGTCAGAAATGGTAATTTTTTAATGTTTAATTTTTTGACTGTAAATGACTATTGCATGTGAATTATCACTTTTGGAACTAAAATAAGTGTGTTTAGTCATTTTAATGCCTGAAATTGGTCGAAATAGAGGATTCTGACTAGGAGAAAAAGTCTGTAAAAATGGCAATTTTGGTCACATGGAGGCTTTAAAAAGTAGTTATTCAACATGAGGCACAATCCAAATGACATTTTCAATCAATTTTTCTACAGTCCAAAAAATAAATTTTCTGATGAAAAACGAGGACCTCTAGAAGTTTCTCCAGATGGTCAGAAATGGTAATTTTTAAATGTTTAATTTTTTTACTGTAAATGACTATTGCATGTGAATTATCACTTTTGGAACTAAAAAAAGAGTGTTTAGAGTCATTTTAATGCCTGAAATTGGTCGAAATAGAAGCTTCTGAGTAGGAGAAAAAGTCTGTAAAAATGGCAATTTTGGTCACATTGAGGCTTTAAAAAGTAGTTATTCAACATGAGGCACAATCCAAATGACATTTTCAATCAATTTTTCTACCGTCCAAAAAAAAACATTTCTGATGAAAAACGAGGACCCGTGACCTGTCAAACTTTCTCCAGATGGTCATGAATGGAAATTTTTTAATGGTACATTTTTTGACTGTAAATGACTATTGCATGTGAATTATCACTTTTGGAACTAAAACAAGAGTGTTTAGAGTCATTTTAATGCCTGAAATTGGTCAAAATATAAGCTTCTGAGTAGGAGAAAAAGTCTGTAAAAATGGCAATTTTGGTTACATTGAGGCTTTAAAAAGTAGTTATTCAACATGAGCCACAATCCAAATGACATTTTCAATCAATTTTTCTACAGTCCAAAAAATTAATTTTCTGATGAAAAACGAGTACCCGTGACCTGTCGAACTTCCTCCAGATGGTCAGAAATGGTCATTTTTTAATGTTTAATTTTTTGACTGTAAATGACTATTGCATGTGAATTATCACTTTTGGAACTAAAATAGGTGTGTTTAGAGTCATTTTAATGCCTGAAATTGGTCGAAATAGAGGATTCTGAGTAGGAGAAAAAGTGTGTAAAAATGGCAATTTTGGTCACATTGAGGCTTTAAAAAGTAGTTATTAAACATGAGGCACAATCCAAATGACATTTTCAATCAATTTTTCTACAGTTCAAAAAATAAATTTCTGATGAAAAACGAGGACCCGTGACTGTCGAACTTTCTCCAGATGGTCAGAAATTGTAAGTTTTTTAATGTTGAATTTTTGGACTGTAAATGACTATTGCATGTGAATTATCACTTTTGGAACTAAAACAAGAGTGTTTAGAGTCATTTTAATGCTTGAAATTGGTCGAAATAGAAGCTTCTGAGAAGGAGAAAAAAGTCTGTAAAAATGGCAATTTTGGTCACATTGAGGCTTTAAAAGGTAGTTAATCAACATGAGGCACAATCCAAATTACATTTTCAATCAATTTTTCTACAGTCCAAAAAATACATTTTCTGATGATAAACGAGGACCCATGACCTGTCGAACTTTCTCCAGATGGTCAGAAATGGTAATTTTTTCATGTTTAATTTTTTGACTGTAAATGACTATTGCATGTGACTTATCACTTTTGGAACTAAAACAAGAGTGTTTAGAGTCATTTTAATGCCTGAAATTGGTCAAAATAGAAGCTTCTGAGTAGGAGAAAAAGCCTGTAAAAATGGCAGTTTTGGTCACATTGAGGCGTTAAAAAGTAGTTATTCAACATGAGGCACAATCCAAATGACATTTTCAAGCAATTTTTCTACAGTCCAAAAAATAAATTTTCTGATGAAAAACGAGGACCTGTTGAACTTTCTCCAGATGGTCAGAAATGGTAATTTTTAAATGTTTAATTTTTTTACTGTAAATGACTATTGCATGTGAATTATCACTTTTGGAACTCAAAAAAGAGTGTTTAGAGTCATTTTAATGCCTGAAATTGGTCGAAATAGAAGCTTCTGAGTAGGAGAAAAAGTCTGTAAAAATGGCAATTTTGGTCACATGGAGGCTTTAAAAAGTAGTTATTCAACATGAGGCACAATCCAAATGACATTTTCAATCAATTTTTCTACAGTCCAAAAAATAAATTTTCTGATGAAAAACGAGGACCCGTGACATGTCGAACTTTCTCCAGATGGTCAGAAATGGTAATTTTTTTACTGTAAATGACTATTGCATGTGAATTATCACTTTTGGAACTAAAACAAGAGTGTTTAGAGTCATTTTAATGTCTGAAATTGGTCAAAATAGAAGCTTCTGAGTAGGAGAAAAAGTCTGTAAAAATGGCAATTTTGGTCACATGGAGGCTTTAAAAAGTAGTTATTCAACATGAGGCACAATCCAAATGACATTTTCAATCAATTTTTCTACAGTCCAAAAAATAAATTTTCTGATGAAAAACGAGGACCCGTGACCTGTCGAACTTTCTCCAGATGGTCAGAAATGGAAATTTTTTAATGGTACATTTTTTGACTGTAAATGACTATTGCATGTGAATTATCACTTTTGGAACTAAAACAAGAGTGTTTAGAGTCATTTTAATGCCTGAAATTGGTCGAAATAGAAGCTTCTGAGTAGGAGAAAAAAGTCTGTAAAAATGGCAATTTTGGTCACATTGAGGCTTTAAAAAGTAGTTATTCAACATGAGGCACAATCCAAATGACATTTTCAATCAATTTTTCTACAGTCAAAAAAATTAATTTTCTGATGAAAAACGAGGACCCATGACCTGTCGAACTTTCTCCAGATGGTCAGAAATGGTAATTTTGAAATGTTAATTTTTTTAGTGTAAATGACTATTGCATGTGAATTATCACTTTTGGAACTAAAACAAGAGTGTTTAGAACCATTTTAATGCCTGAAATTGGTCGAAATAGAAGCTTCTGAGTAGGAGAAAAAGTCTGTAAAAATGGCAATTTTGGTCACATTGAGGCATTAAAAAGTAGTTATTCAACATGAGGCACAATCCAAATGACATTTTCAATCAATTTTTCTACAGTCCAAAAAATAAATTTTCTGATGAAAAACGATGACCCGTGACCTGTCGAACGTTCTCCAGATGGTCAGAAATGGTAATTTTTTAATGGTACATTTTTTGACTGTAAATGACTATTGCATGTGAAGTATCACTTTTGGAACTAAAACAAGAGTGTTTAGAGGTATTTTAATGCCTGAAATTGGTCGAAATAGAAGCTTCTGAGTAGGAGAAAAAAGTCTGTAAAAATGGCAATTTTGGTCACATTGAGGCTTTAAAAGGTAGTTAATCAACATGAGGCACAATCCAAATTACATTTTCAATCAATTTTTCTACAGTCCAAAAAATAAATTTTCTGATGATAAACAAGGACCCGTGACCTGTCGAACTTTCTACAGATGGTCAGAAATGGTTATTTTTTAATGTTGAATTTTTGGACTGTAAATGACTATTGCATGTGAATTATCACTTTTGGAACTAAAACAAGAGTGTTTAGAGTCATTTTAATGCCTGAAATTGGTCGAAATAGAAGCTTCTGAGTAGGAGAAAAAGTCTGTAAAAATGGCAATTTTGGTCACATTGAGGCGTTAAAAAGTAGTTATTCAACATGAGGCACAATCCAAATGACATTTTCAATCAATTTTTCTACAGTCCAAAAAATAAATTTTCTGAGGAAATACGAGGACCCGTGACCTCTCGAACTTTCTCCAGATGGTCAGAAATGGTAATTTTTAAATGTTTAATTTTTTGAGTGTAAATGACTATTGCATGTGAATTATCACTTTTGGAACTAAAACAAGAGTGTTTAGAGTCATTTTAATGTCTGAAATTGGTCAAAATAGAAGCTTCTGAGTAGGAGAAAAAGTCTGTAAAAATGGCAATTTTGGTCACATTGAGGCCTTAAAAAGTAGTTATTCAACATGAGGCACAATCCAAATGACATTTTCAATCAATTTTTCTACAGTCCCAAAAATAAATTTTCCGATGAAAAACGAGGACCCGTGACCTGTTGAACTTTCTCCAGATGGTCAGAAATGGTAATTTTTAAATGTTTAATTTTTTGACTGTAAATGACTATTGCATGTGAATTATCACTTTTGGAACTAAAAAAAGAGTGTTTAGAGTCATTTTAATGCCTGAAATTGGTCGAAATAGAAGCTTCTGAGTAGGAGAAAAAGTCTGTAAAAATGGCAATTTTGGTCACATTGAGGCTTTAAAAAGTAGTTATTCAACATGAGGCACAATCCAAATGACATTTTCCATCAATTTTTCTACAGTCCAAAAAAAAAATGTTCTGATGAAAAACGAGGACCCGTGACCTGTCGAACTTTCTCCAGATGGTCAGAAATGGAAATTTTTTAATGGTACATTTTTTGACTGTAAATGACTATTGCATGTGAATTATCACTTTTGGAACTAAAACAAGAGTGTTTAGAGTCATTTTAATGTCTGAAATTGGTCAAAATAGAAGCTTCTGAGTAGGAGAAAAAGTCTGTAAAAATGGCAATTTTGGTCACATTGAGGCTTTAAAAAGTAGTTATTCAACATGAGGCACAATCCAAATGACATTTTCAATCAATTTTTCTACAGTTCAAAAAATCAATTTTCTGATGAAAAACGAGGACCCGTGACTGTCGAACTTTCTCCAGATGGTCAGAAATTGTAAGTTTTTTAATGTTGAATTTTTGGACTGTAAATGACTATTGCATGTGAATTATCACTTTTGGAACTAAAACAAGAGTGTTTAGAGTCATTTTAATGCCTGAAATTGGTCGAAATAGAAGCTTCTGAGTAGGAGAAAAAGTCTGTAAAAATGGCAATTTTGGTCACATTGAGGCTTTAAAAAGTAGTTATTCAACATGAGGCACAATCCAAATGAAATTTCAATCAATTTTTCTACAGTCCAAAAAATCAATTTTCTGATGAAAAACGAGGACAGATGACCTCCTTCTCCAGATGGTCAGAAATGGTAATTTTTTAATGTTTAATTTTTTGACTGTAAATGACTATTGCATGTGAATTGTCACTTTTGGAACTAAAACAAGAGTGTTTAGAGTCATTTTAATGCCTGAAATTGGTCGAAATAGAAGCTTCTGAGTAGGAGAAAAAGGTCTGTAAAAATGGCAATTTTGGTCACATTGAGGCTTTAAAAGGTAGTTAATCAACATGAGGCACAATCCAAATTACATTTTCAATCAATTTTTCTACAGTCCAAAAAATACATTTTCTGATGATAAATGAGGACCCGTGACCTGTCGAACTTTCTCCAGATGGTCAGAAATGGTAATTTTTTCATGTTTAATTTTTTGACTGTAAATGACTATTGCATGTGAATTATCACTTTTGGAACTAAAAAAAGAGTGTTTAGAGTCATTTTAATGCCTGAAATTGGTCGAAATAGAAGCTTCTGAGTAGGAGAAAAAGTCTGTAAAAATGGCAATTTTGGTCACATTGAGGCTTTAAAAAGTAGTTATTCAACATGAGGCACAATCCAAATGACATTTTCAATCAATTTTTCTACCGTCCAAAAAAAAACATTTCTGATGAAAAACGAGGACCCGTGACCTGTCAAACTTTCTCCAGATGGTCATGAATGGAAATTTTTTAATGGTACATTTTTTGACTGTAAATGACTATTGCATGTGAATTATCACTTTTGGAACTAAAACAAGAGTGTTTAGAGTCATTTTAATGCCTGAAATTGGTCGAAATAGAAGCTTCTGAGTAGGAGAAAAAAGTCTGTAAAAATGGCAATTTTGGTCACATTGAGGCTTTAAAAAGTAGTTATTCAACATGAGGCACAATCCAAATGACATTTTCAATCAATTTTTCTACAGTCCAAAAAATAAATTTTCTGATGCAAAACGAGTTCCCATGACCTGTCGAACTTCCTCCAGATGGTCAGAAATGGTAATTTTTTAATGTTTAATTTTTTGACTGTAAATGACTATTGCATGTGAATTATCACTTTTGGAACTAAAATAAGTGTGTTTAGTCATTTTAATGCCTGAAATTGGTCGAAATAGAGGATTCTGACTAGGAGAAAAAGTCTGTAAAAATGGCAATTTTGGTCACATGGAGGCTTTAAAAAGTAGTTATTCAACATGAGGCACAATCCAAATGACATTTTCAATCAATTTTTCTACAGTCCAAAAAATAAATTTTCTGATGAAAAACGAGGACCTGTTGAAGTTTCTCCAGATGGTCAGAAATGGTAATTTTTTAATGTTTAATTTTTTTACTGTAAATGACTATTGCATGTGAATTATCACTTTTGGAACTAAAAAAAGAGTGTTTAGAGTCATTTTAATGCCTGAAATTGGTCGAAATAGAAGCTTCTGAGTAGGAGAAAAAGTCTGTAAAAATGGCAATTTTGGTCACATTGAGGCTTTAAAAAGTAGTTATTCAACATGAGGCACAATCCAAATGACATTTTCAATCAATTTTTCTACCGTCCAAAAAAAAACATTTCTGATGAAAAACGAGGACCCGTGACCTGTCAAACTTTCTCCAGATGGTCATCAATGGAAATTTTTTAATGGTACATTTTTTGACTGTAAATGACTATTGCATGTGAATTATCACTTTTGGAACTAAAACAAGAGTGTTTAGAGTCATTTTAATGCCTGAAATTGGTCAAAATATAAGCTTCTGAGTAGGAGAAAAAGTCTGTAAAAATGGCAATTTTGGTTACATTGAGGCTTTAAAAAGTAGTTATTCAACATGAGCCACAATCCAAATGACATTTTCAATCAATTTTTCTACAGTCCAAAAAATTAATTTTCTGATGAAAAACGAGTACCCGTGACCTGTCGAACTTCCTCCAGATGGTCAGAAATGGTCATTTTTTAATGTTTAATTTTTTGACTGTAAATGACTATTGCATGTGAATTATCACTTTTGGAACTAAAATAGGTGTGTTTAGAGTCATTTTAATGCCTGAAATTGGTCGAAATAGAGGATTCTGAGTAGGAGAAAAAGTCTGTAAAAATGGCAATTTTGGTCACATTGAGGCTTTAAAAAGTAGTTATTAAACATGAGGCACAATCCAAATGACATTTTCAATCAATTTTTCTACATTTCAAAAAATAAATTTCTGATGAAAAACGAGGACCCGTGACTGTCGAACTTTCTCCAGATGGTCAGAAATTGTAAGTTTTTTAATGTTGAATTTTTGGACTGTAAATGACTATTGCATGTGAATTATCACTTTTGGAACTAAAACAAGAGTGTTTAGAGTCATTTTAATGCCTGAAATTGGTCGAAATAGAAGCTTCTGAGAAGGAGAAAAAAGTCTGTAAAAATGGCAATTTTGGTCATATTGAGGCTTTAAAAGGTAGTTAATCAACATGAGGCACAATCCAAATTACATTTTCAATCAATTTTTCTACAGTCCAAAAAATACATTTTCTGATGATAAACGAGGACCCGTGACCTGTCGAACTTTCTCCAGATGGTCAGAAATGGTAATTTTTTCATGTTTAATTTTTTGACTGTAAATGACTATTGCATGTGACTTATCACTTTTGGAACTAAAACAAGAGTGTTTAGAGTCATTTTAATGCCTGAAATTGGTCAAAATAGAAGCTTCTGAGTAGGAGAAAAAGCCTGTAAAAATGGCAGTTTTGGTCACATTGAGGCGTTAAAAAGTAGTTATTCAACATGAGGCACAATCCAAATGACATTTTCAAGCAATTTTTCTACAGTCCAAAAAATAAATTTTCTGACGAAAAACGAGGACCTGTTGAACTTTCTCCAGATGGTCAGAAATGGTAATTTTTAAATGTTTAATTTTTTTACTGTAAATGACTATTGCATGTGAATTATCACTTTTGGAACTAAAAAAAGAGTGTTTAGAGTCATTTTAATGCCTGAAATTGGTCGAAATAGAAGCTTCTGAGTAGGAGAAAAAGTCTGTAAAAATGGCAATTTTGGTCACATGGAGGCTTTAAAAAGTAGTTATTCAACATGAGGCACAATCCAAATGACATTTTCAATCAATTTTTCTACAGTCCAAAAAATAAATTTTCTGATGAAAAACGAGGACCCGTGACATGTCGAACTTTCTCCAGATGGTCAGAAATGGTAATTTTTTTACTGTAAATGACTATTGCATGTGAATTATCACTTTTGGAACTAAAACAAGAGTGTTTAGAGTCATTTTAATGTCTGAAATTGGTCAAAATAGAAGCTTCTGAGTAGGAGAAAAAGTCTGTAAAAATGGCAATTTTGGTCACATGGAGGCTTTAAAAAGTAGTTATTCAACATGAGGCACAATCCAAATGACATTTTCAATCAATTTTTCTACAGTCCAAAAAATAAATTTTCTGATGAAAAACGAGGACCCGTGACCTGTCGAACTTTCTCCAGATGGTCAGAAATGGAAATTTTTTAATGGTACATTTTTTGACTGTAAATGACTATTGCATGTGAATTATCACTTTTGGAACTAAAACAAGAGTGTTTAGAGTCATTTTAATGCCTGAAATTGGTCGAAATAGAAGCTTCTGAGTAGGAGAAAAAAGTCTGTAAAAATGGCAATTTTGGTCACATTGAGGCTTTAAAAAGTAGTTATTCAACATGAGGCACAATCCAAATGACATTTTCAATCAATTTTTCTACAGTCAAAAAAATTAATTTTCTGATGAAAAACGAGGACCCATGACCTGTCGAACTTTCTCCAGATGGTCAGAAATGGTAATTTTGAAATGTTAATTTTTTTAGTGTAAATGACTATTGCATGTGAATTATCACTTTTGGAACTAAAACAAGAGTGTTTAGAACCATTTTAATGCCTGAAATTGGTCGAAATAGAAGCTTCTGAGTAGGAGAAAAAGTCTGTAAAAATGGCAATTTTGGTCACATTGAGGCATTAAAAAGTAGTTATTCAACATGAGGCACAATCCAAATGACATTTTCAATCAATTTTTCTACAGTCCAAAAAATAAATTTTCTGATGAAAAACGATGACCCGTGACCTGTCGAACGTTCTCCAGATGGTCAGAAATGGTAATTTTTTAATGGTACATTTTTTGACTGTAAATGACTATTGCATGTGAAGTATCACTTTTGGAACTAAAACAAGAGTGTTTAGAGTTATTTTAATGCCTGAAATTGGTCGAAATAGAAGCTTCTGAGTAGGAGAAAAAAGTCTGTAAAAATGGCACTTTTGGTCACATTGAGGCTTTAAAAGGTAGTTAATCAACATGAGGCACAATCCAAATTACATTTTCAATCAATTTTTCTACAGTCCAAAAAATAAATTTTCTGATGATAAACAAGGACCCGTGACCTGTCGAACTTTCTACAGATGGTCAGAAATGGTAATTTTTTAATGTTGAATTTTTGGACTGTAAATGACTATTGCATGTGAATTATCACTTTTGGAACTAAAACAAGAGTGTTTAGAGTCATTTTAATGCCTGAAATTGGTCGAAATAGAAGCTTCTGAGTAGGAGAAAAAGTCTGTAAAAATGGCAATTTTGGTCACATTGAGGCGTTAAAAAGTAGTTATTCAACATGAGGCACAATCCAAATGACATTTTCAATCAATTTTTCTACAGTCCAAAAAATAAATTTTCTGAGGAAAAACGAGGACCCGTGACCTCTCGAACTTTCTCCAGATGGTCAGAAATGGTAATTTTTAAATGTTTAATTTTTTGAGTGTAAATGACTATTGCATGTGAATTATCACTTTTGGAACTAAAACAAGAGTGTTTAGAGTCATTTTAATGTCTGAAATTGGTCGAAATAGAAGCTTCTGAGTAGGAGAAAAAGTCTGTAAAAATGGCAATTTTGGTCACATTGAGGCTTTAAAAAGTAGTTATTCAACATGAGGCACAATCCAAATGACATTTTCCATCAATTTTTCTACAGTCCAAAAAAAAAATGTTCTGATGAAAAACGAGGACCCGTGACCTGTCGAACTTTCTCCAGATGGTCAGAAATGGAAATTTTTTAATGGTACATTTTTTGACTGTAAATGACTATTGCATGTGAATTATCACTTTTGGAACTAAAACAAGAGTGTTTAGAGTCATTTTAATGTCTGAAATTGGTCAAAATAGAAGCTTCTGAGTAGGAGAAAAAGTCTGTAAAAATGGCAATTTTGGTCACATTGAGGCTTTAAAAAGTAGTTATTCAACATGAGGCACAATCCAAATGACATTTTCAATCAATTTTTCTACAGTTCAAAAAATCAATTTTCTGATGAAAAACGAGGACCCGTGACTGTCGAACTTTCTCCAGATGGTCAGAAATTGTAAGTTTTTTAATGTTGAATTTTTGGACTGTAAATGACTATTGCATGTGAATTATCACTTTTGGAACTAAAACAAGAGTGTTTAGAGTCATTTTAATGCCTGAAATTGGTCGAAATAGAAGCTTCTGAGTAGGAGAAAAAGTCTGTAAAAATGGCAATTTTGGTCACATTGAGGCTTTAAAAAGTAGTTATTCAACATGAGGCACAATCCAAATGAAATTTCAATCAATTTTTCTACAGTCCAAAAAATCAATTTTCTGATGAAAAACGAGGACAGATGACCTCCTTCTCCAGATGGTCAGAAATGGTAATTTTTTAATGTTTAATTTTTTGACTGTAAATGACTATTGCATGTGAATTGTCACTTTTGGAACTAAAACAAGAGAGTTTAGAGTCATTTTAATGCCTGAAATTGGTCGAAATAGAAGCTTCTGAGTAGGAGAAAAAGGTCTGTAAAAATGGCAATTTTGGTCACATTGAGGCTTTAAAAGGTAGTTAATCAACATGAGGCACAATCCAAATTACATTTTCAATCAATTTTTCTACAGTCCAAAAAATACATTTTCTGATGATAAATGAGGACCCGTGACCTGTCGAACTTTCTCCAGATGGTCAGAAATGGTAATTTTTTCATGTTTAATTTTTTGACTGTAAATGACTATTGCATGTGACTTATCACTTTTGGAACTAAAACAAGAGTGTTTAGAGTCATTTTAATGCCTGAAATTGGTCAAAATAGAAGCTTCTGAGTAGGAGAAAAAGCCTGTAAAAATGGCAGTTTTGGTCACATTGAGGCTTTAAAAAGTAGTTATTCAACATGAGGCACAATCCAAATGACATTTTCAATCAATTTTTCTACAGTCCAAAAAATAAATTTTCTGATGCAAAACGAGTTCCCATGACCTGTCGAACTTCCTCCAGATGGTCAGAAATGGTAATTTTTTAATGTTTAATTTTTTGACTGTAAATGACTATTGCATGTGAATTATCACTTTTGGAACTAAAATAAGTGTGTTTAGTCATTTTAATGCCTGAAATTGGTCGAAATAGAGCATTCTGAGTAGGAGAAAAAGTCTGTAAAAATGGCAATTTTGGTCACATGGAGGCTTTAAAAAGTAGTTATTCAACATGAGGCACAATCCAAATGACATTTTCAATCAATTTTTCTACAGTCCAAAAAATAAATTTTCTGATGAAAAACGAGGACCTGTTGAAGTTTCTCCAGATGGTCAGAAATGGTAATTTTTAAATGTTTAATTTTTTTACTGTAAATGACTATTGCATGTGAATTATCACTTTTGGAACTAAAAAAAGAGTGTTTAGAGTCATTTTAATGCCTGAAATTGGTCGAAATAGAAGCTTCTGAGTAGGAGAAAAAGTCTGTAAAAATGGCAATTTTGGTCACATTGAGGCTTTCAAAAGTAGTTATTCAACATGAGGCACAATCCAAATGACATTTTCAATCAATTTTTCTACCGTCCAAAAAAAAACATTTCTGATGAAAAACGAGGACCCGTGACCTGTCAAACTTTCTCCAGATGGTCATGAATGGAAATTTTTTAATGGTACATTTTTTGACTGTAAATGACTATTGCATGTGAATTATCACTTTTGGAACTAAAACAAGAGTGTTTAGAGTCATTTTAATGCCTGAAATTGGTCAAAATATAAGCTTCTGAGTAGGAGAAAAAGTCTGTAAAAATGGCAATTTTGGTTACATTGAGGCTTTAAAAAGTAGTTATTCAACATGAGCCACAATCCAAATGACATTTTCAATCAATTTTTCTACAGTCCAAAAAATTAATTTTCTGATGAAAAACGAGTACCCGTGACCTGTCGAACTTCCTCCAGATGGTCAGAAATGGTAATTTTTTAATGTTTAATTTTTTGACTGTAAATGACTATTGCATGTGAATTATCACTTTTGGAACTAAAATAGGTGTGTTTAGAGTCATTTTAATGCCTGAAATTGGTCGAAATAGAGGATTCTGAGTAGGAGAAAAAGTCTGTAAAAATGGCAATTTTGGTCACATTGAGGCTTTAAAAAGTAGTTATTAAACATGAGGCACAATCCAAATGACATTTTCAATCAATTTTTCTACAGTTCAAAAAATCAATTTTCTGATGAAAAACGAGGACCCGTGACTGTCGAACTTTCTCCAGATGGTCAGAAATTGTAAGTTTTTTAATGTTGAATTTTTGGACTGTAAATGACTATTGCATGTGAATTATCACTTTTGGAACTAAAACAAGAGTGTTTAGAGTCATTTTAATGCCTCAAATTGGTCGAAATAGAAGCTTCTGAGTAGGAGAAAAAGTCTGTAAAAATGGCAATTTTGGTCACATTGAGGCGTTAAAAAGTAGTTATTAAACATGAGGCACAATCCAAATGACATTTTCAATCAATTTTTCTACAGTCCAAAAAATAAATTTTCTGAGGAAAAACGAGGACCCGTGACCTCTCGAACTTTCTCCAGATGGTCAGAAATAGTAATTGTTAAATGTTTAATTTTTTGACTGTAAATGACTATTGCATGTGAATTATCACTTTTGGAACTAAAACAAGAGTGTTTAGAGTCATTTTAATGTCTGAAATTGGTCAAAATAGAAGCTTCTGAGTAGGAGAAAAAGTCTGTAAAAATGGCAATTTTGGTCACATTGAGGCGTTAAAAAGTAGTTATTCAACATGAGGCACAATCCAAATGACATTTTCAATCAATTTTTCTTCAGTCCAAAAAATAAATTTTCTGATGAAAAACGAGGACCTGTTGAACTTTCTCCAGATGGTCAGAAATGGTAATTTTTAAATGTTTAATTTTTTTACTGTAAATGACTATTGCATGTGAATTATCACTTTTGGAACTAAAACAAGAGTGTTTAGAGTCATTTTAATGTCTGAAATTGGTCAAAATAGAAGCTTCTGAGTAGGAGAAAAAGTCTGTAAAAATGGCAATTTTGGTCACATGGAGGCTTTAAAAAGTAGTTAATCAACATGAGGCACAATCCAAATTACATTTTCAATCAATTTTTCTACAGTCCAAAAAATACATTTTCTGATGATAAATGAGGACCCGTGACCTGTCGAACTTTCTCCAGATGGTCAGAAATGGTAATTTTTTCATGTTTAATTTTTTGACTGTAAATGACTATTGCATGTGACTTATCACTTTTGGAACTAAAACAAGAGTGTTTAGAGTCATTTTAATGCCTGAAATTGGTCAAAATAGAAGCTTCTGAGTAGGAGAAAAAGCCTGTAAAAATGGCAGTTTTGGTCACATTGAGGCTTTAAAAAGTAGTTATTCAACATGAGGCACAATCCAAATGACATTTTCAATCAATTTTTCTACAGTCCAAAAAATAAATTTTCTGATGCAAAACGAGTTCCCATGACCTGTCGAACTTCCTCCAGATGGTCAGAAATGGTAATTTTTTAATGTTTAATTTTTTGACTGTAAATGACTATTGCATGTGAATTATCACTTTTGGAACTAAAATAAGTGTGTTTAGTCATTTTAATGCCTGAAATTGGTCGAAATAGAGGATTCTGAGTAGGAGAAAAAGTCTGTAAAAATGGCAATTTTGGTCACATGGAGGCTTTAAAAAGTAGTTATTCAACATGAGGCACAATCCAAATGACATTTTCAATCAATTTTTCTACAGTCCAAAAAATAAATTTTCTGATGAAAAACGAGGACCTGTTGAACTTTCTCCAGATGGTCAGAAATGGTAATTTTTAAATGTTTAATTTTTTTACTGTAAATGACTATTGCATGTGAATTATCACTTTTGGAACTAAAACAAGAGTGTTTAGAGTCATTTTAATGTCTGAAATTGGTCAAAATAGAAGCTTCTGAGTAGGAGAAAAAGTCTGTAAAAATGGCAATTTTGGTCACATGGAGGCTTTAAAAAGTAGTTAATCAACATGAGGCACAATCCAAATTACATTTTCAATCAATTTTTCTACAGTCCAAAAAATACATTTTCTGATGATAAATGAGGACCCGTGACCTGTCGAACTTTCTCCAGATGGTCAGAAATGGTAATTTTTTCATGTTTAATTTTTTGACTGTAAATGACTATTGCATGTGACTTATCACTTTTGGAACTAAAACAAGAGTGTTTAGAGTCATTTTAATGCCTGAAATTGGTCAAAATAGAAGCTTCTGAGTAGGAGAAAAAGCCTGTAAAAATGGCAGTTTTGGTCACATTGAGGCTTTAAAAAGTAGTTATTCAACATGAGGCACAATCCAAATGACATTTTCAATCAATTTTTCTACAGTCCAAAAAATAAATTTTCTGATGCAAAACGAGTTCCCATGACCTGTCGAACTTCCTCCAGATGGTCAGAAATGGTAATTTTTTAATGTTTAATTTTTTGACTGTAAATGACTATTGCATGTGAATTATCACTTTTGGAACTAAAATAAGTGTGTTTAGTCATTTTAATGCCTGAAATTGGTCGAAATAGAGGATTCTGAGTAGGAGAAAAAGTCTGTAAAAATGGCAATTTTGGTCACATGGAGGCTTTAAAAAGTAGTTATTCAACATGAGGCACAATCCAAATGACATTTTCAATCAATTTTTCTACAGTTCAAAAAATCAATTTTCTGATGAAAAACGAGGACCCGTGACTGTCGAACTTTCTCCAGATGGTCAGAAATTGTAAGTTTTTTAATGTTGAATTTTTGGACTGTAAATGACTATTGCATGTGAATTATCACTTTTGGAACTAAAACAAGAGTGTTTAGAGTCATTTTAATGCCTCAAATTGGTCGAAATAGAAGCTTCTGAGTAGGAGAAAAAGTCTGTAAAAATGGCAATTTTGGTCACATTGAGGCGTTAAAAAGTAGTTATTAAACATGAGGCACAATCCAAATGACATTTTCAATCAATTTTTCTACAGTCCAAAAAATTAATTTTCTGAGGAAAAACGAGGACCCGTGACCTCTCGAACTTTCTCCAGATGGTCAGAAATGGTAATTTTTAAATGTTTAATTTTTTGACTGTAAATGACTATTGCATGTGAATTATCACTTTTGGAACTAAAACAAGAGTGTTTAGAGTCATTTTAATGTCTGAAATTGGTCAAAATAGAAGCTTCTGAGTAGGAGAAAAAGTCTGTAAAAATGGCAATTTTGGTCACATTGAGGCGTTAAAAAGTAGTTATTCAACATGAGGCACAATCCAAATGACATTTTCAATCAATTTTTCTACAGTCCAAAAAATAAATTTTCTGATGAAAAACGAGGACCTGTTGAAGTTTCTCCAGATGGTCAGAAATGGTAATTTTTAAATGTTTAATTTTTTTACTGTAAATGACTATTGCATGTGAATTATCACTTTTGGAACTAAAAAAAGAGTGTTTAGAGTCATTTTAATGCCTGAAATTGGTCGAAATAGAAGCTTCTGAGTAGGAGAAAAAGTCTGTAAAAATGGCAATTTTGGTCACATTGAGGCTTTAAAAAGTAGTTATTCAACATGAGGCACAATCCAAATGACATTTTCAATCAATTTTTCTACAGTCCAAAAAATAAATTTTCTGATGAAAAACGAGGACCTGTTGAACTTTCTCCAGATGGTCAGAAATGGTAATTTTTAAATGTTTAATTTTTTTACTGTAAATGACTATTGCATGTGAATTATCACTTTTGGAACTAAAACAAGAGTGTTTAGAGTCATTTTAATGTCTGAAATTGGTCAAAATAGAAGCTTCTGAGTAGGAGAAAAAGTCTGTAAAAATGGCAATTTTGGTCACATGGAGGCTTTAAAAAGTAGTTAATCAACATGAGGCACAATCCAAATTACATTTTCAATCAATTTTTCTACAGTCCAAAAAATACATTTTCTGATGATAAATGAGGACCCGTGACCTGTCGAACTTTCTCCAGATGGTCAGAAATGGTAATTTTTTCATGTTTAATTTTTTGACTGTAAATGACTATTGCATGTGACTTATCACTTTTGGAACTAAAACAAGAGTGTTTAGAGTCATTTTAATGCCTGAAATTGGTCAAAATAGAAGCTTCTGAGTAGGAGAAAAAGCCTGTAAAAATGGCAGTTTTGGTCACATTGAGGCTTTAAAAAGTAGTTATTCAACATGAGGCACAATCCAAATGACATTTTCAATCAATTTTTCTACAGTCCAAAAAATAAATTTTCTGATGCAAAACGAGTTCCCATGACCTGTCGAACTTCCTCCAGATGGTCAGAAATGGTAATTTTTTAATGTTTAATTTTTTGACTGTAAATGACTATTGCATGTGAATTATCACTTTTGGAACTAAAATAAGTGTGTTTAGTCATTTTAATGCCTGAAATTGGTCGAAATAGAGGATTCTGAGTAGGAGAAAAAGTCTGTAAAAATGGCAATTTTGGTCACATGGAGGCTTTAAAAAGTAGTTATTCAACATGAGGCACAATCCAAATGACATTTTCAATCAATTTTTCTACAGTTCAAAAAATCAATTTTCTGATGAAAAACGAGGACCCGTGACTGTCGAACTTTCTCCAGATGGTCAGAAATTGTAAGTTTTTTAATGTTGAATTTTTGGACTGTAAATGACTATTGCATGTGAATTATCACTTTTGGAACTAAAACAAGAGTGTTTAGAGTCATTTAAATGCCTCAAATTGGTCGAAATAGAAGCTTCTGAGTAGGAGAAAAAGTCTGTAAAAATGGCAATTTTGGTCACATTGAGGCGTTAAAAAGTAGTTATTAAACATGAGGCACAATCCAAATGACATTTTCAATCAATTTTTCTACAGTCCAAAAAATAAATTTTCTGAGGAAAAACGAGGACCCGTGACCTCTCGAACTTTCTCCAGATGGTCAGAAATGGTAATTTTTAAATGTTTAATTTTTTGACTGTAAATGACTATTGCATGTGAATTATCACTTTTGGAACTAAAACAAGAGTGTTTAGAGTCATTTTAATGTCTGAAATTGGTCAAAATAGAAGCTTCTGAGTAGGAGAAAAAGTCTGTAAAAATGGCAATTTTGGTCACATTGAGGCGTTAAAAAGTAGTTATTCAACATGAGGCACAATCCAAATGACATTTTCAATCAATTTTTCTACAGTCCAAAAAATAAATTTTCTGATGAAAAACGAGGACCTGTTGAAGTTTCTCCAGATGGTCAGAAATGGTAATTTTTAAATGTTTAATTTTTTTACTGTAAATGACTATTGCATGTGAATTATCACTTTTGGAACTAAAAAAAGAGTGTTTAGAGTCATTTTAATGCCTGAAATTGGTCGAAATAGAAGCTTCTGAGTAGGAGAAAAAGTCTGTAAAAATGGCAATTTTGGTCACATTGAGGCTTTAAAAAGTAGTTATTCAACATGAGGCACAATCCAAATGACATTTTCAATCAATTTTTCTACCGTCCAAAAAAAAACATTTCTGATGAAAAACGAGGACCCGTGACCTGTCAAACTTTCTCCAGATGGTCATGAATGGAAATTTTTTAATGGTACATTTTTTGACTGTAAATGACTATTGCATGTGAATTATCACTTTTGGAACTAAAACAAGAGTGTTTAGAGTCATTTTAATGCCTGAAATTGGTCAAAATATAAGCTTCTGAGTAGGAGAAAAAGTCTGTAAAAATGGCAATTTTGGTTACATTGAGGCTTTAAAAAGTAGTTATTCAACATGAGCCACAATCCAAATGACATTTTCAATCAATTTTTCTACAGTCCAAAAAATTAATTTTCTGATGAAAAACGAGTACCCGTGACCTGTCGAACTTCCTCCAGATGGTCAGAAATGGTAATTTTTTAATGTTTAATTTTTTGACTGTAAATGACTATTGCATGTGAATTATCACTTTTGGAACTAAAATAGGTGTGTTTAGAGTCATTTTAATGCCTGAAATTGGTCGAAATGGAGGATTCTGAGTAGGAGAAAAAGTCTGTAAAAATGGCAATTTTGGTCACATTGAGGCTTTAAAAAGTAGTTATTAAACATGAGGCACAATCCAAATGACATTTTCAATCAATTTTTCTACAGTTCAAAAAATCAATTTTCTGATGAAAAACGAGGACCCGTGACTGTCGAACTTTCTCCAGATGGTCAGAAATTGTAAGTTTTTTAATGTTGAATTTTTGGACTGTAAATGACTATTGCATGTGAATTATCACTTTTGGAACTAAAACAAGAGTGTTTAGAGTCATTTTAATGCCTCAAATTGGTCGAAATAGAAGCTTCTGAGTAGGAGAAAAAGTCTGTAAAAATGGCAATTTTGGTCACATTGAGGCGTTAAAAAGTAGTTATTAAACATGAGGCACAATCCAAATGACATTTTCAATCAATTTTTCTACAGTCCAAAAAATAAATTTTCTGAGGAAAAACGAGGACCCGTGACCTCTCGAACTTTCTCCAGATGGTCAGAAATGGTAATTTTTAAATGTTTAATTTTTTGACTGTAAATGACTATTGCATGTGAATTATCACTTTTGGAACTAAAACAAGAGTGTTTAGAGTCATTTTAATGTCTGAAATTGGTCAAAATAGAAGCTTCTGAGTAGGAGAAAAAGTCTGTAAAAATGGCAATTTTGGTCACATTGAGGCGTTAAAAGTAGTTATTCAACATGAGGCACAATCCAAATGACATTTTCAATCAATTTTTCTACAGTCCAAAAAATAAATTTTCTGATGAAAAACGAGGACCTGTTGAACTTTCTCCAGATGGTCAGAAATGGTAATTTTTAAATGTTTAATTTTTTTACTGTAAATGACTATTGCATGTGAATTATCACTTTTGGAACTAAAAAAAGAGTGTTTAGAGTCATTTTAATGCCTGAAATTGGTCGAAATAGAAGCTTCTGAGTAGGAGAAAAAGTCTGTAAAAATGGCAATTTTGGTCACATTGAGGCGTTAAAAAGTAGTTATTCAACATGAGGCACAATCCAAATGACATTTTCAATCAATTTTTCTACAGTCCAAAAAATAAATTTTCTGATGAAAAACGAGGACCCGTGACCTGTCGAACTTTCTCCAGATGGTCAGAAATGGAAATTTTTTAATGGTACATTTTTTGACTGTAAATGACTATTGCATGTGAATTATCACTTTTGGAACTAAAACAAGAGTGTTTCGAGTCATTTTAATGCCTGAAATTGGTCGAAATAGAAGCTTCTGAGTAGGAGAAAAAAGTCTGTAAAAATGGCAATTTTGGTCACATTGAGGCTTTAAAAAGTAGTTATTCAACATGAGGCACAATCCAAATGACATTTTCAATCAATTTTTCTACAGTCAAAAAAATTAATTTTCTGATGAAAAACGAGGACCCGTGACCTGTCGAACTTTCTCCAGATGGTCAGAAATGGTAATTTTGAAATGTTCATTTTTTGAGTGTAAATGACTATTGCATTTGAATTATCACTTTTGGAACTAAAACAAGAGTGTTTAGAACCATTTTAATGCCTGAAATTGGTCGAAATAGAAGCTTCTGAGTAGGAGAAAAAGTCTGTAAAAATGGCAATTTTGGTCACATTGAGGCATTAAAAAGTAGTTATTCAACATGAGGCACAATCCAAATGACATTTTCAATCAATTTTTCTACAGTCCAAAAAATAAATTTTCTGATGAAAAACGATGACCCGTGACCTGTCGAACGTTCTCCAGATGGTCAGAAATGGTAATTTTTTAATGGTACATTTTTTGACTGTAAATGACTATTGCATGTGAAGTATCACTTTTGGAACTAAAACAAGAGTGTTTAGAGTTATTTTAATGCCTGAAATTGGTCGAAATAGAAGCTTCTGAGTAGGAGAAAAAAGTCTGTAAAAATGGCAATTTGGTCACATTGAGGCTTTAAAAGGTAGTTAATCAACATGAGGCACAATCCAAATTACATTTTCAATCAATTTTTCTACAGTCCAAAAAATAAATTTTCTGATGATAAACAAGGACCCGTGACCTGTCGAACTTTCTACAGATGGTCAGAAATGGTAATTTTTTAATGTTGAATTTTTGGACTGTAAATGACTATTGCATGTGAATTATCACTTTTGGAACTAAAACAAGAGTGTTTAGAGTCATTTTAATGCCTGAAATTGGTCGAAATAGAAGCTTCTGAGTAGGAGAAAAAGTCTGTAAAAATGGCAATTTTGGTCACATTGAGGCGTTAAAAAGTAGTTATTCAACATGAGGCACAATCCAAATGGCATTTTCAATCAATTTTTCTACAGTCCAAAAAATAAATTTTCTGAGGAAAAACGAGGACCCGTGACCTCTCGAACTTTCTCCAGATGGTCAGAAATGGTAATTTTTAAATGTTTAATTTTTTGACTGTAAATGACTATTGCATGTGAATTATCACTTTTGGAACTAAAACAAGAGTGTTTAGAGTCATTTTAATGTCTGAAATTGGTCAAAATAGAAGCTTCTGAGTAGGAGAAAAAGTCTGTAAAAATGGCAATTTTGGTCACATTGAGGCTTTAAAAAGTAGTTCTTCAACATGAGGCACAATCCAAATGACATTTTCAATCAATTTTTCTACCGTCCAAAAAAAAACATTTCTGATGAAAAACGAGGACCTGTCAAACTTTCTCCAGATGGTCATAAATGGAAATTTTTTAATGGTACATTTTTTGACTGTAAATGACTATTGCATGTGAATTATCACTTTTGGAACTAAAACAAGAGTGTTTAGAGTCATTTTAATGCCTGAAATTGGTCGAAATAGAAGCTTCCGAGTAGGAGAAAAGTCTGTAAAAATGGCAATTTTGGTCACATTGAGGCTTTAAAAAGTAGTCATTCAACATGAGGCACAATCCAAATGACATTTTCAATCAATTGTTCTATAGTCCCAAAAAAATAAATTTTCTGATGAAAAACGAGGACCCGTGACGTGTCGAACTTCCTCCAGATGGTCAGAAATGGTAATTTTTTAATGTTTCATTTTTTGACTGTAAATGACTATTGCATGTGAATGATCACTTTTGGAACTAAAAAAAGAGTGTTTAGAGTCATTTTAATGCCTAAAATTGGTCGAAATAGAAGCTTCTGAGTAGGAGAAAAAGTCTGTAAAAATGGCAATTTTGGTCACATTGAGGCTTTAAAAAGTAGTTATTCAACATGAGGCACAATCCAAATGACATTTTCCATCAATTTTTCTACAGTCCAAAAAAAAAATGTTCTGATGAAAAACGAGGACCCGTGACCTGTCGAACTTTCTCCAGATGGTCAGAAATGGAAATTTTTTAATGGTACATTTTTTGACTGTAAATGACTATTGCATGTGAATTATCACTTTTGGAACTAAAACAAGAGTGTTTAGAGTCATTCTAATGTCTGAAATTGGTCAAAATAGAAGCTTCTGAGTATGAGAAAAAGTCTGTAAAAATGGCAATTTTGGTCACATTGAGGCTTTAAAAAGTAGTTATTCAACATGAGGCACAATCCAAATGACATTTTCAATCAATTTTTCTACAGTTCAAAAAATCAATTTTCTGATGAAAAACGAGGACCCGTGACTGTCGAACTTTCTCCAGATGGTCTGAAATTGTAAGTTTTTTAATGTTGAATTTTTGGACTGTAAATGACTATTGCATGTGAATTATCACTTTTGGAACTAAAACAAGAGTGTTTAGAGTCATTTTAATGCCTGAAATTGGTCGAAATAGAAGCTTCTGAGTAGGAGAAAAAGTCTGTAAAAATGGCAATTTTGGTCACATTGAGGCTTTAAAAAGTAGTTATTCAACATGAGGCACAATCCAAATGAAATTTCAATCAATTTTTCTAGAGTCCAAAAAATCAATTTTCTGATGAAAAACGAGGACAGATGACCTCCTTCTCCAGATGGTCAGAAATGGTAATTTTTTAATGTTTAATTTTTTGACTGTAAATGACTATTGCATGTGAATCATCACTTTTGGAACTAAAACAAGAGTGTTTAGAGTTATTTTAATGCCTGAAATTGGTCAAAATAGAAGCTTCTGAGTAGGAGAAAAAAGTCTGTAAAAATGGCAATTTTGGTCACATTGAGGCTTTAAAAGGTAGTTAATCAACATGAGGCACAATCCAAATGACATTTTCAATCAATTTTTCTACAGTCAAAAAAATTAATTTTCTGATGAAAAACGAGGACCCGTGACCTGTCGAACTTTCTCCAGATGGTCAGAAATGGTAATTTTGAAATGTTAATTTTTTGAGTGTAAATGACTATTGCATGTGAATTATCACTTTTGGAACTAAAACAAGAGTGTTTAGAACCATTTTAATGCCTGAAATTGGTCGAAATAGAAGCTTCTGAGTAGGAGAAAAAGTCTGTAAAAATGGCAATTTTGGTCACATTGAGGCGTTAAAAAGTAGTTATTCAACATGAGGCACAATCCAAATGACATTTTCAATCAATTTTTCTACAGTCCAAAAAATAAATTTTCTGAGGAAAAACGAGGACCCGTGACCTCTCGAACTTTCTCCAGATGGTCAGAAATGGTAATTTTTAAATGTTTAATTTTTTGAGTGTAAATGACTATTGCATGTGAATTATCACTTTTGGAACTAAAACAAGAGTGTTTAGAGTCATTTTAATGTCTGAAATTGGTCAAAATAGAAGCTTCTGAGTAGGAGAAAAAGTCTGTAAAATGGCAATTTTGGTCACATTGAGGCCTTAAAAAGTAGTTATTCAACATGAGGCACAATCCAAATGACATTTTCAATCAATTTTTCTACAGTCCCAAAAATAAATTTTCCGATGAAAAACGAGGACCCGTGACCTGTTGAACTTTCTCCAGATGGTCAGAAATGGTAATTTTTAAATGTTTAATTTTTTGACTGTAAATGACTATTGCATGTGAATTATCACTTTTGGAACTAAAAAAAGAGTGTTTAGAGTCATTTTAATGCCTGAAATTGGTCGAAATAGAAGCTTCTGAGTAGGAGAAAAAGTCTGTAAAAATGGCAATTTTGGTCACATTGAGGCTTTAAAAAGTAGTTATTCAACATGAGGCACAATCCAAATGACATTTTCCATCAATTTTTCTACAGTCCAAAAAAAAAATGTTCTGATGAAAAACGAGGACAGATGACCTCCTTCTCCAGATGGTCAGAAATGGTAATTTTTTAATGTTTAATTTTTTGACTGTAAATGACTATTGCATGTGAATCATCACTTTTGGAACTAAAACAAGAGTGTTTAGAGTTATTTTAATGCCTGAAATTGGTCAAAAATAGAAGCTTCTGAGTAGGAGAAAAAAGTCTGTAAAAATGGCAATTTTGGTCACATTGAGGCTTTAAAAGGTAGTTAATCAACATGAGGCACAATCCAAATGACATTTTCAAATAATTTTTCTACAGTCAAAAAAATTAATTTTCTGATGAAAAACGAGGACCCGTGACCTGTCGAACTTTCTCCAGATGGTCAGAAATGGTAATTTTGAAATGTTAATTTTTTGAGTGTAAATGACTATTTGCATGTGAATTATCACTTTTGGAACTAAAACAAGAGTGTTTAGAACCATTTAATGCCTGAAATTGGTCGAAATAGAAGCTTCTGAGTAGGAGAAAAAGTCTGTAAAAATGGCAATTTTGGTCACATTGAGGCGTTAAAAAGTAGTTATTCAACATGAGGCACAATCCAAATGACATTTTCAATCAATTTTTCTACAGTCCAAAAAATAAATTTTCTGAGGAAAAACGAGGACCCGTGACCTCTCGAACTTTCTCCAGATGGTCAGAAATGGTAATTTTTAAATGTTTAATTTTTGAGTGTAAATGACTATTGCATGTGAATTATCACTTTTGGAACTAAAACAAGAGTGTTTAGAGTCATTTTAATGTCTGAAATTGGTCAAAATAGAAGCTTCTGAGTAGGAGAAAAAGTCTGTAAAAATGGCAATTTTGGTCACATTGAGGCCTTAAAAGTAGTTATTCAACATGAGGCACAATCCAAATGACATTTTCAATCAATTTTTCTACAGTCCCAAAAATAAATTTCCGATGAAAAACGAGGACCCGTGACCTGTTGAACTTTCTCCAGATGGTCAGAAATGGTAATTTTTAAATGTTTAATTTTTTGACTGTAAATGACTATTTCATGTGAATTATCACTTTTGGAACTAAAAAAAGAGTGTTTAGAGTCATTTTAATGCCTGAAATTGGTCGAAATAGAAGCTTCTGAGTAGGAGAAAAAGTCTGTAAAAATGGCAATTTTGGTCACATTGAGGCTTTAAAAAGTAGTTATTCAACATGAGGCACAATCCAAATGACATTTTCCATCAATTTTTCTACAGTCCAAAAAAAAAATGTTCTGATGAAAAACGAGGACCCGTGACTGTCGAACTTTCTCCAGATGGTCAGAAATTGTAAGTTTTTTAATGTTGAATTTTTGGACTGTAAATGACTATTGCATGTGAATTATCACTTTTGGAACTAAAACAAGAGTGTTTAGAGTCATTTTAATGCCTGAAATTGGTCGAAATAGAAGCTTCTGAGTAGGAGAAAAAGTCTGTAAAAATGGCAATTTTGGTCACATTGAGGCTTTAAAAAGTAGTTATTCAACATGAGGCACAATCCAAATGAAATTTCAATCAATTTTTCTACAGTCCAAAAAAATCAATTTTCTGATGAAAAACGAGGACAGATGACCTCCTTCTCCAGATGGTCAGAAATGGTAATTTTTTAATGTTTAATTTTTTGACTGTAAATGACTATTGCATGTGAATTGTCACTTTTGGAACTAAAACAAGAGTGTTTAGAGTCATTTTAATGCCTGAAATTGGTCGAAATAGAAGCTTCTGAGTAGGAGAAAAAGGTCTGTAAAAATGGCAATTTTGGTCACATTGAGGCTTTAAAAGGTAGTTAATCAACATGAGGCACAATCCAAATTACATTTTCAATCAATTTTTCTACAGTCCAAAAAATACATTTTCTGATGATAAATGAGGACCCGTGACCTGTCGAACTTTCTCCAGATGGTCAGAAATGGTAATTTTTTCATGTTTAATTTTTTGACTGTAAATGACTATTGCATGTGACTTATCACTTTTGGAACTAAAACAAGAGTGTTTAGAGTCATTTTAATGCCTGAAATTGGTCAAAATAGAAGCTTCTGAGTAGGAGAAAAAGCCTGTAAAAATGGCAGTTTTGGTCACATTGAGGCTTTAAAAAGTAGTTATTCAACATGAGGCACAATCCAAATGACATTTTCAATCAATTTTTCTACAGTCCAAAAAATAAATTTTCTGATGCAAAACGAGTTCCCATGACCTGTCGAACTTCCTCCAGATGGTCAGAAATGGTAATTTTTTGATGTTTAATTTTTTGACTGTAAATGACTATTGCATGTGAATTATCACTTTTGGAACTAAAATAAGTGTGTTTAGTCATTTTAATGCCTGAAATTGGTCGAAATAGAGGATTCTGAGTAGGAGAAAAAGTCTGTAAAAATGGCAATTTTGGTCACATGGAGGCTTTAAAAAGTAGTTATTCAACATGAGGCACAATCCAAATGACATTTTCAATCAATTTTTCTACAGTCCAAAAAATAAATTTTCTGATGAAAAACGAGGACCTGTTGAAGTTTCTCCAGATGGTCAGAAATGGTAATTTTTAAATGTTTAATTTTTTTACTGTAAATGACTATTGCATGTGAATTATCACTTTTGGAACTAAAAAAAGAGTGTTTAGAGTCATTTTAATGCCTGAAATTGGTCGAAATAGAAGCTTCTGAGTAGGAGAAAAAGTCTGTAAAATGGCAATTTTGGTCACATTGAGGCTTTAAAAAGTAGTTATTCAACATGAGGCACAATCCAAATGACATTTTCAATCAATTTTTCTACCGTCCAAAAAAACCCATTTCTGATGAAAAACGAGGACCCGTGACCTGTCAAACTTTCTCCAGATGGTCATGAATGGAAATTTTTTAATGGTACTTTTTTTGACTGTAAATGACTATTGCATGTGAATTATCACTTTTGGAACTAAAACAAGAGTGTTTAGAGTCATTTTAATGCCTGAAATTGGTCAAAATATAAGCTTCTGAGTAGGAGAAAAAGTCTGTAAAAATGGCAATTTTGGTTACATTGAGGCTTTAAAAAGTAGTTATTCAACATGAGCCACAATCCAAATGACATTTTCAATCAATTTTTCTACAGTCCAAAAAATTAATTTTCTGATGAAAAACGAGTACCCGTGACCTGTCGAACTTCCTCCAGATGGTCAGAAATGGTAATTTTTTAATGTTTAATTTTTTGACTGTAAATGACTATTGCATGTGAATTATCACTTTTGGAACTAAAATAGGTCTGTTTAGAGTCATTTTAATGCCTGAAATTGGTCGAAATAGAGGATTCTGAGTAGGAGAAAAAGTCTGTAAAAATGGCAATTTTGGTCACATTGAGGCTTTAAAAAGTAGTTATTAAACATGAGGCACAATCCAAATGACATTTTCAATCAATTTTTCTACAGTTGAAAAACGAGGACCCGTGACTGTCGAACTTTCTCCAGATGGTCAGAAATTGTAAGTTTTTTAATGTTGAATTTTTGGACTGTAAATGACTATTGCATGTGAATTATCACTTTTGGAACTAAAACAAGAGTGTTTAGAGTCATTTTAATGCCTCAAATTGGTCGAAATAGAAGCTTCTGAGTAGGAGAAAAAGTCTGTAAAAATGGCAATTTTGGTCACATTGAGGCTTTAAAAAGTAGTTATTCAACATGAGGCACAATCCAAATGAAATTTCATTCAATTTTTCTACAGTCCAAAAAATCAATTTTCTGATGAAAAACGAGGACAGATGACCTCCTTCTCCAGATGGTCAGAAATGGTAATTTTTTAATGTTTAATTTTTTGACTGTAAATGACTATTGCATGTGAATTATCACTTTTGGAACTAAAACAAGAGTGTTTAGAGTCATTTTAATGTCTGAAATTGGTCAAAATAGAAGCTTCTGAGTAGGAGAAAAAGTCTGTAAAAATGGCAATTTTGGTCACATTGAGGCGTTAAAAAGTAGTTATTCAACATGAGGCACAATCCAAATGACATTTTCAATCAATTTTTCTACAGTCCAAAAAATAAATTTTCTGATGAAAAACGAGGACCCGTGACCTGTCGAACTTTCTCCAGATGGTCAGAAATGGAAATTTTTTAATGGTACATTTTCTGACTGTAAATGACTATTGCATGTGAATTATCACTTTTGGAACTAAAACAAGAGTGTTTAGAGTCATTTTAATGCCTGAAATTGGTCGAAATAGAAGCTTCTGAGTAGGAGAAAAAAGTCTGTAAAAATGGCAATTTTGGTCACATTGAGGCTTTAAAAAGTAGTTATTCAACATGAGGCACAATCCAAATGACATTTTCAATCAATTTTTCTACAGTCAAAAAAATTAATTTTCTGATGAAAAACGAGGACCCGTGACCTGTCGAACTTTCTCCAGATGGTCAGAAATGGTAATTTTGAAATGTTCATTTTTTGAGTGTAAATGACTATTGCATGTGAATTATCACTTTTGGAACTAAAACAAGAGTGTTTAGAACCATTTTAATGCCTGAAATTGGTCGAAATAGAAGCTTCTGAGTAGGAGAAAAAGTCTGTAAAAATGGCAATTTTGGTCACATTGAGGCATTAAAAAGTAGTTATTCAACATGAGGCACAATCCAAATGACATTTTCAATCAATTTTTCTACAGTCCAAAAAATAAATTTTCTGATGAAAAACGATGACCCGTGACCTGTCGAACGTTCTCCAGATGGTCAGAAATGGTAATTTTTTAATGGTACATTTTTTGACTGTAAATGACTATTGCATGTGAAGTATCACTTTTGGAACTAAAACAAGAGTGTTTAGAGTTATTTTAATGCCTGAAATTGGTCGAAATAGAAGCTTCTGAGTAGGAGAAAAAAGTCTGTAAAAATGGCAATTTTGGTCACATTGAGGCTTTAAAAGGTAGTTAATCAACATGAGGCACAATCCAAATTACATTTTCAATCAATTTTTCTACAGTCCAAAAAATAAATTTTCTGATGATAAACAAGGACCCGTGACCTGTCGAACTTTCTACAGATGGTCAGAAATGGTAATTTTTTAATGTTGAATTTTTGGACTGTAAATGACTATTGCATGTGAATTATCACTTTTGGAACTAAAACAAGAGTGTTTAGAGTCATTTTAATGCCTGAAATTGGTCGAAATAGAAGCTTCTGAGTAGGAGAAAAAGTCTGTAAAAATGGCAATTTTGGTCACATTGAGGCGTTAAAAAGTAGTTATTCAACATGAGGCACAATCCAAATGACATTTTCAATCAATTTTTCTACAGTCCAAAAAATAAATTTTCTGAGGAAAAACGAGGACCCGTGACCTCTCGAACTTTCTCCAGATGGTCAGAAATGGTAATTTTTAAATGTTTAATTTTTTGACTGTAAATGACTATTGCATGTGAATTATCACTTTTGGAACTAAAACAAGAGTGTTTAGAGTCATTTTAATGTCTGAAATTGGTCAAAATAGAAGCTTCTGAGTAGGAGAAAAAGTCTGTAAAAATGGCAATTTTGGTCACATTGAGGCGTTAAAAAGTAGTTATTCAACATGAGGCACAATCCAAATGACATTTTCAATCAATTTTTCTACAGTCCAAAAAATAAATTTTCTGAGGAAAAACGAGGACCCGTGACCTCTCGAACTTTCTCCAGATGGTCAGAAATGGTAATTTTTAAATGTTTAATTTTTTGACTGTAAATGACTATTGCATGTGAATTATCACTTTTGGAACTAAAACAAGAGTGTTTAGAGTCATTTTAATGTCTGAAATTGGTCAAAATAGAAGCTTCTGAGTAGGAGAAAAAGTCTGTAAAAATGGCAATTTTGGTCACATTGAGGCTTTAAAAAGTAGTTATTCAACATGAGGCACAATCCAAATGACATTTTCAATCAATTTTTCTACCGTCCAAAAAAAAACATTTCTGATGAAAAACGAGGACCTGTCAAACTTTCTCCAGATGGTCATAAATGGAAAATTTTAATGGTACATTTTTTGACTGTAAATGACTATTGCATGTGAATTATCACTTTTGGAACTAAAACAAGAGTGTTTAGAGTCATTTTAATGCCTGAAATTGGTCGAAATAGAAGCTTCCGAGTAGGAGAAAAGTCTGTAAAAATGGCAATTTTGGTCACATTGAGGCTTTAAAAAGTAGTTATTCAACATGAGCCACAATCCAAATGACATTTTCAATCAATTTTTCTACAGTCCAAAAAATTAATTTTCTGATGAAAAACGAGTACCCGTGACCTGTCGAACTTCCTCCAGATGGTCAGAAATGGTAATTTTTTAATGTTTAATTTTTTGACTGTAAATGACTATTGCATGTGAATTATCACTTTTGGAACTAAAATAGGTGTGTTTAGAGTCATTTTAATGCCTGAAATTGGTCAAAATAGAAGCTTCTGAGTAGGAGAAAAAGTCTGTAAAAATGGCAATTTTGGTCACATTGAGGCGTTAAAAAGTAGTTATTCAACATGAGGCACAATCCAAATGACATTTTCAATCAATTTTTCTACAGTCCAAAAAATAAATTTTCTGAGGAAAAACGAGGACCCGTGACCTCTCGAACTTTCTCCAGATGGTCAGAAATGGTAATTTTTAAATGTTTAATTTTTTGACTGTAAATGACTATTGCATGTGAATTATCACTTTTGGAACTAAAACAAGAGTGTTTAGAGTCATTTTAATGTCTGAAATTGGTCAAAATAGAAGCTTCTGAGTAGGAGAAAAAGTCTGTAAAAATGGCAATTTTGGTCACATTGAGGCTTTAAAAAGTAGTTATTCAACATGAGGCACAATCCAAATGACATTTTCAATCAATTTTTCTACCGTCCAAAAAAAAACATTTCTGATGAAAAACGAGGACCTGTCAAACTTTCTCCAGATGGTCATAAATGGAAATTTTTTAATGGTACATTTTTTGACTGTAAATGACTATTGCATGTGAATTATCACTTTTGGAACTAAAACAAGAGTGTTTAGAGTAATTTTAATGCCTGAAATTGGTCGAAATAGAAGCTTCCGAGTAGGAGAAAAGTCTGTAAAAATGGCAATTTTGGTCACATTGAGGCTTTAAAAAGTAGTTATTCAACATGAGCCACAATCCAAATGACATTTTCAATCAATTTTTCTACAGTCCAAAAAATTAATTTTCTGATGAAAAACGAGTACCCGTGACCTGTCGAACTTCCTCCAGATGGTCAGAAATGGTAATTTTTTAATGTTTAATTTTTTGACTGTAAATGACTATTGCATGTGAATTATCACTTTTGGAACTAAAATAGGTGTGTTTAGAGTCATTTTAATGCCTGAAATTGGTCGAAATAGAGGATTCTGAGTAGGAGAAAAAGTCTGTAAAAATGGCAATTTTGGTTACATTGAGGCTTTAAAAAGTAGTTATTAAACATGAGGCACAATCCAAATGACATTTTCAATCAATTTTTCTACAGTTCAAAAAATCAATTTTCTGATGAAAAACGAGGACCCGTGACTGTCGAACTTTCTCCAGATGGTCAGAAATTGTAAGTTTTTTAATGTTGAATTTTTGGACTGTAAATGACTATTGCATGTGAATTATCACTTTTGGAACTAAAACAAGAGTGTTTAGAGTCATTTTAATGCCTCAAATTGGTCGAAATAGAAGCTTCTGAGTAGGAGAAAAAAGTCTGTAAAAATGGCAATTTTGGTCACATTGAGGCTTTAAAAGGTAGTTAATCAACATGAGGCACAATCCAAATGACATTTTCAATCAATTTTTCAACAGTCCAAAAAATAAATTTTCTGATGATAAACAAGGACCCGTGACCTGTCGAACTTTCTACAGATGGTCAGAAATGGTAATTTTTTAATGTTGAATTTTTGGACTGTAAATGACTATTGCATGTGAATTATCACTTTTGGAACTAAAACAAGAGTGTTTAGAGTCATTTTAATGCCTGAAATTGGTCGAAATAGAAGCTTCTGAGTAGGAGAAAAAGTCTGTAAAAATGGCAATTTTGGTCACATTGAGGCGTTAAAAAGTAGTTATTAAACATGAGGCACAATCCAAATGACATTTTCAATAAATTTTTCTACAGTCCAAAAAATAAATTTTCTGAGGAAAAACGAGGACCCGTGACCTCTCGAACTTTCTCCAGATGGTCAGAAATGGTAATTTTTAAATGTTTAATTTTTTGACTGTAAATGACTATTGCATGTGAATTATCACTTTTGGAACTAAAACAAGAGTGTTTAGAGTCATTTTAATGTCTGAAATTGGTCAAAATAGAAGCTTCTGAGTAGGAGAAAAAGTCTGTAAAAATGGCAATTTTGGTCACATTGAGGCGTTAAAAAGTAGTTATTCAACATGAGGCACAATCCAAATGACATTTTCAATCAATTTTTCTACAGTCCAAAAAAAAAATTTTCTGATGAAAAACGAGGACCTGTTGAACTTTCTCCAGATGGTCAGAAATGGTAATTTTTAAATGTTTAATTTTTTTACTGTAAATGACTATTGCATGTGAATTATCACTTTTGGAACTAAAACAAGAGTGTTTAGAGTCACTTTAATGTCTGAAATTGGTCAAAATAGAAGCTTCTGAGTAGGAGAAAAAGTCTGTAAAAATGGCAATTTTGGTCACATGGAGGCTTTAAAAAGTAGTTATTCAACATGAGGCACAATCCAAATGACAATTTCAATCAATTTTTCTACAGTCCAAAAAAAAAATTTTCTGATGAAAAACGAGGACCCGTGACCTGTCGAACTTTCTCCAGATGGTCAGAAATGGAAATTTTTTAATGGTACATTTTTTGACTGTAAATGACTATTGCATGTGAATTATCACTTTTGGAACTAAAACAAGAGTGTTTAGAGTCATTTTAATGCCTGAAATTGGTCGAAATAGAAGCTTCTGAGTAGGAGAAAAAAGTCTGTAAAAATGGCAATTTTGGTCACATTGAGGCTTTAAAAAGTAGTTATTCAACATGAGGCACAATCCAAATGACATTTTCAATCAATTTTTCTACAGTCAAAAAAATTAATTTTCTGATGAAAAACGAGGACCCGTGACCTGTCGAACTTTCTCCAGATGGTCAGAAATGGTAATTTTGAAATGTTCATTTTTTGAGTGTAAATGACTATTGCATGTGAATTATCACTTTTGGAACTAAAACAAGAGTGTTTAGAACCATTTTAATGCCTGAAATTGGTCGAAATAGAAGCTTCTGAGTAGGAGAAAAAGTCTGTAAAAATGGCAATTTTGGTCACATTGAGGCATTAAAAAGTAGTTATTCAACATGAGGCACAATCCAAATGACATTTTCAATCAATTTTTCTACAGTCCAAAAAATAAATTTTCTGATGAAAAACGATGACCCGTGACCTGTCGAACGTTCTCCAGATGGTCAGAAATGGTAATTTTTTAATGGTACATTTTTTGACTGTAAATGACTATTGCATGTGAAGTATCACTTTTGGAACTAAAACAAGAGTGTTTAGAGTTATTTTAATGCCTGAAATTGGTCGAAATAGAAGCTTCTGAGTAGGAGAAAAAAGTCTGTAAAAATGGCAATTTTGGTCACATTGAGGCTTTAAAAGGTAGTTAATCAACATGAGGCACAATCCAAATTACATTTTCAATCAATTTTTCTACAGTCCAAAAAATAAATTTTCTGATGATAAACAAGGACCCGTGACCTGTCGAACTTTCTACAGATGGTCAGAAATGGTAATTTTTTAATGTTGAATTTTTGGACTGTAAATGACTATTGCATGTGAATTATCACTTTTGGAACTAAAACAAGAGTGTTTAGAGTCATTTTAATGCCTGACATTGGTCGAAATAGAAGCTTCTGAGTAGGAGAAAAAGTCTGTAAAAATGGCAATTTTGGTCACATTGAGGCGTTAAAAAGTAGTTATTCAACATGAGGCACAATCCAAATGACATTTTCAATCAATTTTTCTACAGTCCAAAAAATAAATTTTCTGAGGAAAAACGAGGACCCGTGACCTCTCGAACTTTCTCCAGATGGTCAGAAATGGTAATTTTTAAATGTTTAATTTTTTGACTGTAAATGACTATTGCATGTGAATTATCACTTTTGGAACTAAAACAAGAGTGTTTAGAGTCATTTTAATGTCTGAAATTGGTCAAAATAGAAGCTTCTGAGTAGGAGAAAAAGTCTGTAAAAATGGCAATTTTGGTCACATTGAGGCGTTAAAAAGTAGTTATTCAACATGAGGCACAATCCAAATGACATTTTCAATCAATTTTTCTACAGTCCAAAAAATAAATTTTCTGAGGAAAAACGAGGACCCGTGACCTCTCGAACTTTCTCCAGATGGTCAGAAATGGTAATTTTTAAATGTTTAATTTTTTGACTGTAAATGACTATTGCATGTGAATTATCACTTTTGGAACTAAAACAAGAGTGTTTAGAACCATTTTAATGCCTGAAATTGGTCGAAATAGAAGCTTCTGAGTAGGAGAAAAAGTCTGTAAAAATGGCAATTTTGGTCACATTGAGGCATTAAAAAGTAGTTATTCAACATGAGGCACAATCCAAATGACATTTTCAATCAATTTTTCTACAGTCCAAAAAATAAATTTTCTGATGAAAAACGATGACCCGTGACCTGTCGAACGTTCTCCAGATGGTCAGAAATGGTAATTTTTTAATGGTACATTTTTTGACTGTAAATGACTATTGCATGTGAAGTATCACTTTTGGAACTAAAACAAGAGTGTTTAGAGTTATTTTAATGCCTGAAATTGGTCGAAATAGAAGCTTCTGAGTAGGAGAAAAAAGTCTGTAAAAATGGCAATTTTGGTCACATTGAGGCTTTAAAAGGTAGTTAATCAACATGAGGCACAATCCAAATTACATTTTCAATCAATTTTTCTACAGTCCAAAAAATAAATTTTCTGATGATAAACAAGGACCCGTGACCTGTCGAACTTTCTACAGATGGTCAGAAATGGTAATTTTTTAATGTTGAATTTTTGGACTGTAAATGACTATTGCATGTGAATTATCACTTTTGGAACTAAAACAAGAGTGTTTAGAGTCACTTTAATGTCTGAAATTGGTCAAAATAGAAGCTTCTGATTAGGAGAAAAAGTCTGTAAAAATGGCAATTTTGGTCACATGGAGGCTTTAAAAAGTAGTTATTCAACATGAGGCACAATCCAAATGACAATTTCAATCAATTTTTCTACAGTCCAAAAAATAAATTTTCTGATGAAAAACGAGGACCCGTGACCTGTCGAACTTTCTCCAGATGGTCAGAAATGGAAATTTTTTAATGGTACATTTTTTGACTGTAAATGACTATTGCATGTGAATTATCACTTTTGGAACTAAAATAAGAGTGTTTAGAGTCATTTTAATGCCTGAAATTGGTCGAAATAGAAGCTTCTGAGTAGGAGAAAAAAGTCTGTAAAAATGGCAATTTTGGTCACATTGAGGCTTTAAAAAGTAGTTATTCAACATGAGGCACAATCCAAATGACATTTTCAATCAATTTTTCTACAGTCAAAAAAATTAATTTTCTGATGAAAAACGAGGACCCGTGACCTGTCGAACTTTCTCCAGATGGTCAGAAATGGTAATTTTGAAATGTTCATTTTTTGAGTGTAAATGACTATTGCATGTGAATTATCACTTTTGGAACTAAAACAAGAGTGTTTAGAACCATTTTAATGCCTGAAATTGGTCGAAATAGAAGCTTCTGAGTAGGAGAAAAAGTCTGTAAAAATGGCAATTTTGGTCACATTGAGGCATTAAAAAGTAGTTATTCAACATGAGGCACAATCCAAATGACATTTTCAATCAATTTTTCTACAGTCCAAAAAATAAATTTTCTGATGAAAAACGATGACCCGTGACCTGTCGAACGTTCTCCAGATGGTCAGAAATGGTAATTTTTTAATGGTACATTTTTTGACTGTAAATGACTATTGCATGTGAAGTATCACTTTTGGAACTAAAACAAGAGTGTTTAGAGTTATTTTAATGCCTGAAATTGGTCGAAATAGAAGCTTCTGAGTAGGAGAAAAAAGTCTGTAAAAATGGCAATTTTGGTCACATTGAGGCTTTAAAAGGTAGTTAATCAACATGAGGCACAATCCAAATTACATTTTCAATCAATTTTTCTACAGTCCAAAAAATAAATTTTCTGATGATAAACAAGGACCCGTGACCTCTCGAACTTTCTACAGATGGTCAGAAATGGTAATTTTTTAATGTTGAATTTTTGGACTGTAAATGACTATTGCATGTGAATTATCACTTTTGGAACTAAAACAAGAGTGTTTAGAGTCATTTTAATGCCTGAAATTGGTCGAAATAGAAGCTTCTGAGTAGGAGAAAAAGTCTGTAAAAATGGCAATTTTGGTCACATTGAGGCGTTAAAAAGTAGTTATTCAACATGAGGCACAATCCAAATGACATTTTCAATCAATTTTTCTACAGTCCAAAAAATAAATTTTCTGAGGAAAAACGAGGACCCGTGACCTCTCGAACTTTCTCCAGATGGTCAGAAATGGTAATTTTTAAATGTTTAATTTTTTGACTGTAAATGACTATTGCATGTGAATTATCACTTTTGGAACTAAAACAAGAGTGTTTAGAACCATTTTAATGTCTGAAATTGGTCAAAATAGAAGCTTCTGAGTAGGAGAAAAAGTCTGTAAAAATGGCAATTTTGGTCACATTGAGGCGTTAAAAAGTAGTTATTCAACATGAGGCACAATCCAAATGACATTTTCAATCAATTTTTCTACCGTCCAAAAAAAAACATTTCTGATGAAAAACGAGGACCTGTCAAACTTTCTCCAGATGGTCATAAATGGAAAATTTTAATGGTACATTTTTTGACTGTAAATGACTATTGCATGTGAATTATCACTTTTGGAACTAAAACAAGAGTGTTTAGAGTCATTTTAATGCCTGAAATTGGTCGAAATAGAAGCTTCCGAGTAGGAGAAAAGTCTGTAAAAATGGCAATTTTGGTCACATTGAGGCTTTAAAAAGTAGTTATTCAACATGAGCCACAATCCAAATGACATTTTCAATCAATTTTTCTACAGTCCAAAAAATTAATTTTCTGATGAAAAACGAGTACCCGTGACCTGTCGAACTTCCTCCAGATGGTCAGAAATGGTAATTTTTTAATGTTTAATTTTTTGACTGTAAATGACTATTGCATGTGAATTATCACTTTTGGAACTAAAATAGGTGTGTTTAGAGTCATTTTAATGCCTGAAATTGGTCAAAATAGAAGCTTCTGAGTAGGAGAAAAAGTCTGTAAAAATGGCAATTTTGGTCACATTGAGGCGTTAAAAAGTAGTTATTCAACATGAGGCACAATCCAAATGACATTTTCAATCAATTTTTCTACAGTCCAAAAAATAAATTTTCTGAGGAAAAACGAGGACCCGTGACCTCTCGAACTTTCTCCAGATGGTCAGAAATGGTAATTTTTAAATGTTTAATTTTTTGACTGTAAATGACTATTGCATGTGAATTATCACTTTTGGAACTAAAACAAGAGTGTTTAGAGTCATTTTAATGTCTGAAATTGGTCAAAATAGAAGCTTCTGAGTAGGAGAAAAAGTCTGTAAAAATGGCAATTTTGGTCACATTGAGGCTTTAAAAAGTAGTTATTCAACATGAGGCACAATCCAAATGACATTTTCAATCAATTTTTCTACCGTCCAAAAAAAAACATTTCTGATGAAAAACGAGGACCTGTCAAACTTTCTCCAGATGGTCATAAATGGAAATTTTTTAATGGTACATTTTTTGACTGTAAATGACTATTGCATGTGAATTATCACTTTTGGAACTAAAACAAGAGTGTTTAGAGTCATTTTAATGCCTGAAATTGGTCGAAATAGAAGCTTCCGAGTAGGAGAAAAGTCTGTAAAAATGGCAATTTTGGTCACATTGAGGCTTTAAAAAGTAGTTATTCAACATGAGCCACAATCCAAATGACATTTTCAATCAATTTTTCTACAGTCCAAAAAATTAATTTTCTGATGAAAAACGAGTACCCGTGACCTGTCGAACTTCCTCCAGATGGTCAGAAATGGTAATTTTTTAATGTTTAATTTTTTGACTGTAAATGACTATTGCATGTGAATTATCACTTTTGGAACTAAAATAGGTGTGTTTAGAGTCATTTTAATGCCTGAAATTGGTCGAAATAGAGGATTCTGAGTAGGAGAAAAAGTCTGTAAAAATGGCAATTTTGGTTACATTGAGGCTTTAAAAAGTAGTTATTAAACATGAGGCACAATCCAAATGACATTTTCAATCAATTTTTCTACAGTTCAAAAAATCAATTTTCTGATGAAAAACGAGGACCCGTGACTGTCGAACTTTCTCCAGATGGTCAGAAATTGTAAGTTTTTTAATGTTGAATTTTTGGACTGTAAATGACTATTGCATGTGAATTATCACTTTTGGAACTAAAACAAGAGTGTTTAGAGTCATTTTAATGCCTCAAATTGGTCGAAATAGAAGCTTCTGAGTAGGAGAAAAAAGTCTGTAAAAATGGCAATTTTGGTCACATTGAGGCTTTAAAAGGTAGTTAATCAACATGAGGCACAATCCAAATGACATTTTCAATCAATTTTTCTACAGTCCAAAAAATAAATTTTCTGATGATAAACAAGGACCCGTGACCTGTCGAACTTTCTACAGATGGTCAGAAATGGTAATTTTTTAATGTTGAATTTTTGGACTGTAAATGACTATTGCATGTGAATTATCACTTTTGGAACTAAAACAAGAGTGTTTAGAGTCATTTTAATGCCTGAAATTGGTCGAAATAGAAGCTTCTGAGTAGGAGAAAAAGTCTGTAAAAATGGCAATTTTGGTCACATTGAGGCGTTAAAAAGTAGTTATTAAACATGAGGCACAATCCAAATGACATTTTCAATAAATTTTTCTACAGTCCAAAAAATAAATTTTCTGAGGAAAAACGAGGACCCGTGACCTCTCGAACTTTCTCCAGATGGTCAGAAATGGTAATTTTTAAATGTTTAATTTTTTGACTGTAAATGACTATTGCATGTGAATTATCACTTTTGGAACTAAAACAAGAGTGTTTAGAGTCATTTTAATGTCTGAAATTGGTCAAAATAGAAGCTTCTGAGTAGGAGAAAAAGTCTGTAAAAATGGCAATTTTGGTCACATTGAGGCGTTAAAAAGTAGTTATTCAACATGAGGCACAATCCAAATGACATTTTCAATCAATTTTTCTACAGTCCAAAAAAAAAATTTTCTGATGAAAAACGAGGACCTGTTGAACTTTCTCCAGATGGTCAGAAATGGTAATTTTTAAATGTTTAATTTTTTTACTGTAAATGACTATTGCATGTGAATTATCACTTTTGGAACTAAAACAAGAGTGTTTAGAGTCACTTTAATGTCTGAAATTGGTCAAAATAGAAGCTTCTGAGTAGGAGAAAAAGTCTGTAAAAATGGCAATTTTGGTCACATGGAGGCTTTAAAAAGTAGTTATTCAACATGAGGCACAATCCAAATGACAATTTCAATCAATTTTTCTACAGTCCAAAAAAAAAATTTTCTGATGAAAAACGAGGACCCGTGACCTGTCGAACTTTCTCCAGATGGTCAGAAATGGAAATTTTTTAATGGTACATTTTTTGACTGTAAATGACTATTGCATGTGAATTATCACTTTTGGAACTAAAACAAGAGTGTTTAGAGTCATTTTAATGCCTGAAATTGGTCGAAATAGAAGCTTCTGAGTAGGAGAAAAAAGTCTGTAAAAATGGCAATTTTGGTCACATTGAGGCTTTAAAAAGTAGTTATTCAACATGAGGCACAATCCAAATGACATTTTCAATCAATTTTTCTACAGTCAAAAAAATTAATTTTCTGATGAAAAACGAGGACCCGTGACCTGTCGAACTTTCTCCAGATGGTCAGAAATGGTAATTTTGAAATGTTCATTTTTTGAGTGTAAATGACTATTGCATGTGAATTATCACTTTTGGAACTAAAACAAGAGTGTTTAGAACCATTTTAATGCCTGAAATTGGTCGAAATAGAAGCTTCTGAGTAGGAGAAAAAGTCTGTAAAAATGGCAATTTTGGTCACATTGAGGCATTAAAAAGTAGTTATTCAACATGAGGCACAATCCAAATGACATTTTCAATCAATTTTTCTACAGTCCAAAAAATAAATTTTCTGATGAAAAACGATGACCCGTGACCTGTCGAACGTTCTCCAGATGGTCAGAAATGGTAATTTTTTAATGGTACATTTTTTGACTGTAAATGACTATTGCATGTGAAGTATCACTTTTGGAACTAAAACAAGAGTGTTTAGAGTTATTTTAATGCCTGAAATTGGTCGAAATAGAAGCTTCTGAGTAGGAGAAAAAAGTCTGTAAAAATGGCAATTTTGGTCACATTGAGGCTTTAAAAGGTAGTTAATCAACATGAGGCACAATCCAAATTACATTTTCAATCAATTTTTCTACAGTCCAAAAAATAAATTTTCTGATGATAAACAAGGACCCGTGACCTGTCGAACTTTCTACAGATGGTCAGAAATGGTAATTTTTTAATGTTGAATTTTTGGACTGTAAATGACTATTGCATGTGAATTATCACTTTTGGAACTAAAACAAGAGTGTTTAGAGTCATTTTAATGCCTGACATTGGTCGAAATAGAAGCTTCTGAGTAGGAGAAAAAGTCTGTAAAAATGGCAATTTTGGTCACATTGAGGCGTTAAAAAGTAGTTATTCAACATGAGGCACAATCCAAATGACATTTTCAATCAATTTTTCTACAGTCCAAAAAATAAATTTTCTGAGGAAAAACGAGGACCCGTGACCTCTCGAACTTTCTCCAGATGGTCAGAAATGGTAATTTTTAAATGTTTAATTTTTTGACTGTAAATGACTATTGCATGTGAATTATCACTTTTGGAACTAAAACAAGAGTGTTTAGAGTCATTTTAATGTCTGAAATTGGTCAAAATAGAAGCTTCTGAGTAGGAGAAAAAGTCTGTAAAAATGGCAATTTTGGTCACATTGAGGCGTTAAAAAGTAGTTATTCAACATGAGGCACAATCCAAATGACATTTTCAATCAATTTTTCTACAGTCCAAAAAATAAATTTTCTGAGGAAAAACGAGGACCCGTGACCTCTCGAACTTTCTCCAGATGGTCAGAAATGGTAATTTTTAAATGTTTAATTTTTTGACTGTAAATGACTATTGCATGTGAATTATCACTTTTGGAACTAAAACAAGAGTGTTTAGAACCATTTTAATGCCTGAAATTGGTCGAAATAGAAGCTTCTGAGTAGGAGAAAAAGTCTGTAAAAATGGCAATTTTGGTCACATTGAGGCATTAAAAAGTAGTTATTCAACATGAGGCACAATCCAAATGACATTTTCAATCAATTTTTCTACAGTCCAAAAAATAAATTTTCTGATGAAAAACGATGACCCGTGACCTGTCGAACGTTCTCCAGATGGTCAGAAATGGTAATTTTTTAATGGTACATTTTTTGACTGTAAATGACTATTGCATGTGAAGTATCACTTTTGGAACTAAAACAAGAGTGTTTAGAGTTATTTTAATGCCTGAAATTGGTCGAAATAGAAGCTTCTGAGTAGGAGAAAAAAGTCTGTAAAAATGGCAATTTTGGTCACATTGAGGCTTTAAAAGGTAGTTAATCAACATGAGGCACAATCCAAATTACATTTTCAATCAATTTTTCTACAGTCCAAAAAATAAATTTTCTGATGATAAACAAGGACCCGTGACCTGTCGAACTTTCTACAGATGGTCAGAAATGGTAATTTTTTAATGTTGAATTTTTGGACTGTAAATGACTATTGCATGTGAATTATCACTTTTGGAACTAAAACAAGAGTGTTTAGAGTCACTTTAATGTCTGAAATTGGTCAAAATAGAAGCTTCTGAGTAGGAGAAAAAGTCTGTAAAAATGGCAATTTTGGTCACATGGAGGCTTTAAAAAGTAGTTATTCAACATGAGGCACAATCCAAATGACAATTTCAATCAATTTTTCTACAGTCCAAAAAATAAATTTTCTGATGAAAAACGAGGACCCGTGACCTGTCGAACTTTCTCCAGATGGTCAGAAATGGTAATTTTGAAATGTTCATTTTTTGAGTGTAAATGACTATTGCATGTGAATTATCACTTTTGGAACTAAAACAAGAGTGTTTAGAACCATTTTAATGCCTGAAATTGGTCGAAATAGAAGCTTCTGAGTAGGAGAAAAAGTCTGTAAAAATGGCAATTTTGGTCACATTGAGGCATTAAAAAGTAGTTATTCAACATGAGGCACAATCCAAATGACATTTTCAATCAATTTTTCTACAGTCCAAAAAATAAATTTTCTGATGAAAAACGATGACCCGTGACCTGTCGAACGTTCTCCAGATGGTCAGAAATGGTAATTTTTTAATGGTACATTTTTTGACTGTAAATGACTATTGCATGTGAAGTATCACTTTTGGAACTAAAACAAGAGTGTTTAGAGTTATTTTAATGCCTGAAATTGGTCGAAATAGAAGCTTCTGAGTAGGAGAAAAAAGTCTGTAAAAATGGCAATTTTGGTCACATTGAGGCTTTAAAAGGTAGTTAATCAACATGAGGCACAATCCAAATTACATTTTCAATCAATTTTTCTACAGTCCAAAAAATAAATTTTCTGATGATAAACAAGGACCCGTGACCTCTCGAACTTTCTACAGATGGTCAGAAATGGTAATTTTTTAATGTTGAATTTTTGGACTGTAAATGACTATTGCATGTGAATTATCACTTTTGGAACTAAAACAAGAGTGTTTAGAGTCATTTTAATGCCTGAAATTGGTCGAAATAGAAGCTTCTGAGTAGGAGAAAAAGTCTGTAAAAATGGCAATTTTGGTCACATTGAGGCGTTAAAAAGTAGTTATTCAACATGAGGCACAATCCAAATGACATTTTCAATCAATTTTTCTACAGTCCAAAAAATAAATTTTCTGAGGAAAAACGAGGACCCGTGACCTCTCGAACTTTCTCCAGATGGTCAGAAATGGTAATTTTTAAATGTTTAATTTTTTGACTGTAAATGACTATTGCATGTGAATTATCACTTTTGGAACTAAAACAAGAGTGTTTAGAACCATTTTAATGTCTGAAATTGGTCAAAATAGAAGCTTCTGAGTAGGAGAAAAAGTCTGTAAAAATGGCAATTTTGGTCACATTGAGGCGTTAAAAAGTAGTTATTCAACATGAGGCACAATCCAAATGACATTTTCAATCAATTTTTCTACCGTCCAAAAAAAAACATTTCTGATGAAAAACGAGGACCTGTCAAACTTTCTCCAGATGGTCATAAATGGAAATTTTTTAATGGTACATTTTTTGACTGTAAATGACTATTGCATGTGAATTATCACTTTTGGAACTAAAACAAGAGTGTTTAGAGTCATTTTAATGCCTGAAATTGGTCGAAATAGAAGCTTCCGAGTAGGAGAAAAGTCTGTAAAAATGGCAATTTTGGTCACATTGAGGCTTTAAAAAGTAGTTATTCAACATGAGCCACAATCCAAATGACATTTTCAATCAATTTTTCTACAGTCCAAAAAATTAATTTTCTGATGAAAAACGAGTACCCGTGACCTGTCGAACTTCCTCCAGATGGTCAGAAATGGTAATTTTTTAATGTTTAATTTTTTGACTGTAAATGACTATTGCATGTGAATTATCACTTTTGGAACTAAAATAGGTGTGTTTAGAGTCATTTTAATGCCTGAAATTGGTCAAAATAGAAGCTTCTGAGTAGGAGAAAAAGTCTGTAAAAATGGCAATTTTGGTCACATTGAGGCGTTAAAAAGTAGTTATTCAACATGAGGCACAATCCAAATGACATTTTCAATCAATTTTTCTACAGTCCAAAAAATAAATTTTCTGAGGAAAAACGAGGACCGGTGACCTCTCGAACTTTCTCCAGATGGTCAGAAATGGTAATTTTTAAATGTTTAATTTTTTGACTGTAAATGACTATTGCATGTGAATTATCACTTTTGGAACTAAAATAAGAGTGTTTAGAGTCATTTTAATGCCTGAAATTGGTCGAAATAGAAGCTTCTGAGTAGGAGAAAAAAGTCTGTAAAAATGGCAATTTTGGTCACATTGAGGCTTTAAAAAGTAGTTATTCAACATGAGGCACAATCCAAATGACATTTTCAATCAATTTTTCTACAGTCAAAAAAATTAATTTTCTGATGAAAAACGAGGACCCGTGACCTGTCGAACTTTCTCCAGATGGTCAGAAATGGTAATTTTGAAATGTTCATTTTTTGAGTGTAAATGACTATTGCATGTGAATTATCACTTTTGGAACTAAAACAAGAGTGTTTAGAACCATTTTAATGCCTGAAATTGGTCGAAATAGAAGCTTCTGAGTAGGAGAAAAAGTCTGTAAAAATGGCAATTTTGGTCACATTGAGGCTTTAAAAGGTAGTTAATCAACATGAGGCACAATCCAAATGACATTTTCAATCAATTTTTCTACAGTCCAAAAAATAAATTTTCTGATGAAAAACGATGACCCGTGACCTGTCGAACGTTCTCCAGATGGTCAGAAATGGTAATTTTTTAATGGTACATTTTTTGACTGTAAATGACTATTGCATGTGAAGTATCACTTTTGGAACTAAAACAAGAGTGTTTAGAGTTATTTTAATGCCTGAAATTGGTCGAAATAGAAGCTTCTGAGTAGGAGAAAAAAGTCTGTAAAAATGGCAATTTTGGTCACATTGAGGCTTTAAAAGGTAGTTAATCAACATGAGGCACAATCCAAATTACATTTTCAATCAATTTTTCTACAGTCCAAAAAATAAATTTTCTGATGATAAACAAGGACCCGTGACCTGTCGAACTTTCTACAGATGGTCAGAAATGGTAATTTTTTAATGTTGAATTTTTGGACTGTAAATGACTATTGCATGTGAATTATCACTTTTGGAACTAAAACAAGAGTGTTTAGAGTCATTTTAATGCCTGAAATTGGTCGAAATAGAAGCTTCTGAGTAGGAGAAAAAGTCTGTAAAAATGGCAATTTTGGTCACATTGAGGCGTTAAAAAGTAGTTATTCAACATGAGGCACAATCCAAATGACATTTTCAATCAATTTTTCTACAGTCCAAAAAATAAATTTTCTGAGGAAAAACGAGGACCCGTGACCTCTCGAACTTTCTCCAGATGGTCAGAAATGGTAATTTTTAAATGTTTAATTTTTTGACTGTAAATGACTATTGCATGTGAATTATCACTTTTGGAACTAAAACAAGAGTGTTTAGAGTCATTTTAATGTCTGAAATTGGTCAAAATAGAAGCTTCTGAGTAGGAGAAAAAGTCTGTAAAAATGGCAATTTTGGTCACATTGAGGCGTTAAAAAGTAGTTATTCAACATGAGGCACAATCCAAATGACATTTTCAATCAATTTTTCTACAGTCCAAAAAATAAATTTTCTGAGGAAAAACGAGGACCCGTGACCTCTCGAACTTTCTCCAGATGGTCAGAAATGGTAATTTTTAAATGTTTAATTTTTTGACTGTAAATGACTATTGCATGTGAATTATCACTTTTGGAACTAAAACAAGAGTGTTTAGAGTCATTTTAATGTCTGAAATTGGTCAAAATAGAAGCTTCTGAGTAGGAGAAAAAGTCTGTAAAAATGGCAATTTTGGTCACATTGAGGCTTTAAAAAGTAGTTATTCAACATGAGGCACAATCCAAATGACATTTTCAATCAATTTTTCTACCGTCCAAAAAAAAACATTTCTGATGAAAAACGAGGACCTGTCAAACTTTCTCCAGATGGTCATAAATGGAAATTTTTTAATGGTACATTTTTTGACTGTAAATGACTATTGCATGTGAATTATCACTTTTGGAACTAAAACAAGAGTGTTTAGAGTCATTTTAATGCCTGAAATTGGTCGAAATAGAAGCTTCCGAGTAGGAGAAAAGTCTGTAAAAATGGCAATTTTGGTCACATTGAGGCTTTAAAAAGTAGTTATTCAACATGAGCCACAATCCAAATGACATTTTCAATCAATTTTTCTACAGTCCAAAAAATTAATTTTCTGATGAAAAACGAGTACCCGTGACCTGTCGAACTTCCTCCAGATGGTCAGAAATGGTAATTTTTTAATGTTTAATTTTTTGACTGTAAATGACTATTGCATGTGAATTATCACTTTTGGAACTAAAATAGGTGTGTTTAGAGTCATTTTAATGCCTGAAATTGGTCAAAATAGAAGCTTCTGAGTAGGAGAAAAAGTCTGTAAAAATGGCAATTTTGGTCACATTGAGGCGTTAAAAAGTAGTTATTCAACATGAGGCACAATCCAAATGACATTTTCAATCAATTTTTCTACAGTCCAAAAAATAAATTTTCTGAGGAAAAACGAGGACCGGTGACCTCTCGAACTTTCTCCAGATGGTCAGAAATGGTAATTTTTAAATGTTTAATTTTTTGACTGTAAATGACTATTGCATGTGAATTATCACTTTTGGAACTAAAACAAGAGTGTTTAGAGTCATTTTAATGTCTGAAATTGGTCAAAATAGAAGCTTCTGAGTAGGAGAAAAAGTCTGTAAAAATGGCAATTTTGGTCACATTGAGGCTTTAAAAAGTAGTTATTCAACATGAGGCACAATCCAAATGACATTTTCAATCAATTTTTCTACCGTCCAAAACAAAACATTTCTGATGAAAAACGAGGACCTGTCAAACTTTCTCCAGATGGTCATAAATGGAAATTTTTTAATGGTACATTTTTTGACTGTAAATGACTATTGCATGTCAATTATCACTTTTGGAACTAAAACAAGAGTGTTTAGAGTCATTTTAATGCCTGAAATTGGTCGAAATAGAAGCTTCCGAGTAGGAGAAAAGTCTGTAAAAATGGCAATTTTGGTCACATTGAGGCTTTAAAAAGTAGTTATTCAACATGAGCCACAATCCAAATGACATTTTCAATCAATTTTTCTACAGTCCAAAAAATTAATTTTCTGATGAAAAACGAGTACCCGTGACCTGTCGAACTTCCTCCAGATGGTCAGAAATGGTAATTTTTTAATGTTTAATTTTTTGACTGTAAATGACTATTGCATGTGAATTATCACTTTTGGAACTAAAATAGGTGTGTTTAGAGTCATTTTAATGCCTGAAATTGGTCGAAATAGAGGATTCTGAGTAGGAGAAAAAGTCTGTAAAAATGGCAATTTTGGTCACATTGAGGCTTTAAAAAGTAGTTATTAAACATGAGGCACAATCCAAATGACATTTTCAATCAATTTTTCTACAGTTCAAAAAATCAATTTTCTGATGAAAAACGAGGACCCGTGACTGTCGAACTTTCTCCAGATGGTCAGAAATTGTAAGTTTTTTAATGTTGAATTTTTGGACTGTAAATGACTATTGCATGTGAATTATCACTTTTGGAACTAAAACAAGAGTGTTTAGAGTCATTTTAATGCCTCAAATTGGTCGAAATAGAAGCTTCTGAGTAGGAGAAAAAGTCTGTAAAAATGGCAATTTTGGTCACATTGAGGCTTTAAAAAGTAGTTATTCAACATGAGGCACAATCCAAATGAAATTTCATTCAATTTTTCTACAGTCCAAAAAATCAATTTTCTGATGAAAAACGAGGACAGATGACCTCCTTCTCCAGATGGTCAGAAATGGTAATTTTTTAATGTTTAATTTTTTGACTGTAAATGACTATTGCTTGTGAATTATCACTTTTGGAACTAAAACAAGAGTGTTTAGAGTTATTTTAATGCCTGAAATTGGTCGAAATAGAAGCTTCTGAGTAGGAGAAAAAAGTCTGTAAAAATGGCAATTTTGGTCACATTGAGGCTTTAAAAGGTAGTTAATCAACATGAGGCACAATCCAAATTACATTTTCAATCAATTTTTCTACAGTCCAAAAAATAAATTTTCTGATGATAAACAATGACCCGTGACCTGTCGAACTTTCTACAGATGGTCAGAAATGGTAATTTTTTAATGTTGAATTTTTGGACTGTAAATGACTATTGCATGTGAATTATCACTTTTGGAACTAAAACAAGAGTGTTTAGAGTCATTTTAATGCCTGAAATTGGTCGAAATAGAAGCTTCTGAGTAGGAGAAAAAGTCTGTAAAAATGGCAATTTTGGTCACATTGAGGCGTTAAAAAGTAGTTATTAAACATGAGGCACAATCCAAATGACATTTTCAATCAATTTTTCTACAGTCCAAAAAATAAATTTTCTGAGGAAAAACGAGGACCCGTGACCTCTCGAACTTTCTCCAGATGGTCAGAAATGGTAATTTTTAAATGTTTAATTTTTTGACTGTAAATGACTATTGCATGTGAATTATCACTTTTGGAACTAAAACAAGAGTGTTTAGAGTCATTTTAATGTCTGAAATTGGTCAAAATAGAAGCTTCTGAGTAGGAGAAAAAGTCTGTAAAAATGGCAATTTTGGTCACATTGAGGCGTTAAAAAGTAGTTATTCAACATGAGGCACAATCCAAATGACATTTTCAATCAATTTTTCTACAGTCCAAAAAATAAATTTTCTGATGAAAAACGAGGACCTGTTGAACTTTCTCCAGATGGTCAGAAATGGTAATTTTTAAATGTTTAATTTTTTTACTGTAAATGACTATTGCATGTGAATTATCACTTTTGGAACTAAAAAAAGAGTGTTTAGAGTCATTTTAATGCCTGAAATTGGTCGAAATAGAAGCTTCTGAGTAGGAGAAAAAGTCTGTAAAAATGGCAATTTTGGTCACATTGAGGCGTTAAAAAGTAGTTATTCAACATGAGGCACAATCCAAATGACATTTTCAATCAATTTTTCTACAGTCCAAAAAATAAATTTTCTGAGGAAAAACGAGGACCCGTGACCTGTCGAACTTTCTCCAGATGGTCAGAAATGGTAATTTTTTAATGTTGAATTTTTGGACTGTAAATGACTATTGCATGTGAATCATCACTTTTGGAACTAAAACAAGAGTGTTTAGAGTCATTTTAATGCCTGAAATTGGTCGAAATAGAAGCTTCTGAGTAGGAGAAAAAAGTCTGTAAAAATGGCAATTTTGGTCACATTGAGGCTTTAAAAAGTAGTTATTCAACATGAGGCACAATCCAAATGACATTTTCAATCAATTTTTCTACAATCAAAAAAATTAATTTTCTGATGAAAAACGAGGACCCGTGACCTGTCGAACTTTCTCCAGATGGTCAGAAATGGTAATTTTGAAATGTTCATTTTTTGAGTGTAAATGACTATTGCATGTGAATTATCACTTTTGGAACTAAAACAAGAGTGTTTAGAACCATTTTAATGCCTGAAATTGGTCGAAATAGAAGCTTCTGAGTAGGAGAAAAAGTCTGTAAAAATGGCAATTTTGGTCACATTGAGGCATTAAAAAGTAGTTATTCAACATGAGGCACAATCCAAATGACATTTTCAATCAATTTTTCTACAGTCCAAAAAATAAATTTTCTGATGAAAAACGATGACCCGTGACCTGTCGAACGTTCTCCAGATGGTCAGAAATGGTAATTTTTTAATGGTACATTTTTTGACTGTAAATGACTATTGCATGTGAAGTATCACTTTTGGAACTAAAACAAGAGTGTTTAGAGTTATTTTAATGCCTGAAATTGGTCGAAATAGAAGCTTCTGAGTAGGAGAAAAAAGTCTGTAAAAATGGCAATTTTGGTCACATTGAGGCTTTAAAAGGTAGTTAATCAACATGAGGCACAATCCAAATTACATTTTCAATCAATTTTTCTACAGTCCAAAAAATAAATTTTCTGATGATAAACAAGGACCCGTGACCTGTCGAACTTTCTACAGATGGTCAGAAATGGTAATTTTTTAATGTTGAATTTTTGGACTGTAAATGACTATTGCATGTGAATTATCACTTTTGGAACTAAAACAAGAGTGTTTAGAGTCATTTTAATGCCTGAAATTGGTCGAAATAGAAGCTTCTGAGTAGGAGAAAAAGTCTGTAAAAATGGCAATTTTGGTCACATTGAGGGGTTAAAAAGTAGTTATTCAACATGAGGCACAATCCAAATGACATTTTCAATCAATTTTTCTACAGTCCAAAAAATAAATTTTCTGAGGAAAAACGAGGACCCGTGACCTCTCGAACTTTCTCCAGATGATCAGAAATGGTAATTTTTAAATGTTTAATTTTTTGACTGTAAATGACTATTGCATGTGAATTATCACTTTTGGAACTAAAACAAGAGTGTTTAGAGTCATTTTAATGTCTGAAATTGGTCAAAATAGAAGCTTCTGAGTAGGAGAAAAAGTCTGTAAAAATGGCAATTTTGGTCACATTGAGGCGTTAAAAAGTAGTTATTCAACATGAGGCACAATCCAAATGACATTTTCAATCAATTTTTCTACAGTCCAAAAAATCAATTTTCTGAGGAAAAACGAGGACCCGTGACCTCTCGAACTTTCTCCAGATGGTCAGAAATGGTAATTTTTAAATGTTTAATTTTTTGACTGTAAATGACTATTGCATGTGAATTATCACTTTTGGAACTAAAACAAGAGTGTTTAGAGTCATTTTAATGTCTGAAATTGGTCAAAATAGAAGCTTCTGAGTAGGAGAAAAAGTCTGTAAAAATGGCAATTTTGGTCACATTGAGGCTTTAAAAAGTAGTTATTCAACATGAGGCACAATCCAAATGACATTTTCAATCAATTTTTCTACCGTCCAAAAAAAAACATTTCTGATGAAAAACGAGGACCTGTCAAACTTTCTCCAGATGGTCATAAATGGAAATTTTTTAATGGTACATTTTTTGACTGTAAATGACTATTGCATGTGAATTATCACTTTTGGAACTAAAACAAGAGTGTTTAGAGTCATTTTAATGCCTGAAATTGGTCGAAATAGAAGCTTCCGAGTAGGAGAAAAGTCTGTAAAAATGGCAATTTTGGTCACATTGAGGCTTTAAAAAGTAGTCATTCAACATGAGGCACAATCCAAATGACATTTTCAATCAATTGTTCTACAGTCCCAAAAAAATAAATTTTCTGATGAAAAACGAGGACCCGTGACGTGTCGAACTTCCTCCAGATGGTCAGAAATGGTAATTTTTTAATGTTTCATTTTTTGACTGTAAATGACTATTGCATGTGAATGATCACTTTTGGAACTAAAAAAAGAGTGTTTAGAGTCATTTTAATGCCTGAAATTGGTCGAAATAGAAGCTTCTGAGTAGGAGAAAAAGTCTGTAAAAATGGCAATTTTGGTCACATTGAGGCTTTAAAAAGTAGTTATTCAACATGAGGCACAATCCAAATGACATTTTCAATCAATTTTTCTACAGTTCAAAAAATCAATTTTCTGATGAAAAACGAGGACCCGTGACTGTCGAACTTTCTCCAGATGGTCAGAAATTGTAAGTTTTTTAATGTTGAATTTTTGGACTGTAAATGACTATTGCATGTGAATTATCACTTTTGGAACTAAAACAAGAGTGTTTAGAGTCATTTTAATGCCTGAAATTGGTTGAAATAGAAGCTTCTGAGTAGGAGAAAAAGTCTGTAAAAATGGCAATTTTGGTCACATTGAGGCTTTAAAAAGTAGTTATTCAACATGAGGCACAATCCAAATGAAATTTCAATCAATTTTTCTACAGTCCAAAAAATCAATTTTCTGATGAAAAACGAGGACAGATGACCTCCTTCTCCAGATGGTCAGAAATGGTAATTTTTTAATGTTTAATTTTTTGACTGTAAATGACTATTGCATGTGAATTGTCACTTTTGGAACTAAAATAAGTGTGTTTAGAGTCATTTTAATGCCTGAAATTGGTCGAAATAGAGGATTCTGAGTAGGAGAAAAAGTCTGTAAAAATGGCAATTTTGGTCACATGGAGGCTTTAAAAAGTAGTTATTCAACATGAGGCACAATCCAAATGACATTTTCAATCAATTTTTCTACAGTCCAAAAAATAAATTTTCTGATGAAAAACGAGGACCTGTTGAACTTTCTCCAGATGGTCAGAAATGGTAATTTTTAAATGTTTAATTTTTTTACTGTAAATGACTATTGCATGTGAATTATCACTTTTGGAACTAAAAAAAGAGTGTTTAGAGTCATTTTAATGCCTGAAATTGGTCGAAATAGAAGCTTCTGAGTAGGAGAAAAAGTCTGTAAAAATGGCAATTTTGGTCACATTGAGGCGTTAAAAAGTAGTTATTCAACATGAGGCACAATCCAAATGACATTTTCAATCAATTTTTCTACAGTCCAAAAAATAAATTTTCTGAGGAAAAACGAGGACCCGTGACCTGTCGAACTTTCTCCAGATGGTCAGAAATGGTAATTTTTTAATGTTGAATTTTTGGACTGTAATTGACTATTGCATGTGAATCATCACTTTTGGAACTAAAACAAGAGTGTTTAGAGTTATTTTAATGCCTGAAACTGGTCAAAATAGAAGCTTCTGAGTAGGAGAAAAAGTCTGTAAAAATGGCAATTTTGGTCACATTGAGGCGTTAAAAAGTAGTTATTCAACATGAGGCACAATCCAAATGACATTTTCAATCAATTTTTCTACAGTCTAAAAAATAAATTTTCTGAGGAAAAACGAGGACCCGTGACCTCTCGAACTTTCTCCAGATGGTCAGAAATGGTAATTTTTTAATGTTTAATTTTTTGACTGTAAATGACTATTGCATGTGAATTATCACTTTTGGAACTAAAACAAGAGTGTTTAGAGTCATTTTAATGTCTGAAATTGGTCAAAATAGAAGCTTCTGAGTAGGAGAAAAAGTCTGTAAAAACGGCAATTTTGGTCACATTGAGGCTTTAAAAAGTAGTTATTCAACATGAGGCACAATCCAAATGACATTTTCAATCAATTTTTCTACAGTCCAAAAAAAACCATTTCTGATGAAAAACGAGGACCCGTGACCTGTCGAACTTTCTCCAGATGGTCATAAATGGAAATTTTTTAATGGTACATTTTTTGACTGTAAATGACTATTGCATGTGAATTATCACTTTTGGAACTAAAACAAGAGTGTTTAGAGTCATTTTAATGCCTGAAATTGGTCAAAATAGAAGCTTCTGAGTAGGAGAAAAAGTCTGTAAAAATGGCAATTTTGGTCACATTGAGGCTTTAAAAAGTAGTTATTCAACATGAGGCACAATCCAAATGACATTTTCAATCAATTTTTCTACAGTCCAAAAAAAACCATTTCTGATGAAAAACGAGGACCCGTGACCTGTCGAACTTTCTCCAGATGGTCATAAATGGAAATTTTTTAATGGTACATTTTTTGACTGTAAATGACTATTGCATGTGAATTATCACTTTTGGAACTAAAACAAGAGTGTTTAGAGTCATTTTAATGCCTGAAATTGGTCAAAATAGAAGCTTCTGAGTAGGAGAAAAAGTCTGTAAAAATGGCAATTTTGGTCACATTGAGGCTTTAAAAAGTAGTTATTCAACATGAGGCACAATCCAAATGACATTTTCAATCAATTTTTCTACAGTCCAAAAAAAACCATTTCTGATGAAAAACGAGGACCCGTGACCTGTCGAACTTTCTCCAGATGGTCATAAATGGAAATTTTTTAATGGTACATTTTTTGACTGTAAATGACTATTGCATGTGAATTATCACTTTTGGAACTTTAATAAGAGTGTTTAGAGTCATTTTAATGCCTGAAATTGGTCGAAATAGAAGCTTCTGAGTAGGAGAAAAAGTCTGTAAAAATGGCAATTTTGGTCACATTGAGGCTTTAAAAAGTAGTTATTCAACATGAGGCACAATCCAAATGACATTTTCCATCAATTTTTCTACAGTCCAAAAAAAAAATGTTCTGATGAAAAACGAGGACCCGTGACCTGTCAAACTTTCTCCAGATGGTCAGAAATGGAAATTTTTTAATGGTACATTTTTTGACTGTAAATGACTATTGCATGTGAATTATCACTTTTGGAACTAAAACAAGAGTGTTTAGAGTCATTTTAATGTCTGAAATTGGTCAAAATAGAAGCTTCTAAGTAGGAGAAAAAGTCTGTAAAAATGGCAATTTTGGTCACATTGAGGCTTTAAAAAGTAGTTATTCAACATGAGGCACAATCCAAATGACATTTTCAATCAATTTTTCTACAGTTCAAAAAAACAATTTTCTGATGAAAAACGAGGACCCGTGACTGTCGAACTTTCTCCAGATGGTCAGAAATTGTAAGTTTTTTAATGTTGAATTTTTGGACTGTAAATGACTATTGCATGTGAATTATCACTTTTGAAACTAAAACAAGAGTGTTTAGAGTCATTTTAATGCCTGAAATTGGTCGAAATAGAAGCTTCTGAGTAGGAGAAAAAGTCTGTAAAAATGGCAATTTTGGTCACATTGAGGCTTTAAAAAGTAGTTATTCAACATGAGGCACAATCCAAATGAAATTTCAATCAATTTTTCTACAGTCCAAAAAATACATTTTCTGATGATAAATGAGGACCCGTGACCTGTCGAACTTTCTCCAGATGGGCAGAAATGGAAATTTTTTCATGTTTAATTTTTTGACTGTAAATGACTATTGCATGTGAATTATCACTTTTGGAACTAAAACAAGAGTTTTTAGAGTCATTTTAATGCCTGAAATTGGTCAAAATAGAAGCTTCTGAGTAGGAGAAAAAGCCTGTAAAAATGGCAGTTTTGGTCACATTGAGGCTTTAAAAAGTAGTTATTCAACATGAGGCACAATCCAAATGACATTTTCAATCAATTTTTCTACAGTCCAAAAAAAAAATTTTCTGATGCAAAACGAGTTCCCATGACCTGTCGAACTTCCTCCAGATATTCAGAAATGGTAATTTTTTAATGTTTAATTTTTTGACTGTAAATGACTATTGCATGCGAATTATCACTTTTGGAACTAAAATAAGTGTGTTTAGAGTCATTTTAATGCCTGAAATTGGTCGAAATAGAGGATTCTGAGTAGGAGAAAAAGTCTGTAAAAATGGCAATTTTGGTCACATGGAGGCTTTAAAAAGTAGTTATTCAACATGAGGCACAATCCAAATGACATTTTCAATCAATTTTTCTACAGTCCAAAAAATAAATTTTCTGATGAAAAACGAGGACCTGTTGAACTTTCTCCAGATGTTCAGAAATGGTTATTTTTAAATGTTTAATTTTTTTACTGTAAATGACGATTGCATGTGAATTATCACTTTTGGAACTAAAAAAAGAGTGTTTAGAGTCATTTTAATGCCTGAAATTGGTCGAAATAGAAGCTTCTGAGTAGGAGAAAAAGTCTGTAAAAATGGCAATTTTGTCACATTGAGGCGTTAAAAAGTAGTTATTCAACATGAGGCACAATCCAAATGACATTTTCAATCAATTTTTCTACAGTCCAAAAAATAAATTTTCTGAGGAAAAACGAGGACCCGTGACCTGTCGAACTTTCTCCAGATGGTCAGAAATGGTAATTTTTTAATGTTGAATTTTTGGACTGTAAATGACTATTGCATGTGAATCATCACTTTTGGAACGAAAACAAGAGTGTTTAGAGTTATTTTAATGCCTGAAATTGGTCAAAATAGAAGCTTCTGAGTAGGAGAAAAAAGTCTGTAAAAATGGCAATTTTGGTCACATTGAGGCTTTAAAAGGTAGTTAATCAACATGAGGCACAATCCAAATTACATTTTCAATCAATTTTTCTACAGTCCAAAAAATAAATTTTCTGATGATAAACGAGGACCCGTGACCTGTCGAACTTTCTACAGATGGTCAGAAATGGTAATTTTTTAATGTTGAATTTTTGGACTGTAAATGACTATTGCATGTGAATTATCACTTTTGGAACTAAAACAAGAGTGTTTAGAGTCATTTTAATGCCTGAAATTGGTCGAAATAGAAGCTTCTGAGTAGGAGAAAAAGTCTGTAAAAATGGCAATTTTGGTCACATTGAGGAATTAAAAAGTAGTTATTCAACATGAGGCACAATCCAAATGACATTTTCAATCAATTTTTCTACAGTCCAAAAAATAAATTTTCTGAGGAAAAACAAGGACCCGTGACCTCTCGAACTTTCTCCAGATGGTCAGAAATGGTAATTTTTAAATGTTTAATTTTTTGACTGTAAATGACTATTGCATGTGAATTATCACTTTTGGAACTAAAACAAGAGTGTTTAGAATCATTTTAATGTCTGAAATTGGTCAAAATAGAAGCTTCTGAGTAGGAGAAAAAGTCTGTAAAAATGGCAATTTTGGTCACATTGAGGCTTTAAAAAGTAGTTATTCAACATGAGGCACAATCCAAATGACATTTTCAATCAATTTTTCTACAGTCCAAAAAAACCCATTTCTGATGAAAAACGAGGACCCGTGACCTGTCGAACTTTCTCCAGATGGTCATAAATGGAAATTTTTTAATGGTACATTTTTTGACTGTAAATGACTATTGCATGTGAATTATCACTTTTGGAACTAAAACAAGAGTGTTTAGAGTCACTTTAATGTCTGAAATTGGTCAAAATAGAAGCTTCTGAGTAGGAGAAAAAGTCTGTAAAAATGGCAATTTTGGTCACATTGAGGCTTTAAAAAGTAGTTATTCAACATGAGGCACAATCCAAATGAAATTTCAATCAATTTTTCTACAGTCCAAAAAATCAATTTTCTGATGAAAAACGAGGACAGATGACCTCCTTCTCCAGATGGTCAGAAATGGTAATTTTTTAATGTTTAATTTTTTGACTGTAAATGACTATTGCATGTGAATTGTCACTTTTGGAACTAAAACAAGAGTGTTTAGAGTCATTTTAATGCCTGAAATTGGTCGAAATAGAAGCTTCTGAGTAGGAGAAAAAGGTCTGTAAAAATGGCAATTTTGGTCACATTGAGGCTTTAAAAGGTAGTTAATCAACATGAGGCACAATCCAAATTACATTTTCAATCAATTTTTCTACAGTCCAAAAAATACATTTTCTGATGATAAATGAGGACCCGTGACCTGTCGAACTTTCTCCAGATGGGCAGAAATGGAAATTTTTTCATGTTTAATTTTTTGACTGTAAATGACTATTGCATGTGAATTATCACTTTTGGAACTAAAACAAGAGTTTTTAGAGTCATTTTAATGCCTGAAATTGGTCAAAATAGAAGCTTCTGAGTAGGAGAAAAAGCCTGTAAAAATGGCAGTTTTGGTCACATTGAGGCTTTAAAAAGTAGTTATTCAACATGAGGCACAATCCAAATGACATTTTCAATCAATTTTTCTACAGTCCAAAAAAAAAATGTTCTGATGCAAAACGAGTTCCCATGACCTGTCGAACTTCCTCCAGATGGTCAGAAATGGTAATTTTTTAATGTTTAATTTTTTGACTGTAAATGACTATTGCATGCGAATTATCACTTTTGGAACTAAAATAAGTGTGTTTAGAGTCATTTTAATGCCTGAAATTGGTCGAAATAGAGGATTCTGAGTAGGAGAAAAAGTCTGTAAAAATGGCAATTTTGGTCACATGGAGGCTTTAAAAAGTAGTTATTCAACATGAGGCACAATCCAAATGACATTTTCAATCAATTTTTCTACAGTCCAAAAAATAAATTTTCTGATGAAAAACGAGGACCTGTTGAACTTTCTCCAGATGTTCAGAAATGGTTATTTTTAAATGTTTAATTTTTTTACTGTAAATGACGATTGCATGTGAATTATCACTTTTGGAACTAAAAAAAGAGTGTTTAGAGTCATTTTAATGCCTGAAATTGGTCGAAATAGAAGCTTCTGAGTAGGAGAAAAAGTCTGTAAAAATGGCAATTTTGTCACATTGAGGCGTTAAAAAGTAGTTATTCAACATGAGGCACAATCCAAATGACATTTTCAATCAATTTTTCTACAGTCCAAAAAATAAATTTTCTGAGGAAAAACGAGGACCCGTGACCTGTCGAACTTTCTCCAGATGGTCAGAAATGGTAATTTTTTAATGTTGAATTTTTGGACTGTAAATGACTATTGCATGTGAATCATCACTTTTGGAACTAAAACAAGAGTGTTTAGAGTTATTTTAATGCCTGAAATTGGTCAAAATAGAAGCTTCTGAGTAGGAGAAAAAAGTCTGTAAAAATGGCAATTTTGGTCACATTGAGGCTTTAAAAGGTAGTTAATCAACATGAGGCACAATCCAAATTACATTTTCAATCAATTTTTCTACAGTCCAAAAAATAAATTTTCTGATGATAAACGAGGACCCGTGACCAGTCGAACTTTCTACAGATGGTCAGAAATGGTAATTTTTTAATGTTGAATTTTTGGACTGTAAATGACTATTGCATGTGAATTATCACTTTTGGAACTAAAACAAGAGTGTTTAGAGTCATTTTAATGCCTGAAATTGGTCGAAATAGAAGCTTCTGAGTAGGAGAAAAAGTCTGTAAAAATGGCAATTTTGGTCACATTGAGGAATTAAAAAGTAGTTATTCAACATGAGGCACAATCCAAATGACATTTTCAATCAATTTTTCTACAGTCCAAAAAATAAATTTTCTGAGGAAAAACAAGGACCCGTGACCTCTCGAACTTTCTCCAGATGGTCAGAAATGGTAATTTTTAAATGTTTAATTTTTTGACTGTAAATGACTATTGCATGTGAATTATCACTTTTGGAACTAAAACAAGAGTGTTTAGAATCATTTTAATGTCTGAAATTGGTCAAAATAGAAGCTTCTGAGTAGGAGAAAAAGTCTGTAAAAATGGCAATTTTGGTCACATTGAGGCTTTAAAAAGTAGTTATTCAACATGAGGCACAATCCAAATGACATTTTCAATCAATTTTTCTACAGTCCAAAAAAACCCATTTCTGATGAAAAACGAGGACCCGTGACCTGTCGAACTTTCTCCAGATGGTCATAAATGGAAATTTTTTAATGGTACATTTTTTGACTGTAAATGACTATTGCATGTGAATTATCACTTTTGGAACTAAAACAAGAGTGTTTAGAGTCACTTTAATGTCTGAAATTGGTCAAAATAGAAGCTTCTGAGTAGGAGAAAAAGTCTGTAAAAATGGCAATTTTGGTCACATTGAGGCTTTAAAAAGTAGTTATTAAACATGAGGCACAATCCAAATGACATTTTCAATCAATTTTTCTACAGTCCAAAAAATAAATTTTCTGATGAAAAACGAGGACCACCTGTCGAACCTTCTCCAGATGGTCAGAAATGGTAATTTTTAAATGTTTAATTTTTTTACTGTAAATGACTATTGCATGTGAATTATCCCTTTTGGAACTAAAACAAGAGTGTTTAGAGTCATTTTAATGTCTGAAATTGGTCAAAAGAGAAGCTTCTGAGTAGGAGAAAAAGTCTGTAAAAATGGCAATTTTGGTCACATGGAGGCTTTAAAAAGTAGTTATTCAACATGAGGCACAATCCAATAACATTTTCAATCAATTTTTCTACAGTCCAAAAAAAAAATGTTCTGATGAAAAACGAGGACCCGTGACCTCTCGAACTTTCTCCAGATGGCCAGAAATGGAAATTTTTTAATGGCACATTTTTTTACTGTAAATGACTATTGCATGTGAATTATCACATTTTGGAAAAAAAAGAGTGTTTAGAGTCATTTTAATGCCTGAAATTGGTCGAAGTAGAAGCTTCTGAGTAGGAGAAAAAGTCTGTAAAAATGGCAATTTTGGTCACATTGAGGCTTTAAAAAGTAGTTATTCAACATGAGGCACAATCCAAATGACATTTTCAATCAATTTTTCTACAGTCCAAAAAAGAATTTTCTGATGCAAAACGAGTTCCCATGACCTGTCGAACTTCCTCCAGATGGTCAGAAATGGTAATTTTTTAATGTTTAATTTTTTGACTGTAAATGACTATTGCATGTGAATTATCACTTTTGGAACTAAAATAAGTGTGTTTAGAGTCATTTTAATGCCTGAAATTGGTCGAAATAGAGGATTCTGAGTAGGAGAAAAAGTCTGTAAAAATGGCAATTTTGGTCACATGGAGGCTTTAAACAGTAGTTATTCAACATGAGGCACAATCCAAATGACATTTTCAATCAATTTTTCTACAGTCCAAAAAATAAATTTTCTGATGAAAAACGAGGACCTGTTGAACTTTCTCCAGATGTTCAGAAATGGTTATTTTTAAATGTTTAATTTTTTTACTGTAAATGACGATTGCATGTGAATTATCACTTTTGGAACTAAAAAAAGAGTGTTTAGAGTCATTTTAATGGCTGAAATTGGTCGAAATAGAAGCTTCTGAGTAGGAGAAAAAGTCTGTAAAAATGGCAATTTTGGTTCTCATTGAGGCGTTAAAAAGTAGTTATTCAACATGAGGCACAATCCAAATGACATTTTCAATCAATTTTTCTACAGTCCAAAAAATAAATTTTCTGAGGAAAAACGAGGACCCGTGACCTGTCGAACTTTCTCCAGATGGTCAGAAATGGTAATTTTTTAATGTTGAATTTTTGGACTGTAAATGACTATTGCATGTGAATCATCACTTTTGGAACTAAAACAAGTGTTTAGAGTTATTTTAATGCCTGAAATTGGTCAAAATAGAAGCTTCTGAGTAGGAGAAAAAAGTCTGTAAAAATGGCAATTTTGGTCACATTGAGGCTTTAAAAGGTAGTTAATCAACATGAGGCACAATCCAAATTACATTTTCAATCAATTTTTCTACAGTCCAAAAAATAAATTTTCTGATGATAAACGAGGACCCGTGACCTGTCGAACTTTCTACAGATGGTCAGAAATGGTAATTTTTTAATGTTGAATTTTTGGACTGTAAATGACTATTGCATGTGAAGTATCACTTTTGGAACTAAAACAAGAGTGTTTAGAGTCATTTTAATGCCTGAAATTGGTCGAAATAGAAGCTTCTGAGTAGGAGAAAAAGTCTGTAAAAATGGCAATTTTGGTCACATTAAGGCGTTAAAAAGTAGTTATTCAACATGAGGCACAATCCAAATGACATTTTCAATCAATTTTTCTACAGTCCAAAAAATAAATTTTCTGAGGAAAAACAAGGACCCGTGACCTCTCGAACTTTCTCCAGATGGTCAGAAATGGTAATTTTTAAATGTTAAATTTTTTGACTGTAAATGACTATTGCATGTGAATTATCACTTTTGGAACTAAAACAAGAGTGTTTAGAATCATTTTAATGTCTGAAATTGGTCAAAATAGAAGCTTCTGAGTAGGAGAAAAAGTCTGTAAAAATGGCAATTTTGGTCACATTGAGGCTTTAAAAAGTAGTTATTCAACATGAGGCACAATCCAAATGACATTTTCAATCAATTTTTCTACAGTCCAAAAAAACCCATTTCTGATGAAAAACGAGGACCCGTGACCTGTCGAACTTTCTCCAGATGGTCATAAATGGAAATTTTTTAATGGTACATTTTTTGACTGTAAATGACTATTGCATGTGAATTATCACTTTTGGAACTAAAACAAGAGTGTTTAGAGTCATTTTAATGCCTGAAATTGGTCGAAATAGAAGCTTCTGAGTAGGAGAAAAAGTCTGTAAAAATGGCAATTTTGGTCACATTGAGGCTTTAAAAAGTAGTTATTAAACATGAGGCACAATCCAAAGACATTTTCAATCAATTTTTCTACAGTCCAAAAAATAAATTTTCTGATGAAAAACGAGGACCCGTGACCTGTCGAACCTTCTCCAGATGGTCAGAAATGGTAATTTTTAAATGTTTAATTTTTTTACTGTAAATGACTATTGCATGTGAATTATCACTTTTGGAACTAAAACAAGAGTGTTTAGAGTCATTTTAATGTCTGAAATTGGTCAAAAGAGAAGCTTCTGAGTAGGAGAAAAAGTCTGTAAAAATGGCAATTTTGGTCACATGGAGGCTTTAAAAAGTAGTTATTCAACATGAGGCACAATCCAATAACATTTTCAATCAATTTTTCTACAGTCCAAAAAAAAAATGTTCTGATGAAAAACGAGGACCCGTGACCTCTCGAACTTTCTCCAGATGGTCAGAAATGGAAATTTTTTAATGGTACATTTTTTTACTGTAAATGACTATTGCATGTGAATTATCACATTTTGGAAAAAAAAGAGTGTTTAGAGTCATTTTAATGCCTGAAATTGGTCGAAGTAGAAGCTTCTGAGTAGGAGAAAAAGTCTGTAAAAATGGCAATTTTGGTCACATTGAGGCTTTAAAAAGTAGTTATTCAAAATGAGGCACAATCTAAATGACTTTTCAATCAATTTTTCTACAGTCCCAAAAAATTAATTTTCTGATGAAAAACGAGTACCCGTGACCTGTCGAACTTCCTCCAGATGGTCAGAAATGGTAATTTTGTAATGTTTAATTTTTTGACTGTAAATGACTATTGCATGTGAATTATCACTTTTGGAACTAAAATAAGTGTGTTTAGAGTCATTTTAATGCCTGAAATTGGTCGAAATAGAGGATTCTGAGTAGGAGAAAAAGTCTGTAAAAATGGCAATTTTGGTCACATGGAGGCTTTAAAAAGTAGTTATTCAACATGAGGCACAATCCAAATGACATTTTCAATCAATTTTTCTACAGTCCAAAAAATAAATTTTCTGCTGAAAAACGAGGACCCGTGACCTGTCGAACTTTCTCCAGATGGTCAGAAATGGAAATTTTTTAATGGTACATTTTTTGACTGTAAATGACTATTGCATGTGAATTATCACTTTTGGAACTAAAACAAGAGTGTTTAGAGTCATTTTAATGCCTGAAAGTGGTCGAAATAGAAGCTTCTGAGTAGGAGAAAAAAGTCTGTAAAAATGGCAATTTTGGTCACATTGAGGCTTTAAAAGGTAGTTAATCAACATGAGGCACAATCCAAATTACATTTTCAATCAATTTTTCTACAGTCCAAAAAATAAATTTTCTGATGATAAACGAGGACCTGTCGAACTTTCTACAGATGGTCAGAAATGGTAATTTTTTAATGTTGAATTTTTGGACTGTAAATGACTATTGCATGTGAATTATCACTTTTGGAACTAAAACAAGAGTGTTTAGAGTCATTTTAATGTCTGAAATTGGTCAAAATAGAAGCTTCTGAGTAGGAGAAAAAGTCTGTAAAAATGGCAATTTTGGTCACATTGAGGCGTTAAAAAGTAGTTATTCAACATGAGGCACAATCCAAATGACATTTTCAATCAATTGTTCTACAGTCCCAAAAAAATCAATTTTCTGATGAAAAACGAGGACCCGTGACCTCTCGAACTTCCTCCAGATGGTCAGAAATGGTAATTTTTTAATGTTTCATTTTTTGACTGTAAATGACTATTGCATGTGAATGATCACTTTTGGAACTAAAAAAAGAGTGTTTAGAGTCATTTTTATGCCTGAAATTGGTCGAAATAGAGGATTCTGAGTAGGAGAAAAAGTCTGTAAAAATGGCAATTTTGGTCACATTGAGGCGTTAAAAAGTAGGTATTCAACATGAGGCACAATCCAAATGACATTTTCAATCAATTTTTCTACAGTTCAAAAAATCAATTTTCTGATGAAAAACGAGGACCCGTGACTGTCGAACTTTCTCCAGATGGTCAGAAATTGTAAGTTTTTTAATGTTGAATTTTTGGACTGTAAATGACTATTGCATGTGAATTATCACTTTTGGAACTAAAACAAGAGTGTTTAGAGTCATTTTAATGCCTGAAATTGGTCGAAATAGAAGCTCCTGAGTAGGAGAAAAAGTCTGTAAAAATGGCAATTTTGGTCACATTGAGGCTTTAAAAAGTAGTTATTCAACATGAGGCACAATCCAAATGAAATTTCAATCAATTTTTCTACAGTCCAAAAAATCAATTTTCTGATGAAAAACGAGGACCCGTGACTGTCGAACTTTCTCCAGATGGTCAGAAATTGTAAGTTTTTTAATGTTGAATTTTTGGACTGTAAATGACTATTGCATGTGAATTATCACTTTTGGAACTAAAACAAGAGTGTTTAGAGTCATTTTAATGTCTGAAATTGGTCAAAATAGAAGCTTCTGAGTAGGAGAAAAAGTCTGTAAAAATGGCAATTTTGGTCACATTGAGGCGTTAAAAAGTAGTTATTCAACATGAGGCACAATCCAAATGACATTTTCAATCAATTTTTCTACAGTCCAAAAAATAAATTTTCTGAGGAAAAACGAGGACCCGTGACCTCTCGAACTTTCTCCAGATGGTCAGAAATGGTAATTTTTAAATGTTTAATTTTTTGACTGTAAATGACTATTGCATGTGAATTATCACTTTTGGAACTAAAACAAGAGTGTTTAGAGTCATTTTAATGTCTGAAATTGGTCAAAATAGAAGCTTCTGAGTAGGAGAAAAAGTCTGTAAAAATGGCAATTTTGGTCACATTGAGGCTTTAAAAAGTAGTTATTCAACATGAGGCACAATCCAAATGACATTTTCAATCAATTTTTCTACCGTCCAAAAAAAAACATTTCTGATGAAAAACGAGGACCTGTCAAACTTTCTCCAGATGGTCATAAATGGAAATTTTTTAATGGTACATTTTTTGACTGTAAATGACTATTGCATGTGAATTATCACTTTTGGAACTAAAACAAGAGTGTTTAGAGTCATTTTAATGCCTGAAATTGGTCGAAATAGAAGCTTCCGAGTAGGAGAAAAGTCTGTAAAAATGGCAATTTTGGTCACATTGAGGCTTTAAAAAGTAGTTATTCAACATGAGCCACAATCCAAATGACATTTTCAATCAATTTTTCTACAGTCCAAAAAATTAATTTTCTGATGAAAAACAAGTACCCGTGACCTGTCGAACTTCCTCCAGATGGTCAGAAATGGTAATTTTTTAATGTTTAATTTTTTGACTGTAAATGACTATTGCATGTGAATTATCACTTTTGGAACTAAAATAGGTGTGTTTAGAGTCATTTTAATGCCTGAAATTGGTCAAAATAGAAGCTTCTGAGTAGGAGAAAAAGTCTGTAAAAATGGCAATTTTGGTCACATTGAGGCGTTAAAAAGTAGTTATTCAACATGAGGCACAATCCAAATGACATTTTCAATCAATTTTTCTACAGTCCAAAAAATAAATTTTCTGAGGAAAAACGAGGACCCGTGACCTCTCGAACTTTCTCCAGATGGTCAGAAATGGTAATTTTTAAATGTTTAATTTTTTGACTGTAAATGACTATTGCATGTGAATTATCACTTTTGGAACTAAAACAAGAGTGTTTAGAGTCATTTTAATGTCTGAAATTGGTCAAAATAGAAGCTTCTGAGTAGGAGAAAAAGTCTGTAAAAATGGCAATTTTGGTCACATTGAGGCTTTAAAAAGTAGTTATTCAACATGAGGCACAATCCAAATGACATTTTCAATCAATTTTTCTACCGTCCAAAAAAAAACATTTCTGATGAAAAACGAGGACCTGTCAAACTTTCTCCAGATGGTCATAAATGGAAATTTTTTAATGGTACATTTTTTGACTGTAAATGACTATTGCATGTCAATTATCACTTTTGGAACTAAAACAAGAGTGTTTAGAGTCATTTTAATGCCTGAAATTGGTCGAAATAGAAGCTTCCGAGTAGGAGAAAAGTCTGTAAAAATGGCAATTTTGGTCACATTGAGGCTTTAAAAAGTAGTTATTCAACATGAGCCACAATCCAAATGACATTTTCAATCAATTTTTCTACAGTCCAAAAAATTAATTTTCTGATGAAAAACGAGTACCCGTGACCTGTCGAACTTCCTCCAGATGGTCAGAAATGGTAATTTTTTAATGTTTAATTTTTTGACTGTAAATGACTATTGCATGTGAATTATCACTTTTGGAACTAAAATAGGTGTGTTTAGAGTCATTTTAATGCCTGAAATTGGTCGAAATAGAGGATTCTGAGTAGGAGAAAAAGTCTGTAAAAATGGCAATTTTGGTCACATTGAGGCTTTAAAAAGTAGTTATTAAACATGAGGCACAATCCAAATGACATTTTCAATCAATTTTTCTACAGTTCAAAAAATCAATTTTCTGATGAAAAACGAGGACCCGTGACTGTCGAACTTTCTCCAGATGGTCAGAAATTGTAAGTTTTTTAATGTTGAATTTTTGGACTGTAAATGACTATTGCATGTGAATTATCACTTTTGGAACTAAAACAAGAGTGTTTAGAGTCATTTTAATGCCTCAAATTGGTCGAAATAGAAGCTTCTGAGTAGGAGAAAAAGTCTGTAAAAATGGCAATTTTGGTCACATTGAGGCTTTAAAAAGTAGTTATTCAACATGAGGCACAATCCAAATGAAATTTCATTCAATTTTTCTACAGTCCAAAAAATCAATTTTCTGATGAAAAACGAGGACAGATGACCTCCTTCTCCAGATGGTCAGAAATGGTAATTTTTTAATGTTTAATTTTTTGACTGTAAATGACTATTGCTTGTGAATTATCACTTTTGGAACTAAAACAAGAGTGTTTAGAGTTATTTTAATGCCTGAAATTGGTCGAAATAGAAGCTTCTGAGTAGGAGAAAAAAGTCTGTAAAAATGGCAATTTTGGTCACATTGAGGCTTTAAAAGGTAGTTAATCAACATGAGGCACAATCCAAATTACATTTTCAATCAATTTTTCTACAGTCCAAAAAATAAATTTTCTGATGATAAACAAGGACCCGTGACCTGTCGAACTTTCTACAGATGGTCAGAAATGGTAATTTTTTAATGTTGAATTTTTGGACTGTAAATGACTATTGCATGTGAATTATCACTTTTGGAACTAAAACAAGAGTGTTTAGAGTCATTTTAATGTCTGAAATTGGTCAAAATAGAAGCTTCTGAGTAGGAGAAAAAGTCTGTAAAAATGGCAATTTTGGTCACATTGAGGCGTTAAAAAGTAGTTATTCAACATGAGGCACAATCCAAATGACATTTTCAATCAATTTTTCTACAGTCCAAAAAATAAATTTTCTGATGAAAAACGAGGACCTGTTGAACTTTCTCCAGATGGTCAGAAATGGTAATTTTTAAATGTTTAATTTTTTTACTGTAAATGACTATTGCATGTGAATTATCACTTTTGGAACTAAAACAAGAGTGTTTAGAGTCACTTTAATGTCTGAAATTGGTCAAAATAGAAGCTTCTGAGTAGGAGAAAAAGTCTGTAAAAATGGCAATTTTGGTCACATGGAGGCTTTAAAAAGTAGTTATTCAACATGAGGCACAATCCAAATGACAATTTCAATCAATTTTTCTACAGTCCAAAAAATAAATTTTCTGATGAAAAACGAGGACCCGTGACCTGTCGAACTTTCTCCAGATGGTCAGAAATGGAAATTTTTTAATGGTACATTTTTTGACTGTAAATGACTATTGCATGTGAATTATCACTTTTGGAACTAAAACAAGAGTGTTTAGAGTCATTTTAATGCCTGAAATTGGTCGAAATAGAAGCTTCTGAGTAGGAGAAAAAAGTCTGTAAAAATGGCAATTTTGGTCACATTGAGGCTTTAAAAAGTAGTTATTCAACATGAGGCACAATCCAAATGACATTTTCAATCAATTTTTCTACAATCAAAAAAATTAATTTTCTGATGAAAAACGAGGACCCGTGACCTGTCGAACTTTCTCCAGATGGTCAGAAATGGTAATTTTGAAATATTCATTTTTTGAGTGTAAATGACTATTGCATGTGAATTATCACTTTTGGAACTAAAACAAGAGTGTTTAGAACCATTTTAATGCCTGAAATTGGTCGAAATAGAAGCTTCTGAGTAGGAGAAAAAGTCTGTAAAAATGGCAATTTTGGTCACATTGAGGCATTAAAAAGTAGTTATTCAACATGAGGCACAATCCAAATGACATTTTCAATCAATTTTTCTACAGTCCAAAAAATAAATTTTCTGATGAAAAACGATGACCCGTGACCTGTCGAACGTTCTCCAGATGGTCAGAAATGGTAATTTTTTAATGGTACATTTTTTGACTGTAAATGACTATTGCATGTGAAGTATCACTTTTGGAACTAAAACAAGAGTGTTTAGAGTTATTTTAATGCCTGAAATTGGTCGAAATAGAAGCTTCTGAGTAGGAGAAAAAAGTCTGTAAAAATGGCAATTTTGGTCACATTGAGGCTTTAAAAGGTAGTTAATCAACATGAGGCACAATCCAAATTACATTTTCAATCAATTTTTCTACAGTCCAAAAAATAAATTTTCTGATGATAAACAAGGACCCGTGACCTGTCGAACTTTCTACAGATGGTCAGAAATGGTAATTTTTTAATGTTGAATTTTTGGACTGTAAATGACTATTGCATGTGAATTATCACTTTTGGAACTAAAACAAGAGTGTTTAGAGTCATTTTAATGCCTGAAATTGGTCGAAATAGAAGCTTCTGAGTAGGAGAAAAAGTCTGTAAAAATGGCAATTTTGGTCACATTGAGGCGTTAAAAAGTAGTTATTCAACATGAGGCACAATCCAAATGACATTTTCAATCAATTTTTCTACAGTCCACAAAATAAATTTTCTGAGGAAAAACGAGGACCCGTGACCTCTCGAACTTTCTCCAGATGATCAGAAATGGTAATTTTTAAATGTTTAATTTTTTGACTGTAAATGACTATTGCATGTGAATTATCACTTTTGGAACTAAAACAAGAGTGTTTAGAGTCATTTTAATGTCTGAAATTGGTCAAAATAGAAGCTTCTGAGTAGGAGAAAAAGTCTGTAAAAATGGCAATTTTGGTCACATTGAGGCGTAAAAAAGTAGTTATTCAACATGAGGCACAATCCAAATGACATTTTCAATCAATTTTTCTACCGTCCAAAAAAAAACATTTCTGATGAAAAACGAGGACCTGTCAAACTTTCTCCAGATGGTCATAAATGGAAATTTTTTAATGGTACATTTTTTGACTGTAAATGACTATTGCATGTGAATTATCACTTTTGGAACTAAAACAAGAGTGTTTAGAGTCATTTTAATGCCTGAAATTGGTCGAAATAGAAGCTTCCGAGTAGGAGAAAAGTCTGTAAAAATGGCAATTTTGGTCAAATTGAGGCTTTAAAAAGTAGTCATTCAACATGAGGCACAATCCAAATGACATTTTCAATCAATTGTTCTACAGTCCCAAAAAAATAAATTTTCTGATGAAAAACGAGGACCCGTGACGTGTCGAACTTCCTCCAGATGGTCAGAAATGGTAATTTTTTAATGTTTCATTTTTTGACTGTAAATGACTATTGCATGTGAATGATCACTTTTGGAACTAAAAAAAGAGTGTTTAGAGTCATTTTAATGCCTGAAATTGGTCGAAATAGAAGCTTCTGAGTAGGAGAAAAAGTCTGTAAAAATGGCAATTTTGGTCACATTGAGGCTTTAAAAAGTAGTTATTCAACATGAGGCACAATCCAAATGACATTTTCCATCAATTTTTCTACAGTCCAAAAAAAAAATGTTCTGATGAAAAACGAGGACCCGTGACCTGTCGAACTTTCTCCAGATGGTCAGAAATGGAAATTTTTTAATGGTACATTTTTTGACTGTAAATGACTATTGCATGTGAATTATCACTTTTGGAACTAAAACAAGAGTGTTTAGAGTCATTTTAATGTCTGAAATTGGTCAAAATAGAAGCTTCTGAGTAGGAGAAAAAGTCTGTAAAAATGGCAATTTTGGTCACATTGAGGCTTTAAAAAGTAGTTATTCAACATGAGGCACAATCCAAATGACATTTTCAATCAATTTTTCTACAGTTCAAAAAATCAATTTTCTGATGAAAAACGAGGACCCGTGACTGTCGAACTTTCTCCAGATGGTCAGAAATTGTAAGTTTTTTAATGTTGAATTTTTGGACTGTAAATGACTATTGCATGTGAATTATCACTTTTGGAACTAAAACAAGAGTGTTTAGAGTCATTTTAATGCCTGAAATTGGTTGAAATAGAAGCTTCTGAGTAGGAGAAAAAGTCTGTAAAAATGGCAATTTTGGTCACATTGAGGCTTTAAAAAGTAGTTATTCAACATGAGGCACAATCCAAATGAAATTTCAATCAATTTTTCTACAGTCCAAAAAATCAATTTTCTGATGAAAAACGAGGACAGATGACCTCCTTCTCCAGATGGTCAGAAATGGTAATTTTTTAATGTTTAATTTTTTGACTGTAAATGACTATTGCATGTGAATTGTCACTTTTGGAACTAAAATAAGTGTGTTTAGAGTCATTTTAATGCCTGAAATTGGTCGAAATAGAGGATTCTGAGTAGGAGAAAAAGTCTGTAAAAATGGCAATTTTGGTCACATGGAGGCTTTAAAAAGTAGTTATTCAACATGAGGCACAATCCAAATGACATTTTCAATCAATTTTTCTACAGTCCAAAAAATAAATTTTCTGATGAAAAACGAGGACCTGTTGAACTTTCTCCAGATGGTCAGAAATGGTAATTTTTAAATGTTTAATTTTTTTACTGTAAATTGTGGTAAATATTCTTTTTACCGAAACTGAATTTCATACGGAATCTTTAAAAATACAGTAAAATAGCTCAGAATAACAAGAGGCAGAATCCGTGGTATAAGAGGTTTCTAAATGGGCTTTATTCCATCCAAAATGGCCGACTCGAGTCGCGGCCTTCAGGTTCCGTCACCACGAGGGTTCAGGAAGTGAAGTACAATACTTTATTGACAAGAAGTAACTTTTATAGGTCATACATTTACAATGAAACAAGTGCAAAAAGGCGTAACAATTGATAAGATAAATTAACATAGTGATACGTAATTGAAACTAGGCGTAATAAGGAGCAAAAAGAAACATGATTGGCTCTCATTATCTTACATAGGTGGATCTATACGATAATACTTAACATGGATGCGTGCGCAGCAGCATGACGTGTGATTGACGTGCAACTAGGGGGTGAAGGGGACTTGACATTTAGCTCTACATGTGGAGACGAGAAGTCTAGGGGGTCATGTCAACCTAATCCCAAATCATATCTAACATCCTATGTTTAGAGAACTATGTTATCCACAAGGAAGGACTCTCGGACAGAATCTATTCTATACTAACTGTATGTGCGTGTACAAGCGTCTAAGTGTCTATATGAGAAGCGAGGGGCAGAAAACTTTCCATGGCAACAGGGCTATGAATCACTTGCAGGAGGACGGAAAGGCTGAGTCCTTTGCTTGTGAGCTAAAGGAAATGTTTACCTAAATCACTAGACAGGAATGCATCGGCTGAAGAGCAAAATAGATAATTCGAAGGTGAAATACAGCTTCTTGGCAGGCAGGCGAAAACTGGCCGAGGCAGGCACCGTTAGCTGCACAGGGAGTAGGACAAAGTTCATGGATACAGATGCGAGCTCAAGCTGAAACTGTCAGAGACAGAGAGCAGGGAAAGGCTTTGAGGAAAGAATCGGGCCTACTTGCCTGAACTGTAAAAATGGAGTACCTTAGCCATATAAAGTCGGTGGCTTTTCATACTTAGGAATTGAATATCCAGCCCATTGATGGCGGATCTGACAGAGAACATGTCGACGGTAGACACACATATGTTTGCGTCTTGGAAACTGGAACTGGAGGGAACACACATGTACTTGTGACATGCATATAGAATCGTTGGGGTCCAAGATAGGGGACATAACTGATCAGGAAAATCCACATTTCCACATTCCCTCCTTGTCCCCTACTTGCCCTTCAAGAGATATCAATCTTCATTATTCCATCGATTTGCTCATGGAGCATCATTTCTTCTTCCTTCTTTTTCCGGCATTTTGAACGAGAACTTTGATATGGAATGCATGATGTGGCACACAGACCACAAATCGCTGGTCCACATTGCAGGCATAAACAACAACTGAAGAGCATAAGAAGGCCAATACCTAGGAAGGATAGAACTCTCCATCCCCAGGCTGATATCACACTCCAAAACCACCCGGACCACGTCCAAGTGCCTGGATTCTCGTGTATCTGGCTTACAATCTTATGAAGGCGTGTTATAGCTTTATATACAGATGGCGAATTTTCTGGTATGAATATGCAGCAGCTGGATCCGATGACCCTGCAAGCTCCGCCCCTATCGGCCAGGATGACGTCAAGGACAAGACGATTCTGGAGAACAACAATTCTCATCACTGATTGTTCCTCTGTCAGATTGCCTAGGGCAGTTATAGTCTCGTTTACTACAGCTTCAAGAGTCTTGGTGAGTCTGCGTATCAGCTTACTATTTGATATTGTACCTATATAGGGGAAGATACCTTTATTGAAATCTACATACTTGTCCCATGCCGTCTCAGTATAATCGACAACTGGGAGATCTCTACGCTCTCTTTTGTGTACTAAATGAACATTTCGATAATAATCAGGGGGAGCTAGGAAAACAGGTGGCAAAAGGAATGCTATGTAACAGGTACCATCCCAATCTAGAGGCAGACGCATATATGCCGTCTGACCACATATAAAGTAAGAATGGCGAGAAGCTCTAAATGAAGATTTCCCTTGATCACTATATTCTACTGTAGTAACGCATTTGCTATGGCCCATGTGTATGGAACCAACTTTTCTCACACATAATTCACCCTTAACTGGAAATACTGACATAGTGGGCAGAATTAATTCAACTTCGGATTTGACGTTCAAAATCATGAGGTTAGGCGTAAAATTACCTAATTTATACACTTCATTTTCTAAATCAGTTCCTGTTCTACTGGGATGACCCTCCTTATTAGGGTGACAGACTTTGAATAAAACTAGATTCAGATTTCCCCATATCCAATGTTGTTGATAAACTGCTGTGTCTGGGTCTATGGAATTTAGTAAACTAAACCATGCTCCACAGGAGCCATTGTGTGTGAACGGATGTGGAAAGAAAGGCAGAACTCCTTTGTTATTCTGATAGGGAGGGAGTCGGCCACACACCCAACAATTGGTGGCATTACTAGTCTGATGGGAATGATGTAACATACTAATGAAGGTGTTATTGCGCAGCGCAAGTCTATAAGATAATTCATGTGGCGGTAGGTCACTAAAAGAATGTTCAGCAGTAATATTATAAACATGTCTAGAAATAGGATGATATATGTGCAAAATCACACTCGTAATGATTATTAAAACACTCAATAAAAACAGAATTAATAATGTCCTCACACAGTAGCTACGCAGTGATTTACAATACGCCTGTCGTTTCAACATTTCTCTGGTATTTTCTCTACTCAGGTCCAAGGGATACATGTCAGAGACAATTCAACCGCTTCACCTTGGAGAGGACTTAAACAATCAAATTGCTCGACTGTTTGGGCCTAAGTTTTAATTTATAGTTCTGAGAGTCATTCCTTTCAACAAAGGGAAGTTTTGAATCAGACTGTGAGGGAGTGCAGGGCACAGTGTCTATATCCGAGGATAGTCCATGAAATTTCTTAACGTGACTGGAATGTATCCATCCTTTGCGGCCCTCCACTTTCACGGCTGTTCTTGTGGTCAGCAGGACTAGCTTCGGTGTTTTCCACCTGGGCTCCAATTGGGTTTTCCGATCGAAATTCCTCACAAACACCAGATCCCCCGGAGCAACGTCATGGGGTTTCACCTCAGTGTTGTCAGGAAAAGCTGCAGCTACCTGTGAACGACAAGATTGTAGTGCAGACATCAAGGAAGCCAGGTAATCTGTCAGCATATTACAATTAACATCAGTTATTTTACGTGGTACAGGCGTCCCCCACATATTTGGTGGCCTTCCGAAGATCACCTCATACGGGGATAGCCCTGTTCGAGAGTGTGCTACCATTCTTATGTAAAATAGTGCAACTGGTAAGGCTACTATCCAGTCAACACCTTTCTCCTTACATATTTTAGACAATCTGATTTTCAAAATTTGATTATGTCGTTCCACGAGACCTGCTGCCTCGGGGTGTCGGACACAGTGGAACTTCCACTGATATCCCAACAAAAGTGAGACATGTTTCATTAATTCGGATGAGAAAGGCTGGCCGTTATCTGAATATACAACACGTGGTAGCCCGTACCGTGGGAAGAATTCTCGAACTAACTGTTTGGCAGTAGTCGGGGCCGTGTAATCTGATACTGGGTACGCCTCAGTCCATCGGGAGAGAGCGCAGACAACTACAAGAACATATTTGAATCCTCGACATCGTTCCATCTGGATATAATCCATTTGGAGCACTTCAAAAGGATGATCAGGAGTCTGGAATCCACCCTGTTCTACGGGAACACTTTTTCCCGGGTTGAACTGACAACATATCATACAGGTACGGACCTTTTGTTTAGCTGCTGCTCGTAAATGTTTATTGAACCAAATGTGTTGAATGCTATCTAGCATAGCTTTTTCTCCTAAATGCGCCGGGCTGTGAATTGTAGCTATAATGGCTTGGACCATAGAGTCAGGAAGAAACCATACAGATTTCTCCTTCGTCATCCATCCCTGATCTGTCTGGATCCCTCCTAGTTCAGTCCATTTCTTTAATTCTTCTGCAGTAGCATGTGTCTGTATGTCAATTACGTCAAGTGCGGGATCCTTAATTGTCATACACTGTGTTGGTGTCTGAACTATTGGCTTTGTCATGTCTAATGTGCGATTCTGAGCAGTCTGTTTAGCTGTTCTGTCAGCTAAATCATTGCCTTGAGAAATGATATCAGTAACCTTCGTGTGTGCTTTACATTTCATAATCGATATAGCAGTAGGTAGATGTATTGCGTCTAACAAGGCATGAATGAGGGGTCCGTGCTGAATGTGGGCACCATGGGAGGTTAAATAACCTCTCTCTCGCCACAGTACGCCGAAGTCGTGTACAACTCCGAATGCATAACGTGAGTCAGTGTATACATTAACTTTCTTATTAGTGGCTTGAATACAGGCTTGTGTTAGAGCAATAAGTTCTGCTGCTTGGGCTGACAAAGTATCTATACAATTTGTCTCAATAACTTCAGTGTCTGTTGTGACTGCATACGCGGCCACTAAATCTCCTGTACTTGTTCTCATGCACGATCCGTCTACATACAACGTCAGGTCTGGATCTAACAATGGAACGTCTGTCAAGTCTTGTCTAGGTTTCGTCTTTATTTCAATGATTTCAACACAATCATGAGCTAGTGGGTCTGTTCCAATTACAGGTAATAGTGTAGCAGGATTCAATGTATTACACCGTCGGATCTCTATGTGTGGTTGAAACAATGTCAGTTCATAACCGGTAAGTCTTGCTATGGTCAAGTGTTGTGTTTGTGTTCGGTTCACAAGAACCTCTACTGCATGTGGTACTTGTACTGTCAATGGATGTCCTAATACTATGGCATCGCTTTGTCTGATTGCTAAAGCTGTCGCCGCCACTGATTTCAGGCATGCAGGCAAAGCCTGAGCTACGGGATCTAATGTACTGGAAAAATAAGCACATGGCTTGCGTGATCCTGCTTGATCCTGAGTGAGTACTGACAAGGCAGTACCTTCACGTTCTGTAACAAAAAGTGTAAAATGTTTGCTATAACATGGTGTTGCTAAAACAGGTGCTTGACATAAAGCTTCCTTTAGGCTTTCAAAAGCTTGTGTATGTTCCTGAGTCCAAGGGAGAACAGTCGATGTGGCTGCCTCCTGTGTGGTTAGCTGAATGAGTGGTTTTGCTAGAAATGCGTACTGAGGGATCCACTGCCTACAATATGAAGTGAGGCCTATAAAAGCCCGCACTTCCTTTTGTGTCTGGGGTATTGACATGTTAGCAATTAACTGGATGCGATCTGGTGTAAGCTGCCTTCCCTCCTTGGACAGCGAGTGACCAAGATAAATAACTCGCTGGACACAGAATTGCAGCTTAGAAGGAGACACCTTGTGCCCCTTGTCGGCTAGAAAATGTAAAACTGTCAGAGAAGCCTTTTCACATTCACGTTCGCTTCTCGCGGTGATCAGCAGATCATCGACATATTGAAGCAGTGCAGTATTGACTGGCATGTGGATACTGTCAAGTTCTCGTTTCAGTGCTTGGCTGTAGATGCTGGGGCTTTCTGTGAATCCTTGGGGAGCGCGTGAGAATTTAAAGCTGCGCCCATTTAAACTGAATCCGAACAAATATTGGCTTTCCGGATCTATTGGGACGCTGAAAAAGGCATTCTTGAGATCAATTACAGTAAAGAATGTTGCTTCGGAATCAATTGCTGTCAATAATGATGATATATCAGGGACCACAGGAAATTGTGGTACAATGCACTTGTTTAGTTCACGCAAATCAATAACCAATCGGTATACTGGTGGGGCAGTAGGATCAGTTCGTTTAAGAATCGGAATTATCGGTGAATTACATACATTGGAGTCTGTTTCTACAACTACTCCCTGGGCAATTAGCTCATCAATGATTTTCAGCAAAGCCACTACAGCATCATGTGGTAACTTGTATTGTCGCATTCGTGGTAGTACCACTCCTGCTTTCAATGTGACTCGGTATGGTGTAATGTTCATGCAGCCAACATCCGTAGGGCCTTGTGCCCATAGATGTACTGGTAAAGTCTGTAGTCGGGGATCCATGTCCCTAGACACATAGTGACCTTTAAAATCACGTAGAAACAACCTTACTCCTTCCGGAGAACAACATATTATGGCTCCTAGTGCTTTCAGAGTTTTAATTCCTAACAGATTTTCTGGGCATGATTTAGTAAGCAATAAATCTGTAGTTCGTGTCAAAGGTCCTATCGTAAGTGGGAGAGGCTGTGATACTTCATTAACAATAGGTTTTCCTGAAAAACCAAGGGAAACATTTTGAGAGCCTGAGAGGGGTGCCCCTGGAACTTCACTACGTTTTATAGTTGTTCGACTTGCCCCTGTATCGAGTAAGAATTTTCTATCTTGACCTAATAATTCACTATGTACATACGGTCCTTCTTGATCTACAGGAATCTCGATGAGCGGTAAGTCAACTTCCCTCTCTAGGCTTGTTCATGCGTAACGCTGATACTCAGGATATTCATATTGTGCAGTCTGATACATTTGTCGTGTTGTGGTTTGTGTGGCAGTAGCAGGCAACGGTGGTGCAGCTGGCACAAACTGTATGGGCTGCTGTGAGGCTGGCATGGACTGTTGCTGAACTGGCATGGACTGTTGCTGAACTGGCATGGACTGTCCATGCTGCATAGCTCCTTGTTCATTCTGATCTTGTCTAACTAATCGTGGTCTCTCTTTTGCAATACCTGTAGCTATATTACGTTTCAGGACTGGACAATCGTGTACATAATGGCCTAGTTGCTTACAGTAATTGCAGGTTCCTTTTACGGGAGCTGCAGAATCACCAGAATGTGTCACACCCTTTTTGTGACCCTCTGCTGGTACTGTCTGAGAAACTAGCATTTTCATTTTTGTATCCTTCATGCGTCTATGCTCGTGTTCTTGTTCATCCCTAATTCTATTGTGATGATACTGTAACATTTGTAGCATTTGTGACGGAGTGTTACTTTGCCAGGTACTCTCGAATTTCAATATTCTATTCTTCACTGGAGGCAATGCATTTTCCACTAATTTTGTCACAAATAAATGTGGATATGAGTCACTACTTGCTTTTATACCACTGTTTATACCAAAACATTTTTCAAATCGAGCATAATAATCGCTTGTGTCTTCATCTTGCTTTTGTTTGCAGGCTGTGATTGCACCCCAATCTTCCTTTTTTGTAGTTAATAGACGTGGCAGTACCTGTACTAGTAAACCTGGTAACAGTTTAACTTTATCCCCGAGCCCTGAACCTGCAGTTCGGGCCCTTTCTTCCTCTGCTAATGCTGTCCAGTCTATCTTTTGGTCTCCCACTTCCCACTCTTTTTCTTTCAGTTTTTCATAGATGCCAGCAGGCAAAAGCACCTTTAATATCGTCATAATATCAGGAAAGGTGTACTCTCCCATTAGTAACATGTCTTTAATTTCTCTGTGGAAACCCGCTGGGTCTTTGTCATGACTAGGTACTACTTTCTTCATTTCTAATAATTCCATTTTTGATATGGGTGTGTAAACAAATACACGGTGAAACTCATTGTCTTCGCCTTTTATTGGGTGCACTTCTCGTAAAGGATTTTGTCTATCCATATAGTACGGCGTTCTTTCTCTGTGGGGCAGCGAGAGAGAATCCGGATTTACAAAAAGGACATACTGTTTACGTGACACTAATATCTCTTTAATTAGCTTGTTACTAGAACCTCTCCATCTGTTCGTGAGTAGTTCCGTTAATATATCAGGTAAAGGACCAGGGTCAGCATGTTGGCTCTTATATAATATAAGGAGTTGCTGAATCATATAGATTCCAGCTAAACGTTGTTCATCTGCACTGAGATTAAAAAACGTGTGTGCTACGGTCTCATCACCGTATATTTCAGGACTGTCAATCCAGTGAACAGCTGATCTGGCTAATTCTTGCTCATCCATGGAATCGAGGAGGTGGTAACCCCTTCGTTCTCGTAGTATTTTATCTGCGGCTTGAAACAAATGTTCAGGAGACTTCAGATTTATTACAGGCGTCGGATACGTTCTGCTATTATTTGGGCATACAGAGTGTATGGGATCAGAAAAACATCTAGCATTATTACAGGATCTTCCTCTGCCTACATAGGCTATGGTCTCTGACTGTCTTGCGGAATTCCCTGATTCGGACACTTCATCTTGCTCGAACTCATCTGTTCCCAATCTTTCTTCATGAATACGCTCTATTTCTCTACGGATTTTTCGGCACATGGCTATTATACAATTTTGCTTATCGTGTCTCCCTTCTGATATATTCTGGCTCCATCTTGTAAGAATAAGCATTGCATTCGGGTCTACCCCCGGACGGTCTTGATTTCTGATCACACAGTTTATGAGGAAACGTAACAGTTCCCCCTGTATCTCTACTTTCTGGAATTCCATAGCTCTGTTAATACATCCTGGATCTCGTCCTGTTTGAACAAAATGGTATATGTTATCTAGATGCGTAGTCATTCCTGGTAACCTTGCTAAATACTCTGCGGCTCGCCTGATGCGTAATGATGCCAGGACCATTTCGTCCTCTTTACCAACCACCGGGTCATATCTACAATTTACAAGGAGTTCCTTAAGCGTACGTTCACTTACGAATTTAGGAGTACGTGAATGCGCTGATTCTTGAAAGACAAGTTTATTTATTCTGGGTGGTGTAAAGGTATTGCTAGCACCTCCCGTGGCCCCATCTGGGGCATCGGGTGTGAATGGGTTCGTTGAACGTGACACAGCAACTATGGGTGTCGATACCACTGTAGAATCGACTGCGGGGACAGATGTGCTTGCCGAAGCTTGTATCGGGACTTGCTGTTGCACGGGGTCGGATACCTGATCCTGACGTTGAACCCCTCCGCCAGACGGTCTATGTAGTGTGGCGTTAGTATACTCGGGAGCTGTGTCGTCTAGATATGAGGAAAGAAAAACATCTTCTGCGGTTCTGGGATGCCCCTTTTGATGTACCTTAATTGGAAATAACGGGGGTGGCAAGTCTTTTGGCATCCCTGGAACAGCCTTTGGTAGTCCTTCGGTTAGAAGGGGATACATACCATTCATAAGAGCATTTCTTCGTCTATTTACTTGTTCTGACTTCACTCGGATACCTTCCTCAATTAATAGATCTTCTTGAACTTTATTTGAACTTTCTTTACTCCTCTCTTCTTGTCTACGTGCTTTTTCTGTACGTCTATGAGATTCTTTACGCCATAACTCAACAGCGTCTTTCTGTGACTGTCTGACCTTTCTTTTCCATAACTCTTCCTCCACTTTCATGATGCACTCTGCATCCCAGGTTCCCGCTGCGGGCCACCTTTGACTTTCCGGCAATCCCTTGGTATAATCTACCCATAGATCAAGAAACAATATGGCATCTAAGCCATGCTTGTGGTACATAAAATGCCCTGGAGTGTCCCTAGGAGGAATAGGAACTGCTTCTTCAAGCACCCCTTTTCTGGTAGTAATCTGTCTTAACTTCGAGAAGAGCGGCATATTGACAACTGATCTGATACTTACTCTTGAATTCACTTAATACGAAAAACACAATAATGAACAGCGAACAAAGAACAATCATTCATACCACAATATGCAAGACATTTGAACACTTTTAAACATTGAATATTAAACATTTTAACAATAACCGACAATGATGACAGTCTGCCTAACTAATCACCACGCTGAATTCTTGACAATAACTGAATACTTCGGAATACTTGATATACTGCTAAACAGTACATATACACTGCTAAACAGTGCAGACCGGATTTGTGTACCCAAATCCGTCTTGACCGGCACAACCTATGTGCGCGTCAACACGCCTCCTCGGCGATGGTACTCACCGAGTAGCTCCTTGAAACGGAAGGCCTCAGAGAATGGACAGGACTCGATAACTGCGGATAGCGGACCCTCTGGACATCGGGATTTCGAAAAACCTGGTGGGCTTCTGTATACCTCGGATCTTGCTCTCTCAGCTAGGCTCTGGTCGGGATACTTCGCACTTCTCACCGCCTCGTCTGGGTTGATCGCAGCCTCAGTCGCCCCCGCTTGACCGGAGGGAGCTTACAGGAAATCCTGCTGGTACGCGTTTATGGTCCGTCCAGCTGTGGCAGGAGACCGGGCCTGCAACGCACCGCCGGCGCGTGAGATGAGAAAGTGTCCCTGTTCGGGCGCCATTATGTGGTAAATATTCTTTTTACCGAAACTGAATTTCATACGGAATCTTTAAAAATACAGTAAAATAGCTCAGAATAACAAGAGGCAGAATCCGTGGTATAAGAGGTTTCTAAATGGGCTTTATTCCATCCAAAATGGCCGACTCGAGTCGCGGCCTTCAGGTTCCGTCACCACGAGGGTTCAGGAAGTGAAGTACAATACTTTATTGACAAGAAGTAACTTTTATAGGTCATACATTTACAATGAAACAAGTGCAAAAAGGCGTAACAATTGATAAGATAAATTAACATAGTGATACGTAATTGAAACTAGGCGTAATAAGGAGCAAAAAGAAACATGATTGGCTCTCATTATCTTACATAGGTGGATCTATACGATAATACTTAACATGGATGCGTGCGCAGCAGCATGACGTGTGATTGACGTGCAACTAGGGGGTGAAGGGGACTTGACATTTAGCTCTACATGTGGAGACGAGAAGTCTAGGGGGTCATGTCAACCTAATCCCAAATCATATCTAACATCCTATGTTTAGAGAACTATGTTATCCACAAGGAAGGACTCTCGGACAGAATCTATTCTATACTAACTGTATGTGCGTGTACAAGCGTCTAAGTGTCTATATGAGAAGCGAGGGGCAGAAAACTTTCCATGGCAACAGGGCTATGAATCACTTGCAGGAGGACGGAAAGGCTGAGTCCTTTGCTTGTGAGCTAAAGGAAATGTTTACCTAAATCACTAGACAGGAATGCATCGGCTGAAGAGCAAAATAGATAATTCGAAGGTGAAATACAGCTTCTTGGCAGGCAGGCGAAAACTGGCCGAGGCAGGCACCGTTAGCTGCACAGGGAGTAGGACAAAGTTCATGGATACAGATGCGAGCTCAAGCTGAAACTGTCAGAGACAGAGAGCAGGGAAAGGCTTTGAGGAAAGAATCGGGCCTACTTGCCTGAACTGTAAAAATGGAGTACCTTAGCCATATAAAGTCGGTGGCTTTTCATACTTAGGAATTGAATATCCAGCCCATTGATGGCGGATCTGACAGAGAACATGTCGACGGTAGACACACATATGTTTGCGTCTTGGAAACTGGAACTGGAGGGAACACACATGTACTTGTGACATGCATATAGAATCGTTGGGGTCCAAGATAGGGGACATAACTGATCAGGAAAATCCACATTTCCACAAAATGACTATTGCATGTGAATTATCACTTTTGGAACTAAAAAAAGAGTGTTTAGAGTCATTTTAATGCCTGAAATTGGTCGAAATAGAAGCTTCTGAGTAGGAGAAAAAGTCTGTAAAAATGGCAATTTTGGTCACATTGAGGCGTTAAAAAGTAGTTATTCAACATGAGGCACAATCCAAATGACATTTTCAATCAATTTTTCTACAGTCCAAAAAATAAATTTTCTGAGGAAAAACGAGGACCCGTGACCTGTCGAACTTTCTCCAGATGGTCAGAAATGGTAATTTTTTAATGTTGAATTTTTGGACTGTAAATGACTATTGCATGTGAATCATCACTTTTGGAACTAAAACAAGAGTGTTTAGAGTTATTTTAATGCCTGAAATTGGTCAAAATAGAAGCTTCTGAGTAGGAGAAAAAGTCTGTAAAAATGGCAATTTTGGTCACATTGAGGCGTTAAAAAGTAGTTATTCAACATGAGGCACAATCCAAATGACATTTTCAATCAATTTTTCTACAGTCTAAAAAATAAATTTTCTGAGGAAAAACGAGGACCCGTGACCTCTCGAACTTTCTCCAGATGGTCAGAAATGGTAATTTTTTAATGTTTAATTTTTTGACTGTAAATGACTATTGCATGTGCATTATCACTTTTGGAACTAAAACAAGAGTGTTTAGAGTCATTTTAATGTCTGAAATTGGTCAAAATAGAAGCTTCTGAGTAGGAGAAAAAGTCTGTAAAAATGGCAATTTTGGTCACATTGAGGCTTTAAAAAGTAGTTATTCAACATGAGGCACAATCCAAATGACATTTTCAATCAATTTTTCTACAGTCCAAAAAAAACCATTTCTGATGAAAAACGAGGACCCGTGACCTGTCGAACTTTCTCCAGATGGTCATAAATGGAAATTTTTTAATGGTACATTTTTTGACTGTAAATGACTATTGCATGTGAATTATCACTTTTGGAACTAAAACAAGAGTGTTTAGAGTCATTTTAATGCCTGAAATTGGTCAAAATAGAAGCTTCTGAGTAGGAGAAAAAGTCTGTAAAAATGGCAATTTTGGTCACATTGAGGCTTTAAAAAGTAGTTATTCAACATGAGGCACAATCCAAATGACATTTTCAATCAATTTTTCTACAGTCCAAAAAAAACCATTTCTGATGAAAAACGAGGACCCGTGACCTGTCGAACTTTCTCCAGATGGTCATAAATGGAAATTTTTTAATGGTACATTTTTTGACTGTAAATGACTATTGCATGTGAATTATCACTTTTGGAACTAAAACAAGAGTGTTTAGAGTCATTTTAATGCCTGAAATTGGTCAAAATAGAAGCTTCTGAGTAGGAGAAAAAGTCTGTAAAAATGGCAATTTTGGTCACATTGAGGCTTTAAAAAGTAGTTATTCAACATGAGGCACAATCCAAATGACATTTTCAATCAATTTTTCTACAGTCCAAAAAAACCCATTTCTGATGAAAAACGAGGACCCGTGACCTGTCGAACTTTCTCCAGATGGTCATAAATGGAAATTTTTTAATGGTACATTTTTTGACTGTAAATGACTATTGCATGTGAATGATCACTTTTGGAACTTTAATAAGAGTGTTTAGAGTCATTTTAATGCCTGAAATTGGTCGAAATAGAAGCTTCTGAGTAGGAGAAAAAGTCTGTAAAAATGGCAATTTTGGTCACATTGAGGCTTTAAAAAGTAGTTATTCAACATGAGGCACAATCCAAATGACATTTTCCATCAATTTTTCTACAGTCCAAAAAAAAACATGTTCTGATGAAAAACGAGGACCCGTGACCTGTCAAACTTTCTCCAGATGGTCAGAAATGGAAATTTTTTAATGGTACATTTTTTGACTGTAAATGACTATTGCATGTGAATTATCACTTTTGGAACTAAAACAAGAGTGTTTAGAGTCATTTTAATGTCTGAAATTGGTCAAAATAGAAGCTTCTGAGTAGGAGAAAAAGTCTGTAAAAATGGCAATTTTGGTCACATTGAGGCTTTAAAAAGTAGTTATTCAACATGAGGCACAATCCAAATGACATTTTCAATCAATTTTTCTACAGTTCAAAAAAACAGTTTTCTGATGAAAAACGAGGACCCGTGACTGTCGAACTTTCTCCAGATGGTCAGAAATTATAAGTTTTTTAATGTTGAATTTTTGGACTGTAAATGACTATTGCATGTGAATTATCACTTTTGGAACTAAAACAAGAGTGTTTAGAGTCATTTTAATGCCTGAAATTGGTCGAAATAGAAGCTTCTGAGTAGGAGAAAAAGTCTGTAAAAATGGCAATTTTGGTCACATTGAGGCTTTAAAAAGTAGTTATTCAACATGAGGCACAATCCAAATGAAATTTCAATCAATTTTTCTACAGTCCAAAAAATCAATTTTCTGATGAAAAACGAGGACAGATGACCTCCTTCTCCAGATGGTCAGAAATGGTAATTTTTTAATGTTTAATTTTTTGACTGTAAATGACTATTGCATGTGAATTGTCACTTTTGGAACTAAAACAAGAGTGTTTAGAGTCATTTTAATGCCTGAAATTGGTCGAAATAGAAGCTTCTGAGTAGGAGAAAAAGGTCTGTAAAAATGGCAATTTTGGTCACATTGAGGCTTTAAAAGGTAGTTAATCAACATGAGGCACAATCCAAATTACATTTTCAATCAATTTTTCTACAGTCCAAAAAATACATTTTCTGATGATAAATGAGGACCCGTGACCTGTCGAACTTTCTCCAGATGGGCAGAAATGGAAATTTTTTCATGTTTAATTTTTTGACTGTAAATGACTATTGCATGTGAATTATCACTTTTGGAACTAAAACAAGAGTTTTTAGAGTCATTTTAATGCCTGAAATTGGTCAAAATAGAAGCTTCTGAGTAGGAGAAAAAGCCTGTAAAAATGGCAGTTTTGGTCACATTGAGGCTTTAAAAAGTAGTTATTCAACATGAGGCACAATCCAAATGACATTTTCAATCAATTTTTCTACAGTCCAAAAAAAAAATTTTCTGATGCAAAACGAGTTCCCATGACCTGTCGAACTTCCTCCAGATGGTCAGAAATGGTAATTTTTTAATGTTTAATTTTTTGACTGTAAATGACTATTGCATGCGAATTATCACTTTTGGAACTAAAATAAGTGTGTTTAGAGTCATTTTAATGCCTGAAATTGGTCGAAATAGAGGATTCTGAGTAGGAGAAAAAGTCTGTAAAAATGGCAATTTTGGTCACATGGAGGCTTTAAAAAGTAGTTATTCAACATGAGGCACAATCCAAATGACATTTTCAATCAATTTTTCTACAGTCCAAAAAATAAATTTTCTGATGAAAAACGAGGACCTGTTGAACTTTCTCCAGATGTTCAGAAATGGTTATTTTTAAATGTTTAATTTTTTTACTGTAAATGACGATTGCATGTGAATTATCACTTTTGGAACTAAAAAAAGAGTGTTTAGAGTCATTTTAATGCCTGAAATTGGTCGAAATAGAAGCTTCTGAGTAGGAGAAAAAGTCTGTAAAAATGGCAATTTTGGTCACATTGAGGCGTTAAAAAGTAGTTATTCAACATGAGGCACAATCCAAATTACATTTTCAATCAATTTTTCTACAGTCCAAAAAATAAATTTTCTGAGGAAAAATGAGGACCCGTGACCTCTCGAACTTTCTCCAGATGGTCAGAAATGGTAATTTTTAAATGTTTAATTTTTTGACTGCAAATGACTATTGCATGTGAATTATCACTTTTGGAACTAAAACAAGAGTGTTTAGAGTCATTTTAATGTCTGAAATTGGTCAAAATAGAAGCTTCTGAGTAGGAGAAAAAGTCTGTAAAAATGGCAATTTTGTCACATTGAGGCGTTAAAAAGTAGTTATTCAACATGAGGCACAATCCAAATGACATTTTCAATCAATTTTTCTACAGTCCAAAAAATAAATTTTCTGAGGAAAAACGAGGACCCGTGACCTGTCGAACTTTCTCCAGATGGTCAGAAATGGTAATTTTTTAATGTTGAATTTTTGGACTGTAAATGACTATTGCATGTGAATCATCACTTTTGGAACTAAAACAAGAGTGTTTAGAGTTATTTTAATGCCTGAAATTGGTCAAAATAGAAGCTTCTGAGTAGGAGAAAAAAGTCTGTAAAAATGGCAATTTTGGTCACATTGAGGCTTTAAAAGGTAGTTAATCAACATGAGGCACAATCCAAATTACATTTTCAATCAATTTTTCTACAGTCCAAAAAATAAATTTTCTGATGATAAACGAGGACCCGTGACCTGTCGAACTTTCTACAGATGGTCAGAAATGGTAATTTTTTAATGTTGAATTTTTGGACTGTAAATGACTATTGCATGTGAATTATCACTTTTGGAACTAAAACAAGAGTGTTTAGAGTCATTTTAATGCCTGAAATTGGTCGAAATAGAAGCTTCTGAGTAGGAGAAAAAGTCTGTAAAAATGGCAATTTTGGTCACATTGAGGAATTAAAAAGTAGTTATTCAACATGAGGCACAATCCAAATGACATTTTCAATCAATTTTTCTACAGTCCAAAAAATAAATTTTCTGAGGAAAAACAAGGACCCGTGACCTCTCGAACTTTCTCCAGATGGTCAGAAATGGTAATTTTTAAATGTTTAATTTTTTGACTGTAAATGACTATTGCATGTGAATTATCACTTTTGGAACTAAAACAAGAGTGTTTAGAGTCACTTTAATGTCTGAAATTGGTCAAAATAGAAGCTTCTGAGTAGGAGAAAAAGTCTGTAAAAATGGCAATTTTGGTCACATTGAGGCTTTAAAAAGTAGTTATTAAACATGAGGCACAATCCAAATGACATTTTCAATCAATTTTTCTACAGTCCAAAAAATAAATTTTCTGATGAAAAACGAGGACCACCTGTCGAACCTTCTCCAGATGGTCAGAAATGGTAATTTTTAAATGTTTAATTTTTTTACTGTAAATGACTATTGCATGTGAATTATCCCTTTTGGAACTAAAACAAGAGTGTTTAGAGTCATTTTAATGTCTGCAATTGGTCAAAAGAGAAGCTTCTGAGTAGGAGAAAAAGTCTGTAAAAATGGCAATTTTGGTCACATGGAGGCTTTAAAAAGTAGTTATTCAACATGAGGCACAATCCAATAACATTTTCAATCAATTTTTCTACAGTCCAAAAAAAAAATGTTCTGATGAAAAACGAGGTCCCGTGACCTCTCGAACTTTCTCCAGATGGTCAGAAATGGAAATTTTTTAATGGCACATTTTTTTACTGTAAATGACTATTGCATGTGAATTATCACATTTTGGAAAAAAAAGAGTGTTTAGAGTCATTTTAATGCCTGAAATTGGTCGAAGTAGAAGCTTCTGAGTAGGAGAAAAAGTCTGTAAAAATGGCAATTTTGGTCACATTGAGGCTTTAAAAAGTAGTTATTCAACATGAGGCACAATCCAAATGACATTTTCAATCAATTTTTCTACAGTCCAAAAAAAAATTTTCTGATGCAAAACGAGTTCCCATGACCTGTCGAACTTCCTCCAGATGGTCAGAAATGGTAATTTTTTAATGTTTAATTTTTTGACTGTAAATGACTATTGCATGTGAATTATCACTTTTGGAACTAAAATAAGTGTGTTTAGAGTCATTTTAATGCCTGAAATTGGTCGAAATAGAGGATTCTGAGTAGGAGAAAAAGTCTGTAAAAATGGCAATTTTGGTCACATGGAGGCTTTAAAAAGTAGTTATTCAACATGAGGCACAATCCAAATGACATTTTCAATCAATTTTTCTACAGTCCAAAAAATAAATTTTCTGATGAAAAACGAGGACCTGTTGAACTTTCTCCAGATGTTCAGAAATGGTTATTTTTAAATGTTTAATTTTTTTACTGTAAATGACGATTGCATGTGAATTATCACTTTTGGAACTAAAAAAAGAGTGTTTAGAGTCATTTTAATGCCTGAAATTGGTCGAAATAGAAGCTTCTGAGTAGGAGAAAAAGTCTGTAAAAATGGCAATTTTGGTCACATTGAGGCGTTAAAAAGTAGTTATTCAACATGAGGCACAATCCAAATGACATTTTCAATCAATTTTTCTACAGTCCAAAAAATAAATTTTCTGAGGAAAAACGAGGACCCGTGACCTGTCGAACTTTCTCCAGATGGTCTGAAATGGTAATTTTTTAATGTTGAATTTTTGGACTGTAAATGACTATTGCATGTGAATCATCACTTTTGGAACTAAAACAAGAGTGTTTAGAGTTATTTTAATGCCTGAAATTGGTCAAAATAGAAGCTTCTGAGTAGGAGAAAAAAGTCTGTAAAAATGGCAATTTTGGTCACATTGAGGCTTTAAAAGGTAGTTAATCAACATGAGGCACAATCCAAATTACATTTTCAATCAATTTTTCTACAGTCCAAAAAATAAATTTTCTGATGATAAACGAGGACCCGTGACCTGTCGAACTTTCTACAGATGGTCAGAAATGGTAATTTTTTAATGTTGAATTTTTGGACTGTAAATGACTATTGCATGTGAAGTATCACTTTTGGAACTAAAACAAGAGTGTTTAGAGTCATTTTAATGCCTGAAATTGGTCGAAATAGAAGCTTCTGAGTAGGAGAAAAAGTCTGTAAAAATGGCAATTTTGGTCACATTGAGGCGTTAAAAAGTAGTTATTCAACATGAGGCACAATCCAAATGACATTTTCAATCAATTTTTCTACAGTCCAAAAAATAAATTTTCTGAGGAAAAACAAGGACCCGTGACCTCTCGAACTTTCTCCAGATGGTCAGAAATGGTAATTTTTAAATGTTAAATTTTTTGACTGTAAATGACTATTGCATGTGAATTATCACTTTTGGAACTAAAACAAGAGTGTTTAGAATCATTTTAATGTCTGAAATTGGTCAAAATAGAAGCTTCTGAGTAGGAGAAAAAGTCTGTAAAAATGGCAATTTTGGTCACATTGAGGCTTTAAAAAGTAGTTATTCAACATGAGGCACAATCCAAATGACATTTTCAATCAATTTTTCTACAGTCCAAAAAAACCCATTTCTGATGAAAAACGAGGACCCGTGACCTGTCGAACTTTCTCCAGATGGTCATAAATGGAAATTTTTTAATGGTACATTTTTTGACTGTAAATGACTATTGCATGTGAATTATCACTTTTGGAACTAAAACAAGAGTGTTTAGAGTCATTTTAATGCCTGAAATTGGTCGAAATAGAAGCTTCTGAGTAGGAGAAAAAGTCTGTAAAAATGGCAATTTTGGTCACATTGAGGCTTTAAAAAGTAGTTATTAAACATGAGGCACAATCCAAAGACATTTTCAATCAATTTTTCTACAGTCCAAAAAATAAATTTTCTGATGAAAAACGAGGACCCGTGACCTGTCGAACCTTCTCCAGATGGTCAGAAATGGTAATTTTTAAATGTTTAATTTTTTTACTGTAAATGACTATTGCATGTGAATTATCACTTTTGGAACTAAAACAAGAGTGTTTAGAGTCATTTTAATGTCTGAAATTGGTCAAAAGAGAAGCTTCTGAGTAGGAGAAAAAGTCTGTAAAAATGGCAATTTTGGTCACATGGAGGCTTTAAAAAGTAGTTATTCAACATGAGGCACAATCCAATAACATTTTCAATCAATTTTTCTACAGTCCAAAAAAAAAATGTTCTGATGAAAAACGAGGACCCGTGACCTCTCGAACTTTCTCCAGATGGTCAGAAATGGAAATTTTTTAATGGTACATTTTTTTACTGTAAATGACTATTGCATGTGAATTATCACATTTTGGAAAAAAAAGAGTGTTTAGAGTCATTTTAATGCCTGAAATTGGTCGAAGTAGAAGCTTCTGAGTAGGAGAAAAAGTCTGTAAAAATGGCAATTTTGGTCACATTGAGGCTTTAAAAAGTAGTTATTCAAAATGAGGCACAATCTAAATGACTTTTCAATCAATTTTTCTACAGTCCCAAAAAATTAATTTTCTGATGAAAAACGAGTACCCGTGACCTGTCGAACTTCCTCCAGATGGTCAGAAATGGTAATTTTTTAATGTTTAATTTTTTGACTGTAAATGACTATTGCATGTGAATTATCACTTTTGGAACTAAAATAAGTGTGTTTAGAGTCATTTTAATGCCTGAAATTGGTCGAAATAGAAGCTTCTGAGTAGGAGAAAAAGTCTGTAAAAATGGCAATTTTGGTCACATTGAGGCTTTAAAAAGTAGTTATTCAACATGAGCCACAATCCAAATGACATTTTCAATCAATTTTTCTACAGTTCAAAAAATTCATTTTCTGATGAAAAACGAGGACCCGTGACCTGTCGAACTTTCTCCAGATGGTCAGAAATGGTAATTTCTTTATGTTAAATGTTTCGACTGTAAATGACTATTGCATGTGAATTATCACTTTTGGAACTTTAATAAGAGTGTTTAGAGTCATTTTAATGCCTGAAATTGGTCGAAATAAAAGCTTCTGAGTAGGAGAAAAAGTCTGTAAAAATGGCAATTTTGGTCACATTGAGGCTTTAAAAAATTGTTATTCAACATGAGGCACAATCCAAATGACATTTTGAATCAATTTTTCTACAGTCCAAAAAATCTATTTTCTGATGAAAAAACGATGACCCGTGACCTCTCGAACTTTCTCCAGATGGTCAGAAATGGTAATTTTTTAATGGTACATTTTTTGACTGTAAATGACTATTGCATGTGAATTATCACTTTTGGAACTAAAACAAGAGTATTTAGTGTCATTTTAATGCCTGAAATTGGTCGAAATAGAAGCTTCTGAGTAGGAGAAAAAGTCTGTAAAAATGGCAATTTTGGTCACATTTGAGGCTTTAAAAAGTAGTCATTCAACATGAGGCACAATCCAAATGACATTTTCAATCAATTTTTATATATTCCAAAAAATCAATTTTCTGATGAAAAATGAGGACGTGACCTGTCGAACGTTCTCCAGATGGTCAGAAATGGTAATTTTTTAATGGTACATTTTTTGACTGTAAATGACTATTGCATGTGAATTATCACTTTTGGAACTAAAACAAGAGTGTTTAGTCATTTTAATGCCTGAAATTGGTCGAAATAGAAGCTTCTGAGTAGGAGAAAAAGTCTGTAAAAATGGCAATTTTGGTCACATTGAGGCTTTAAAAGGTAGTTAATCAACATGAGGCACAATCCAAATGACATTTTCAATCAATTGTTCTACAGTCCCAAAAAATCTATTTTCTGATGCAAAACGAGGGCCCGTGACCTGTCGAACTTCCTCCAGATGGTCAGAAATGGTAATTTTTTAATGTTAAATGTTTCGACTGTAAATGACTATTGCATGTGAATTATCACTTTTGGAACTTTAATAAGAGTGTTTAGAGTCATTTTAATGCCTGAAATTGGTCGAAAGAAAAGCTTCTGAGTAGGGGAAAAAGTCTGTAAAAATGGCAATTTTGGTCACATTGAGGCTTTAAAAAATTGTTATTCAACATGAGGCACAATCCAAATGACATTTTGAATCAATTTTTCTACAGTCAAAAAAATCTATTTTCTGATGAAAAAACGATGACCCGTGACCTCTCGAACTTTCTCCAGATGGTCAGAAATGGTAATTTTTAAATGTTTAATTTTTTGACTGTAAATGACTATTGCATGTGAATTATGACTTTTGGAACTAAAAAAAAGAGTGTTTAGAGTCATTTTAATGCCTGAAATTGGTCGAAATAGAAGCTTCTGAGTAGGAGAAAAAGTCTGTAAAAATGGCAATTTTGGTCACATTGAGGCTTTAAAAAGTAGTTATTCAACATGAGGCACAATCTAAATGACTTTTCAATCAATTTTTCTACAGTCCAAAAAATCAATTTTCTGATCAAAAACGAGGACCCGTCACCTGTCGAACTTTCTCCAGATGGTCAGAAATTGTAATTTTTTAATGTTTAAGTTTTTTGACTGTAAATGACTATTGCATGTGAATTATCACTTTTGGAACTAAAACAAGAGTGTTTAGAGTCATTTTAATGCCTGAAATTGGTCGAAATAGAAGCTTCTGAGTAGGAGAAAAAGTCTGTAAAAATGGCAATTTTGGTCACATTGAGGCTTTAAAAAGTAGTTATTCAACATGAGGCACAATCCAAATGACATTTTCAATCAATTTTTCTACAGTTCAAAAAATCAATTTTCTGATGAAAAACGAGGACCCGTGACTGTCGAACTTTCTCCAGATGGTCAGAAATTGTAATTTTTTAATGTTTAAGTTGTTTGACTGTAAATGACTATTGCATGTGAATTATCACTTTTGGAACTAAAACAAGAGTGTTTAGAGTCATTTTAATGCCTGAAATTGGTCGAAATAGAAGCTTCTGAGTAGGAGAAAAAGTCTGTAAAAATGGCAATTTTGATCACATTGAGGCTTTAAAAAGTAGTTATTCAACATGAGGCACAATCCAAATGACATCAATTTTTCTACAGTCCAAAAAATACGGACCCGTGACCTGTCGAACGTTCTCCAGATGGTCAGAAATGGTAATTTTTTAATGGTACATTTTTTGACTGTAAATGACTATTGCATGTGAATTATCACTTTTGGAACTAAAACAAGAGTATTTAGAGTCATTTTAATGCCTGAAATTGGTCGAAATAGAAGCTTCTGAGTAGGAGAAAAAGTCTGTAAAAATGGCAATTTTGGTCACATTGAGGTTTAAAAAGTAGTCATTCAACATGAGGCACAATCCAAATGACATTTTCAATCAATTTTTATGTGTTCCAAAAAATCAATTTTCTGATGAAAAACGAGGACCCGTGACCTGTCGAACGTTCTCCAGATGGTCAGAAATGGTCATTTTTTAATGGTACATTTTTTTACTGTAAATGACTATTGCATGTGAATTATCACTTTTGGAACTAAAACAACAGTGTTTAGTCATTTTAATGCCTGAAATTGGTCGAAATAGAAGCTTCTGAGTAGGAGAAAAAGTCTGTAAAAATGGCAATTTTGGTCACATTGAGGCTTTAAAAAGTAGTTATTCAACATGAGGCACAATCCAAATGACATTTTCAATCAATTTTTCTACAGTTCAAAAAATCAATTTTCTGATGAAAAACGAGGACCCGTGACTGTCGAACTTTCTCCAGATGGTCAGAAATTGTAATTTTTTAATGTTTAAGTTTTTTGACTGTAAATGACTATTGCATGTGAATTATCACTTTTGGAACTAAAACAAGAGTGTTTAGAGTCATTTTAATGCCTGAAATTGGTCGAAATAGAAGCTTCTGAGTAGGAGAAAAAGTCTGTAAAAATGGCAATTTTGGTCACATTGAGGCTTTAAAAAGTAGTTATTCAACATGAGGCACAATCCAAATGAAATTTCAATCAATTTTTCTACAGTCCAAAAAATCAATTTTCTGATGAAAAACGAGGACAGATGACCTCCTTCTCCAGATGGTCAGAAATGGTAATTTTTTAATGTTTAATTTTTTGACTGTAAATGACTATTGCATGTGAATTGTCACTTTTGGAACTAAAACAAGAGTGTTTAGAGTCATTTTAATGCCTGAAATTGGTCGAAATAGAAGCTTCTGAGTAGGAGAAAAAGGTCTGTAAAAATGGCAATTTTGGTCACATTGAGGCTTTAAAAGGTAGTTAATCAACATGAGGCACAATCCAAATTACATTTTCAATCAATTTTTCTACAGTCCAAAAAATACATTTTCTGATGATAAATGAGGACCCGTGACCTGTCGAACTTTCTCCAGATGGGCAGAAATGGAAATTTTTTCATGTTTAATTTTTTGACTGTAAATGACTATTGCATGTGAATTATCACTTTTGGAACTAAAACAAGAGTTTTTAGAGTCATTTTAATGCCTGAAATTGGTCAAAATAGAAGCTTCTGAGTAGGAGAAAAAGCCTGTAAAAATGGCAGTTTTGGTCACATTGAGGCTTTAAAAAGTAGTTATTCAACATGAGGCACAATCCAAATGACATTTTCAATCAATTTTTCTACAGTCCAAAAAAAAAATTTTCTGATGCAAAACGAGTTCCCATGACCTGTCGAACTTCCTCCAGATGGTCAGAAATGGTAATTTTTTAATGTTTAATTTTTTGACTGTAAATGACTATTGCATGCGAATTATCACTTTTGGAACTAAAATAAGTGTGTTTAGAGTCATTTTAATGCCTGAAATTGGTCGAAATAGAGGATTCTGAGTAGGAGAAAAAGTCTGTAAAAATGGCAATTTTGGTCACATGGAGGCTTTAAAAAGTAGTTATTCAACATGAGGCACAATCCAAATGACATTTTCAATCAATTTTTCTACAGTCCAAAAAATAAATTTTCTGATGAAAAACGAGGACCTGTTGAACTTTCTCCAGATGTTCAGAAATGGTTATTTTTAAATGTTTAATTTTTTTACTGTAAATGACGATTGCATGTGAATTATCACTTTTGGAACTAAAAAAAGAGTGTTTAGAGTCATTTTAATGCCTGAAATTGGTCGAAATAGAAGCTTCTGAGTAGGAGAAAAAGTCTGTAAAAATGGCAATTTTGGTCACATTGAGGCGTTAAAAAGTAGTTATTCAACATGAGGCACAATCCAAATTACATTTTCAATCAATTTTTCTACAGTCCAAAAAATAAATTTTCTGAGGAAAAATGAGGACCCGTGACCTCTCGAACTTTCTCCAGATGGTCAGAAATGGTAATTTTTAAATGTTTAATTTTTTGACTGCAAATGACTATTGCATGTGAATTATCACTTTTGGAACTAAAACAAGAGTGTTTAGAGTCATTTTAATGTCTGAAATTGGTCAAAATAGAAGCTTCTGAGTAGGAGAAAAAGTCTGTAAAAATGGCAATTTTGTCACATTGAGGCGTTAAAAAGTAGTTATTCAACATGAGGCACAATCCAAATGACATTTTCAATCAATTGTTCTACAGTCCCAAAAAATCTATTTTCTGATGCAAAACGAGGGCCCGTGACCTGTCGAACTTCCTCCAGATGGTCAGAAATGGTAATTTTTTAATGTTAAATGTTTCGACTGTAAATGACTATTGCATGTGAATTATCACTTTTGGAACTTTAATAAGAGTGTTTAGAGTCATTTTAATGCCTGAAATTGGTCGAAAGAAAAGCTTCTGAGTAGGGGAAAAAGTCTGTAAAAATGGCAATTTTGGTCACATTGAGGCTTTAAAAAATTGTTATTCAACATGAGGCACAATCCAAATGACATTTTGAATCAATTTTTCTACAGTCAAAAAAATCTATTTTCTGATGAAAAAACGATGACCCGTGACCTCTCGAACTTTCTCCAGATGGTCAGAAATGGTAATTTTTAAATGTTTAATTTTTTGACTGTAAATGACTATTGCATGTGAATTATGACTTTTGGAACTAAAAAAAAGAGTGTTTAGAGTCATTTTAATGCCTGAAATTGGTCGAAATAGAAGCTTCTGAGTAGGAGAAAAAGTCTGTAAAAATGGCAATTTTGGTCACATTGAGGCTTTAAAAAGTAGTTATTCAACATGAGGCACAATCTAAATGACTTTTCAATCAATTTTTCTACAGTCCAAAAAATCAATTTTCTGATCAAAAACGAGGACCCGTCACCTGTCGAACTTTCTCCAGATGGTCAGAAATTGTAATTTTTTAATGTTTAAGTTTTTTGACTGTAAATGACTATTGCATGTGAATTATCACTTTTGGAACTAAAACAAGAGTGTTTAGAGTCATTTTAATGCCTGAAATTGGTCGAAATAGAAGCTTCTGAGTAGGAGAAAAAGTCTGTAAAAATGGCAATTTTGGTCACATTGAGGCTTTAAAAAGTAGTTATTCAACATGAGGCACAATCCAAATGACATTTTCAATCAATTTTTCTACAGTTCAAAAAATCAATTTTCTGATGAAAAACGAGGACCCGTGACTGTCGAACTTTCTCCAGATGGTCAGAAATTGTAATTTTTTAATGTTTAAGTTGTTTGACTGTAAATGACTATTGCATGTGAATTATCACTTTTGGAACTAAAACAAGAGTGTTTAGAGTCATTTTAATGCCTGAAATTGGTCGAAATAGAAGCTTCTGAGTAGGAGAAAAAGTCTGTAAAAATGGCAATTTTGATCACATTGAGGCTTTAAAAAGTAGTTATTCAACATGAGGCACAATCCAAATGACATCAATTTTTCTACAGTCCAAAAAATACGGACCCGTGACCTGTCGAACGTTCTCCAGATGGTCAGAAATGGTAATTTTTTAATGGTACATTTTTTGACTGTAAATGACTATTGCATGTGAATTATCACTTTTGGAACTAAAACAAGAGTATTTAGAGTCATTTTAATGCCTGAAATTGGTCGAAATAGAAGCTTCTGAGTAGGAGAAAAAGTCTGTAAAAATGGCAATTTTGGTCACATTGAGGTTTAAAAAGTAGTCATTCAACATGAGGCACAATCCAAATGACATTTTCAATCAATTTTTATGTGTTCCAAAAAATCAATTTTCTGATGAAAAACGAGGACCCGTGACCTGTCGAACGTTCTCCAGATGGTCAGAAATGGTCATTTTTTAATGGTACATTTTTTTACTGTAAATGACTATTGCATGTGAATTATCACTTTTGGAACTAAAACAACAGTGTTTAGTCATTTTAATGCCTGAAATTGGTCGAAATAGAAGCTTCTGAGTAGGAGAAAAAGTCTGTAAAAATGGCAATTTTGGTCACATTGAGGCTTTAAAAAGTAGTTATTCAACATGAGGCACAATCCAAATGACATTTTCAATCAATTTTTCTACAGTTCAAAAAATCAATTTTCTGATGAAAAACGAGGACCCGTGACTGTCGAACTTTCTCCAGATGGTCAGAAATTGTAATTTTTTAATGTTTAAGTTTTTTGACTGTAAATGACTATTGCATGTGAATTATCACTTTTGGAACTAAAACAAGAGTGTTTAGAGTCATTTTAATGCCTGAAATTGGTCGAAATAGAAGCTTCTGAGTAGGAGAAAAAGTCTGTAAAAATGGCAATTTTGGTCACATTGAGGCTTTAAAAAGTAGTTATTCAACATGAGGCACAATCCAAATGAAATTTCAATCAATTTTTCTACAGTCCAAAAAATCAATTTTCTGATGAAAAACGAGGACAGATGACCTCCTTCTCCAGATGGTCAGAAATGGTAATTTTTTAATGTTTAATTTTTTGACTGTAAATGACTATTGCATGTGAATTGTCACTTTTGGAACTAAAACAAGAGTGTTTAGAGTCATTTTAATGCCTGAAATTGGTCGAAATAGAAGCTTCTGAGTAGGAGAAAAAGGTCTGTAAAAATGGCAATTTTGGTCACATTGAGGCTTTAAAAGGTAGTTAATCAACATGAGGCACAATCCAAATTACATTTTCAATCAATTTTTCTACAGTCCAAAAAATACATTTTCTGATGATAAATGAGGACCCGTGACCTGTCGAACTTTCTCCAGATGGGCAGAAATGGAAATTTTTTCATGTTTAATTTTTTGACTGTAAATGACTATTGCATGTGAATTATCACTTTTGGAACTAAAACAAGAGTTTTTAGAGTCATTTTAATGCCTGAAATTGGTCAAAATAGAAGCTTCTGAGTAGGAGAAAAAGCCTGTAAAAATGGCAGTTTTGGTCACATTGAGGCTTTAAAAAGTAGTTATTCAACATGAGGCACAATCCAAATGACATTTTCAATCAATTTTTCTACAGTCCAAAAAAAAAATTTTCTGATGCAAAACGAGTTCCCATGACCTGTCGAACTTCCTCCAGATGGTCAGAAATGGTAATTTTTTAATGTTTAATTTTTTGACTGTAAATGACTATTGCATGCGAATTATCACTTTTGGAACTAAAATAAGTGTGTTTAGAGTCATTTTAATGCCTGAAATTGGTCGAAATAGAGGATTCTGAGTAGGAGAAAAAGTCTGTAAAAATGGCAATTTTGGTCACATGGAGGCTTTAAAAAGTAGTTATTCAACATGAGGCACAATCCAAATGACATTTTCAATCAATTTTTCTACAGTCCAAAAAATAAATTTTCTGATGAAAAACGAGGACCTGTTGAACTTTCTCCAGATGTTCAGAAATGGTTATTTTTAAATGTTTAATTTTTTTACTGTAAATGACGATTGCATGTGAATTATCACTTTTGGAACTAAAAAAAGAGTGTTTAGAGTCATTTTAATGCCTGAAATTGGTCGAAATAGAAGCTTCTGAGTAGGAGAAAAAGTCTGTAAAAATGGCAATTTTGGTCACATTGAGGCGTTAAAAAGTAGTTATTCAACATGAGGCACAATCCAAATTACATTTTCAATCAATTTTTCTACAGTCCAAAAAATAAATTTTCTGAGGAAAAATGAGGACCCGTGACCTCTCGAACTTTCTCCAGATGGTCAGAAATGGTAATTTTTAAATGTTTAATTTTTTGACTGCAAATGACTATTGCATGTGAATTATCACTTTTGGAACTAAAACAAGAGTGTTTAGAGTCATTTTAATGTCTGAAATTGGTCAAAATAGAAGCTTCTGAGTAGGAGAAAAAGTCTGTAAAAATGGCAATTTTGGTCACATTGAGGCGTTAAAAAGTAGTTATTCAACATGAGGCACAATCCAAATGACATTTTCAATCAATTTTTCTACAGTCCAAAAAATAAATTTTCTGAGGAAAAACGAGGACCCGTGACCTGTCGAACTTTCTCCAGATGGTCAGAAATGGTAATTTTTTAATGTTGAATTTTTGGACTGTAAATGACTATTGCATGTGAATCATCACTTTTGGAACTAAAACAAGAGTGTTTAGAGTTATTTTAATGCCTGAAATTGGTCAAAATAGAAGCTTCTGAGTAGGAGAAAAAAGTCTGTAAAAATGGCAATTTTGGTCACATTGAGGCTTTAAAAGGTAGTTAATCAACATGAGGCACAATCCAAATTACATTTTCAATCAATTTTTCTACAGTCCAAAAAATAAATTTTCTGATGATAAACGAGGACCCGTGACCTGTCGAACTTTCTACAGATGGTCAGAAATGGTAATTTTTTAATGTTGAATTTTTGGACTGTAAATGACTATTGCATGTGAAGTATCACTTTTGGAACTAAAACAAGAGTGTTTAGAGTCATTTTAATGCCTGAAATTGGTCGAAATAGAAGCTTCTGAGTAGGAGAAAAAGTCTGTAAAAATGGCAATTTTGGTCACATTGAGGCGTTAAAAAGTAGTTATTCAACATGAGGCACAATCCAAATGACATTTTCAATCAATTTTTCTACAGTCCAAAAAATAAATTTTCTGAGGAAAAACAAGGACCCGTGACCTCTCGAACTTTCTCCAGATGGTCAGAAATGGTAATTTTTAAATGTTAAATTTTTTGACTGTAAATGACTATTGCATGTGAATTATCACTTTTGGAACTAAAACAAGAGTGTTTAGAATCATTTTAATGTCTGAAATTGGTCAAAATAGAAGCTTCTGAGTAGGAGAAAAAGTCTGTAAAAATGGCAATTTTGGTCACATTGAGGCTTTAAAAAGTAGTTATTCAACATGAGGCACAATCCAAATGACATTTTCAATCAATTTTTCTACAGTCCAAAAAAACCCATTTCTGATGAAAAACGAGGACCCGTGACCTGTCGAACTTTCTCCAGATGGTCATAAATGGAAATTTTTTAATGGTACATTTTTTGACTGTAAATGACTATTGCATGTGAATTATCACTTTTGGAACTAAAACAAGAGTGTTTAGAGTCATTTTAATGCCTGAAATTGGTCGAAATAGAAGCTTCTGAGTAGGAGAAAAAGTCTGTAAAAATGGCAATTTTGGTCACATTGAGGCTTTAAAAAGTAGTTATTAAACATGAGGCACAATCCAAAGACATTTTCAATCAATTTTTCTACAGTCCAAAAAATAAATTTTCTGATGAAAAACGAGGACCCGTGACCTGTCGAACCTTCTCCAGATGGTCAGAAATGGTAATTTTTAAATGTTTAATTTTTTTACTGTAAATGACTATTGCATGTGAATTATCACTTTTGGAACTAAAACAAGAGTGTTTAGAGTCATTTTAATGTCTGAAATTGGTCAAAAGAGAAGCTTCTGAGTAGGAGAAAAAGTCTGTAAAAATGGCAATTTTGGTCACATGGAGGCTTTAAAAAGTAGTTATTCAACATGAGGCACAATCCAATAACATTTTCAATCAATTTTTCTACAGTCCAAAAAAAAAATGTTCTGATGAAAAACGAGGACCCGTGACCTCTCGAACTTTCTCCAGATGGTCAGAAATGGAAATTTTTTAATGGTACATTTTTTTACTGTAAATGACTATTGCATGTGAATTATCACATTTTGGAAAAAAAAGAGTGTTTAGAGTCATTTTAATGCCTGAAATTGGTCGAAGTAGAAGCTTCTGAGTAGGAGAAAAAGTCTGTAAAAATGGCAATTTTGGTCACATTGAGGCTTTAAAAAGTAGTTATTCAAAATGAGGCACAATCTAAATGACTTTTCAATCAATTTTTCTACAGTCCCAAAAAATTAATTTTCTGATGAAAAACGAGTACCCGTGACCTGTCGAACTTCCTCCAGATGGTCAGAAATGGTAATTTTTTAATGTTTAATTTTTTGACTGTAAATGACTATTGCATGTGAATTATCACTTTTGGAACTAAAATAAGTGTGTTTAGAGTCATTTTAATGCCTGAAATTGGTCGAAATAGAGGATTCTGAGTAGGAGAAAAAGTCTGTAAAAATGGCAATTTTGGTCACATGGAGGCTTTAAAAAGTAGTTATTCAACATGAGGCACAATCCAAATGACATTTTCAATCAATTTTTCTACAGTCCAAAAAATAAATTTTCTGCTGAAAAACGAGGACCCGTGACCTGTCGAACTTTCTCCAGATGGTCAGAAATGGAAATTTTTTAATGGTACATTTTTTGACTGTAAATGACTATTGCATGTGAATTATCACTTTTGGAACTAAAACAAGAGTGTTTAGAGTCATTTTAATGCCTGAAAGTGGTCGAAATAGAAGCTTCTGAGTAGGAGAAAAAAGTCTGTAAAAATGGCAATTTTGGTCACATTGAGGCTTTAAAAGGTAGTTAATCAACATGAGGCACAATCCAAATTACATTTTCAATCAATTTTTCTACAGTCCAAAAAATAAATTTTCTGATGATAAACGAGGACCCGTGACCTGTCGAACTTTCTACAGATGGTCAGAAATGGTAATTTTTTAATGTTGAATTTTTGGACTGTAAATGACTATTGCATGTGAATTATCACTTTTGGAACTAAAACAAGAGTGTTTAGAGTCATTTTAATGTCTGAAATTGGTCAAAATAGAAGCTTCTGAGTAGGAGAAAAAGTCTGTAAAAATGGCAATTTTGGTCACATTGAGGCAATAAAAAGTAGTTATTCAACATGAGGCACAATCCAAATGACATTTTCAATCAATTGTTCTACAGTCCCAAAAAAATCAATTTTCTGATGAAAAACGAGGACCCGTGACCTCTCGAACTTCCTCCAGATGGTCAGAAATGGTAATTTTTTAATGTTTCATTTTTTGACTGTAAATGACTATTGCATGTGAATGATCACTTTTGGAACTAAAAAAAGAGTGTTTAGAGTCATTTTTATGCCTGAAATTGGTCGAAATAGAGGATTCTGAGTAGGAGAAAAAGTCTGTAAAAATGGCAATTTTGGTCACATTGAGGCGTTAAAAAGTAGGTATTCAACATGAGGCACAATCCAAATGACATTTTCAATCAATTTTTCTACAGTTCAAAAAATCAATTTTCTGATGAAAAACGAGGACCCGTGACTGTCGAACTTTCTCCAGATGGTCAGAAATTGTAAGTTTTTTAATGTTGAATTTTTGGACTGTAAATGACTATTGCATGTGAATTATCACTTTTGGAACTAAAACAAGAGTGTTTAGAGTCATTTTAATGCCTGAAATTGGTCGAAATAGAAGCTCCTGAGTAGGAGAAAAAGTCTGTAAAAATGGCAATTTTGGTCACATTGAGGCTTTAAAAAGTAGTTATTCAACATGAGGCACAATCCAAATGAAATTTCAATCAATTTTTCTACAGTCCAAAAAATCAATTTTCTGATAAAAAACGAGGACCCGTGACTGTCGAACTTTCTCCAGATGGTCAGAAATGGTAATTTTTTAATGTTTAATTTTTTGACTGTAAATGACTATTGCATGTGAATTGTCACTTTTGGAACTAAAACAAGAGTGTTTAGAGTCATTTTAATGCCTGAAATTGGTCGAAATAGAAGCTTCTGAGTAGGAGAAAAAGGTCTGTAAAAATGGCAATTTTGGTCACATTGAGGCTTTAAAAGGTAGTTAATCAACATGAGGCACAATCCAAATTACATTTTCAATCAATTTTTCTACAGTCCAAAAAATACATTTTCTGATGATAAATGAGGACCCGTGACCTGTCGAACTTTCTCCAGATGGGCAGAAATGGAAATTTTTTCATGTTTAATTTTTTGACTGTAAATGACTATTGCATGTGAATTATCACTTTTGGAACTAAAACAAGAGTGTTTAGAGTCATTTTAATGCCTGAAATTGGTCAAAATAGAAGCTTCTGAGTAGGAGAAAAAGCCTGTAAAAATGGCAGTTTTGGTCACATTGAGGCTTTAAAAAGTAGTTATTCAACATGAGGCACAATCCAAATGACATTTTCAATCAATTTTTCTACAGTCCAAAAAATAAATTTTCTGATGCAAAAGGAGTTCCCATGACCTGTCGAACTTCCTCCAGATGGTCAGAAATGGTAATTTTTTAATGTTTAATTTTTTGACTGTAAATGACTATTGCATGTGAATTATCACTTTTGGAACTAAAATAAGTGTGTTTAGAGTCATTTTAATGCCTGAAATTGGTCGAAATAGAGGATTCTGAGTAGGAGAAAAAGTCTGTAAAAATGGCAATTTTGGTCACATGGAGGCTTTAAAAAGTAGTTATTCAACATGAGGCACAATCCAAATGACATTTTCAATCAATTTTTCTACAGTCCAAAAAATAAATTTTCTGATGAAAAACGAGGACCTGTTGAACTTTCTCCAGATGGTCAGAAATGGTAATTTTTAAATGTTTAATTTTTTTACTGTAAATGACTATTGCATGTGAATTATCACTTTTGGAACTAAAAAAAGAGTGTTTAGAGTCATTTTAATGCCTGAAATTGGTCGAAATAGAAGCTTCTGAGTAGGAGAAAAAGTCTGTAAAAATGGCAATTTTGGTCACATTGAGGCGTTAAAAAGTAGTTATTCAACATGAGGCACAATCCAAATGACATTTTCAATCAATTTTTCTACAGTCCAAAAAATAAATTTTCTGAGGAAAAACGAGGACCCGTGACCTGTCGAACTTTCTCCAGATGGTCAGAAATGGTAATTTTTTAATGTTGAATTTTTGGACTGTAAATGACTATTGCATGTGAATCATCACTTTTGGAACTAAAACAAGAGTGTTTAGAGTTATTTTAATGCCTGAAATTGGTCAAAATAGAAGCTTCTGAGTAGGAGAAAAAGTCTGTAAAAATGGCAATTTTGGTCACATTGAGGCGTTAAAAAGTAGTTATTCAACATGAGGCACAATCCAAATTACATTTTCAATCAATTTTTCTACAGTCCAAAAAATAAATTTTCTGAGGAAAAATGAGGACCCGTGACCTCTCGAACTTTCTCCAGATGGTCAGAAATGGTAATTTTTAAATGTTTAATTTTTTGACTGCAAATGACTATTGCATGTGAATTATCACTTTTGGAACTAAAACAAGAGTGTTTAGAGTCATTTTAATGTCTGAAATTGGTCAAAATAGAAGCTTCTGAGTAGGAGAAAAAGTCTGTAAAAATGGCAATTTTGGTCACATTGAGGCTTTAAAAAGTAGTTATTCAACATGAGGCACAATCCAAATGACATTTTCAATCAATTTTTCTACAGTCCAAAAAAACCCATTTCTGATGAAAAACGAGGACCCGTGACCTGTCGAACTTTCTCCAGATGGTCATAAATGGAAATTTTTTAATGGTACATTTTTTGACTGTAAATGACTATTGCATGTGAATTATCACTTTTGGAACTAACAAAAGAGTGTTTAGAGTCATTTTAATGCCTGAAATTGGTCGAAATAGAAGCTTCTGAGTAGGAGAAAAAGGTCTGTAAAAATGGCAATTTTGGTCACATTGAGGCTTTAAAAGGTAGTTAATCAACATGAGGCACAATCCAAATTACATTTTCAATCAATTTTTCTACACTCCAAAAAATACATTTTCTGATGATAAATGAGGACCCGTGACCTGTCGAACTTTCTCCAGATGGGCAGAAATGGAAATTTTTTCATGTTTAATTTTTTGACTGTAAATGACTATTGCATGTGAATTATCACTTTTGGAACTAAAACAAGAGTGTTTAGAGTCATTTTAATGCCTGAAATTGGTCAAAATAGAAGCTTCTGAGTAGGAGAAAAAGCCTGTAAAAATGGCAGTTTTGGTCACATTGAGGCTTTAAAAAGTAGTTATTCAACATGAGGCACAATCCAAATGACATTTTCAATCAATTTTTCTACAGTCCAAAAAATAAATTTTCTGATGCAAAAGGAGTTCCCATGACCTGTCGAACTTCCTCCAGATGGTCAGAAATGGTAATTTTTTAATGTTTAATTTTTTTGACTGTAAATGACTATTGCATGTGAATTATCACTTTTGGAACTAAAATAAGTGTGTTTAGAGTCATTTTAATGCCTGAAATTGGTCGAAATAGAGGATTCTGAGTAGGAGAAAAAGTCTGTAAAAATGGCAATTTTGGTCACATGGAGGCTTTAAAAAGTAGTTATTCAACATGAGGCACAATCCAAATGACATTTTCAATCAATTTTTCTACAGTCCAAAAAATAAATTTTCTGATGAAAAACGAGGACCTGTTGAACTTTCTCCAGATGGTCAGAAATGGTAATTTTTAAATGTTTAATTTTTTACTGTAAATGACTATTGCATGTGAATTATCACTTTTGGAACTAAAAAAAGAGTGTTTAGAGTCATTTTAATGCCTGAAATTGGTCGAAATAGAAGCTTCTGAGTAGGAGAAAAAGTCTGTAAAAATGGCAATTTTGGTCACATTGAGGCGTTAAAAAGTAGTTATTCAACATGAGGCACAATCCAAATGACATTTTCAATCAATTTTTCTACAGTCCAAAAAATAAATTTTCTGAGGAAAAACGAGGACCCGTGACCTGTCGAACTTTCTCCAGATGGTCAGAAATGGTAATTTTTTAATGTTGAATTTTTGGACTGTAAATGACTATTGCATGTGAATCATCACTTTTGGAACTAAAACAAGAGTGTTTAGAGTTATTTTAATGCCTGAAATTGGTCAAAATAGAAGCTTCTGAGTAGGAGAAAAAGTCTGTAAAAATGGCAATTTTGGTCACATTGAGGCGTTAAAAAGTAGTTATTCAACATGAGGCACAATCCAAATTACATTTTCAATCAATTTTTCTACAGTCCAAAAAATAAATTTCTGAGGAAAAATGAGGACCCGTGACCTCTCGAACTTTCTCCAGATGGTCAGAAATGGTAATTTTTAAATGTTTAATTTTTTGACTGCAAATGACTATTGCATGTGAATTATCACTTTTGGAACTAAAACAAGAGTGTTTAGAGTCATTTTAATGTCTGAAATTGGTCAAAATAGAAGCTTCTGAGTAGGAGAAAAAGTCTGTAAAAATGGCAATTTTGGTCACATTGAGGCTTTAAAAAGTAGTTATTCAACATGAGGCACAATCCAAATGACATTTTCAATCAATTTTTCTACAGTCCAAAAAAACCCATTTCTGATGAAAAACGAGGACCCGTGACCTGTCGAACTTTCTCCAGATGGTCATAAATGGAAATTTTTTAATGGTACATTTTTTGACTGTAAATGACTATTGCATGTGAATTATCACTTTTGGAACTAAAACAAGAGTGTTTAGAGTCATTTTAATGCCTGAAATTGGTCGAAATAGAAGCTTCTGAGTAGGAGAAAAAGGTCTGTAAAAATGGCAATTTTGGTCACATTGAGGCTTTAAAAGGTAGTTAATCAACATGAGGCACAATCCAAATTACATTTTCAATCAATTTTTCTACAGTCCAAAAAATACATTTTCTGATGATAAATGAGGACCCGTGACCTGTCGAACTTTCTCCAGATGGGCAGAAATGGAAATTTTTTCATGTTTAATTTTTTGACTGTAAATGACTATTGCATGTGAATTATCACTTTTGGAACTAAAACAAGAGTGTTTAGAGTCATTTTAATGCCTGAAATTGGTCAAAATAGAAGCTTCTGAGTAGGAGAAAAAGCCTGTAAAAATGGCAGTTTTGGTCACATTGAGGCTTTAAAAAGTAGTTATTCAACATGAGGCACAATCCAAATGACATTTTCAATCAATTTTTCTACAGTCCAAAAAATAAATTTTCTGATGCAAAAGGAGTTCCCATGACCTGTCGAACTTCCTCCAGATGGTCAGAAATGGTAATTTTTTAATGTTTAATTTTTGACTGTAAATGACTATTGCATGTGAATTATCACTTTTGGAACTAAAATAAGTGTGTTTAGAGTCATTTTAATGCCTGAAATTGGTCGAAATAGAGGATTCTGAGTAGGAGAAAAAGTCTGTAAAAATGGCAATTTGGTCACATGGAGGCTTTAAAAAGTAGTTATTCAACATGAGGCACAATCCAAATGACATTTTCAATCAATTTTTCTACAGTCCAAAAAATAAATTTTCTGATGCAAAACGAGTTCCCATGACCTGTCGAACTTCCTCCAGATGGTCAGAAATGGTAATTTTTTAATGTTTAATTTTTTGACTGTTAATGACTATTGCATGTGAATTGTCACTTTTGGAACTAAAACAAGAGTGTTTAGAGTCATTTTAATGCCTGAAATTGGTCGAAATAGAAGCTTCTGAGTAGGAGAAAAAGGTCTCTGTAAAAATGGCAATTTTGGTCACATTGAGGCTTTAAAAGGTAGTTAATCAACATGAGGCACAATCCAAATTACATTTTCAATCAATTTTTCTACAGTCCAAAAAATACATTTTCTGATGATAAATGAGGACCCGTGACCTGTCGAACTTTCTCCAGATGGGCAGAAATGGAAATTTTTTCATGTTTAATTTTTTGACTGTAAATGACTATTGCATGTGAATTATCACTTTTGGAACTAAAACAAGAGTGTTTAGAGTCATTTTAATGCCTGAAATTGGTCAAAATAGAAGCTTCTGAGTAGGAGAAAAAGCCTGTAAAAATGGCAGTTTTGGTCACATTGAGGCTTTAAAAAGTAGTTATTCAACATGAGGCACAATCCAAATGACATTTTCAATCAATTTTTCTACAGTCCAAAAAATAAATTTTCTGATGCAAAACGAGTTCCCATGACCTGTCGAACTTCCTCCAGATGGTCAGAAATGGTAATTTTTTAATGTTTAATTTTTTGACTGTAAATGACTATTGCATGTGAATTATCACTTTTGGAACTAAAACAAGAGTGTTTAGAGTCATTTTAATGTCTGAAATTGGTCAAAATAGAAGCTTCTGAGTAGGAGAAAAAGTCTGTAAAAATGGCAATTTTGGTCACATTGAGGCTTTAAAAAGTAGTTATTCAACATGAGGCACAATCTAAATGACATTTTCAATCAATTTTTCTACAGTTCAAAAAATCAATTTTCTGATGAAAAACGAGGACCCGTGACTGTCGAACTTTCTCCAGATGGTCAGAAGTTGTAAGTTTTTTAATGTTGAATTTTTGGACTGTAAATGACTATTGCATGTGAATTATCACTTTTGGAACTAAAACAAGAGTGTTTAGAGTCATTTTAATGCCTGAAATTGGTCGAAATAGAAGCTTCTGAGTAGGAGAAAAAGTCTGTAAAAATGGCAATTTTGGTCACATTGAGGCTTTAAAAAGTAGTTATTCAACATGAGGCACAATCCAAATGAAATTTCAATCAATTTTTCTACAGTCCAAAAAATAAATTTTCTGAGGAAAAACGAGGACCCGTGACCTCTCGAACTTTCTCCAGATGGTCAGAAATGGTAATTTTTAAATGTTTAATTTTTTGACTGTAAATGACTATTGCATGTGAATTATCACTTTTGGAACTAAAACAAGAGTGTTTAGAGTCATTTTAATGTCTGAAATTGGTCAAAATAGAAGCTTCTGAGTAGGAGAAAAAGTCTGTAAAAATGGCAATTTTGGTCACATTGAGGCTTTAAAAAGTAGTTATTCAACATGAGGCACAATCCAAGTGACATTTTCAATCAATTTTTCTACAGTCCAAAAAAAGCCATTTCTGATGAAAAACGAGGACCCGTGACCTGTCGAACTTTCTCCAGATGGTCATAAATGGAAATTTTTTAATGGTACATTTTTTGACTGTAAATGACTATTGCATGTGAATTATCACTTTTGGAACTAAAACAAGAGTGTTTAGAGTCATTTTAATGCCTGAAATTGGTCGAAATAGAAGCTTCTGAGTAGGAGAAAAAGTCTGTAAAAATGGCAATTTTGGTCACATTGAGGCTTTAAAAAGTAGTTATTAAACATGAGGCACAATCCAAATGACATTTTCAATCAATTTTTCTACAGTCCAAAAAATAAATTTTCTGATGAAAAACGAGGACCCGTGACCTGTCGAACCTTCTCCAGATGGTCAGAAATGGTAATTTTTAAATGTTTAATTTTTTGACTGTAAATGACTATTGCATGTGAATTATCACTTTTGGAACTAAAAAAAGAGTGTTTAGAGTCATTTTAATGCCTGAAATTGGTCGAAATAGAAGCTTCTGAGTAGGAGAAAAAGTCTGCAAAAATGGCAATTTTGGTCACATTGAGGCTTTAAAAAGTAGTTATTCAACATGAGGCACAATCCAAATGACATTTTCCATCAATTTTTCTACAGTCCAAAAAAAAAATGTTCTGATGAAAAACGAGGACCCGTGACCTGTCAAACTTTCTCCAGATGGTCAGAAATGGAAATTTTTTAATGGTACATTTTTTGACTGTAAATGACTATTGCATGTGAATGATCACTTTTGGAACTAAAACAAGAGTGTTTAGAGTCATTTTAATGTCTGAAATTGGTCAAAATAGAAGCTTCTGAGTAGGAGAAAAAGGTCTGTAAAAATGGCAATTTTGGTCACATTGAGGCTTTAAAAGGTAGTTAATCAACATGAGGCACAATCCAAATTACATTTTCAATCAATTTTTCTACAGTCCAAAAAATACATTTTCTGATGATAAATGAGGACCCGTGACCTGTCGAACTTTCTCCAGATGGGCAGAAATTGTAAGTTTTTTAATGTTTAATTTTTTGACTGTAAATGACTATTGCATGTGAATTATCACTTTTGGAACTAAAACAAGAGTGTTTAGAGTCATTTTAATGCCTGAAATTGGTCAAAAAAGAAGCTTCTGAGTAGGAGAAAAAGCCTGTAAAAATGGCAGTTTTGGTCACATTGAGGCTTTAAAAAGTAGTTATTCAACATGAGGCACAATCCAAATGACATTTTCAATCAATTTTTCTACAGTCCAAAAAATAAATTTTCTGATGCAAAACGAGTTCCCATGACCTGTCGAACTTCCTCCAGATGGTCAGAAATGGTAATTTTTTAATGTTTAAGTTTTTTGACTGTAAATGACTATTGCATGTGAATTATCACTTTTGGAACTAAAACAAGAGTGTTTAGAGTCATTTTAATGTCTGAAATTGGTCAAAATAGAAGCTTCTGAGTAGGAGAAAAAGTCTGTAAAAATGGCAATTTTGGTCACATTGAGGCTTTAAAAAGTAGTTATTCAACATGAGGCACAATCTAAATGACATTTTCAATCAATTTTTCTACAGTTCAAAAAATCAATTTTCTGATGAAAAACGAGGACCCGTGACTGTCGAACTTTCTCCAGATGGTGAGAAGTTGTAAGTTTTTTAATGTTGAATTTTTGGACTGTAAATGACTATTGCATGTGAATTATCACTTTTGGAACTAAAACAAGAGTGTTTAGAGTCATTTTAATGCCTGAAATTGGTCGAAATAGAAGCTTCTGAGTAGGAGAAAAAGTCTGTAAAAATGGCAATTTTGGTCACATTGAGGCTTTAAAAAGTAGTTATTCAACATGAGGCACAATCCAAATGAAATTTCAATCAATTTTTCTACAGTCCAAAAAATAAATTTTCTGAGGAAAAACGAGGACCCGTGACCTCTCGAACTTTCTCCAGATGGTCAGAAATGGTAATTTTTAAATGTTTAATTTTTTGACTGTAAATGACTATTGCATGTGAATTATCACTTTTGGAACTAAAACAAGAGTGTTTAGAGTCATTTTAATGTCTGAAATTGGTCAAAATAGAAGCTTCTGAGTAGGAGAAAAAGTCTGTAAAAATGGCAATTTTGGTCACATTGAGGCTTTAAAAAGTAGTTATTCAACATGAGGCACAATCCAAGTGACATTTTCAATCAATTTTTCTACAGTCCAAAAAAAACCATTTCTGATGAAAAACGAGGACCCGTGACCTGTCGAACTTTCTCCAGATGGTCATAAATGGAAATTTTTTAATGGTACATTTTTTGACTGTAAATGACTATTGCATGTGAATTATCACTTTTGGAACTAAAACAAGAGTGTTTAGAGTCATTTTAATGCCTGAAATTGGTCGAAATAGAAGCTTCTGAGTAGGAGAAAAAGTCTGTAAAAATGGCAATTTTGGTCACATTGAGGCTTTAAAAAGTAGTTATTAAACATGAGGCACAATCCAAATGACATTTTCAATCAATTTTTCTACAGTCCAAAAAATAAATTTTCTGATGAAAAACGAGGACCCGTGACCTGTCGAACCTTCTCCAGATGGTCAGAAATGGTAATTTTTAAATGTTTAATTTTTTGACTGTAAATGACTATTGCATGTGAATTATCACTTTTGGAACTAAAAAAAGAGTGTTTAGAGTCATTTTAATGCCTGAAATTGGTCGAAATAGAAGCTTCTGAGTAGGAGAAAAAGTCTGCAAAAATGGCAATTTTGGTCACATTGAGGCTTTAAAAAGTAGTTATTCAACATGAGGCACAATCCAAATGACATTTTCCATCAATTTTTCTACAGTCCAAAAAAAAAATGTTCTGATGAAAAACGAGGACCCGTGACCTGTCAAACTTTCTCCAGATGGTCAGAAATGGAAATTTTTTAATGGTACATTTTTTGACTGTAAATGACTATTGCATGTGAATTATCACTTTTGGAACTAAAACAAGAGTGTTTAGAGTCATTTTAATGTCTGAAATTGGTCAAAATAGAAGCTTCTGAGTAGGAGAAAAAGTCTGTAAAAATGGCAATTTTGGTCACATTGAGGCTTTAAAAAGTAGTTATTCAACATGAGGCACAATCCAAATGACATTTTCAATCAATTTTTCTACAGTTCAAAAAATCAATTTTCTGATGAAAAACGAGGACCCGTGACCTGTCGATCTTTCTCCAGATGGTCAGAAATGGAAATTTTTTAATGGTACATTTTTTGACTATAAATGACTATTGCATGTGAATTATCACTTTTGGAACTAAAACAAGAGTGTTTAGAGTCATTTTAATGCCTGAAATTGGTCGAAATAGAAGCTTCTGAGTAGGAGAAAAAGTCTGTAAAAATGGCAATTTTGGTCACATTGAGGCGTTAAAAAGTAGTTATTCAACATGAGGCACAATCCAAATGACATTTTCAATCAATTTTTCTACAGTTCAAAAAATCAATTTTCTGATGAAAAACGAGGACCCGTGACTGTCGAACTTTCTCCAGATGGTCAGAAATTGTAAGTTTTTTAATGTTGAATTTTTGGACTGTAAATGACTATTGCATGTGAATTATCACTTTTGGAACTAAAACAAGAGTGTTTAGAGTCATTTTAATGCATGAAATTGGTCGAAATAGAAGCTTCTGAGTAGGAGAAAAAGTCTGTAAAAATGGCAATTTTGGTCACATTGAGGCTTTAAAAAGTAGTTATTCAACATGAGGCACAATCCAAATGAAATTTCAATCAATTTTTCTACAGTCCAAAAAATCAATTTTCTGATGAAAAACGAGGACAGATGACCTCCTTCTCCAGATGGTCAGAAATGGTAATTTTTTAATGTTTAATTTTTTGACTGTAAATGACTATTGCATGTGAATTATCACTTTTGGAACTAAAATAAGTGTGTTTAGAGTTATTTTAATGCCTGAAATTGGTCGAAATAGAGGATTCTGAGTAGGAGAAAAAGTCTGTAAAAATGGCAATTTTGGTCACATGGAGGCTTTAAAAAGTAGTTATTCAACATGAGGCACAATCCAATAACATTTTCAATCAATTTTTCTACAGTCCAAAAAAAAAATGTTCTGATGAAAAACGAGGACCCGTGACCTGTCGAACTTTCTTCAGATGGCCAGAAATGGAAATTTTTTAATGGTACATTTTTTGACTGTAAATGACTATTGCATGTGAATTATCACATTTTGGAAAAAAAGAGTGTTTAGAGTCATTTTAATGCCTGAAATTGGTCGAAGTAGAAGCTTCTGAGTAGTAGAAAAAGTCTGTAAAAATGGCAATTTTGGTCACATTGAGGCTTTAAAAAGTAGTTATTCAAAATGAGGCACAATCTAAATGACTTTTCAATCAATTTTTCTACAGTCCAAAAAAATTAATTTTCTGATGAAAAACGAGTACCCGTGACCTGTCGAACTTCCTCCAGATGGTCAGAAATGGTAATTTTTTAATGTTTAATTTTTTGACTGTAAATGACTATTGCATGTGAATTATCACTTTTGGAACTAAAATAAGTGTGTTTAGAGTCATTTTAATGCCTGAAATTGGTCGAAATAGAGGATTCTGAGTAGGAGAAAAAGTCTGTAAAAATGGCAATTTTGGTCACATTGAGGCGTTAAAAAGTAGTTATTCAACATGAGGCACAATCCAAATTACATTTTCAATCAATTTTTCTACAGTCCAAAAAATAAATTTTCTGAGGAAAAATGAGGACCCGTGACCTCTCGAACTTTCTCCAGATGGTCAGAAATGGTAATTTTTAAATGTTTAATTTTTTGACTGCAAATGACTATTGCATGTGAATTATCACTTTTGGAACTAAAACAAGAGTGTTTAGAGTCATTTTAATGTCTGAAATTGGTCAAAATAGAAGCTTCTGAGTAGGAGAAAAAGTCTGTAAAAATGGCAATTTTGGTCACATTGAGGCTTTAAAAAGTAGTTATTCAACATGAGGCACAATCCAAATGACATTTTCAATCAATTTTTCTACAGTCCAAAAAAACCCATTTCTGATGAAAAACGAGGACCCGTGACCTGTCGAACTTTCTCCAGATGGTCATAAATGGAAATTTTTTAATGGTACATTTTTTGACTGTAAATGACTATTGCATGTGAATTATCACTTTTGGAACTAACAAAAGAGTGTTTAGAGTCATTTTAATGCCTGAAATTGGTCGAAATAGAAGCTTCTGAGTAGGAGAAAAAGGTCTGTAAAAATGGCAATTTTGGTCACATTGAGGCTTTAAAAGGTAGTTAATCAACATGAGGCACAATCCAAATTACATTTTCAATCAATTTTTCTACACTCCAAAAAATACATTTTCTGATGATAAATGAGGACCCGTGACCTGTCGAACTTTCTCCAGATGGGCAGAAATGGAAATTTTTTCATGTTTAATTTTTTGACTGTAAATGACTATTGCATGTGAATTATCACTTTTGGAACTAAAACAAGAGTGTTTAGAGTCATTTTAATGCCTGAAATTGGTCAAAATAGAAGCTTCTGAGTAGGAGAAAAAGCCTGTAAAAATGGCAGTTTTGGTCACATTGAGGCTTTAAAAAGTAGTTATTCAACATGAGGCACAATCCAAATGACATTTTCAATCAATTTTTCTACAGTCCAAAAAATAAATTTTCTGATGCAAAAGGAGTTCCCATGACCTGTCGAACTTCCTCCAGATGGTCAGAAATGGTAATTTTTTAATGTTTAATTTTTTGACTGTAAATGACTATTGCATGTGAATTATCACTTTTGGAACTAAAATAAGTGTGTTTAGAGTCATTTTAATGCCTGAAATTGGTCGAAATAGAGGATTCTGAGTAGGAGAAAAAGTCTGTAAAAATGGCAATTTTGGTCACATGGAGGCTTTAAAAAGTAGTTATTCAACATGAGGCACAATCCAAATGACATTTTCAATCAATTTTTCTACAGTCCAAAAAATAAATTTTCTGATGAAAAACGAGGACCTGTTGAACTTTCTCCAGATGGTCAGAAATGGTAATTTTTAAATGTTTAATTTTTTTACTGTAAATGACTATTGCATGTGAATTATCACTTTTGGAACTAAAAAAAGAGTGTTTAGAGTCATTTTAATGCCTGAAATTGGTCGAAATAGAAGCTTCTGAGTAGGAGAAAAAGTCTGTTAAAATGGCAATTTTGGTCACATTGAGGCGTTAAAAAGTAGTTATTCAACATGAGGCACAATCCAAATGACATTTTCAATCAATTTTTCTACAGTCCAAAAAATAAATTTTCTGAGGAAAAACGAGGACCCGTGACCTGTCGAACTTTCTCCAGATGGTCAGAAATGGTAATTTTTTAATGTTGAATTTTTGGACTGTAAATGACTATTGCATGTGAATCATCACTTTTGGAACTAAAACAAGAGTGTTTAGAGTTATTTTAATGCCTGAAATTGGTCAAAATAGAAGCTTCTGAGTAGGAGAAAAAGTCTGTAAAAATGGCAATTTTGGTCACATTGAGGCGTTAAAAAGTAGTTATTCAACATGAGGCGCAATCCAAATTACATTTTCAATCAATTTTTCTACAGTCCAAAAAATAAATTTTCTGAGGAAAAATGAGGACCCGTGACCTCTCGAACTTTCTCCAGATGGTCAGAAATGGTAATTTTTAAATGTTTAATTTTTTGACTGCAAATGACTATTGCATGTGAATTATCACTTTTGGAACTAAAACAAGAGTGTTTAGAGTCATTTTAATGTCTGAAATTGGTCAAAATAGAAGCTTCTGAGTAGGAGAAAAAGTCTGTAAAAATGGCAATTTTGGTCACATTGAGGCTTTAAAAAGTAGTTATTCAACATGAGGCACAATCCAAATGACATTTTCAATCAATTTTTCTACAGTCCAAAAAAACCCATTTCTGATGAAAAACGAGGACCCGTGACCTGTCGAACTTTCTCCAGATGGTCATAAATGGAAATTTTTTAATGGTACATTTTTTGACTGTAAATGACTATTGCATGTGAATTATCACTTTTGGAACTGAAAAAAGAGTGTTTAGAGTCATTTTAATGCCTGAAATTGGTCGAAATAGAAGCTTCTGAGTAGGAGAAAAAGGTCTGTAAAAATGGCAATTTTGGTCACATTGAGGCTTTAAAAGGTAGTTAATCAACATGAGGCACAATCCAAATTACATTTTCAATCAATTTTTCTACAGTCCAAAAAATACATTTTCTGATGATAAATGAGGACCCGTGACCTGTCGAACTTTCTCCAGATGGGCAGAAATGGAAATTTTTTCATGTTTAATTTTTTGACTGTAAATGACTATTGCATGTGAATTATCACTTTTGGAACTAAAACAAGAGTGTTTAGAGTCATTTTAATGCCTGAAATTGGTCAAAATAGAAGCTTCTGAGTAGGAGAAAAAGCCTGTAAAAATGGCAGTTTTGGTCACATTGAGGCTTTAAAAAGTAGTTATTCAACATGAGGCACAATCCAAATGACATTTTCAATCAATTTTTCTACAGTCCAAAAAATAAATTTTCTGATGCAAAACGAGTTCCCATGACCTGTCGAACTTCCTCCAGATGGTCAGAAATGGTAATTTTTTAATGTTTAATTTTTTGACTGTAAATGACTATTGCATGTGAATTATCACTTTTGGAACTAAAACAAGAGTGTTTAGAGTCATTTTAATGTCTGAAATTGGTCAAAATAGAAGCTTCTGAGTAGGAGAAAAAGTCTGTAAAAATGGCAATTTTGGTCACATTGAGGCTTTAAAAAGTAGTTATTCAACATGAGGCACAATCTAAATGACATTTTCAATCAATTTTTCTACAGTTCAAAAAATCAATTTTCTGATGAAAAACGAGGACCCGTGACTGTCGAACTTTCTCCAGATGGTCAGAAGTTGTAAGTTTTTTAATGTTGAATTTTTGGACTGTAAATGACTATTGCATGTGAATTATCACTTTTGGAACTAAAACAAGAGTGTTTAGAGTCATTTTAATGCCTGAAATTGGTCGAAATAGAAGCTTCTGAGTAGGAGAAAAAGTCTGTAAAAATGGCAATTTTGGTCACATTGAGGCTTTAAAAAGTAGTTATTCAACATGAGGCACAATCCAAATGAAATTTCAATCAATTTTTCTACAGTCCAAAAAATAAATTTTCTGAGGAAAAACGAGGACCCGTGACCTCTCGAACTTTCTCCAGATGGTCAGAAATGGTAATTTTTAAATGTTTAATTTTTTGACTGTAAATGACTATTGCATGTGAATTATCACTTTTGGAACTAAAACAAGAGTGTTTAGAGTCATTTTAATGTCTGAAATTGGTCAAAATAGAAGCTTCTGAGTAGGAGAAAAAGTCTGTAAAAATGGCAATTTTGGTCACATTGAGGCTTTAAAAAGTAGTTATTCAACATGAGGCACAATCCAAGTGACATTTTCAATCAATTTTTCTACAGTCCAAAAAAAGCCATTTCTGATGAAAAACGAGGACCCGTGACCTGTCGAACTTTCTCCAGATGGTCATAAATGGAAATTTTTTAATGGTACATTTTTTGACTGTAAATGACTATTGCATGTGAATTATCACTTTTGGAACTAAAACAAGAGTGTTTAGAGTCATTTTAATGCCTGAAATTGGTCGAAATAGAAGCTTCTGAGTAGGAGAAAAAGTCTGTAAAAATGGCAATTTTGGTCACATTGAGGCTTTAAAAAGTAGTTATTAAACATGAGGCACAATCCAAATGACATTTTCAATCAATTTTTCTACAGTCCAAAAAATAAATTTTCTGATGAAAAACGAGGACCCGTGACCTGTCGAACCTTCTCCAGATGGTCAGAAATGGTAATTTTTAAATGTTTAATTTTTTGACTGTAAATGACTATTGCATGTGAATTATCACTTTTGGAACTAAAAAAAGAGTGTTTAGAGTCATTTTAATGCCTGAAATTGGTCGAAATAGAAGCTTCTGAGTAGGAGAAAAAGTCTGCAAAAATGGCAATTTTGGTCACATTGAGGCTTTAAAAAGTAGTTATTCAACATGAGGCACAATCCAAATGACATTTTCCATCAATTTTTCTACAGTCCAAAAAAAAAATGTTCTGATGAAAAACGAGGACCCGTGACCTGTCAAACTTTCTCCAGATGGTCAGAAATGGAAATTTTTTAATGGTACATTTTTTGACTGTAAATGACTATTGCATGTGAATGATCACTTTTGGAACTAAAACAAGAGTGTTTAGAGTCATTTTAATGTCTGAAATTGGTCAAAATAGAAGCTTCTGAGTAGGAGAAAAAGGTCTGTAAAAATGGCAATTTTGGTCACATTGAGGCTTTAAAAGGTAGTTAATCAACATGAGGCACAATCCAAATTACATTTTCAATCAATTTTTCTACAGTCCAAAAAATACATTTTCTGATGATAAATGAGGACCCGTGACCTGTCGAACTTTCTCCAGATGGGCAGAAATTGTAAGTTTTTTAATGTTTAATTTTTTGACTGTAAATGACTATTGCATGTGAATTATCACTTTTGGAACTAAAACAAGAGTGTTTAGAGTCATTTTAATGCCTGAAATTGGTCAAAAAAGAAGCTTCTGAGTAGGAGAAAAAGCCTGTAAAAATGGCAGTTTTGGTCACATTGAGGCTTTAAAAAGTAGTTATTCAACATGAGGCACAATCCAAATGACATTTTCAATCAATTTTTCTACAGTCCAAAAAATAAATTTTCTGATGCAAAACGAGTTCCCATGACCTGTCGAACTTCCTCCAGATGGTCAGAAATGGTAATTTTTTAATGTTTAAGTTTTTTGACTGTAAATGACTATTGCATGTGAATTATCACTTTTGGAACTAAAACAAGAGTGTTTAGAGTCATTTTAATGTCTGAAATTGGTCAAAATAGAAGCTTCTGAGTAGGAGAAAAAGTCTGTAAAAATGGCAATTTTGGTCACATTGAGGCTTTAAAAAGTAGTTATTCAACATGAGGCACAATCTAAATGACATTTTCAATCAATTTTTCTACAGTTCAAAAAATCAATTTTCTGATGAAAAACGAGGACCCGTGACTGTCGAACTTTCTCCAGATGGTCAGAAGTTGTAAGTTTTTTAATGTTGAATTTTTGGACTGTAAATGACTATTGCATGTGAATTATCACTTTTGGAACTAAAACAAGAGTGTTTAGAGTCATTTTAATGCCTGAAATTGGTCGAAATAGAAGCTTCTGAGTAGGAGAAAAAGTCTGTAAAAATGGCAATTTTGGTTACATTGAGGCTTTAAAAAGTAGTTATTCAACATGAGGCACAATCCAAATGAAATTTCAATCAATTTTTCTACAGTCCAAAAAATAAATTTTCTGAGGAAAAACGAGGACCCGTGACCTCTCGAACTTTCTCCAGATGGTCAGAAATGGTAATTTTTAAATGTTTAATTTTTTGACTGTAAATGACTATTGCATGTGAATTATCACTTTTGGAACTAAAACAAGAGTGTTTAGAGTCATTTTAATGTCTGAAATTGGTCAAAATAGAAGCTTCTGAGTAGGAGAAAAAGTCTGTAAAAATGGCAATTTTGGTCACATTGAGGCTTTAAAAAGTAGTTATTCAACATGAGGCACAATCCAAGTGACATTTTCAATCAATTTTTCTACAGTCCAAAAAAAACCATTTCTGATGAAAAACGAGGACCCGTGACCTGTCGAACTTTCTCCAGATGGTCATAAATGGAAATTTTTTAATGGTACATTTTTTGACTGTAAATGACTATTGCATGTGAATTATCACTTTTGGAACTAAAACAAGAGTGTTTAGAGTCATTTTAATGCCTGAAATTGGTCGAAATAGAAGCTTCTGAGTAGGAGAAAAAGTCTGTAAAAATGGCAATTTTGGTCACATTGAGGCTTTAAAAAGTAGTTATTAAACATGAGGCACAATCCAAATGACATTTTCAATCAATTTTTCTACAGTCCAAAAAATAAATTTTCTGATGAAAAACGAGGACCCGTGACCTGTCGAACCTTCTCCAGATGGTCAGAAATGGTAATTTTTAAATGTTTAATTTTTTGACTGTAAATGACTATTGCATGTGAATTATCACTTTTGGAACTAAAAAAAGAGTGTTTAGAGTCATTTTAATGCCTGAAATTGGTCGAAATAGAAGCTTCTGAGTAGGAGAAAAAGTCTGCAAAAATGGCAATTTTGGTCACATTGAGGCTTTAAAAAGTAGTTATTCAACATGAGGCACAATCCAAATGACATTTTCCATCAATTTTTCTACAGTCCAAAAAAAAAATGTTCTGATGAAAAACGAGGACCCGTGACCTGTCAAACTTTCTCCAGATGGTCAGAAATGGAAATTTTTTAATGGTACATTTTTTGACTGTAAATGACTATTGCATGTGAATTATCACTTTTGGAACTAAAACAAGAGTGTTTAGAGTCATTTTAATGTCTGAAATTGGTCAAAATAGAAGCTTCTGAGTAGGAGAAAAAGTCTGTAAAAATGGCAATTTTGGTCACATTGAGGCTTTAAAAAGTAGTTATTCAACATGAGGCACAATCCAAATGACATTTTCAATCAATTTTTCTACAGTTCAAAAAATCAATTTTCTGATGAAAAACGAGGACCCGTGACTGTTGAACTTTCTCCAGATGGTCAGAAATTGTAAGTTTTTTAATGTTGAATTTTTGGACTGTAAATGACTATTGCATGTGAATTATCACTTTTGGAACTAAAACAAGAGTGTTTAGAGTCATTTTAATGCATGAAATTGGTCGAAATAGAAGCTTCTGAGTAGGAGAAAAAGTCTGTAAAAATGGCAATTTTGGTCACATTGAGGCTTTAAAAAGTAGTTATTCAACATGAGGCACAATCCAAATGAAATTTCAATCAATTTTTCTACAGTCCAAAAAATCAATTTTCTGATGAAAAACGAGGACAGATGACCTCCTTCTCCAGATGGTCAGAAATGGTAATTTTTTAATGTTTAATTTTTTGACTGTAAATGACTATTGCATGTGAATTGTCACTTTTGGAACTAAAACAAGAGTGTTTAGAGTCATTTTAATGCCTGAAATTGGTCGAAATAGAAGCTTTTGAGTAGGAGAAAAAGGTCTGTAAAAATGGCAATTTTGGTCACATTGAGGCTTTAAAAGGTAGTTAATCAACATGAGGCACAATCCAAATGACATTTTCAATCAATTTTTCTACAGTCAAAAAAAAAAAAATTCTGAGGAAAAACGAGGACCCGTGACCTCTCGAACTTTCTCCAGATGGTCAGAAATGGTAACTTTTAAATGTTTAATTTTTTGACTGTAAATGACTATTGCATGTGAATTATCACTTTTGGAACTAAAACAAGAGTGTTTAGAGTCATTTTAATGCCTGAAATTGGTCAAAATAGAAGCTTCTGAGTAGGAGAAAAAGCCTGTAAAAATGGCAGTTTTGGTCACATTGAGGCTTTAAAAAGTAGTTATTCAACATGAGGCACAATCCAAATGACATTTTCAATCAATTTTTCTACAGTCCAAAAAATAAATTTTCTGATGCAAAACGAGTTCCCATGACCTGTCGAACTTCCTCCAGATGGTCAGAAATGGTAATTTTTTAATGTTTAATTTTTTGACTGTAAATGACTATTGCATGTGAATTATCACTTTTGGAACTAAAATAAGTGTGTTTAGAGTTATTTTAATGCCTGAAATTGGTCGAAATAGAGGATTCTGAGTAGGAGAAAAAGTCTGTAAAAATGGCAATTTTGGTCACATGGAGGCTTTAAAAAGTAGTTATTCAACATGAGGCACAATCCAATAACATTTTCAATCAATTTTTCTACAGTCCAAAAAAAAAATGTTCTGATGAAAAACGAGGACCCGTGACCTGTCGAACTTTCTCCAGATGGCCAGAAATGGAAATTTTTTAATGGTACATTTTTTGACTGTAAATGACTATTGCATGTGAATTATCACATTTTGGAAAAAAAGAGTGTTTAGAGTCATTTTAATGCCTGAAATTGGTCGAAGTAGAAGCTTCTGAGTAGTAGAAAAAGTCTGTAAAAATGGCAATTTTGGTCACATTGAGGCTTTAAAAAGTAGTTATTCAAAATGAGGCACAATCTAAATGACTTTTCAATCAATTTTTCTACAGTCCAAAAAAATTAATTTTCTGATGAAAAACGAGTACCCGTGACCTGTCGAACTTCCTCCAGATGGTCAGAAATGGTAATTTTTTAATGTTTAATTTTTTGACTGTAAATGACTATTGCATGTGAATTATCACTTTTGGAACTAAAATAAGTGTGTTTAGAGTCATTTTAATGCCTGAAATTGGTCGAAATAGAGGATTCTGAGTAGGAGAAAAAGTCTGTAAAAATGGCAATTTTGGTCACATTGAGGCTTTAAAAAGTAGTTATTAAACATGAGGCACAATCCAAATGACATTTTCAATCAATTTTTTTACAGTCCAAAAAATAAATTTTCTGATGAAAAACGAGGACCCGTGACCTGTCGAACTTTCTCCAGATGGTCAGAAATGGTAATTTTTAAATGTTTAATTTTTTGACTGTAAATGACTATTGCATGTGAATTATCACTTTTGGAACTAAAATAAGTGTGTTTAGAGTCATTTTAATGCCTGAAATTGGTCGAAATAGAAGCTTCTGAGTAGGAGAAAAAGTCTGCAAAAATGGCAATTTTGGTCACATTGAGGCTTTAAAAAGTAGTTATTCAACATGAGGCACAATCCAAATGACATTTTCCATCAATTTTTCTACAGTCCAAAAAAAAAATGTTCTGATGAAAAACGAGGACCCGTGACCTGTCAAACTTTCTCCAGATGGTCAGAAATGGAAATTTTTTAATGGTACATTTTTTGACTGTAAATGACTATTGCATGTGAATTATCACTTTTGGAACTAAAACAAGAGTGTTTAGAGTCATTTTAATGTCTGAAATTGGTCAAAATAGAAGCTTCTGAGTAGGAGAAAAAGTCTGTAAAAATGGCAATTTTGGTCACATTGAGGCTTTAAAAAGTACTTATTCAACATGAGGCACAATCCAAATGACATTTTCAATCAATTTTTCTACAGTTCAAAAAATCAATTTTCTGATGAAAAACGAGGACCCGTGACTGTCGAACTTTCTCCAGATGGTCAGAAATTGTAAGTTTTTTAATGTTGAATTTTTGGACTGTAAATGACTATTGCATGTGAATTATCACTTTTGGAACTAAAACAAGAGTGTTTAGAGTCATTTTAATGCCTGAAATTGGTCGAAATAGAAGCTTCTGAGTAGGAGAAAAAGTCTGTAAAAATGGCAATTTTGGTCACATTGAGGCTTTAAAAAGTAGTTATTCAACATGAGGCACAATCCAAATGAAATTTCAATCAATTTTTCTACAGTCCAAAAAATCAATTTTCTGATGAAAAACGAGGACAGATGACCTCCTTCTCCAGATGGTCAGAAATGGTAATTTTTTAATGTTTAATTTTTTGACTGTAAATGACTATTGCATGTGAATTGTCACTTTTGGAACTAAAACAAGAGTGTTTAGAGTCATTTTAATGCCTGAAATTGGTCGAAATAGAAGCTTTTGAGTAGGAGAAAAAGGTCTGTAAAAATGGCAATTTTGGTCACATTGAGGCTTTAAAAGGTAGTTAATCAACATGAGGCACAATCCAAATGACATTTTCAATCAATTTTTCTACAGTCAAAAAAAAAAAAATTCTGAGGAAAAACGAGGACCCGTGACCTCTCGAACTTTCTCCAGATGGTCAGAAATGGTAACTTTTAAATGTTTAATTTTTTGACTGTAAATGACTATTGCATGTGAATTATCACTTTTGGAACTAAAACAAGAGTGTTTAGAGTCATTTTAATGCCTGAAATTGGTCAAAATAGAAGCTTCTGAGTAGGAGAAAAAGCCTGTAAAAATGGCAGTTTTGGTCACATTGAGGCTTTAAAAAGTAGTTATTCAACATGAGGCACAATCCAAATGACATTTTCAATCAATTTTTCTACAGTCCAAAAAATAAATTTTCTGATGCAAAACGAGTTCCCATGACCTGTCGAACTTCCTCCAGATGGTCAGAAATGGTAATTTTTTAATGTTTAATTTTTTGACTGTAAATGACTATTGCATGTGAATTATCACTTTTGGAACTAAAATAAGTGTGTTTAGAGTTATTTTAATGCCTGAAATTGGTCGAAATAGAGGATTCTGAGTAGGAGAAAAAGTCTGTAAAAATGGCAATTTTGGTCACATGGAGGCTTTAAAAAGTAGTTATTCAACATGAGGCACAATCCAAATGACATTTTCAATCAATTTTTCTACAGTCCAAAAAAAAAATGTTCTGATGAAAAACGAGTTCCCATGACCTGTCGAACTTTCTCCAGATGGCCAGAAATGGAAATTTTTTAATGGTACATTTTTTGACTGTAAATGACTATTGCATGTGAATTATCACATTTTGGAAAAAAAGAGTGTTTAGAGTCATTTTAATGCCTGAAATTGGTCGAAGTAGAAGCTTCTGAGTAGTAGAAAAAGTCTGTAAAAATGGCAATTTTGGTCACATTGAGGCTTTAAAAAGTAGTTATTCAAAATGAGGCACAATCTAAATGACTTTTCAATCAATTTTTCTACAGTCCAAAAAAATTAATTTTCTGATGAAAAACGAGTACCCGTGACCTGTCGAACTTCCTCCAGATGGTCAGAAATGGTAATTTTTTAATGTTTAATTTTTTGACTGTAAATGACTATTGCATGTGAATTATCACTTTTGGAACTAAAATAAGTGTGTTTAGAGTCATTTTAATGCCTGAAATTGGTCGAAATAGAGGATTCTGAGTAGGAGAAAAAGTCTGTAAAAATGGCAATTTTGGTCACATTGAGGCTTTAAAAAGTAGTTATTAAACATGAGGCACAATCCAAATGACATTTTCAATCAATTTTTTTACAGTCCAAAAAATAAATTTTCTGATGAAAAACGAGGACCCGTGACCTGTCGAACTTTCTCCAGATGGTCAGAAATGGTAATTTTTAAATGTTTAATTTTTTGACTGTAAATGACTATTGCATGTGAATTATCACTTTTGGAACTAAAATAAGTGTGTTTAGAGTCATTTTAATGCCTGAAATTGGTCGAAATAGAAGCTTCTGAGTAGGAGAAAAAGTCTGCAAAAATGGCAATTTTGGTCACATTGAGGCTTTAAAAAGTAGTTATTCAACATGAGGCACAATCCAAATGACATTTTCCATCAATTTTTCTACAGTCCAAAAAAAAAATGTTCTGATGAAAAACGAGGACCCGTGACCTGTCAAACTTTCTCCAGATGGTCAGAAATGGAAATTTTTTAATGGTACATTTTTTGACTGTAAATGACTATTGCATGTGAATTATCACTTTTGGAACTAAAACAAGAGTGTTTAGAGTCATTTTAATGTCTGAAATTGGTCAAAATAGAAGCTTCTGAGTAGGAGAAAAAGTCTGTAAAAATGGCAATTTTGGTCACATTGAGGCTTTAAAAAGTACTTATTCAACATGAGGCACAATCCAAATGACATTTTCAATCAATTTTTCTACAGTTCAAAAAATCAATTTTCTGATGAAAAACGAGGACCCGTGACTGTCGAACTTTCTCCAGATGGTCAGAAATTGTAAGTTTTTTAATGTTGAATTTTTGGACTGTAAATGACTATTGCATGTGAATTATCACTTTTGGAACTAAAACAAGAGTGTTTAGAGTCATTTTAATGCCTGAAATTGGTCGAAATAGAAGCTTCTGAGTAGGAGAAAAAGTCTGTAAAAATGGCAATTTTGGTCACATTGAGGCTTTAAAAAGTAGTTATTCAACATGAGGCACAATCCAAATGAAATTTCAATCAATTTTTCTACAGTCCAAAAAATCAATTTTCTGATGAAAAACGAGGACAGATGACCTCCTTCTCCAGATGGTCAGAAATGGTAATTTTTTAATGTTTAATTTTTTGACTGTAAATGACTATTGCATGTGAATTGTCACTTTTGGAACTAAAACAAGAGTGTTTAGAGTCATTTTAATGCCTGAAATTGGTCGAAATAGAAGCTTCTGAGTAGGAGAAAAAGGTCTGTAAAAATGGCAATTTTGGTCACATTGAGGCTTTAAAAGGTAGTTAATCAACATGAGGCACAATCCAAATTACATTTTCAATCAATTTTTCTACAGTCCAAAAAATACATTTTCTGATGATAAATGAGGACCCGTGACCTGTCGAACTTTCTCCAGATGGGCAGAAATGGACATTTTTTCATGTTTAATTTTTTGACTGTAAATGACTATTGCATGTGAATTATCACTTTTGGAACTAAAATAAGTGTGTTTAGAATTATTTTAATGCCTGAAATTGGTCGAAATAGAGGATTCTGAGTAGGAGAAAAAGTCTGTAAAAATGGCAATTTTGGTCACATGGAGGCTTTAAAAAGTAGTTATTCAACACGAGGCACAATCCAATAACATTTTCAATCAATTTTTCTACAGTCCAAAAAAAAAATGTTCTGATGAAAAACGAGGACCCGTGACCTGTCGAACTTTCTCCAGATGGCCAGAAATGGAAATTTTTTAATGGTACATTTTTTGACTGTAAATGACTATTGCATGTGAATTATCACATTTTGGAAAAAAAGAGTGTTTAGAGTCATTTTAATGCCTGAAATTGGTCGAAGTAGAAGCTTCTGAGTAGTAGAAAAAGTCTGTAAAAATGGCAATTTTGGTCACATTGAGGCTTTAAAAAGTAGTTATTCAAAATGAGGCACAATCTAAATGACTTTTCAATCAATTTTTCTACAGTCCAAAAAAATTAATTTTCTGATGAAAAACGAGTACCCGTGACCTGTCGAACTTCCTCCAGATGGTCAGAAATGGTAATTTTTTAATGTTTAATTTTTTGACTGTAAATGACTATTGCATGTGAATTATCACTTTTGGAACTAAAATAAGTGTGTTTATAGTCATTTTAATGCCTGAAATTGGTCGAAATAGAGGATTCTGAGTAGGAGAAAAAGTCTGTAAAAATGGCAATTTTGGTCACATTGAGGCTTTAAAAAGTAGTTATTCAACATGAGGCACAATCCAAATGACATTTTCAATCAATTTTTCTACAGTCCAAAAAAAACATTTCTGATGAAAAACGAGGACCCGTGACCTGTCGAACTTTCTCCAGATGTTCATAAATGGAAATTTTTTAATGGTACATTTTTTGACTGTAAATGACTATTGCATGTGAATTATCACTTTTGGGACTAAAACAAGAGTGTTTAGAGTCATTTTAATGTCTGAAATTGGTCAAAATAGAAGCTTCTGAGTAGGAGAAAAAGTCTGTAAAAATGGCAATTTTGGTCACATGGAGGCTTTAAAAAGTAGTTATTCAACATGAGGCACAATCCAAATGACATTTTCAATCAATTTTTCTACAGTCCAAAAAATAAATTTTCTGATGAAAAACGAGGACCCGTGACCTGTCGAACTTTCTCCAGATGGTCAGAAATGGAAATTTTTTAATGGTACATTTTTTGACTGTAAATGACTATTGCATGTGAATTATCACTTTTGGAACTAAAACAAGAGTGTTTAGAGTCATTTTAATGCCTGAAATTGGTCGAAATAGAAGCTTCTGAGTAGGAGAAAAAGTCTGTAAAAATGGCAATTTTGGTCACATTGAGGCGTTAAAAAGTAGTTATTCAACATGAGGCACAATCCAAATGACATTTTCCATCAATTTTTCTACAGTCCAAAAAAAAAATGTTCTGATGAAAAACAAGGACCCGTGCCTGTCGAACTTTCTCCAGATGGTCAGAAATGGAAATTTTTTAATGGTACATTTTTTGACTGTAAATGACTATTGCATGTGAATTATCACTTTTGGAACTAAAACAAGAGTGTTTAGAGTCATTTTAATGTCTGAAATTGGTCAAAATAGAAGCTTCTGAGTAGGAGAAAAAGTCTGTAAAAATGGCAATTTTGGTCACATTGAGGCTTTAAAAAGTAGTTATTCAACATGAGGCACAATCCAAATGACATTTTCAATCAATTTTTCTACAGTTCAAAAAATCAATTTTCTGATGAAAAACGAGGACCCGTGACTGTCGAACTTTCTCCAGATGGTCAGAAATTGTAAGTTTTTTAATGTTGAATTTTTGGACTGTAAATGACTATTGCATGTGAATTATCACTTTTGGAACTAAAACAAGAGTGTTTAGAGTCATTTTAATGCATGAAATTGGTCGAAATAGAAGCTTCTGAGTAGGAGAAAAAGTCTGTAAAAATGGCAATTTTGGTCACATTGAGGCTTTAAAAAGTAGTTATTCAACATGAGGCACAATCCAAATGAAATTTCAATCAATTTTTCTACAGTCCAAAAAATCAATTTTCTGATGAAAAACGAGGACAGATGACCTCCTTCTCCAGATGGTCAGAAATGGTAATTTTTTAATGTTTAATTTTTTGACTGTAAATGACTATTGCATGTGAATTGTCACTTTTGGAACTAAAACAAGAGTGTTTAGAGTCATTTTAATGCCTGAAATTGGTCGAAATAGAAGCTTTTGAGTAGGAGAAAAAGGTCTGTAAAAATGGCAATTTTGGTCACATTGAGGCTTTAAAAGGTAGTTAATCAACATGAGGCACAATCCAAATGACATTTTCAATCAATTTTTCTACAGTCAAAAAAAAAAATTTCTGAGGAAAAACGAGGACCCGTGACCTCTCGAACTTTCTCCAGATGGTCAGAAATGGTAATTTTTAAATGTTTAATTTTTTGACTGTAAATGACTATTGCATGTGAATTATCACTTTTGGAACTAAAACAAGAGTGTTTAGAGTCATTTTAATGCCTGAAATTGGTCAAAATAGAAGCTTCTGAGTAGGAGAAAAAGCCTGTAAAAATGGCAGTTTTGGTCACATTGAGGCTTTAAAAAGTAGTTATTCAACATGAGGCACAATCCAAATGACATTTTCAATCAATTTTTCTACAGTCCAAAAAATAAATTTTCTGATGCAAAACGAGTTCCCATGACCTGTCGAACTTCCTCCAGATGGTCAGAAATGGTAATTTTTTAATGTTTAATTTTTTGACTGTAAATGACTATTGCATGTGAATTATCACTTTTGGAACTAAAATAAGTGTGTTTAGAGTTATTTTAATGCCTGAAATTGGTCGAAATAGAGGATTCTGAGTAGGAGAAAAAGTCTGTAAAAATGGCAATTTTGGTCACATGGAGGCTTTAAAAAGTAGTTATTCAACATGAGGCACAATCCAATAACATTTTCAATCAATTTTTCTACAGTCCAAAAAAAAAATGTTCTGATGAAAAACGAGGACCCGTGACCTGTCGAACTTTCTCCAGATGGCCAGAAATGGAAATTTTTTAATGGTACATTTTTTGACTGTAAATGACTATTGCATGTGAATTATCACATTTTGGAAAAAAAGAGTGTTTAGAGTCATTTTAATGCCTGAAATTGGTCGAAGTAGAAGCTTCTGAGTAGTAGAAAAAGTCTGTAAAAATGGCAATTTTGGTCACATTGAGGCTTTAAAAAGTAGTTATTCAAAATGAGGCACAATCTAAATGACTTTTCAATCAATTTTTCTACAGTCCAAAAAAATTAATTTTCTGATGAAAAACGAGTACCCGTGACCTGTCGAACTTCCTCCAGATGGTCAGAAATGGTAATTTTTAATGTTTAATTTTTTGACTGTAAATGACTATTGCATGTGAATTATCACTTTTGGAACTAAAATAAGTGTGTTTAGAGTCATTTTAATGCCTGAAATTGGTCGAAATAGAGGATTCTGAGTAGGAGAAAAAGTCTGTAAAAATGGCAATTTTGGTCACATTGAGGCTTTAAAAAGTAGTTATTAAACATGAGGCACAATCCAAATGACATTTTCAATCAATTTTTTTACAGTCCAAAAAATAAATTTTCTGATGAAAAACGAGGACCCGTGACCTGTCGAACTTTCTCCAGATGGTCAGAAATGGTAATTTTTAAATGTTTAATTTTTTGACTGTAAATGACTATTGCATGTGAATTATCACTTTTGGAACTAAAATAAGTGTGTTTAGAGTCATTTTAATGCCTGAAATTGGTCGAAATAGAAGCTTCTGAGTAGGAGAAAAAGTCTGCAAAAATGGCAATTTTGGTCACATTGAGGCTTTAAAAAGTAGTTATTCAACATGAGGCACAATCCAAATGACATTTTCCATCAATTTTTCTACAGTCCAAAAAATAAATTTTCTGATGCAAAACGAGTTCCCATGACCTGTCGAACTTCCTCCAGATGGTCAGAAATGGTAATTTTTTAATGTTTAATTTTTTGACTGTAAATGACTATTGCATGTGAATTATCACTTTTGGAACTAAAATAAGTGTGTTTAGAGTTATTTTAATGCCTGAAATTGGTCGAAATAGAGGATTCTGAGTAGGAGAAAAAGTCTGTAAAAATGGCAATTTTGGTCACATGGAGGCTTTAAAAAGTAGTTATTCAACATGAGGCACAATCCAATAACATTTTCAATCAATTTTTCTACAGTCCAAAAAAAAAATGTTCTGATGAAAAATGAGGACCCGTGACCTGTCGAACTTTCTCCAGATGGCCAGAAATGGAAATTTTTTAATGGTACATTTTTTGACTGTAAATGACTATTGCATGTGAATTATCACATTTTGGAAAAAAAGAGTGTTTAGAGTCATTTTAATGCCTGAAATTGGTCGAAGTAGAAGCTTCTGAGTAGTAGAAAAAGTCTGTAAAAATGGCAATTTTGGTCACATTGAGGCTTTAAAAAGTAGTTATTCAAAATGAGGCACAATCTAAATGACTTTTCAATCAATTTTTCTACAGTCCAAAAAAATTAATTTTCTGATGAAAAACGAGTACCCGTGACCTGTCGAACTTCCTCCAGATGGTCAGAAATGGTAATTTTTTAATGTTTAATTTTTTGACTGTAAATGACTATTGCATGTGAATTATCACTTTTGGAACTAAAACAAGAGTGTTTAGAGTCATTTTAATGACTGAAATTGGTCGAAATAGAAGCTTCTGAGTAGGAGAAAAAGTCTGTAAAAATGGCAATTTTGGTCACATTGAGGCTTTAAAAAGTAGTTATTAAACATGAGGCACAATCCAAATGACATTTTCAATCAATTTTTCTACAGTCCAAAAAATAAATTTTCTGATGAAAAACGAGGACCCGTGACCTGTCGAACCTTCTCCAGATGGTCAGAAATGGTAATTTTTAAATGTTTAATTTTTTGACTGTAAATGACTATTGCATGTGAATTATCACTTTTGGAACTAAAAAAAGAGTGTTTAGAGTCATTTTAATGCCTGAAATTGGTCGAAATAGAAGCTTCTGAGTAGGAGAAAAAGTCTGCAAAAATGGCAATTTTGGTCACATTGAGGCTTTAAAAAGTAGTTATTCAACATGAGGCACAATCCAAATGACATTTTCCATCAATTTTTCTACAGTCCAAAAAAAAAATGTTCTGATGAAAAACGAGGACCCGTGACCTGTCAAACTTTCTCCAGATGGTCAGAAATGGAAATTTTTTAATGGTACATTTTTTGACTGTAAATGACTATTGCATGTGAATTATCACTTTTGGAACTAAAACAAGAGTGTTTAGAGTCATTTTAATGTCTGAAATTGGTCAAAATAGAAGCTTCTGAGTAGGAGAAAAAGTCTGTAAAAATGGCAATTTTGGTCACATTGAGGCTTTAAAAAGTAGTTATTCAACATGAGGCACAATCCAAATGACATTTTCAATCAATTTTTCTACAGTTCAAAAAATCAATTTTCTGATGAAAAACGAGGACCCGTGACTGTCCAACTTTCTCCAGATGGTCAGAAATGGTAATTTTTTTATGTTAAATGTTTCGACTGTAAATGACTATTGCATGTGAATTATCACTTTTGGAACTAAAACAAGAGTGTTTAGAGTCATTTTAATGCCTGAAATTGGTCGAAATAGAAGCTTTTGAGTAGGAGAAAAAGGTCTGTAAAAATGGCAATTTTGGTCACATTGAGGCTTTAAAAGGTAGTTAATCAACATGAGGCACAATCCAAATGACATTTTCAATCAATTTTTCTACAGTCAAAAAAAAAAAAATTCTGAGGAAAAACGAGGACCCGTGACCTCTCGAACTTTCTCCAGATGGTCAGAAATGGTAACTTTTAAATGTTTAATTTTTTGACTGTAAATGACTATTGCATGTGAATTATCACTTTTGGAACTAAAACAAGAGTGTTTAGAGTCATTTTAATGCCTGAAATTGGTCAAAATAGAAGCTTCTGAGTAGGAGAAAAAGCCTGTAAAAATGGCAGTTTTGGTCACATTGAGGCTTTAAAAAGTAGTTATTCAACATGAGGCACAATCCAAATGACATTTTCAATCAATTTTTCTACAGTCCAAAAAATAAATTTTCTGATGCAAAACGAGTTCCCATGACCTGTCGAACTTCCTCCAGATGGTCAGAAATGGTAATTTTTTAATGTTTAATTTTTTGACTGTAAATGACTATTGCATGTGAATTATCACTTTTGGAACTAAAATAAGTGTGTTTAGAGTTATTTTAATGCCTGAAATTGGTCGAAATAGAGGATTCTGAGTAGGAGAAAAAGTCTGTAAAAATGGCAATTTTGGTCACATGGAGGCTTTAAAAAGTAGTTATTCAACATGAGGCACAATCCAATAACATTTTCAATCAATTTTTCTACAGTCCAAAAAAAAAATGTTCTGATGAAAAACGAGGACCCGTGACCTGTCGAACTTTCTCCAGATGGCCAGAAATGGAAATTTTTTAATGGTACATTTTTTGACTGTAAATGACTATTGCATGTGAATTATCACATTTTGGAAAAAAAGAGTGTTTAGAGTCATTTTAATGCCTGAAATTGGTCGAAGTAGAAGCTTCTGAGTAGTAGAAAAAGTCTGTAAAAATGGCAATTTTGGTCACATTGAGGCTTTAAAAAGTAGTTATTCAAAATGAGGCACAATCTAAATGACTTTTCAATCAATTTTTCTACAGTCCAAAAAAATTAATTTTCTGATGAAAAACGAGTACCCGTGACCTGTCGAACTTCCTCCAGATGGTCAGAAATGGTAATTTTTTAATGTTTAATTTTTTGACTGTAAATGACTATTGCATGTGAATTATCACTTTTGGAACTAAAATAAGTGTGTTTAGAGTCATTTTAATGCCTGAAATTGGTCGAAATAGAGGATTCTGAGTAGGAGAAAAAGTCTGTAAAAATGGCAATTTTGGTCACATTGAGGCTTTAAAAAGTAGTTATTAAACATGAGGCACAATCCAAATGACATTTTCAATCAATTTTTTTACAGTCCAAAAAATAAATTTTCTGATGAAAAACGAGGACCCGTGACCTGTCGAACTTTCTCCAGATGGTCAGAAATGGTAATTTTTAAATGTTTAATTTTTTGACTGTAAATGACTATTGCATGTGAATTATCACTTTTGGAACTAAAATAAGTGTGTTTAGAGTCATTTTAATGCCTGAAATTGGTCGAAATAGAAGCTTCTGAGTAGGAGAAAAAGTCTGCAAAAATGGCAATTTTGGTCACATTGAGGCTTTAAAAAGTAGTTATTCAACATGAGGCACAATCCAAATGACATTTTCCATCAATTTTTCTACAGTCCAAAAAAAAAATGTTCTGATGAAAAACGAGGACCCGTGACCTGTCAAACTTTCTCCAGATGGTCAGAAATGGAAATTTTTTAATGGTACATTTTTTGACTGTAAATGACTATTGCATGTGAATTATCACTTTTGGAACTAAAACAAGAGTGTTTAGAGTCATTTTAATGTCTGAAATTGGTCAAAATAGAAGCTTCTGAGTAGGAGAAAAAGTCTGTAAAAATGGCAATTTTGGTCACATTGAGGCTTTAAAAAGTACTTATTCAACATGAGGCACAATCCAAATGACATTTTCAATCAATTTTTCTACAGTTCAAAAAATCAATTTTCTGATGAAAAACGAGGACCCGTGACTGTCGAACTTTCTCCAGATGGTCAGAAATTGTAAGTTTTTTAATGTTGAATTTTTGGACTGTAAATGACTATTGCATGTGAATTATCACTTTTGGAACTAAAACAAGAGTGTTTAGAGTCATTTTAATGCCTGAAATTGGTCGAAATAGAAGCTTCTGAGTAGGAGAAAAAGTCTGTAAAAATGGCAATTTTGGTCACATTGAGGCTTTAAAAAGTAGTTATTCAACATGAGGCACAATCCAAATGAAATTTCAATCAATTTTTCTACAGTCCAAAAAATCAATTTTCTGATGAAAAACGAGGACAGATGACCTCCTTCTCCAGATGGTCAGAAATGGTAATTTTTTAATGTTTAATTTTTTGACTGTAAATGACTATTGCATGTGAATTGTCACTTTTGGAACTAAAACAAGAGTGTTTAGAGTCATTTTAATGCCTGAAATTGGTCGAAATAGAAGCTTCTGAGTAGGAGAAAAAGGTCTGTAAAAATGGCAATTTTGGTCACATTGAGGCTTTAAAAGGTAGTTAATCAACATGAGGCACAATCCAAATTACATTTTCAATCAATTTTTCTACAGTCCAAAAAATACATTTTCTGATGATAAATGAGGACCCGTGACCTGTCGAACTTTCTCCAGATGGGCAGAAATGGACATTTTTTCATGTTTAATTTTTTGACTGTAAATGACTATTGCATGTGAATTATCACTTTTGGAACTAAAACAAGAGTGTTTAGAGTCATTTTAATGCCTGAAATTGGTCAAAATAGAAGCTTCTGAGTAGGAGAAAAAGCCTATAAAAATGGCAGTTTTGGTCACATTGAGGCTTTAAAAAGTAGTTATTCAACATGAGGCACAATCCAAATGACATTTTCAATCAATTTTTCTACAGTCCAAAAAATAAATTTTCTGATGCAAAACGAGTTCCCATGACCTGTCGAACTTCCTCCAGATGGTCAGAAATGGTAATTTTTTAATGTTTAATTTTTTGACTGTAAATGACTATTGCATGTGAATTATCACTTTTGGAACTAAAATAAGTGTGTTTAGAGTCATTTTAATGCCTGAAATTGGTCGAAATAGAGGATTCTGAGTAGGAGAAAAAGTCTGTAAAAATGGCAATTTTGGTCACATTGAGGCTTTAAAAAGTAGTTATTCAACATGAGGCACAATCCAAATGACATTTTCAATCAATTTTTCTACAGTCCAAAAAAAACATTTCTGATGAAAAACGAGGACCCGTGACCTGTCGAACTTTCTCCAGATGGTCATAAATGGAAATTTTTTAATGGTACATTTTTTGACTGTAAATGACTATTGCATGTGAATTATCACTTTTGGGACTAAAACAAGAGTGTTTAGAGTCATTTTAATGTCTGAAATTGGTCAAAATAGAAGCTTCTGAGTAGGAGAAAAAGTCTGTAAAAATGGCAATTTTGGTCACATGGAGGCTTTAAAAAGTAGTTATTCAACATGAGGCACAATCCAAATGACATTTTCAATCAATTTTTCTACAGTCCAAAAAATAAATTTTCTGATGAAAAACGAGGACCCGTGACCTGTCGAACTTTCTCCAGATGGTCAGAAATGGAAATTTTTTAATGGTACATTTTTTGACTGTAAATGACTATTGCATGTGAATTATCACTTTTGGAACTAAAACAAGAGTGTTTAGAGTCATTTTAATGCCTGAAATTGGTCGAAATAGAAGCTTCTGAGTAGGAGAAAAAGTCTGTAAAAATGGCAATTTTGGTCACATTGAGGCGTTAAAAAGTAGTTATTCAACATGAGGCACAATCCAAATGACATTTTCCATCAATTTTTCTACAGTCCAAAAAAAAAATGTTCTGATGAAAAACAAGGACCCGTGACCTGTCGAACTTTCTCCAGATGGTCAGAAATGGAAATTTTTTAATGGTACATTTTTTGACTGTAAATGACTATTGCATGTGAATTATCACTTTTGGAACTAAAACAAGAGTGTTTAGAGTCATTTTAATGTCTGAAATTGGTCAAAATAGAAGCTTCTGAGTAGGAGAAAAAGTCTGTAAAAATGGCAATTTTGGTCACATTGAGGCTTTAAAAAGTAGTTATTCAACATGAGGCACAATCCAAATGACATTTTCAATCAATTTTTCTACAGTTCAAAAAATCAATTTTCTGATGAAAAACGAGGACCCGTGACTGTCGAACTTTCTCCAGATGGTCAGAAATTGTAAGTTTTTTAATGTTGAATTTTTGGACTGTAAATGACTATTGCATGTGAATTATCACTTTTGGAACTAAAACAAGAGTGTTTAGAGTCATTTTAATGCATGAAATTGGTCGAAATAGAAGCTTCTGAGTAGGAGAAAAAGTCTGTAAAAATGGCAATTTTGGTCACATTGAGGCTTTAAAAAGTAGTTATTCAACATGAGGCACAATCCAAATGAAATTTCAATCAATTTTTCTACAGTCCAAAAAATCAATTTTCTGATGAAAAACGAGGACAGATGACCTCCTTCTCCAGATGGTCAGAAATGGTAATTTTTTAATGTTTAATTTTTTGACTGTAAATGACTATTGCATGTGAATTGTCACTTTTGGAACTAAAACAAGAGTGTTTAGAGTCATTTTAATGCCTGAAATTGGTCGAAATAGAAGCTTTTGAGTAGGAGAAAAAGGTCTGTAAAAATGGCAATTTTGGTCACATTGAGGCTTTAAAAGGTAGTTAATCAACATGAGGCACAATCCAAATGACATTTTCAATCAATTTTTCTACAGTCAAAAAAAAAAATTTCTGAGGAAAAACGAGGACCCGTGACCTCTCGAACTTTCTCCAGATGGTCAGAAATGGTAATTTTTAAATGGTACATTTTTTGACTGTAAATGACTATTGCATGTGAATGATCACTTTTGGAACTAAAACAAGAGTGTTTAGAGTCATTTTAATGTCTGAAATTGGTCAAAATAGAAGCTTCTGAGTAGGAGAAAAAGGTCTGTAAAAATGGCAATTTTGGTCACATTGAGGCTTTAAAAGGTAGTTAATCAACATGAGGCACAATCCAAATTACATTTTCAATCAATTTTTCTACAGTCCAAAAAATACATTTTCTGATGATAAATGAGGAGCCGTGACCTGTCGAACTTTCTCCAGATGGGCAGAAATTGTAAGTTTTTTAATGTTTAATTTTTTGACTGTAAATGACTATTGCATGTGAATTATCACTTTTGGAACTAAAACAAGAGTGTTTAGAGTCATTTTAATGCCTGAAATTGGTCAAAATAGAAGCTTCTGAGTAGGAGAAAAAGCCTGTAAAAATGGCAGTTTTGGTCACATTGAGGCTTTAAAAAGTAGTTATTCAACATGAGGCACAATCCAAATGACATTTTCAATCAATTTTTCTACAGTCCAAAAAATAAATTTTCTGATGCAAAACGAGTTCCCATGACCTGTCGAACTTCCTCCAGATGGTCAGAAATGGTAATTTTTTAATGTTTAATTTTTTGACTGTAAATGACTATTGCATGTGAATTATCACTTTTGGAACTAAAATAAGTGTGTTTAGAGTTATTTTAATGCCTGAAATTGGTCGAAATAGAGGATTCTGAGTAGGAGAAAAAATCTGTAAAAATGGCAATTTTGGTCACATGGAGGCTTTAAAAAGTAGTTATTCAACATGAGGCACAATCCAATAACATTTTCAATCAATTTTTCTACAGTCCAAAAAAAAAATGTTCTGATGAAAAACGAGGACCCGTGACCTGTTGAACTTTCTCCAGATGGCCAGAAATGGAAATTTTTTAATGGTACATTTTTTGACTGTAAATGACTATTGCATGTGAATTATCACATTTTGGAAAAAAAGAGTGTTTAGAGTCATTTTAATGCCTGAAATTGGTCGAAGTAGAAGCTTCTGAGTAGTAGAAAAAGTCTGTAAAAATGGCAATTTTGGTCACATTGAGGCTTTAAAAAGTAGTTATTCAAAATGAGGCACAATCTAAATGACTTTTCAATCAATTTTTCTACAGTCCAAAAAAATTAATTTTCTGATGAAAAACGAGTACCCGTGACCTGTCGAACTTCCTCCAGATGGTCAGAAATGGTAATTTTTAATGTTTAATTTTTTGACTGTAAATGACTATTGCATGTGAATTATCACTTTTGGAACTAAAATAAGTGTGTTTAGAGTCATTTTAATGCCTGAAATTGGTCGAAATAGAGGATTCTGAGTAGGAGAAAAAGTCTGTAAAAATGGCAATTTTGGTCACATTGAGGCTTTAAAAAGTAGTTATTAAACATGAGGCACAATCCAAATGACATTTTCAATCAATTTTTATACAGTCCAAAAAATAAATTTTCTGATGAAAAACGAGGACCCGTGACCTGTCGAACTTTCTCCAGATGGTCAGAAATGGTAATTTTTAAATGTTTAATTTTTTGACTGTAAATGACTATTGCATGTGAATTATCACTTTTGGAACTAAAATAAGTGTGTTTAGAGTCATTTTAATGCCTGAAATTGGTCGAAATAGAAGCTTCTGAGTAGGAGAAAAAGTCTGCAAAAATGGCAATTTTGGTCACATTGAGGCTTTAAAAAGTAGTTATTCAACATGAGGCACAATCCAAATGACATTTTCCATCAATTTTTCTACAGTCCAAAAAATAAATTTTCTGATGCAAAACGAGTTCCCATGACCTGTCGAACTTCCTCCAGATGGTCAGAAATGGTAATTTTTTAATGTTTAATTTTTTGACTGTAAATGACTATTGCATGTGAATTATCACTTTTGGAACTAAAATAAGTGTGTTTAGAGTTATTTTAATGCCTGAAATTGATCGAAATAGAGGATTCTGAGTAGGAGAAAAAGTCTGTAAAAATGGCAATTTTGGTCACATGGAGGCTTTAAAAAGTAGTTATTCAACATGAGGCACAATCCAATAACATTTTCAATCAATTTTTCTACAGTCCAAAAAAAAAATGTTCTGATGAAAAACGAGGACCCGTGACCTGTCGAACTTTCTCCAGATGGCCAGAAATGGAAATTTTTTAATGGTACATTTTTTGACTGTAAATGACTATTGCATGTGAATTATCACATTTTGGAAAAAAAGAGTGTTTAGAGTCATTTTAATGCCTGAAATTGGTCGAAGTAGAAGCTTCTGAGTAGTAGAAAAAGTCTGTAAAAATGGCAATTTTGGTCACATTGAGGCTTTAAAAAGTAGTTATTCAAAATGAGGCACAATCTAAATGACTTTTCAATCAATTTTTCTACAGTCCAAAAAAATTAATTTTCTGATGAAAAACGAGTACCCGTGACCTGTCGAACTTCCTCCAGATGGTCAGAAATGGTAATTTTTTAATGTTTAATTTTTTGACTGTAAATGACTATTGCATGTGAATTATCACTTTTGGAACTAAAATAAGTGTGTTTAGAGTCATTTTAATGCCTGAAATTGGTCGAAATAGAGGATTCTGAGTAGGAGAAAAAGTCTGTAAAAATGGCAATTTTGGTCACATTGAGGCTTTAAAAAGTAGTTATTAAACATGAGGCACAATCCAAATGACATTTTCAATCAATTTTTTTACAGTCCAAAAAATAAATTTTCTGATGAAAAACGAGGACCCGTGACCTGTCGAACTTTCTCCAGATGGTCAGAAATGGTAATTTTTAAATGTTTAATTTTTTGACTGTAAATGACTATTGCATGTGAATTATCACTTTTGGAACTAAAATAAGTGTGTTTAGAGTCGTTTTAATGCCTGAAATTGGTCGAAATAGAAGCTTCTGAGTAGGAGAAAAAGTCTGCAAAAATGGCAATTTTGGTCACATTGAGGCTTTAAAAAGTAGTTATTCAACATGAGGCACAATCCAAATGACATTTTCCATCAATTTTTCTACAGTCCAAAAAAAAAATGTTCTGATGAAAAACGAGGACCCGTGGCGTGTCAAACTTTCTCCAGATGGTCAGAAATGGAAATTTTTTAATGGTACATTTTTTGACTGTAAATGACTATTGCATGTGAATTATCACTTTTGGAACTAAAACAAGAGTGTTTAGAGTCATTTTAATGTCTGAAATTGGTCAAAATAGAAGCTTCTGAGTAGGAGAAAAAGTCTGTAAAAATGGCAATTTTGGTCACATTGAGGCTTTAAAAAGTAGTTATTCAACATGAGGCACAATCCAAATGACATTTTCAATCAATTTTTCTACAGTTCAAAAAATCAATTTTCTGATGAAAAACGAGGACCCGTGACTGTCGAACTTTCTCCAGATGGTCAGAAATTGTAAGTTTTTTAATGTTGAATTTTTGGACTGTAAATGACTATTGCATGTGAATTATCACTTTTGGAACCAAAACAAGAGTGTTTAGAGTCATTTTAATGCCTGAAATTGGTCGAAATAGAAGCTTCTGAGTAGGAGAAAAAGTCTGTAAAAATGGCAATTTTGGTCACATTGAGGCTTTAAAAAGTAGTTATTCAACATGAGGCACAATCCAAATGAAATTTCAATCAATTTTTCTACAGTCCAAAAAATCAATTTTCTGATGAAAAACGAGGACAGATGACCTCCTTCTCCAGATGGTCAGAAATGGTAATTTTTTAATGTTTAATTTTTTGACTGTAAATGACTATTGCATGTGAATTGTCACTTTTGGAACTAAAACAAGAGTGTTTAGAGTCATTTTAATGCCTGAAATTGGTCGAAATAGAAGCTTCTGAGTAGGAGAAAAAGGTCTGTAAAAATGGCAATTTTGGTCACATTGAGGCTTTAAAAGGTAGTTAATCAACATGAGGCACAATCCAAATTACATTTTCAATCAATTTTTCTACAGTCCAAAAAATACATTTTCTGATGATAAATGAGGACCCGTGACCTGTCGAACTTTCTCCAGATGGGCAGAAATGGACATTTTTTCATGTTTAATTTTTTGACTGTAAATGACTATTGCATGTGAATTATCACTTTTGGAACTAAAACAAGAGTGTTTAGAGTCATTTTAATGCCTGAAATTGGTCAAAATAGAAGCTTCTGAGTAGGAGAAAAAGCCTGTAAAAATGGCAGTTTTGGTCACATTGAGGCTTTAAAAAGTAGTTATTCAACATGAGGCACAATCCAAATGACATTTTCAATCAATTTTTCTACAGTCCAAAAAATAAATTTTCTGATGCAAAACGAGTTCCCATGACCTGTCGAACTTCCTCCAGATGGTCAGAAATGGTAATTTTTTAATGTTTAATTTTTTGACTGTAAATGACTATTGCATGTGAATTATCACTTTTGGAACTAAAATAAGTGTGTTTAGAGTTATTTTAATGCCTGAAATTGGTCGAAATAGAGGATTCTGAGTAGGAGAAAAAGTCTGTAAAAATGGCAATTTTAGTCACATGGAGGCTTTAAAAAGTAGTTATTCAACACGAGGCACAATCCAATAACATTTTCAATCAATTTTTCTACAGTCCAAAAAAAAAATGTTCTGATGAAAAACGAGGACCCGTGACCTGTCGAACTTTCTCCAGATGGCCAGAAATGGAAATTTTTTAATGGTACATTTTTTGACTGTAAATGACTATTGCATGTGAATTATCACATTTTGGAAAAAAAGAGTGTTTAGAGTCATTTTAATGCCTGAAATTGGTCGAAGTAGAAGCTTCTGAGTAGTAGAAAAAGTCTGTAAAAATGGCAATTTTGGTCACATTGAGGCTTTAAAAAGTAGTTATTCAAAATGAGGCACAATCTAAATGACTTTTCAATCAATTATTCTACAGTCCAAAAAAATTAATTTTCTGATGAAAAACGAGTACCCGTGACCTGTCGAACTTCCTCCAGATGGTCAGAAATGGTAATTTTTTAATGTTTAATTTTTTGACTGTAAATGACTATTGCATGTGAATTATCACTTTTGGAACTAAAATAAGTGTGTTTAGAGTCATTTTAATGCCTGAAATTGGTCGAAATATAGGATTCTGAGTAGGAGAAAAAGTCTGTAAAAATGGCAATTTTGGTCACATTGAGGCTTTAAAAAGTAGTTATTCAACATGAGGCACAATCCAAATGACATTTTCAATCAATTTTTCTACAGTCCAAAAAAAACATTTCTGATGAAAAACGAGGACCCGTGACCTGTCGAACTTTCTCCAGATGGTCATAAATGGAAATTTTTTAATGGTACATTTTTTGACTGTAAATGACTTTTGCATGTGAATTATCACTTTTGGGACTAAAACAAGAGTGTTTAGAGTCATTTTAATGTCTGAAATTGGTCAAAATAGAAGCTTCTGAGTAGGAGAAAAAGTCTGTAAAAATGGCAATTTTGGTCACATGGAGGCTTTAAAAAGTAGTTATTCAACATGAGGCACAATCCAAATGACATTTTCAATCAATTTTTCTACAGTCCAAAAAATAAATTTTCTGATGAAAAACGAGGACCCGTGACCTGTCGATCTTTCTCCAGATGGTCAGAAATGGAAATTTTTTAATGGTACATTTTTTGACTATAAATGACTATTGCATGTGAATTATCACTTTTGGAACTAAAACAAGAGTGTTTAGAGTCATTTTAATGCCTGAAATTGGTCGAAATAGAAGCTTCTGAGTAGGAGAAAAAGTCTGTAAAAATGGCAATTTTGGTCACATTGAGGCGTTAAAAAGTAGTTATTCAACATGAGGCACAATCCAAATGACATTTTCCATCAATTTGTCTACAGTCCAAAAAAAAAATGTTCTGATGAAAAACAAGGACCCGTGACCTGTCGGACTTTCTCCAGATGGTCAGAAATGGAAATTTTTTAATGGTACATTTTTTGACTGTAAATGACTATTGCATGTGAATTATCACTTTTGGAACTAAAACAAGAGTGTTTAGAGTCATTTTAATGTCTGAAATTGGTCAAAATAGAAGCTTCTGAGTAGGAGAAAAAGTCTGTAAAAATGGCAATTTTGGTCACATTGAGGCTTTAAAAAGTAGTTATTCAACATGAGGCACAATCCAAATGACATTTTCAATCAATTTTTCTACAGTCCAAAAAAAACATTTCTGATGAAAAACGAGGACCCGTGACCTGTCGAACTTTCTCCAGATGGTCATAAATGGAAATTTTTTAATGGTACATTTTTTGACTGTAAATGACTTTTGCATGTGAATTATCACTTTTGGGACTAAAACAAGAGTGTTTAGAGTCATTTTAATGTCTGAAATTGGTCAAAATAGAAGCTTCTGAGTAGGAGAAAAAGTCTGTAAAAATGGCAATTTTGGTCACATGGAGGCTTTAAAAAGTAGTTATTCAACATGAGGCACAATCCAAATGACATTTTCAATCAATTTTTCTACAGTCCAAAAAATAAATTTTCTGATGAAAAACGAGGACCCGTGACCTGTCGATCTTTCTCCAGATGGTCAGAAATGGAAATTTTTTAATGGTACATTTTTTGACTATAAATGACTATTGCATGTGAATTATCACTTTTGGAACTAAAACAAGAGTGTTTAGAGTCATTTTAATGCCTGAAATTGGTCGAAATAGAAGCTTCTGAGTAGGAGAAAAAGTCTGTAAAAATGGCAATTTTGGTCACATTGAGGCGTTAAAAAGTAGTTATTCAACATGAGGCACAATCCAAATGACATTTTCCATCAATTTGTCTACAGTCCAAAAAAAAAATGTTCTGATGAAAAACAAGGACCCGTGACCTGTCGGACTTTCTCCAGATGGTCAGAAATGGAAATTTTTTAATGGTACATTTTTTGACTGTAAATGACTATTGCATGTGAATTATCACTTTTGGAACTAAAACAAGAGTGTTTAGAGTCATTTTAATGTCTGAAATTGGTCAAAATAGAAGCTTCTGAGTAGGAGAAAAAGTCTGTAAAAATGGCAATTTTGGTCACATTGAGGCTTTAAAAAGTAGTTATTCAACATGAGGCACAATCCAAATGACATTTTCAATCAATTTTTCTACAGTTCAAAAAATCAATTTTCTGATGAAAAACGAGGACCCGTGACTGTCGAACTTTCTCCAGATGGTCAGAAATTGTAAGTTTTTTAATGTTGAATTTTTGGACTGTAAATGACTATTGCATGTGAATTATCACTTTTGGAACTAAAACAAGAGTGTTTAGAGTCATTTTAATGCATGAAATTGGTCGAAATAGAAGCTTCTGAGTAGGAGAAAAAGTCTGTAAAAATGGCAATTTTGGTCACATTGAGGCTTTAAAAAGTAGTTATTCAACATGAGGCACAATCCACATGAAATTTCAATCAATTTTTCTACAGTCCAAAAAATCAATTTTCTGATGAAAAACGAGGACAGATGACCTCCTTCTCCAGATGGTCAGAAATGGTAATTTTTTAATGTTTAATTTTTTGACTGTAAATGACTATTGCATGTGAATTGTCACTTTTGGAACTAAAACAAGAGTGTTTAGAGTCATTTTAATGCCTGAAATTGGTCGAAATAGAAGCTTTTGAGTAGGAGAAAAAGGTCTGTAAAAATGGCAATTTTGGTCACATTGAGGCTTTAAAAGGTAGTTAATCAACATGAGGCACAATCCAAATGACATTTTCAATCAATTTTTCTACAGTCAAAAAAAAAAAATTTCTGAGGAAAAACGAGGACCCGTGACCTCTCGAACTTTCTCCAGATGGTCAGAAATGGTAATTTTTAAATGTTTAATTTTTTGACTGTAAATGACTATTGCATGTGAATTATCACTTTTGGAACTAAAACAAGAGTGTTTAGAGTCATTTTAATGCCTGAAATTGGTCAAAATAGAAGCTTCTGAGTAGGAGAAAAAGCCTGTAAAAATGGCAGTTTTGGTCACATTGAGGCTTTAAAAAGTAGTTATTCAACATGAGGCACAATCCAAATGACATTTTCAATCAATTTTTCTACAGTCCAAAAAATAAATTTTCTGATGCAAAACGAGTTCCCATGACCTGTCGAACTTCCTCCAGATGGTCAGAAATGGTAATTTTTTAATGTTTAATTTTTTGACTGTAAATGACTATTGCATGTGAATTATCACTTTTGGAACTAAAATAAGTGTGTTTAGAGTTATTTTAATGCCTGAAATTGGTCGAAATAGAGGATTCTGAGAAGGAGAAAAAGTCTGTAAAAATGGCAATTTTGGTCACATGGAGGCTTTAAAAAGTAGTTATTCAACATGAGGCACAATCCAATAACATTTTCAATCAATTTTTCTACAGTCCAAAAAAAAAATGTTCTGATGAAAAACGAGGACCCGTGACCTGTCGAACTTTCTCCAGATGGCCAGAAATGGAAATTTTTTAATGGTACATTTTTTGACTGTAAATGACTATTGCATGTGAATTATCACATTTTGGAAAAAAAGAGTGTTTAGAGTCATTTTAATGCCTGAAATTGGTCGAAGTAGAAGCTTCTGAGTAGTAGAAAAAGTCTGTAAAAATGGCAATTTTGGTCACATTGAGGCTTTAAAAAGTAGTTATTCAAAATGAGGCACAATCTAAATGACTTTTCAATCAATTTTTCTACAGTCCAAAAAAATTAATTTTCGGATGAAAAACGAGTACCCGTGACCTGTCGAACTTCCTCCAGATGGTCAGAAATGGTAATTTTTAATGTTTAATTTTTTGACTGTAAATGACTATTGCATGTGAATTATCACTTTTGGAACTAAAATAAGTGTGTTTAGAGTCATTTTAATGCCTGAAATTGGTCGAAATAGAGGATTCTGAGTAGGAGAAAAAGTCTGTAAAAATGGCAATTTTGGTCACATTGAGGCTTTAAAAAGTAGTTATTAAACATGAGGCACAATCCAAATGACATTTTCAATCAATTTTTTTACAGTCCAAAAAATAAATTTTCTGATGAAAAACGAGGACCCGTGACCTGTCGAACTTTCTCCAGATGGTCAGAAATGGTAATTTTTTAATGTTTAATTTTTTGACTGTAAATGACTATTGCATGTGAATTATCACTTTTGGAACTAAAACAAGAGTGTTTAGAGTCATTTTAATGTCTGAAATTGGTCAAAATAGAAGCTTCTGAGTAGGAGAAAAAGTCTGCAAAAATGGCAATTTTGGTCACATTGAGGCTTTAAAAAGTAGTTATTCAACATGAGGCACAATCCAAATGACATTTTCCATCAATTTTTCTACAGTCCAAAAAATAAATTTTCTGATGCAAAACGAGTTCCCATGACCTGTCGAACTTCCTCCAGATGGTCAGAAATGGTAATTTTTTAATGTTTAATTTTTTGACTGTAAATGACTATTGCATGTGAATTATCACTTTTGGAACTAAAATAAGTGTGTTTAGAGTTATTTTAATGCCTGAAATTGGTCGAAATAGAGGATTCTGAGTAGGAGAAAAAGTCTGTAAAAATGGCAATTTTGGTCACATGGAGGCTTTAAAAAGTAGTTATTCAACATGAGGCACAATCCAATAACATTTTCAATCAATTTTTCTACAGTCCAAAAAAAAAATGTTCTGATGAAAAACGAGGACCCGTGACCTGTCGAACTTTCTCCAGATGGCCAGAAATGGAAATTTTTTAATGGTACATTTTTTGACTGTAAATGACTATTGCATGTGAATTATCACATTTTGGAAAAAAAGAGTGTTTAGAGTCATTTTAATGCCTGAAATTGGTCGAAGTAGAAGCTTCTGAGTAGTAGAAAAAGTCTGTAAAAATGGCAATTTTGGTCACATTGAGGCTTTAAAAAGTAGTTATTCAAAATGAGGCACAATCTAAATGACTTTTCAATCAATTTTTCTACAGTCCAAAAAAATTAATTTTCTGATGAAAAACGAGTACCCGTGACCTGTCGAACTTCCTCCAGATGGTCAGAAATGGTAATTTTTTAATGTTTAATTTTTTGACTGTAAATGACTATTGCATGTGAATTATCACTTTTGGAACTAAAATAAGTGTGTTTAGAGTCATTTTAATGCCTGAAATTGGTCGAAATAGAGGATTCTGAGTAGGAGAAAAAGTCTGTAAAAATGGCAATTTTGGTCACATTGAGGCTTTAAAAAGTAGTTATTAAACATGAGGCACAATCCAAATGACATTTTCAATCAATTTTTTTACAGTCCAAAAAATAAATTTTCTGATGAAAAACGAGGACCCGTGACCTGTCGAACTTTCTCCAGATGGTCAGAAATGGTAATTTTTAAATGTTTAATTTTTTGACTGTAAATGACTATTGCATGTGAATTATCACTTTTGGAACTAAAATAAGTGTGTTTAGAGTCATTTTAATGCCTGAAATTGGTCGAAATAGAAGCTTCTGAGTAGGAGAAAAAGTCTGCAAAAATGGCAATTTTGGTCACATTGAGGCTTTAAAAAGTAGTTATTCAACATGAGGCACAATCCAAATGACATTTTCCATCAATTTTTCTACAGTCCAAAAAAAAAATGTTCTGATGAAAAACGAGGACCCGTGGCGTGTCAAACTTTCTCCAGATGGTCAGAAATGGAAATTTTTTAATGGTACATTTTTTGACTGTAAATGACTATTGCATGTGAATTATCACTTTTGGAACTAAAACAAGAGTGTTTAGAGTCATTTTAATGTCTGAAATAGGTCAAAATAGAAGCTTCTGAGTAGGAGAAAAAGTCTGTAAAAATGGCAATTTTGGTCACATTGAGGCTTTAAAAAGTAGTTATTCAACATGAGGCACAATCCAAATGACATTTTCAATCAATTTTTCTACAGTTCAAAAAATCAATTTTCTGATGAAAAACGAGGACCCGTGACTGTCGAACTTTCTCCAGATGGTCAGAAATTGTAAGTTTTTTAATGTTGAATTTTTGGACTGTAAATGACTATTGCATGTGAATTATCACTTTTGGAACTAAAACAAGAGTGTTTAGAGTCATTTTAATGCCTGAAATTGGTCGAAATAGAAGCTTCTGAGTAGGAGAAAAAGTCTGTAAAAATGGCAATTTTGGTCACATTGAGGCTTTAAAAAGTAGTTATTCAACATGAGGCACAATCCAAATGAAATTTCAATCAATTTTTCTACAGTCCAAAAAATCAATTTTCTGATGAAAAACGAGGACAGATGACCTCCTTCTCCAGATGGTCAGAAATGGTAATTTTTTAATGTTTAATTTTTTGACTGTAAATGACTATTGCATGTGAATTGTCACTTTTGGAACTAAAACAAGAGTGTTTAGAGTCATTTTAATGCCTGAAATTGGTCGAAATAGAAGCTTCTGAGTAGGAGAAAAAGGTCTGTAAAAATGGCAATTTTGGTCACATTGAGGCTTTAAAAGGTAGTTAATCAACATGAGGCACAATCCAAATTACATTTTCAATCAATTTTTCTACAGTCCAAAAAATACATTTTCTGATGATAAATGAGGACCCGTGACCTGTCGAACTTTCTCCAGATGGGCAGAAATGGACATTTTTTCATGTTTAATTTTTTGACTGTAAATGACTATTGCATGTGAATTATCACTTTTGGAACTAAAACAAGAGTGTTTAGAGTCATTTTAATGCCTGAAATTGGTCAAAATAGAAGCTTCTGAGTAGGAGAAAAAGCCTGTAAAAATGGCAGTTTTGGTCACATTGAGGCTTTAAAAAGTAGTTATTCAACATGAGGCACAATCCAAATGACATTTTCAATCAATTTTTCTACAGTCCAAAAAATAAATTTTCTGATGCAAAACGAGTTCCCATGACCTGTCGAACTTCCTCCAGATGGTCAGAAATGGTAATTTTTTAATGTTTAATTTTTTGACTGTAAATGACTATTGCATGTGAATTATCACTTTTGGAACTAAAATAAGTGTGTTTAGAGTTATTTTAATGCCTGAAATTGGTCGAAATAGAGGATTCTGAGTAGGAGAAAAAGTCTGTAAAAATGGCAATTTTGGTCACATGGAGGCTTTAAAAAGTAGTTATTCAACACGAGGCACAATCCAATAACATTTTCAATCAATTTTTCTACAGTCCAAAAAAAAAATGTTCTGATGAAAAACGAGGACCCGTGACCTGTCGAACTTTCTCCAGATGGCCAGAAATGGAAATTTTTTAATGGTACATTTTTTGACTGTAAATGACTATTGCATGTGAATTATCACATTTTGGAAAAAAAGAGTGTTTAGAGTCATTTTAATGCCTGAAATTGGTCGAAGTAGAAGCTTCTGAGTAGTAGAAAAAGTCTGTAAAAATGGCAATTTTGGTCACATTGAGGCTTTAAAAAGTAGTTATTCAAAATGAGGCACAATCTAAATGACTTTTCAATCAATTTTTCTACAGTCCAAAAAAATTAATTTTCTGATGAAAAACGAGTACCCGTGACCTGTCGAACTTCCTCCAGATGGTCAGAAATGGTAATTTTTTAATGTTTAATTTTTTGACTGTAAATGACTATTGCATGTGAATTATCACTTTTGGAACTAAAATAAGTGTGTTTAGAGTCATTTTAATGCCTGAAATTGGTCGAAATATAGGATTCTGAGTAGGAGAAAAAGTCTGTAAAAATGGCAATTTTGGTCACATTGAGGCTTTAAAAAGTAGTTATTCAACATGAGGCACAATCCAAATGACATTTTCAATCATTTTTTCTACAGTCCAAAAAAAACATTTCTGATGAAAAACGAGGACCCGTGACCTGTCGAACTTTCTCCAGATGGTCATAAATGGAAATTTTTTAATGGTACATTTTTTGACTGTAAATGACTTTTGCATGTGAATTATCACTTTTGGGACTAAAACAAGAGTGTTTAGAGTCATTTTAATGTCTGAAATTGGTCAAAATAGAAGCTTCTGAGTAGGAGAAAAAGTCTGTAAAAATGGCAATTTTGGTCACATGGAGGCTTTAAAAAGTAGTTATTCAACATGAGGCACAATCCAAATGACATTTTCAATCAATTTTTCTACAGTCCAAAAAATAAATTTTCTGATGAAAAACGAGGACCCGTGACCTGTCGATCTTTCTCCAGATGGTCAGAAATGGAAATTTTTTAATGGTACATTTTTTGACTATAAATGACTATTGCATGTGAATTATCACTTTTGGAACTAAAACAAGAGTGTTTAGAGTCATTTTAATGCCTGAAATTGGTCGAAATAGAAGCTTCTGAGTAGGAGAAAAAGTCTGTAAAAATGGCAATTTTGGTCACATTGAGGCGTTAAAAAGTAGTTATTCAACATGAGGCACAATCCAAATGACATTTTCCATCAATTTGTCTACAGTCCAAAAAAAAAATGTTCTGATGAAAAACAAGGACCCGTGACCTGTCGGACTTTCTCCAGATGGTCAGAAATGGAAATTTTTTAATGGTACATTTTTTGACTGTAAATGACTATTGCATGTGAATTATCACTTTTGGAACTAAAACAAGAGTGTTTAGAGTCATTTTAATGTCTGAAATTGGTCAAAATAGAAGCTTCTGAGTAGGAGAAAAAGTCTGTAAAAATGGCAATTTTGGTCACATTGAGGCTTTAAAAAGTAGTTATTCAACATGAGGCACAATCCAAATGACATTTTCAATCAATTTTTCTACAGTTCAAAAAATCAATTTTCTGATGAAAAACGAGGACCCGTGACTGTCGAACTTTCTCCAGATGGTCAGAAATTGTAAGTTTTTTAATGTTGAATTTTTGGACTGTAAATGACTATTGCATGTGAATTATCACTTTTGGAACTAAAACAAGAGTGTTTAGAGTCATTTTAATGCATGAAATTGGTCGAAATAGAAGCTTCTGAGTAGGAGAAAAAGTCTGTAAAAATGGCAATTTTGGTCACATTGAGGCTTTAAAAAGTAGTTATTCAACATGAGGCACAATCCACATGAAATTTCAATCAATTTTTCTACAGTCCAAAAAATCAATTTTCTGATGAAAAACGAGGACAGATGACCTCCTTCTCCAGATGGTCAGAAATGGTAATTTTTTAATGTTTAATTTTTTGACTGTAAATGACTATTGCATGTGAATTGTCACTTTTGGAACTAAAACAAGAGTGTTTAGAGTCATTTTAATGCCTGAAATTGGTCGAAATAGAAGCTTTTGAGTAGGAGAAAAAGGTCTGTAAAAATGGCAATTTTGGTCACATTGAGGCTTTAAAAGGTAGTTAATCAACATGAGGCACAATCTAAATGACATTTTCAATCAATTTTTCTACAGTCAAAAAAAAAAAATTTCTGAGGAAAAACGAGGACCCGTGACCTCTCGAACTTTCTCCAGATGGTCAGAAATGGTAATTTTTAAATGTTTAATTTTTTGACTGTAAATGACTATTGCATGTGAATTATCACTTTTGGAACTAAAACAAGAGTGTTTAGAGTCATTTTAATGCCTGAAATTGGTCAAAATAGAAGCTTCTGAGTAGGAGAAAAAGCCTGTAAAAATGGCAGTTTTGGTCACATTGAGGCTTTAAAAAGTAGTTATTCAACATGAGGCACAATCCAAATGACATTTTCAATCAATTTTTCTACAGTCCAAAAAATAAATTTTCTGATGCAAAACGAGTTCCCATGACCTGTCGAACTTCCTCCAGATGGTCAGAAATGGTAATTTTTTAATGTTTAATTTTTTGACTGTAAATGACTATTGCATGTGAATTATCACTTTTGGAACTAAAATAAGTGTGTTTAGAGTTATTTTAATGCCTGAAATTGGTCGAAATAGAGGATTCTGAGTAGGAGAAAAAGTCTGTAAAAATGGCAATTTTGGTCACATGGAGGCTTTAAAAAGTAGTTATTCAACATGAGGCACAATCCAATAACATTTTCAATCAATTTTTCTACAGTCCAAAAAAAAAATGTTCTGATGAAAAACGAGGACCCGTGACCTGTCGAACTTTCTCCAGATGGTCAGAAATGGAAATTTTTTAATGGTACATTTTTTGACTGTAAATGACTATTGCATGTGAATTATCACATTTTGGAAAAAAAGAGTGTTTAGAGACATTTTAATGCCTGAAATTGGTCGAAGTAGAAGCTTCTGAGTAGTAGAAAAAGTCTGTAAAAATGGCAATTTTGGTCACATTGAGGCTTTAAAAAGTAGTTATTCAAAATGAGGCACAATCTAAATGACTTTTCAATCAATTTTTCTACAGTCCAAAAAAATTAATTTTCTGATGAAAAACGAGTACCCGTGACCTGTCGAACTTCCTCACGATGGTCAGAAATGGTAATTTTTTAATGTTTAATTTTTTGACTGTAAATGACTATTGCATGTGAATTATCACTTTTGGAACTAAAATAAGTGTGTTTAGAGTCATTTTAATGCCTGAAATTGGTCGAAATAGAGGATTCTGAGTAGGAGAAAAAGTCTGTAAAAATGGCAATTTTGGTCACATTGAGGCTTTAAAAAGTAGTTATTAAACATGAGGCACAATCCAAATGACATTTTCAATCAATTTTTTTACAGTCCAAAAAATAAATTTTCTGATGAAAAACGAGGACCCGTGACCTGTAGAACTTTCTCCAGATGGTCAGAAATGGTAATTTTTAAATGTTTAATTTTTTGACTGTAAATGACTATTGCATGTGAATTATCACTTTTGGAACTAAAATAAGTGTGTTTAGAGTCATTTTAATGCCTGAAATTGGTCGAAATAGAAGCTTCTGAGTAGGAGAAAAAGTCTGCAAAAATGGCAATTTTGGTCACATTGAGGCTTTAAAAAGTAGTTATTCAACATGAGGCACAATCCAAATGACATTTTCCATCAATTTTTCTACAGTCCAAAAAAAAAATGTTCTGATGAAAAACGAGGACCCGTGACCTGTCAAACTTTCTCCAGATGGTCAGAAATGGAAATTTTTTAATGGTACATTTTTTGACTGTAAATGACTATTGCATGTGAATTATCACTTTTGGAACTAAAACAAGAGTGTTTAGAGTCATTTTAATGTCTGAAATTGGTCAAAATAGAAGCTTCTGAGTAGGAGAAAAAGTCTGTAAAAATGGCAATTTTGGTCACATTGAGGCTTTAAAAAGTAGTTATTCAACATGAGGCACAATCCAAATGACATTTTCAATCAATTTTTCTACAGTTCAAAAAATCAATTTTCTGATGAAAAACGAGGACCCGTGACTGTCGAACTTTCTCCAGATGGTCAGAAATTGTAAGTTTTTTAATGTTGAATTTTTGGACTGTAAATGACTATTGCATGTGAATTATCACTTTTGGAACTAAAACAAGAGTGTTTAGAGTCATTTTAATGCCTGAAATTGGTCGAAATAGAAGCTTCTGAGTAGGAGAAAAAGTCTGTAAAAATGGCAATTTTGGTCACATTGAGGCTTTAAAAAGTAGTTATTCAACATGAGGCACAATCCAAATGAAATTTCAATCAATTTTTCTACAGTCCAAAAAATCAATTTTCTGATGAAAAACGAGGACAGATGACCTCCTTCTCCAGATGGTCAGAAATGGTAATTTTTTAATGTTTAATTTTTTGACTGTAAATGACTATTGCATGTGAATTGTCACTTTTGGAACTAAAACAAGAGTGTTTAGAGTCATTTTAATGCCTGAAATTGATCGAAATAGAAGCTTCTGAGTAGGAGAAAAAGGTCTGTAAAAATGGCAATTTTGGTCACATTGAGGCTTTAAAAGGTAGTTAATCAACATGAGGCACAATCCAAATTACATTTTCAATCAATTTTTCTACAGTCCAAAAAATACATTTTCTGATGATAAATGAGGACCCGTGACCTGTCGAACTTTCTCCAGATGGGCAGAAATGGACATTTTTTCATGTTTAATTTTTTGACTGTAAATGACTATTGCATGTGAATTATCACTTTTGGAACTAAAACAAGAGTGTTTAGAGTCATTTTAATGCCTGAAATTGGTCAAAATAGAAGCTTCTGAGTAGGAGAAAAAGCCTGTAAAAATGGCAGTTTTGGTCACATTGAGGCTTTAAAAAGTAGTTATTCAACATGAGGCACAATCCAAATGACATTTTCAATCAATTTTTCTACAGTCCAAAAAATAAATTTTCTGATGCAAAACGAGTTCCCATGACCTGTCGAACTTCCTCCAGATGGTCAGAAATGGTAATTTTTTAATGTTTAATTTTTTGACTGTAAATGACTATTGCATGTGAATTATCACTTTTGGAACTAAAATAAGTGTGTTTAGAGTTATTTTAATGCCTGAAATTGGTCGAAATAGAGGATTCTGAGTAGGAGAAAAAGTCTGTAAAAATGGCAATTTTGGTCACATGGAGGCTTTAAAAAGTAGTTATTCAACACGAGGCACAATCCAATAACATTTTCAATCAATTTTTCTACAGTCCAAAAAAAAAATGTTCTGATGAAAAACGAGGACCCGTGACCTGTCGAACTTTCTCCAGATGGCCAGAAATGGAAATTTTTTAATGGTACATTTTTTGACTGTAAATGACTATTGCATGTGAATTATCACTTTTGGGACTAAAACAAGAGTGTTTAGAGTCATTTTAATGCCTGAAATTGGTCGAAATAGAAGCTTCTGAGTAGGAGAAAAAGTCTGTAAAAATGGCAATTTTCAATTTTAGTCACATTGAGGCTTTAAAAAGTAGTTATTCAAAATGAGGCACAATCTAAATGACTTTTCAATCAATTTTTCTACAGTCCAAAAAAACTTAATTTTCTGATGAAAAACGAGTACCCGTGACCTGTCGAACTTCCTCCAGATGGTCAGAAATGGTAATTTTTTAATGTTTAATTTTTTGACTGTAAATGACTATTGCATGTGAATTATCACTTTTGGAACTAAAATAAGTGTGTTTAGAGTCATTTTAATGCCTGAAATTGGTCGAAATAGAGGATTCTGAGTAGGAGAAAAAGTCTGTAAAAATGGCAATTTTGGTCACATTGAGGCTTTAAAAAGTAGTTATTCAACATGAGGCACAATCCAAATGACATTTTCAATCAATTTTTCTACAGTCCAAAAAAAACATTTCTGATGAAAAACGAGGACCCGTGACCTGTCGAACTTTCTCCAGATGGTCATAAATGGAAATTTTTTAATGGTACATTTTTTGACTGTAAATGACTATTGCATGTGAATTATCACTTTTGGGACTAAAACAAGAGTGTTTAGAGTCATTTTAATGCCTGAAATTGGTCGAAATAGAAGCTTCTGAGTAGGAGAAAAAGTCTGTAAAAATGGCAATTTTGGTCACATTGAGGTGTTAAAAAGTAGTTATTCAACATGAGGCACAATCCAAATGACATTTTCCATCAATTTTTCTACAGTCCAAAAAAAAAATGTTCTGATGAAAAACAAGGACCCGTGACCTGTCGAACTTTCTCCAGATGGTCAGAAATGGAAATTTTTTAATGGTACATTTTTTGACTGTAAATGACTATTGCATGTGAATTATCACTTTTGGGACTAAAACAAGAGTGTTTAGAGTCATTTTAATGTCTGAAAGTGGTCAAAATAGAAGCTTCTGAGTAGGAGAAAAAGTCTGTAAAAATGGCAATTTTGGTCACATTGAGGCTTTAAAAAGTAGTTATTCAACATGAGGCACAATCCAAATGACATTTTCAATCAATTTTTCTACAGTTCAAAAAATCAATTTTCTGATGAAAACCGAGGACCCGTGACTGTCGAACTTTCTCCAGATGGTCAGAAATTGTAAGTTTTTTAATGTTGAATTTTTGGACTGTAAATGACTATTGCATGTGAAATATCACTTTTGGAACTAAAACAAGAGTGTTTAGAGTCATTTTAATGCCTGAAATTGGTCGAAATAGAAGCTTCTGAGTAGGAGAAAAAGTCTGTAAAAATGGCAATTTTGGTCACATTGAGGCTTTAAAAAGTAGTTATTCAACATGAGGCACAATCCAAATGAAATTTCAATCAATTTTTCTACAGTCCAAAAAATCAATTTTCTGATGAAAAACGAGGACAGATGACCTCCTTCTCCAGATGGTCAGAAATGGTAATTTTTTAATGTTTAATTTTTTGACTGTAAATGACTATTGCATGTGAATTGTCACTTTTGGAACTAAAACAAGAGTGTTTAGAGTCATTTTAATGCCTGAAATTGGTCGAAGTAGAAGCTTCTGAGTAGGAGAAAAAGGTCTGTAAAAATGGCAATTTTGGTCACATTGAGGCTTTAAAAGGTAGTTAATCAACATGAGGCACAATCCAAATTACATTTTCAATCAATTTTTCTACAGTCCAAAAAATACATTTTCTGATGATAAATGAGGACCCGTGACCTGTCGAACTTTCTCCAGATGGTCAGAAATGGTAATTTTTTCATGTTTAATTTTTTGACTGTAAATGACTATTGCATGTGACTTATCACTTTTGGAACTAAAACAAGAGTGTTTAGAGTCATTTTAATGCCTGAAATTGGTCAAAATAGAAGCTTCTGAGTAGGAGAAAAAGCCTGTAAAAATGGCAGTTTTGGTCACATTGAGGCTTTAAAAAGTAGTTATTCAACATGAGGCACAATCCAAATGACATTTTCAATCAATTTTTCTACAGTCCAAAAAATAAATTTTCTGATGCAAAACAACTTCCCGTGACCTGTCGAACTTCCTCCAGATGGTCAGAAATGGTAATTTTTTAATGTCTAATTTTTTGACTGTAAATGACTATTGCATGTGAATTATCACTTTTGGAACTAAAATAAGTGTGTTTAGAGTCATTTTAATGCCTGAAATTGGTCGAAATAGAGGATTCTGAGTAGGAGAAAAAGTCTGTAAAAATGGCAATTTTGGTCACATGGAGGCTTTAAAAAGTAGTTATTCAACATGAGGCACAATCCAAATGACATTTTCAATCAATTTTTCTACAGTCCAAAAAATAAATTTTCTGATGAAAAACGAGGACCTGTTGAACTTTCTCCAGATGGTCAGAAATGGTAATTTTTAAATGTTTAATTTTTTTACTGTAAATGACTATTGCATGTGAATTATCACTTTTGGAACTAAAATAAGTGTGTTTAGAGTCATTTTAATGCCTGAAATTGGTCGAAATAGAGGATTCTGAGTAGGAGAAAAAGTCTGTAAAAATGGCAAATTTGGTCACATGGAGGCTTTAAAAAGTAGTTATTCAACATGAGGCACAATCCAAATGACATTTTCAATCAATTTTTCTACAGTCCAAAAAATAAATTTTCTGATCAAAAACGAGGACCCGTGACCTGTCGAACTTTCTCCAGATGGTCAGAAATGGTAATTTTTTAATGGTACATTTTTTGACTGTAAATGACTATTGCATGTGAATTATCACTTTTGGAACTAAAACAAGAGTGTTTAGAGTCATTTTAATGCCTGAAATTGGTCGAAATAGAAGCTTCTGAGTAGGAGAAAAAGTCTGTAAAAATGGCAATTTTGGTCACATTGAGGCTTTAAAAGGTAGTTAATCAACATGAGGCACAATCCAAATTACATTTTCAATCAATTTTTCTACAGTCCAAAAAATAAATTTTCTGATGATAAACGAGGACCCGTGACCTGTCGAACTTTCTACAGATGGTCAGAAATGGTAATTTTTTAATGTTGAATTTTTGGACTGTAAATGACTATTGCATGTGAATTATCACTTTTGGAACTAAAACAAGAGTGTTTAGAGTCATTTTAATGCCTGAAATTGGTCGAAATAGAAGCTTCTGAGTAGGAGAAAAAGTCTGTAAAAATGGCAATTTTGGTCACATTGAGGCGTTAAAAAGTAGTTATTCAACATGAGGCACAATCCAAATGACATTTTCAATCAATTTTTCTACAGTCCAAAAAATAAATTTTCTGAGGAAAAACGAGGACCCGTGACCTCTCGAACTTTCTCCAGATGGTCAGAAATGGTAATTTTTAAATGTTTAATTTTTTGACTGTAAATGACTATTGCATGTGAATTATCACTTTTGGAACTAAAACAAGAGTGTTTAGAGTCATTTTAATGTCTGAAATTGGTCAAAATAGAAGCTTCTGAGTAGGAGAAAAAGTCTGTAAAAATGGCAATTTTGGTCACATTGAGGCTTTAAAAAGTAGTTATTCAACATGAGGCACAATCCAAATGACATTTTCAATCAATTTTTCTACAGTCCAAAAAAAAACATTGCTGAGGAAAAACGAGGACCCGTGACCTGTCGAACTTTCTCCAGATGGTCATAAATGGAAATTTTTTAATGGTACATTTTTTGACTGTAAATGACTATTGCATGTGAATTATCACTTTTGGAACTAAAACAAGAGTGTTTAGAGTCATTTTAATGCCTGAAATTGGTCGAAATAGAAGCTTCTGAGTAGGAGAAAAAGTCTGTAAAAATGGCAATTTTGGTCACATTGAGGCTTTAAAAAGTAGTTATTAAACATGAGGCACAATCCAAATGACATTTTCAATCAATTTTTCTACAGTCCAAAAAATAAATTTTCTGATGAAAAACGAGGACCCGTGACCTGTCGAACCTTCTCCAGATGGTCAGAAATGGTAATTTTTAAATGTTTAATTTTTTTACTGTAAATGACTATTGCATGTGAATTATCACTTTTGGAACTAAAACAAGAGTGTTTAGAGTCATTTTAATGTCTGAAATTGGTCAAAATAGAAGCTTCTGAGTAGGAGAAAAAGTCTGTAAAAATGGCAATTTTGGTCACATGGAGGCTTTAAAAAGTAGTTATTCAACATGAGGCACAATCCAATAACATTTTCAATCAATTTTTCTACAGTCCAAAAAAAAAATGTTCTGATGAAAAACGAGGACCCGTGACCTGTCGAACTTTCTCCAGATGTTCAGAAATGGAAATTTTTTAATGGTACATTTTTTGACTGCAAATGACTATTGCATGTGAATTATCACATTTTGGAAAAAAAAGAGTGTTTAGAGTCATTTTAATGCCTGAAATTGGTCGAAGTAGAAGCTTCTGAGTAGGAGAAAAAGTGTGTAAAAATGGCAATTTTGGTCACATTGAGGCTTTAAAAAGTAGTTATTCAAAATGAGGCACAATCTAAATGACTTTTCAATCAATTTTTCTACAGTCCAAAAAAATTAATTTTCTGTTGAAAAACGAGTACCCATGACCTGTCGAACTTCCTCCAGATGGTCAGAAATGGTAATTTTTTAATGTTTAATTTTTTGACTGTAAATGACTATTGCATGTGAATTATCACTTTTGGAACTAAAATAAGTGTGTTTAGAGTCATTTTAATGCCTGAAATTGGTCGAAATAGAGGATTCTGAGTAGGAGAAAAAGTCTAAAAATGGCAATTTTGGTCACATTGAGGCTTTAAAAAGTAGTTATTAAACATGAGGCACAATCCAAATGACATTTTCAATCAATTTTTCTACAGTCCAAAAAATAAATTTTCTGATGAAAAACGAGGACCCGTGACCTGTCGAACTTTCTCCAGATGGTCAGAAATGGTAATTTTTAAATGTTAATTTTTTTACTGTAAATGATTATTGCATGTGAATTATCACTTTTGGAACTAAAACAAGAGTGTTTAGAGTCATTTTAATGTCTGAAATTGGTCAAAATAGAAGCTTCTGAGTAGGAGAAAAAGTCTGTAAAAATGGCAATTTTGGTCACATTGAGGCTTTAAAAAGTAGTTATTCAACATGAGGCACAATCCAAATGACATTTTCAATCAATTTTTCTACAGTCCAAAAAAAACATTTCTGATGAAAAACGAGGACCCGTGACCTGTCGAACTTTCTCCAGATGGTCATAAATGGAAATTTTTTAATGGTACATTTTTTGACTGTAAATGACTATTGCATGTGAATTATCACTTTTGGAACTAAAACAAGAGTGTTTAGAACCATTTTAATGCCTGAAATTGGTCGAAATAGAAGCTTCTGAGTAGGAGAAAAAGTCTGTAAAAATGGCAATTTTGGTCACATTGAGGCATTAAAAAGTAGTTATTCAACATGAGGCACAATCCAAATGACATTTTCAATCAATTTTTCTACAGTCCAAAAAATAAATTTTCTGATGAAAAACGATGACCCGTGACCTGTCGAACGTTCTCCAGATGGTCAGAAATGGTAATTTTTTAATGGTACATTTTTTGACTGTAAATGACTATTGCATGTGAATTATCACTTTTGGAACTAAAACAAGAGTGTTTAGAGTTATTTTAATGCCTGAAATTGGTCGAAATAGAAGCTTCTGAGTAGGAGAAAAAAGTCTGTAAAAATGGCAATTTTGGTCACATTGAGGCTTTAAAAGGTAGTTAATCAACATGAGGCACAATCCAAATTACATTTTCAATCAATTTTTCTACAGTCCAAAAAATAAATTTTCTGATGATAATCGAGGACCCGTGACCTGTCGAACTTTCTACAGATGGTCAGAAATGGTAATTTTTTAATGTTGAATTTTTGGACTGTAAATGACTATTGCATGTGAATTATCACTTTTGGAACTAAAACAAGAGTGTTTAGAGTCATTTTAATGCCTGAAATTGGTCGAAATAGAAGCTTCTGAGTAGGAGAAAAAGTCTGTAAAAATGGCAATTTTGGTCACATTGAGGCGTTAAAAAGTAGTTATTCAACATGAGGCACAATCCAAATGACATTTTCAATCAATTTTTCTACAGTCCAAAAAATAAATTTTCTGAGGAAAAATGAGGACCCGTGACCTCTCGAACTTTCTCCAGATGGTCAGAAATGGTAATTTTTAAATGTTTAATTTTTTGACTGTAAATGACTATTGCATGTGAATTATCACTTTTGGAACTAAAACAAGAGTGTTTAGAGTTATTTTAATGCCTGAAATTGGTCGAAATAGAAGCGTCTGAGTAGGAGAAAAAAGTCTGTAAAAATGGCAATTTTGGTCACATTGAGGCTTTAAAAGGTAGTTAATCAACATGAGGCACAATCCAAATGACATTTTCAATCAATTTTTCTACAGTCAAAAAAAAAAAATTCTGAGGAAAAACGAGGACCCGTGACCTCTCGAACTTTCTCCAGATGGTCAGAAATGGTAATTTTTAAATGTTTAATTTTTTGACTGTAAATGACTATTGCATGTGAATTATCACTTTTGGAACTAAAACAAGAGTGTTTAGAGTCATTTTAATGTCTGAAATTGGTCAAAATAGAAGCTTCTGAGTAGGAGAAAAAGTCTGTAAAAATGGCAATTTTGGTCACATTGAGGCTATAAAAAAGTAGTTATTCAACATGAGGCACAATCCAAATGACATTTTCAATCAATTTTTCTACCGTCCAAAAAAAAACATTTCTGATGAAAAACGAGGACCCGTGACCTGTCAAACTTTCTCCAGATGGTCAGAAATGGTAATTTTTAAATGTTTAATTTTTTGACTGTAAATGACTATTGCATGTGAATTATCACTTTTGGAACTAAAAAAAGAGTGTTTAGAGTCATTTTAATGCCTGAAATTGGTCGAAAAAGAAGCTTCTGAGTAGGAGAAAAAGTCTGTAAAAATGGCAATTTTGGTCACATTGAGGCTTTAAAAAGTAGTTATTCAACATGAGGCACAATCCAAATGACATTTTCCATCAATTTTTCTACAGTCCAAAAAAAAAATGTTCTGATGAAAAACGAGGACCCGTGACCTGTCGAACTTTCTCCAGATGGTCAGAAATTGTAAGTTTTTTAATGTTGAATTTTTGGACTGTAAATGACTATTGCATGTGAATTATCACTTTTGGAACTAAAACAAGAGTGTTTAGAGTCATTTTAATGCCTGAAATTGGTCGAAATAGAAGCTTCTGAGTAGGAGAAAAAGTCTGTAAAAATGGCAATTTTGGTCACATTGAGGCTTTAAAAAGTAGTTATTCAACATGAGGCACAATCCAAATGAAATTTCAATCAATTTTTCTACAGTCCAAAAAATCAATTTTCTGATGAAAAACGAGGACAGATGACCTCCTTCTCCAGATGGTCAGAAATGGTAATTTTTTAATGTTTAATTTTTTGACTGTAAATGACTATTGCATGTGAATTGTCACTTTTGGAACTAAAACAAGAGTGTTTAGAGTCATTTTAATGCCTGAAATTGGTCGAAATAGAAGCTTCTGAGTAGGAGAAAAAGGTCTGTAAAAATGGCAATTTTGGTCATATTGAGGCTTTAAAAGGTAGTTAATCAACATGAGGCACAATCCAAATTACATTTTCAATCAATTTTTCTACAGTCCAAAAAATACATTTTCTGATGATAAATGAGGACCCGTGACCTGTCGAACTTTCTCCAGATGGTTAGAAATGGTAATGTTTTCATGTTTAATTTTTTGACTGTAAATGACTATTGCATGTGACTTATCACTTTTGGAACTACAACAAGAGTGTTTAGAGTCATTTTAATGCCTGAAATTGGTCAAAATAGAAGTTTCTGAGTAGGAGAAAAAGCCTGTAAAAATGGCAGTTTTGGTCACATTGAGGCTTTAAAAAGTAGTTATTCAACATGAGGCACAATCCAAATGACATTTTCAATCAATTTTTCTACAGTCCAAAAAATCAATTTTCTGATGCAAAACGAGTTCCCGTGACCTGTCGAACTTCCTCCAGATGGTCAGAAATGGTAATTTTTTAATGTTTAATTTTTTGACTGTAAATGACTATTGCATGTGAATTATCACTTTTGGAACTAAAATAAGTGTGTTTAGAGTCATTTTAATGCCTGAAATTGGTCGAAATAGTGGATTCTGAGTAGGAGAAAAAGTCTGTAAAAATGGCAATTTTGGTCACATGGAGGCTTTAAAAAGTAGTTATTCAACATGAGGCACAATCCAAATGACATTTTCAATCAATTTTTCTACAGTCCAAAAAATAAATTTTCTGATGAAAAACGAGGACCTGTTGAACTTTCTCCAGATGGTCAGAAATGGTAATTTTTAAATGTTTAATTTTTTTACTGTAAATGACTATTGCATGTGAATTATCACTTTTGGAACTAAAAAAAGAGTGTTTAGAGTCATTTTAATGCCTAAAATTGGTCGAAATAGAAGCTTCTGAGTAGGAGAAAAAGTCTGTAAAAATGGCAATTTTGGTCACATGGAGGCTTTAAAAAGTAGTTATTCAACATGAGGCACAATCCAAATGACATTTTCAATCAATTTTTCTACAGTCCAAAAAATAAATTTTCTGATGAAAAACGAGGACCCGTGACCTGTCGAACTTCCTCCAGATGGTCAGAAATGGTAATTTTTTAATGTTTAATTTTTTGACTGTAAATGACTATTGCATGTGAATTATCACTTTTGGAACTAAAATAAGTGTGTTTAGAGTCATTTTAATGCCTGAAATTGGTCGAAATAGAGGATTCTGAGTAGGAGAAAAAGTCTGTAAAAATGGCAATTTTGGTCACATTGAGGCGTTAAAAAGTAGTTATTCAACATGAGGCACAATCCAAATGACATTTTCAATCAATTTTTCTACAGTCCAAAAAATAAATTTTCCGAGGAAAAACGAGGACCCGTGACCTCTCGAACTTTCTCCAGATGGTCAGAAATGGTAATTTTTAAATGTTTAATTTTTTGACTGTAAATGACTATTGCATGTGAATTATCACTTTTGGAACTAAAACAAGAGTGTTTAGAGTCATTTTAATGTCTGAAATTGGTCAAAATAGAAGCTTCTGGGTAGGAGAAAAAGTCTGTAAAAATGGCAATTTTGGTCACATTGAGGCTTTAAAAAGTAGTTATTCAACATGAGGCACAATCCAAATGACATTTTCAATCAATTTTTCTACAGTCCAAAAAAAAACATTTCTGATGAAAAACGAGGACGCGTGACCTGTCGAACTTTCTCCAGATGGTCATAAATGGAAATTTTTTAATGGTACATTTTTTGACTGTAAATGACTATTGCATGTGAATTATCACTTTTGGAACTAAAACAAGAGTGTTTAGAGTCATTTTAATGCCTGAAATTGGTCGAAATAGAAGCTTCTGAGTAGGAGAAAAAGTCTGTAAAAATGGCAATTTTGGTCACATTGAGGCTTTAAAAAGTAGTTATTAAACATGAGGCACAATCCAAATGACATTTTCAATCAATTTTTCTACAGTCCAAAAAATAAATTTTCTGATGAAAAACGAGGACCCGTGACCTGTCGAACCTTCTCCAGATGGTCAGAAATGGTAATTTTTAAATGTTTAATTTTTTTACTGTAAATGACTACTGCATGTGAATTATCACTTTTGGAACTAAAACAAGAGTGTTTAGAGTCATTTTAATGTCTGAAATTGGTCAAAATAGAAGCTTCTGAGTAGGAGAAAAAGTCTGTAAAAATGGCAATTTTGGTCACATGGAGGCTTTAAAAAGTAGTTGTTCAACATGAGGCACAATCCAATAACATTTTCAATCAATTTTTCTACAGTCCAAAAAAAAAATGTTCTGATGAAAAACGAGGACCCGTGACCTGTCGAACTTTCTCCAGATGGTCAGAAATGGAAATTTTTTAATGGTACATTTTTTGACTGTAAATGACTATTGCATGTGAATTATCACATTTTGGAAAAAAAAGAGTGTTTAGAGTCATTTTAATGCCTGAAATTGGTCGAAGTAGAAGCTTCTGAGTAGGAGAAAAAGTCTGTAAAAATGGCAATTTTGGTCACATTGAGGCTTTAAAAAGTAGTTATTCAAAATGAGGCACAATCTAAATGACTTTTCAATCAATTTTTATACAGTCCAAAAAAATTAATTTTCTGATGAAAAACGAGTACCCGTGACCTGTCGAACTTCCTCCAGATGGTCAGAAATGGTAATTTTTTCATGTTTAAGTTTTTTGACTGTAAATGACTATTGCATGTGAATTATCACTTTTGGAACTAAAATAAGTGTGTTTAGAGTCATTTTAATGCCTGAAATTGGTCGAAATAGAGGATTCTGAGTAGGAGAAAAAGTCTAAAAATGGCAATTTTGGTCACATTGAGGCTTTAAAAAGTAGTTATTAAACATGAGGCACAATCCAAATGACATTTTCAATCAATTTTTCTACAGTCCAAAAAATAAATTTTCTGATGAAAAACGAGGACCCGTGACCTGTCTAACTTTCTCCAGATGGTCAGAAATGGTAATTTTTAAATGTTAATTTTTTTACTGTAAATGACTATTGCATGTGAATTATCACTTTTGGAACTAAAACAAGAGTGTTTAGAGTCATTTTAATGTCTGAAATTGGTCAAAATAGAAGCTTCTGAGTAGGAGAAAAAGTCTGTAAAAATGGCAATTTTGGTCACAAGGAGGCTTTAAAAAGTAGTTATTCAACATGAGGCACAATCCCAATGACATTTTCAATCAATTTTTCTACAGTCCAAAAAATAAATTTTCTGATGAAAAACGAGGACCTGTGACCTGTCGAACTTTCTCCAGATGGTCAGAAATGGAAATTTTTTAATGGTACATTTTTTGACTGTAAATGACTATTGCATGTGAATTATCACTTTTGGAACTAAAACAAGAGTGTTTAGAGTCATTTTAATGCCTGAAATTGGTCAAAATAGAAGCTTCTGAGTAGGAGAAAAAAGTCTGTAAAAATGGCAATTTTGGTCACATTGAGGCTTTAAAAAGTAGTTATTCAACATGAGGCACAATCCAAATGACATTTTCAATCAATTTTTCTACAGTCAAAAAAATTAATTTTCTGATGAAAAACGAGGACCCGTGACCTGTCGAACTTTCTCCAGATGGTCAGAAATGGTAATTTTGAAATGTTAATTTTTTGAGTGTAAATGACTATTGCATGTGAATTATCACTTTTGGAACTAAAACAAGAGTGTTTAGAACCATTTTAATGCCTGAAATTGGTCGAAATAGAAGCTTCTGAGTAGGAGAAAAAGTCTGTAAAAATGGCAATTTTGGTCACATTGAGGCATTAAAAAGTAGTTATTCAACATGAGGCACAATCCAAATGACATTTTCAATCAATTTTTCTACAGTCCAAAAAATAAATTTTCTGATGAAAAACGATGACCCGTGACCTGTCGAACGTTCTCCAGATGGTCAGAAATGGTAATTTTTTAATGGTACATTTTTTGACTGTAAATGACTATTGCATGTGAATTATCACTTTTGGAACTAAAACAAGAGTGTTTAGAGTTATTTTAATGCCTGAAATTGGTCGAAATAGAAGCTTCTGAGTAGGAGAAAAAAGTCTGTAAAAATGGCAATTTTGGTCACATTGAGGCTTTAAAAGGTAGTTAATCAACATGAGGCACAATCCAAATTACATTTTCAATCAATTTTTCTACAGTCCAAAAAATAAATTTTCTGATGATAAACGAGGACCCGTGACCTGTCGAACTTTCTACAGATGGTCAGAAATGGTAATTTTTTAATGTTGAATTTTTGGACTGTAAATGACTATTGCATGTGAATTATCACTTTTGGAACTAAAACAAGAGTGTTTAGAGTCATTTTAATGCCTGAAATTGGTCGAAATAGAAGCTTCTGAGTAGGAGAAAAAGTCTGTAAAAATGGCAATTTTGGTCACATTGAGGCGTTAAAAAGTAGTTATTCAACATGAGGCACAATCCAAATGACATTTTCAATCAATTTTTCTACAGTCCAAAAAATAAATTTTCTGAGGAAAAACGAGGACCCGTGACCTCTCGAACTTTCTCCAGATGGTCAGAAATGGTAATTTTTAAATGTTTAATTTTTTGACTGTAAATGACTATTGCATGTGAATTATCACTTTTGGAACTAAAACAAGAGTGTTTAGAGTTATTTTAATGCCTGAAATTGGTCGAAATAGAAGCTTCTGAGTAGGAGAAAAAAGTCTGTAAAAATGGCAATTTTGGTCACATTGAGGCTTTAAAAGGTAGTTAATCAACATGAGGCACAATCCAAATGACATTTTCAATCAATTTTTCTACAGTCAAAAAAAAAAAATTTCTGAGGAAAAACGAGGACCCGTGACCTCTCAAACTTTCTCCAGATGGTCAGAAATGGTAATTTTTAAATGTTTAATTTTTTGACTGTAAATGACTATTGCATGTGAATTATCACTTTTGGAACTAAAACAAGAGTGTTTAGAGTCATTTTAATGTCTGAAATTGGTCAAAATAGAAGCTTCTGAGTAGGAGAAAAAGTCTGTAAAAATGGCAATTTTGGTCACATTGAGGCTTTAAAAAGTAGTTATTCAACATGAGGCACAATCCAAATGACATTTTCAATCAATTTTTCTACCGTCCAAAAAAAAACATTTCTGATGAAAAACGAGGACCCGTGACCTGTCAAACTTTCTCCAGATGGTCAGAAATGGTAATTTTTAAATGTTTAATTTTTTGACTGTAAATGACTATTGCATGTGAATTATCACTTTTGGAACTAAAAAAAGAGTGTTTAGAGTCATTTTAATGCCTGAAATTGGTCGAAAAAGAAGCTTCTGAGTAGGAGAAAAAGTCTGTAAAAATGGCAATTTTGGTCACATTGAGGCTTTAAAAAGTAGTTATTCAACATGAGGCACAATCCAAATGACATTTTCAATCAATTTTTCTACCGTCCAAAAAAAAACATTTCTGATGAAAAACGAGGACCCGTGACCTGTCAAACTTTCTCCAGATGGTCAGAAATGGTAATTTTTAAATGTTTAATTTTTTGACTGTAAATGACTATTGCATGTGAATTATCACTTTTGGAACTAAAACAAGAGTGTTTAGAGTCATTTTAATGCCTGAAATTGGTCGAAAAAGAAGCTTCTGAGTAGGAGAAAAAGTCTGTAAAAATGGCAATTTTGGTCACATTGAGGCTTTAAAAAGTAGTTATTCAACATGAGGCACAATCCAAATGAAATTTCAATCAATTTTTCTACAGTCCAAAAAATCAATTTTCTGATGAAAAACGAGGACAGATGACCTCCTTCTCCAGATGGTCAGAAATGGTAATTTTTTAATGTTTAATTTTTTGACTGTAAATGACTATTGCATGTGAATTGTCACTTTTGGAACTAAAACAAGAGTGTTTAGAGTCATTTTAATGCCTGAAATTGGTCGAAATAGAAGCTTCTGAGTAGGAGAAAAAGGTCTGTAAAAATGGCAATTTTGGTCACATTGAGGCTTTAAAAGGTAGTTAATCAACATGAGGCACAATCCAAATTACATTTTCAATCAATTTTTCTACAGTCCAAAAAATACATTTTCTGATGATAAATGAGGACCCGTGACCTGTCGAACTTTCTCCAGATGGTCAGAAATGGTAATGTTTTCATGTTTAATTTTTTGACTGTAAATGACTATTGCATGTGACTTATCACTTTTGGAACTACAACAAGAGTGTTTAGAGTCATTTTAATGCCTGAAATTGGTCAAAATAGAAGTTTCTGAGTAGGAGAAAAAGCCTGTAAAAATGGCAGTTTTGGTCACATTGAGGCTTTAAAAAGTAGTTATTCAACATGAGGCACAATCCAAATGACATTTTCAATCAATTTTTCTACAGTCCAAAAAATCAATTTTCTGATGCAAAACGAGTTCCCGTGACCTGTCGAACTTCCTCCAGATGGTCAGAAATGGTAATTTTTTAATGTTTAATTTTTTGACTGTAAATGACTATTGCATGTGAATTATCACTTTTGGAACTAAAATAAGTGTGTTTAGAGTCATTTTAATGCCTGAAATTGGTCGAAATAGTGGATTCTGAGTAGGAGAAAAAGTCTGTAAAAATGGCAATTTTGGTCACATGGAGGCTTTAAAAAGTAGTTATTCAACATGAGGCACAATCCAAATGACATTTTCAATCAATTTTTCTACAGTCCAAAAAATAAATTTTCTGATGAAAAACGAGGACCTTTTGAACTTTCTCCAGATGGTCAGAAATGGTAATTTTTAAATGTTTAATTTTTTTACTGTAAATGACTATTGCATGTGAATTATCACTTTTGGAACTAAAAAAAGAGTGTTTAGAGTCATTTTAATGCCTGAAATTGGTCGAAATAGAAGCTTCTGAGTAGGAGAAAAAGTCTGTAAAAATGGCAATTTTGGTCACATGGAGGCTTTAAAAAGTAGTTATTCAACATGAGGCACAATCCAAATGACATTTTCAATCAATTTTTCTACAGTCCAAAAAATACATTTTCTGATGAAAAACGAGGACCCGTGACCTGTCGAACTTCCTCCAGATGGTCAGAAATGGTAATTTTTTAATGTTTAATTTTTTGACTGTAAATGACTATTGCATGTGAATTATCACTTTTGGAACTAAAATAAGTGTGTTTAGAGTCATTTTAATGCCTGAAATTGGTCGAAATAGAGGATTCTTAGTAGGAGAAAAAGTCTGTAAAAATGGCAATTTTGGTCACATGGAGGCTTTAAAAAGTAGTTATTCAACATGAGGCACAATCCAAATGACATTTTCAATCAATTTTTCTACAGTCCAAAAAATAAATTTTCTGATCAAAAACGAGGACCCGTGACCTGTCGAACTTTCTCCAGATGGTCAGAAATGGTAATTTTTTAATGGTACATTTTTTGACTGTATATGACTATTGCATGTGAATCATCACTTTTGGAACTAAAACAAGAGTGTTTAGAGTTATTTTAATGCCTGAAATTGGTCAAAATAGAAGCTTCTGAGTAGGAGAAAAAAGTCTGTAAAAATGGCAATTTTGGTCACATTGAGGCTTTAAAAGGTAGTTAATCAACATGAGGCACAATCCAAATTACATTTTCAATCAATTTTTCTACAGTCCAAAAAATACATTTTCTGAGGAAAAACGAGGACCCGTGACCTCTCGAACTTTCTCCAGATGGTCAGAAATGGTAATTTTTAAATGTTTAATTTTTTGACTGTGTATGACTATTGCATGTGAATTATCACTTTTGGAACTAAAACAAGAGTGTTTAGAGTCATTTTAATGTCTGAAATTGGTCAAAATAGAAGCTTCTGAGTAGGAGAAAAAGTCTGTAAAAATGGCAATTTTGGTCACATTGAGGCTTTAAAATGTAGTTATTCAACATGAGGCACAATCCAAATGACATTTTCAATCAATTTTTCTAAAGTCCAAAAAAAACCATTTCTGATGAAAAACGAGGACGCGTGACCTGTCGAACTTTCTCCAGATGGTCATAAATGGAAATTTTTTAATGGTACATTTTTTGACTGTAAATGACTATTGCATGTGAATTATCACTTTTGGAACTAAAACAAGAGTGTTTAGAGTTATTTTAATGCCTGAAATTGGTCGAAATAGAAGCTTCTGAGTAGGAGAAAAAAGTCTGTAAAAATGGCAATTTTGGTCACATTGAGGCTTTAAAAGGTAGTTAATCAACATGAGGCACAATCCAAATTACATTTTCAATCAATTTTTCTACAGTCCAAAAAATAAATTTTCTGATGATAAACGAGGACCCGTGACCTGTCGAACTTTCTACAGATGGTCAGAAATGGTAATTTTTTAATGTTGAATTTTTGGACTGTAAATGACTATTGCATGTGAATTATCACTTTTGGAACTAAAACAAGAGTGTTTAGAGTCATTTTAATGCCTGAAATTGGTCGAAATAGAAGCTTCTGAGTAGGAGAAAAAGTCTGTAAAAATGGCAATTTTGGTCACATTGAGGCGTTAAAAAGTAGTTATTCAACATGAGGCACAATCCAAATGACATTTTCAATCAATTTTTCTACAGTCCAAAAAATAAATTTTCTGAGGAAAAACGAGGACCCGTGACCTCTCGAACTTTCTCCAGATGGTCAGAAATGGTAATTTTTAAATGTTTAATTTTTTGACTGTGTATGACTATTGCATGTGAATTATCACTTTTGGAACTAAAACAAGAGTGTTTAGAGTCATTTTAATGTCTGAAATTGGTCAAAATAGAAGCTTCTGAGTAGGAGAAAAAGTCTGTAAAAATGGCAATTTTGGTCACATTGAGGCTTTAAAAAGTAGTTATTCAACATGAGGCACAATCCAAATGACATTTTCAATCAATTTTTCTAAAGTCCAAAAAAAACCATTTCTGATGAAAAACGAGGACGCGTGACCTGTCGAACTTTCTCCAGATGGTCATAAATGGAAATTTTTTAATGGTACATTTTTTGACTGTAAATGACTATTGCATGTGAATTATCACTTTTGGAACTAAAACAAGAGTGTTTAGAGTTATTTTAATGCCTGAAATTGGTCGAAATAGAAGCTTCTGAGTAGGAGAAAAAAGTCTGTAAAAATGGCAATTTTGGTCACATTGAGGCTTTAAAAGGTAGTTAATCAACATGAGGCACAATCCAAATTACATTTTCAATCAATTTTTCTACAGTCCAAAAAATAAATTTTCTGATGATAAACGAGGACCCGTGACCTGTCGAACTTTCTACAGATGGTCAGAAATGGTAATTTTTTAATGTTGAATTTTTGGACTGTAAATGACTATTGCATGTGAATTATCACTTTTGGAACTAAAACAAGAGTGTTTAGAGTCATTTTAATGCCTGAAATTGGTCGAAATAGAAGCTTCTGAGTAGGAGAAAAAGTCTGTAAAAATGGCAATTTTGGTCACATTGAGGCGTTAAAAAGTAGTTATTCAACATGAGGCACAATCCAAATGACATTTTCAATCAATTTTTCTACAGTCCAAAAAATAAATTTTCTGAGGAAAAACGAGGACCCGTGACCTCTCGAACTTTCTCCAGATGGTCAGAAATGGTAATTTTTAAATGTTTAATTTTTTGACTGTAAATGACTATTGCATGTGAATTATCACTTTTGGAACTAAAACAAGAGTGTTTAGAGTTATTTTAATGCCTGAAATTGGTCGAAATAGAAGCTTCTGAGTAGGAGAAAAAAGTCTGTAAAAATGGCAATTTTGGTCACATTGAGGCTTTAAAAGGTAGTTAATCAACATGAGGCACAATCCAAATGACATTTTCAATCAATTTTTCTACAGTCAAAAAAAAAAAATTTCTGAGGAAAAACGAGGACCCGTGACCTCTCAAACTTTCTCCAGATGGTCAGAAATGGTAATTTTTAAATGTTTAATTTTTTGACTGTAAATGACTATTGCATGTGAATTATCACTTTTGGAACTAAAACAAGAGTGTTTAGAGTCATTTTAATGTCTGAAATTGGTCAAAATAGAAGCTTCTGAGTAGGAGAAAAAGTCTGTAAAAATGGCAATTTTGGTCACATTGAGGCTTTAAAAAGTAGTTATTCAACATGAGGCACAATCCAAATGACATTTTCAATCAATTTTTCTACCGTCCAAAAAAAAACATTTCTGATGAAAAACGAGGACCCGTGACCTGTCAAACTTTCTCCAGATGGTCAGAAATGGTAATTTTTAAATGTTTAATTTTTTGACTGTAAATGACTATTGCATGTGAATTATCACTTTTGGAACTAAAAAAAGAGTGTTTAGAGTCATTTTAATGCCTGAAATTGGTCGAAAAAGAAGCTTCTGAGTAGGAGAAAAAGTCTGTAAAAATGGCAATTTTGGTCACATTGAGGCTTTAAAAAGTAGTTATTCAACATGAGGCACAATCCAAATGACATTTTCAATCAATTTTTCTACCGTCCAAAAAAAAACATTTCTGATGAAAAACGAGGACCCGTGACCTGTCAAACTTTCTCCAGATGGTCAGAAATGGTCATTTTTAAATGTTTAATTTTTTGACTGTAAATGACTATTGCATGTGAATTATCACTTTTGGAACTAAAACAAGAGTGTTTAGAGTCATTTTAATGCCTGAAATTGGTCGAAAAAGAAGCTTCTGAGTAGGAGAAAAAGTCTGTAAAAATGGCAATTTTGGTCACATTGAGGCTTTAAAAAGTAGTTATTCAACATGAGGCACAATCCAAATGAAATTTCAATCAATTTTTCTACAGTCCAAAAAATCAATTTTCTGATGAAAAACGAGGACAGATGACCTCCTTCTCCAGATGGTCAGAAATGGTAATTTTTTAATGTTTAATTTTTTGACTGTAAATGACTATTGCATGTGAATTGTCACTTTTGGAACTAAAACAAGAGTGTTTAGAGTCATTTTAATGCCTGAAATTGGTCGAAATAGAAGCTTCTGAGTAGGAGAAAAAGGTCTGTAAAAATGGCAATTTTGGTCACATTGAGGCTTTAAAAGGTAGTTAATCAACATGAGGCACAATCCAAATTACATTTTCAATCAATTTTTCTACAGTCCAAAAAATACATTTTCTGATGATAAATGAGGACCCGTGACCTGTCGAACTTTCTCCAGATGGTCAGAAATGGTAATGTTTTCATGTTTAATTTTTTGACTGTAAATGACTATTGCATGTGACTTATCACTTTTGGAACTACAACAAGAGTGTTTAGAGTCATTTTAATGCCTGAAATTGGTCAAAATAGAAGTTTCTGAGTAGGAGAAAAAGCCTGTAAAAATGGCAGTTTTGGTCACATTGAGGCTTTAAAAAGTAGTTATTCAACATGAGGCACAATCCAAATGACATTTTCAATCAATTTTTCTACAGTCCAAAAAATCAATTTTCTGATGCAAAACGAGTTCCCGTGACCTGTCGAACTTCCTCCAGATGGTCAGAAATGGTAATTTTTTAATGTTTAATTTTTTGACTGTAAATGACTATTGCATGTGAATTATCACTTTTGGAACTAAAATAAGTGTGTTTAGAGTCATTTTAATGCCTGAAATTGGTCGAAATAGTGGATTCTGAGTAGGAGAAAAAGTCTGTAAAAATGGCAATTTTGGTCACATGGAGGCTTTAAAAAGTAGTTATTCAACATGAGGCACAATCCAAATGACATTTTCAATCAATTTTTCTACAGTCCAAAAAATAAATTTTCTGATGAAAAACGAGGACCTGTTGAACTTTCTCCAGATGGTCAGAAATGGTAATTTTTAAATGTTTAATTTTTTTACTGTAAATGACTATTGCATGTGAATTATCACTTTTGGAACTAAAAAAAGAGTGTTTAGAGTCATTTTAATGCCTGAAATTGGTCGAAATAGAAGCTTCTGAGTAGGAGAAAAAGTCTGTAAAAATGGCAATTTTGGTCACATGGAGGCTTTAAAAAGTAGTTATTCAACATGAGGCACAATCCAAATGACATTTTCAATCAATTTTTCTACAGTCCAAAAAATACATTTTCTGATGAAAAACGAGGACCCGTGACCTGTCGAACTTCCTCCAGATGGTCAGAAATGGTAATTTTTTAATGTTTAATTTTTTGACTGTAAATGACTATTGCATGTGAATTATCACTTTTGGAACTAAAATAAGTGTGTTTAGAGTCATTTTAATGCCTGAAATTGGTCGAAATAGAGGATTCTTAGTAGGAGAAAAAGTCTGTAAAAATGGCAATTTTGGTCACATGGAGGCTTTAAAAAGTAGTTATTCAACATGAGGCACAATCCAAATGACATTTTCAATCAATTTTTCTACAGTCCAAAAAAAAAATTTTCTGATCAAAAACGAGGACCCGTGACCTGTCGAACTTTCTCCAGATGGTCAGAAATGGTAATTTTTTAATGGTACATTTTTTGACTGTATATGACTATTGCATGTGAATCATCACTTTTGGAACTAAAACAAGAGTGTTTAGAGTTATTTTAATGCCTGAAATTGGTCAAAATAGAAGCTTCTGAGTAGGAGAAAAAAGTCTGTAAAAATGGCAATTTTGGTCACATTGAGGCTTTAAAAGGTAGTTAATCAACATGAGGCACAATCCAAATTACATTTTCAATCAATTTTTCTACAGTCCAAAAAATAAATTTTCTGATGATAAACGAGGACCCGTGACCTGTCGAACTTTCTACAGATGGTCAGAAATGGTAATTTTTTAATGTTGAATTTTTGGACTGTAAATGACTATTGCATGTGAATTATCACTTTTGGAACTAAAACAAGAGTGTTTAGAGTCATTTTAATGCCTGAAATTGGTCGAAATAGAAGCTTCTGAGTAGGAGAAAAAGTCTGTAAAAATGGCAATTTTGGTCACATTGAGGCGTTAAAAAGTAGTTATTCAACATGAGGCACAATCCAAATGACATTTTCAATCAATTTTTCTACAGTCCAAAAAATAAATTTTCTGAGGAAAAACGAGGACCCGTGACCTCTCGAACTTTCTCCAGATGGTCAGAAATGGTAATTTTTAAATGTTTAATTTTTTGACTGTGTATGACTATTGCATGTGAATTATCACTTTTGGAACTAAAACAAGAGTGTTTAGAGTCATTTTAATGTCTGAAATTGGTCAAAATAGAAGCTTCTGAGTAGGAGAAAAAGTCTGTAAAAATGGCAATTTTGGTCACATTGAGGCTTTAAAAAGTAGTTATTCAACATGAGGCACAATCCAAATGACATTTTCAATCAATTTTTCTAAAGTCCAAAAAAAACCATTTCTGATGAAAAACGAGGACGCGTGACCTGTCGAACTTTCTCCAGATGGTCATAAATGGAAATTTTTTAATGGTACATTTTTTGACTGTAAATGACTATTGCATGTGAATTATCACTTTTGGAACTAAAACAAGAGTGTTTAGAGTCATTTTAATGCCTGAAATTGGTCGAAATAGAAGCTTCAGAGTAGGAGAAAAAGTCTGTAAAAATGGCAATTTTGGTCACATTGAGGCTTTAAAAAGTAGTTATTAAACATGAGGCACAATCCAAATGACATTTTCAATCAATTTTTCTACAGTCCAAAAAATAAATTTTCTGATGAAAAACGAGGACCCGTGACCTGTCGAACCTTCTCCAGATGGTCAGAAATGGTAATTTTTAAATGTTTAATTTTTTTACTGTAAATGACTATTGCATGTGAATTATCACTTTTGGAACTAAAACAAGAGTGTTTAGAGTCATTTTAATGTCTGAAATTGGTCAAAATAGAAGCTTCTGAGTAGGAGAAAAAGTCTGTAAAAATGGCAATTTTGGTCACATGGAGGCTTTAAAAAGTAGTTATTCAACATGAGGCACAATCCAATAACATTTTCAATCAATTTTTCTACAGTCCAAAAAAAAAATGTTCTGATGAAAAACGAGGACCCGTGACCTGTCGAACATTCTCCAGATGGTCAGAAATGGAAATTTTTTAATGTTTACTTTTCTGACTGTAAATGACTATTGCATGTGAATTATCACTTTTGGAACTAAAACAAGAGTGTTTAGAGTCATTTTAATGCCTGAAATTGGTCGAAATAGAAGCTTCTGAGTAGGAGAAAAAGTCTGTAAAAATGGCAATTTTGGTCACATGGAGGCTTTAAAAAGTAGTTATTCAACATGAGGCACAATCCAATAACTTTTTCAATCAATTTTTCTACAGTCCAAAAAAAAAATGTTCTGATGAAAAACGAGGACCCGTGACCTGTCGAACATTCTCCAGATGGTCAGAAATGGAAATTTTTTAATGGTACATTTTTTGACTGTAAATGACTATTGCATGTGAATTATCACATTTTGGAAAAAAAAGAGTGTTTAGAGTCATTTTAATGCCTGAAATTGGTCGAAGTAGAAGCTTCTGAGTAGGAGAAAAAGTCTGTAAAAATGGCAATTTTGGTCACATTGAGGCTTTAAAAAGTAGTTATTCAAAATGAGGCACAATCTAAATGACTTTTCAATCAATTTTTATACAGTCCAAAAAAATTAATTTTCTGATGAAAAACGAGTACCCGTGACCTGTCGAACTTCCTCCAGATGGTCAGAAATGGTAATTTTTTCATGTTTAATTTTTTGACTGTAAATGACTATTGCATGTGAATTATCACTTTTGGAACTAAAATAAGTGTGTTTAGAGTCATTTTAATGCCTGAAATTGGTCGAAATAGAGGATTCTGAGTAGGAGAAAAAGTCTGTAAAAATGGCAATTTTGGTCACATTGAGGCTTTAAAAAGTAGTTATTAAACATGAGGCACAATCCAAATGACATTCAATCAATTTTTCTACAGTCCAAAAAATAAATTTTCTGATGAAAAACGAGGACCCGTGACCTGTCGAACTTTCTCCAGATGGTCATAAATGGAAATTTTTTAATGGTACATTTTTTGACTGTAAATGACTATTGCATGTGAATTATCACTTTTGGAACTAAAACAAGAGTGTTTAGAGTCATTTTAATGCCTGAAATTGGTCGAAATAGAAGCTTCTGAAAGGAGAAAAAAGTCTGTAAAAATGGCAATTTTGTTCACATTGAGGCTTTAAAAGGTAGTTAATCAACATGAGGCACAATCCAAATTACATTTTCAATCAATTTTTCTACAGTCCAAAAAATAAATTTTCTGATGATAAACGAGGACCCGTGACCTGTCGAACTTTCTACAGATGGTCAGAAATGGTAATTTTTTAATGTTGAATTTTTGGACTGTAAATGACTATTGCATGTGAATTATCACTTTTGGAACTAAAACAAGAGTGTTTAGAGTCATTTTAATGCCTGAAATTGGTCGAAATAGAAGCTTCTGAGTAGGAGAAAAAGTCTGTAAAAATGGCAATTTTGGTCACATTGAGGCGTTAAAAAGTAGTTATTCAACATGAGGCACAATCCAAATGACATTTTCAATCAATTTTTCTACAGTCCAAAAAATAAATTTTCTGAGGAAAAACGAGGACCCGTGACCTCTCGAACTTTCTCCAGATGGTCAGAAATGGTAATTTTTAAATGTTTAATTTTTTGACTGTAAATGACTATTGCACGTGAATTATCACTTTTGGAACTAAAACAAGAGTGTTTAGAGTCATTTTAATGTCTGAAATTGGTCAAAATAGAAGCTTCTGAGTAGGAGAAAAAGTCTGTAAAAATGGCAATTTTGGTCACATTGAGGCTTTAAAAAGTAGTTATTCAACATGAGGCACAATCCAAATGACATTTTCAATCAATTTTTCTACAGTCCAAAAAAACCCATTTCTGATGAAAAACGAGGACCCGTGACCTGTCGAACTTTCTCCAGATGGTCATAAATGGAAATTTTTTAATGGTACATTTTTTGACTGTAAATGACTATTGCATGTGAATTATCACTTTTGGAACTAAAACAAGAGTGTTTAGAGTCATTTTAATGCCTGAAATTGGTCGAAATAGAAGCTTCTGAGTAGGAGAAAAAGTCTGTAAAAATGGCAATTTTGGTCACATTGAGGCTTTAAAAAGTAGTTATTAAACATGAGGCACAATCCAAATGACATTCTCAATCAATTTTTCTACAGTCCAAAAAATAAATTTTCTGATGAAAAACCAGGACCCGTGATCTGTCGAACCTTCTCCAGATGGTCAGAAATGGTAATTTTTAAATGTTTAATTTATTTACTGTAAATGACTATTGCATGTGAATTATCACTTTTGGAACTAAAACAAGAGTGTTTAGAGTCATTTTAATGCCTGAAATTGGTCGAAATAGAAGCTTCTGAGTAGGAGAAAAAGTCTGTAAAAATGGCAATTTTGGTCACATTGAGGCTTTAAAAAGTAGTTATTAAACATGAGGCACAATCCAAATGACATTTTCAATCAATTTTTCTACAGTCCAAAAAATAAATTTTCTGATGAAAAACGAGGACCCGTGACCTGTCGAACGTTCTCCAGATGGTCAGAAATGGTAATTTTTTTATGTTAAATGTTTCGACTGTAAATGACTAATGCATGTGAATTATCACTTTTGGAACTTTAATAAGAGTGTTTAGAGTCATTTTAATGCCTGAAATTGGTCGAAATAAAAGCTTCTGAGTAGGAGAAAAAGTCTGTAAAAATGGCAATTTTTGTCACATTGAGGCTTTAAAAAGTAGTTATTCAACATGAGGCACAATCCAAATGACATTTTGAATCAATTTTTCTACAGTCCAAAAAATAAATTTTCTGATGAAAAAACGATGACCCGTGACCTGTTGAACTTTCTCAAGATGGTCAGAATTGGAAATTATTTAATGTTTACTTTTCTGACTGTAAATGACTATTGCATGTGAATTATCACTTTTGGAACTAAAACAAGAGTGTTTAGAGTCATTTTAATGCCTGAAATTGGTCGAAATAGAAGCTTCTGAGTAGGAGAAAAAGTCTGTGAAAATGGCAATTTTGGTCACATTGAGGCCTTAAAAAGTAGTTATTCAACACGAGCCACAATCCAAATGACATTTTCAATCAATTTTTCTACAGTTCAAAAAATTAATTTTCTGATGAAAAACGAGGACCCGTGACCTGTCGAACTTTCTCCAGATGGTCAGAAATGGTAATTTTTTTATGTTAAATGTTTCGACTGTAAATGACTATTGCATGTGAATTATCCCTTTTGGAACTTTAATAAGAGTGTTTAGAGTCATTTTAATGCCTGAAATTGGTCTAAATAAAAGCTTCTGAGTAGGAGAAAAAGTCTGTAAAAATGGCAATTTTGGTCACATTGAGGCTTTAAAAAGTAGTTATTCAACATGGGGCACAATCCAAATGACATTTTCAATCAATTTTTCTACAGTCCAAAAAAATCAATATTCTGATGAAAAAACGATGACCCGTCACCTGTCGAACTTTCTCCAGATCATCAGAAATTGTAATTTTTTAATGTTTAAGTTTTTTGACTGTAAATGACTATTGCATGTGAATCATCACTTTTGGAACTAAAACAAGAGTGTTTAGAGTCATTTTAATGTCTGAAATTGGTCGAAATAGAAGCTTCTGAGTAGGAGAAAAAGTCTGTAAAAATGGCAATTTTGATCACATTGAGGCTTCAAAAAGTAGTTATTCAACATGAGGCACAATCCAAATGACATTTTCAATCAATTTTTCTACAGTCCAAAAAATAAATTTTCTGATCAAAAACGAGGACCCGTGACCTGTCGAACTTTCTCCAGATGGTCAGAAATGGTAATTTTTTAATGGTACATTTTTTGACTGTAAATGACTATTGCATGTGAATTATCACTTTTGGAACTAAAACAAGAGTGTTTAGAGTCATTTTAATGCCTGAAATTGGTCGAAATAGAAGCTTCTGAAAGGAGAAAAAAGTCTGTAAAAATGGCAATTTTGTTCACATTGAGGCTTTAAAAGGTAGTTAATCAACATGAGGCACAATCCAAATTACATTTTCAATCAATTTATCTACAGTCCAAAAAATAAATTTTCTGATGATAAACGAGGACCCGTGACCTGTCGAACTTTCTACAGATGGTCAGAAATGGTAATTTTTTAATGTTGAATTTTTGGACTGTAAATGACTATTGCATGTGAAGTATCACTTTTGGAACTAAAACAAGAGTGTTTAGAGTCATTTTAATGTCTGAAATTGGTCAAAATAGAAGCTTCTGAGTAGGAGAAAAAGTCTGTAAAAATGGCAATTTTGGTCACATTGAGGCGTTAAAAAGTAGTTATTCAACATGAGGCACAATCCAAATGACATTTTCAATCAATTTTTCTACAGTCCAAAAAATAAATTTTCTGAGGAAAAACGAGGACCCGTGACCTCTCGAACTTTCTCCAGATGGTCAGAAATGGTAATTTTTAAATGTTTAATTTTTTGACTGTAAATGACTATTGCATGTGAATTATCACTTTTGGAACTAAAACAAGAGTGTTTAGAGTCATTTTAATGTCTGAAATTGGTCAAAATAGAAGCTTCTGAGTAGGAGAAAAAGTCTGTAAAAATGGCAATTTTGGTCACATTGAGGCTTTAAAAAGTAGTTATTCAACAAGGGGCACAATCCAAATGACATTTTCAATCAATTTTTCTACAGTCCAAAAAAAACCATTTCTGATGAAAAACGAGGACCCGTGACCTGTCGAACTTTCTCCAGATGGTCATAAATGGAAATTTTTTAATGGTACATTTTTTGACTGTAAATGACTATTGTATGTGAATTATCACTTTTGGAACTAAAACAAGAGTGTTTAGAGTCATTTTAATGCCTGAAATTGGTCGAAATAGAAGCTTCTGAGTAGGAGAAAAAGTCTGTAAAAATGGCAATTTTGGTCACATTGAGGCTTTAAAAAGTAGTTATTAAACATGAGGCACAATCCAAATGGCATTCTCAATCAATTTTTCTACAGTCCAAAAAATAAATTTTCTGATGAAAAACCAGGACCCGTGACCTGTCGAACCTTCTCCAGATGGTCAGAAATGGTAATTTTTAAATGTTTAATTTATTTACTGTAAATGACTATTGCATGTGAATTATCACTTTTGGAACTAAAACAAGAGTGTTTAGAACCATTTTAATGCCTGAAATTGGTCGAAATAGAAGCTTCTGAGTAGGAGAAAAAGTCTGTAAAAATGGCAATTTTGGTCACATTGAGGCATTAAAAAGTAGTTATTCAACATGAGGCACAATCCAAATGACATTTTCAATCAATTTTTCTACAGTCCAAAAAATAAATTTTCTGACGAAAAACGAGTACCTGTTGAACTTTCTCCAGATGGTCAGAAATGGTAATTTTTAAATGTTTAATTTTTTTACTGTAAATGACTATTGCATGTGAATTATCACTTTTGGAATTAAAAAAAAGAGTGTTTAGAGTCATTTTAATGCCTGAAATTGGTCGAAATAGAAGCTTCTGAGTAGGAGAAAAAGTCTGTAAAAATGGCAATTTTGGTCACATTGAGGCTTTAAAAAGTAGTTATTAAACATGAGGCACAATCCAAATGACATTTTCAATCAATTTTTCTACAGTCCAAAAAATAAATTTTCTGATGAAAAACGAGGACCCGTGACCTGTCGAACGTTCTCCAGATGGTCAGAAATGGTAATTTTTTTATGTTAAATGTTTCGACTGTAAATGACTAATGCATGTGAATTATCACTTTTGGAACTTTAATAAGAGTGTTTAGAGTCATTTTAATGCCTGAAATTGGTCGAAATAAAAGCTTCTGAGTAGGAGAAAAAGTCTGTAAAAATGGCAATTTTTGTCACATTGAGGCTTTAAAAAGTAGTTATTCAACATGAGGCACAATCCAAATGACATTTTGAATCAATTTTTCTACAGTCCAAAAAATAAATTTTCTGATGAAAAAACGATGACCCGTGACCTGTTGAACTTTCTCAAGATGGTCAGAATTGGAAATTATTTAATGTTTACTTTTCTGACTGTAAATGACTATTGCATGTGAATTATCACTTTTGGAACTAAAACAAGAGTGTTTAGAGTCATTTTAATGCCTGAAATTGGTCGAAATAGAAGCTTCTGAGTAGGAGAAAAAGTCTGTGAAAATGGCAATTTTGGTCACATTGAGGCCTTAAAAAGTAGTTATTCAACACGAGCCACAATCCAAATGACATTTTCAATCAATTTTTCTACAGTTCAAAAAATTAATTTTCTGATGAAAAACGAGGACCCGTGACCTGTCGAACTTTCTCCAGATGGTCAGAAATGGTAATTTTTTTATGTTAAATGTTTCGACTGTAAATGACTATTGCATGTGAATTATCCCTTTTGGAACTTTAATAAGAGTGTTTAGAGTCATTTTAATGCCTGAAATTGGTCGAAATAGAAGCTTCTGAGTAGGAGAAAAAGGTCTGTAAAAATGGCAATTTTGGTCACATTGAGGCTTTAAAAGGTAGTTAATCAACATGAGGCACAATCCAAATTACATTTTCAATCAATTTTTCTACAGTCCAAAAAATACATTTTCTGATGATAAATGAGGACCCGTGACCTGTCGAACTTTCTCCAGATGGGCAGAAATGGAAATTTTTTCATGTTTAATTTTTTGACTGTAAATGACTATTGCATGTGAATTATCACTTTTGGAACTAAAACAAGAGTGTTTAGAGTCATTTTAATGCCTGAAATTGGTCAAAATAGAAGCTTCTGAGTAGGAGAAAAAGCCTGTAAAAATGGCAGTTTTGGTCACATTGAGGCTTTAAAAAGTAGTTATTCAACATGAGGCACAATCCAAATGACATTTTCAATCAATTTTTCTACAGTCCAAAAAATAAATTTTCTGAGGAAAAACGAGGACCCGTGACCTCTCGAACTTTCTCCAGATGGTCAGAAATGGTAATTTTTAAATGTTTAATTTTTTGACTGTAAATGACTATTGCATGTGAATTATCACTTTTGGAACTAAAACAAGAGTGTTTAGAGTCATTTTAATGTCTGAAATTGGTCAAAATAGAAGCTTCTGAGTAGGAGAAAAAGTCTGTAAAAATGGCAATTTTGGTCACATTGAGGCTTTAAAAAGTAGTTATTCAACATGAGGCACAATCCAAGTGACATTTTCAATCAATTTTTCTACAGTCCCAAAAAAACCATTTCTGATGAAAAACGAGGACCCGTGACCTGTCGAACTTTCTCCAGATGGTCATAAATGGAAATTTTTTAATGGTACATTTTTTGACTGTAAATGACTATTGCATGTGAATTATCACTTTTGGAACTAAAACAAGAGTGTTTAGAGTCATTTTAATGCCTGAAATTGGTCGAAATAGAAGCTTCTGAGTAGGAGAAAAAGTCTGTAAAAATGGCAATTTTGGTCACATTGAGGCTTTAAAAAGTAGTTATTAAACATGAGGCACAATCCAAATGACATTTTCAATCAATTTTTCTACAGTCCAAAAAATTAATTTTCTGATGAAAAACGAGGACCCGTGACCTGTCGAACCTTCTCCAGATGGTCAGAAATGGTAATTTTTAAATGTTTAATTTTTTGACTGTAAATGACTATTGCATGTGAATTATCACTTTTGGAACTAAAAAAAGAGTGTTTAGAGTCATTTTAATGCCTGAAATTGGTCGAAATAGAAGCTTCTGAGTAGGAGAAAAAGTCTGCAAAAATGGCAATTTTGGTCACATTGAGGCTTTAAAAAGTAGTTATTCAACATGAGGCACAATCCAAATGACATTTTCCATCAATTTTTCTACAGTCCAAAAAAAAAATGTTCTGATGAAAAACGAGGACCCGTGGCGTGTCAAACTTTCTCCAGATGGTCAGAAATGGAAATTTTTTAATGGTACATTTTTTGACTGTAAATGACTATTGCATGTGAATTATCACTTTTGGAACTAAAACAAGAGTGTTTAGAGTCATTTTAATGTCTGAAATTGGTCAAAATAGAAGCTTCTGAGTAGGAGAAAAAGTCTGTAAAAATGGCAATTTTGGTCACATTGAGGCTTTAAAAAGTAGTTATTCAACATGAGGCACAATCCAAATGACATTTTCAATCAATTTTTCTACAGTTCAAAAAATCAATTTTCTGATGAAAAACGAGGACCCGTGACTGTCGAACTTTCTCCAGATGGTCAGAAATGGAAATTTTTTAATGGTACATTTTTTGACTGTAAATGACTATTGCATGTGAATTATCACTTTTGGAACTAAAACAAGAGTGTTTAGAGTCATTTTAATGCCTGAAAATTGGTCGAAATAGAAGCTTCTGAGTAGGAGAAAAAGTCTGTAAAAATGGCAATTTTGGTCACATTGAGGCTTTAAAAAGTAGTTATTCAACATGAGGCACAATCCAAATGAAATTTCAATCAATTTTTCTACAGTCCAAAAAATCAATTTTCTGATGAAAAACGAGGACAGATGACCTCCTTCTCCAGATGGTCAGAAATGGTAATTTTTTAATGTTTAATTTTTTGACTGTAAATGACTATTGCATGTGAATTGTCACTTTTGGAACTAAAACAAGAGTGTTTAGAGTCATTTTAATGCCTGAAATTGGTCGAAATAGAAGCTTCTGAGTAGGAGAAAAAGGTCTGTAAAAATGGCAATTTTGGTCACATTGAGGCTTTAAAAGGTAGTTAATCAACATGAGGCACAATCCAAATTACATTTTCAATCAATTTTTCTACAGTCCAAAAAATACATTTTCTGATGATAAATGAGGACCCGTGACCTGTCGAACTTTCTCCAGATGGGCAGAAATGGACATTTTTTCATGTTTAATTTTTTTACTGTAAATGACTATTGCATGTGAATTATCACTTTTGGAACTAAAACAAGAGTGTTTAGAGTCATTTTAATGCCTGAAATTGGTCAAAATAGAAGCTTCTGAGTAGGAGAAAAAGCCTGTAAAAATGGCAGTTTTGGTCACATTGAGGCTTTAAAAAGTAGTTATTCAACATGAGGCACAATCCAAATGACATTTTCAATCAATTTTTCTACAGTCCAAAAAATAAATTTTCTGATGCAAAACGAGTTCCCATGACCTGTCGAACTTCCTCCAGATGGTCAGAAATGGTAATTTTTTAATGTTTAATTTTTTGACTGTAAATGACTATTGCATGTGAATTATCACTTTTGGAACTAAAATAAGTGTGTTTAGAGTTATTTTAATGCCTGAAATTGGTCGAAATAGAGGATTCTGAGTAGGAGAAAAAGTCTGTAAAAATGGCAATTTTGGTCACATGGAGGCTTTAAAAAGTAGTTATTCAACACGAGGCACAATCCAATAACATTTTCAATCAATTTTTCTACAGTCCAAAAAAAAAATGTTCTGATGAAAAACGAGGACCCGTGACCTGTCGAACTTTCTCCAGATGGCCAGAAATGGAAATTTTTTAATGGTACATTTTTTGACTGTAAATGACTATTGCATGTGAATTATCACATTTTGGAAAAAAAGAGTGTTTAGAGTCATTTTAATGCCTGAAATTGGTCGAAGTAGAAGCTTCTGAGTAGTAGAAAAAGTCTGTAAAAATGGCAATTTTGGTCACATTGAGGCTTTAAAAAGTAGTTATTCAAAATGAGGCACAATCTAAATGACTTTTCAATCAATTTTTCTACAGTCCAAAAAAATTAATTTTCTGATGAAAAACGAGTACCCGTGACCTGTCGAACTTCCTCCAGATGGTCAGAAATGGTAATTTTTTAATGTTTAATTTTTTGACTGTAAATGACTATTGCATGTGAATTATCACTTTTGGAACTAAAATAAGTGTGTTTAGAGTCATTTTAATGCCTGAAATTGGTTGAAATAGAGGATTCTGTGTAGGAGAAAAAGTCTGTAAAAATGGCAATTTTGGTCACATTGAGGCTTTAAAAAGTAGTTATTCAACATGAGGCACAATCCAAATGACATTTTCAATCAATTTTTCTACAGTCCAAAAAAAACATTTCTGATGAAAAACGAGGACCCGTGACCTGTCGAACTTTCTCCAGATGGTCATAAATGGAAATTTTTTAATGGTACATTTTTTGACTGTAAATGACTATTGCATGTGAATTATCACTTTTGGGACTAAAACAAGAGTGTTTAGAGTCATTTTAATGTCTGAAATTGGTCAAAATAGAAGCTTCTGAGTAGGAGAAAAAGTCTGTAAAAATGGCAATTTTGGTCACATGGAGGCTTTAAAAAGTAGTTATTCAACATGAGGCACAATCCAAATGACATTTTCAATCAATTTTTCTACAGTCCAAAAAATACATTTTCTGATGAAAAACGAGGACCCGTGACCTGTCGATCTTTCTCCAGATGGTCAGAAATGGAAATTTTTTAATGGTACATTTTTTGACTATAAATGACTATTGCATGTGAATTATCACTTTTGGAACTAAAACAAGAGTGTTTAGAGTCATTTTAATGCCTGAAATTGGTCGAAATAGAAGCTTCTGAGTAGGAGAAAAAGTCTGTAAAAATGGCAATTTTGGTCACATTGAGGCTTTAAAAAGTAGTTATTCAACATGAGGCACAATCCAAATGACATTTTCAATCAATTTTTCTACAGTTCAAAAAATCAATTTTCTGATGAAAAACGAGGACCCGTGACTGTCGAACTTTCTCCAGATGGTCAGAAATTGTAAGTTTTTTAATGTTGAATTTTTGGACTGTAAATGACTATTGCATGTGAATTATCACTTTTGGAACTAAAACAAGAGTGTTTAGAGTCATTTTAATGCATGAAATTGGTCGAAATAGAAGCTTCTGAGTAGGAGAAAAAGTCTGTAAAAATGGCAATTTTGGTCACATTGAGGCTTTAAAAAGTAGTTATTCAACATGAGGCACAATCCAAATGAAATTTCAATCAATTTTTCTACAGTCCAAAAAATCAATTTTCTGATGAAAAACGAGGACAGATGACCTCCTTCTCCAGATGGTCAGAAATGGTAATTTTTTAATGTTTAATTTTTTGACTGTAAATGACTATTGCATGTGAATTGTCACTTTTGGAACTAAAACAAGAGTGTTTAGAGTCATTTTAATGCCTGAAATTGGTCGAAATAGAAGCTTTTGAGTAGGAGAAAAAGGTCTGTAAAAATGGCAATTTTGGTCACATTGAGGCTTTAAAAGGTAGTTAATCAACATGAGGCACAATCCAAATGACATTTTCAATCAATTTTTCTACAGTAAAAAAAAAAAAATTCTGAGGAAAAACGAGGACCCGTGACCTCTCGAACTTTCTCCAGATGGTCAGAAATGGTAATTTTTAAATGTTTAATTTTTTGACTGTAAATGACTATTGCATGTGAATTATCACTTTTGGAACTAAAATAAGTGTGTTTAGAGTTATTTTAATGCCTGAAATTGGTCGAAATAGAGGATTCTGAGTAGGAGAAAAAGTCTGTAAAAATGGCAATTTTGGTCACATGGAGGCTTTAAAAAGTAGTTATTCAACATGAGGCACAATCCAATAACATTTTCAATCAATTTTTCTACAGTCCAAAAAAAAAATGTTCTGATGAAAAACGAGGACCCGTGACCTGTCGAACTTTCTCCAGATGGCCAGAAATGGAAATTTTTTAATGGTACATTTTTTGACTGTAAATGACTATTGCATGTGAATTATCACATTTTGGAAAAAAAGAGTGTTTAGAGTCATTTTAATGCCTGAAATTGGTCGAAGTAGAAGCTTCTGAGTAGTAGAAAAAGTCTGTAAAAATGGCAATTTTGGTCACATTGAGGCTTTAAAAAGTAGTTATTCAAAATGAGGCACAATCTAAATGACTTTTCAATCAATTTTTCTACAGTCCAAAAAAATTAATTTTCTGATGAAAAACGAGTACCCGTGACCTGTCGAACTTCCTCCAGATGGTCAGAAATGGTAATTTTTAATGTTTAATTTTTTGACTGTAAATGACTATTGCATGTGAATTATCACTTTTGGAACTAAAATAAGTGTGTTTAGAGTCATTTTAATGCCTGAAATTGGTCGAAATAGAGGATTCTGAGTAGGAGAAAAAGTCTGTAAAAATGGCAATTTTGGTCACATTGAGGCTTTAAAAAGTAGTTATTAAACATGAGGCACAATCCAAATGACATTTTCAATCAATTTTTTTACAGTCCAAAAAATAAATTTTCTGATGAAAAACGAGGACCCGTGACCTGTCGAACTTTCTCCAGATGGTCAGAAATGGTAATTTTTAAATGTTTAATTTTTTGACTGTAAATGACTATTGCATGTGAATTATCACTTTTGGAACTAAAATAAGTGTGTTTAGAGTCATTTTAATGCCTGAAATTGGTCGAAATAGAAGCTTCTGAGTAGGAGAAAAAGTCTGCAAAAATGGCAATTTTGGTCACATTGAGGCTTTAAAAAGTAGTTATTCAACATGAGGCACAATCCAAATGACATTTTCCATCAATTTTTCTACAGTCCAAAAAAAAAATGTTCTGATGAAAAACGAGGACCCGTGGCGTGTCAAACTTTCTCCAGATGGTCAGAAATGGAAATTTTTTAATGGTACATTTTTTGACTGTAAATGACTATTGCATGTGAATTATCACTTTTGGAACTAAAACAAGAGTGTTTAGAGTCATTTTAATGTCTGAAATTGGTCAAAATAGAAGCTTCTGAGTAGGAGAAAAAGTCTGTAAAAATGGCAATTTTGGTCACATTGAGGCTTTAAAAAGTAGTTATTCAACATGAGGCACAATCCAAATGACATTTTCAATCAATTTTTCTACAGTTCAAAAAATCAATTTTCTGATGAAAAACGAGGACCCGTGACTGTCGAACTTTCTCCAGATGGTCAGAAATTGTAAGTTTTTTAATGTTGAATTTTTGGACTGTAAATGACTATTGCATGTGAATTATCACTTTTGGAACTAAAACAAGAGTGTTTAGAGTCATTTTAATGCCTGAAAATTGGTCGAAATAGAAGCTTCTGAGTAGGAGAAAAAGTCTGTAAAAATGGCAATTTTGGTCACATTGAGGCTTTAAAAAGTAGTTATTCAACATGAGGCACAATCCAAATGAAATTTCAATCAATTTTTCTACAGTCCAAAAAATCAATTTTCTGATGAAAAACGAGGACAGATGACCTCCTTCTCCAGATGGTCAGAAATGGTAATTTTTTAATGTTTAATTTTTTGACTGTAAATGACTATTGCATGTGAATTGTCACTTTTGGAACTAAAACAAGAGTGTTTAGAGTCATTTTAATGCCTGAAATTGGTCGAAATAGAAGCTTCTGAGTAGGAGAAAAAGGTCTGTAAAAATGGCAATTTTGGTCACATTGAGGCTTTAAAAGGTAGTTAATCAACATGAGGCACAATCCAAATTACATTTTCAATCAATTTTTCTACAGTCCAAAAAATACATTTTCTGATGATAAATGAGGACCCGTGACCTGTCGAACTTTCTCCAGATGGGCAGAAATGGACATTTTTTCATGTTTAATTTTTTGACTGTAAATGACTATTGCATGTGAATTATCACTTTTGGAACTAAAACAAGAGTGTTTAGAGTCATTTTAATGCCTGAAATTGGTCAAAATAGAAGCTTCTGAGTAGGAGAAAAAGCCTGTAAAAATGGCAGTTTTGGTCACATTGAGGCTTTAAAAAGTAGTTATTCAACATGAGGCACAATCCAAATGACATTTTCAATCAATTTTTCTACAGTCCAAAAAATAAATTTTCTGATGCAAAACGAGTTCCCATGACCTGTCGAACTTCCTCCAGATGGTCAGAAATGGTAATTTTTTAATGTTTAATTTTTTGACTGTAAATGACTATTGCATGTGAATTATCACTTTTGGAACTAAAATAAGTGTGTTTAGAGTTATTTTAATGCCTGAAATTGGTCGAAATAGAGGATTCTGAGTAGGAGAAAAAGTCTGTAAAAATGGCAATTTTGGTCACATGGAGGCTTTAAAAAGTAGTTATTCAACACGAGGCACAATCCAATAACATTTTCAATCAATTTTTCTACAGTCCAAAAAAAAAATGTTCTGATGAAAAACGAGGACCCGTGACCTGTCGAACTTTCTCCAGATGGCCAGAAATGGAAATTTTTTAATGGTACATTTTTTGACTGTAAATGACTATTGCATGTGAATTATCACATTTTGGAAAAAAAGAGTGTTTAGAGTCATTTTAATGCCTGAAATTGGTCGAAGTAGAAGCTTCTGAGTAGTAGAAAAAGTCTGTAAAAATGGCAATTTTGGTCACATTGAGGCTTTAAAAAGTAGTTATTCAAAATGAGGCACAATCTAAATGACTTTTCAATCAATTTTTCTACAGTCCAAAAAAATTAATTTTCTGATGAAAAACGAGTACCCGTGACCTGTCGAACTTCCTCCAGATGGTCAGAAATGGTAATTTTTTAATGTTTAATTTTTTGACTGTAAATGACTATTGCATGTGAATTATCACTTTTGGAACTAAAATAAGTGTGTTTAGAGTCATTTTAATGCCTGAAATTGGTCGAAATAGAGGATTCTGAGTAGGAGAAAAAGTCTGTAAAAATGGCAATTTTGGTCACATTGAGGCTTTAAAAAGTAGTTATTCAACATGAGGCACAATCCAAATGACATTTTCAATCAATTTTTCTACAGTCCAAAAAAAACATTTCTGATGAAAAACGAGGACCCGTGACCTGTCGAACTTTCTCCAGACGGTCATAAATGGAAATTTTTTAATGGTACATTTTTTGACTGTAAATGACTATTGCATGTGAATTATCACTTTTGGGACTAAAACAAGAGTGTTTAGAGTCATTTTAATGTCTGAAATTGGTCAAAATAGAAGCTTCTGAGTAGGAGAAAAAGTCTGTAAAAATGGCAATTTTGGTCACATGGAGGCTTTAAAAAGTAGTTATTCAACATGAGGCACAATCCAAATGACATTTTCAATCAATTTTTCTACAGTCCAAAAAATACATTTTCTGATGAAAAACGAGGACCCGTGACCTGTCGATCTTTCTCCAGATGGTCAGAAATGGAAATTTTTTAATGGTACATTTTTTGACTATAAATGACTATTGCATGTGAATTATCACTTTTGGAACTAAAACAAGAGTGTTTAGAGTCATTTTAATGCCTGAAATTGGTCGAAATAGAAGCTTCTGAGTAGGAGAAAAAGTCTGTAAAAATGGCAATTTTGGTCACATTGAGGCTTTAAAAAGTAGTTATTCAACATGAGGCACAATCCAAATGACATTTTCCATCAATTTGTCTACAGTCCAAAAAAAAATGTTCTGATGAAAAACAAGGACCCGTGACCTGTCGGACTTTCTCCAGATGGTCAGAAATGGAAATTTTTTAATGGTACATTTTTTGACTGTAAATGACTATTGCATGTGAATTATCACTTTTGGAACTAAAACAAGAGTGTTTAGAGTCATTTTAATGTCTGAAATTGGTCAAAATAGAAGCTTCTGAGTAGGAGAAAAAGTCTGTAAAAATGGCAATTTTGGTCACATTGAGGCTTTAAAAAGTAGTTATTCAACATGAGGCACAATCCAAATGACATTTTCAATCAATTTTTCTACAGTTCAAAAAATCAATTTTCTGATGAAAAACGAGGACCCGTGACTGTCGAACTTTCTCCAGATGGTCAGAAATTGTAAGTTTTTTAATGTTGAATTTTTGGACTGTAAATGACTATTGCATGTGAATTATCACTTTTGGGACTAAAACAAGAGTGTTTAGAGTCATTTTAATGCATGAAATTGGTCGAAATAGAAGCTTCTGAGTAGGAGAAAAAGTCTGTAAAAATGGCAATTTTGGTCACATTGAGGCTTTAAAAAGTAGTTATTCAACATGAGGCACAATCCAAATGAAATTTCAATCAATTTTTCTACAGTCCAGCAAATCAATTTTCTGATGAAAAACGAGGACAGATGACCTCCTTCTCCAGATGGTCAGAAATGGTAATTTTTTAATGTTTAATTTTTTGACTGTAAATGACTATTGCATGTGAATTGTCACTTTTGGAACTAAAACAAGAGTGTTTAGAGTCATTTTAATGCCTGAAATTGGTCGAAATAGAAGCTTTTGAGTAGGAGAAAAAGGTCTGTAAAAATGGCAATTTTGGTCACATTGAGGCTTTAAAAGGTAGTTAATCAACATGAGGCACAATCCAAATTACATTTTCAATCAATTTTTCTACAGTCCAAAAAATACATTTTCTGATGATAAATGAGGACCCGTGACCTGTCGAACTTTCTCCAGATGGGCAGAAATGGACATTTTTTCATGTTTAATTTTTTGACTGTAAATGACTATTGCATGTGAATTATCACTTTTGGAACTAAAACAAGAGTGTTTAGAGTCATTTTAATGCCTGAAATTGGTCAAAATAGAAGCTTCTGAGTAGGAGAAAAAGCCTGTAAAAATGGCAGTTTTGGTCACATTGAGGCTTTAAAAAGTAGTTATTCAACATGAGGCACAATCCAAATGACATTTTCAATCAATTTTTCTACAGTCCAAAAAATAAATTTTCTGATGCAAAACGAGTTCCCATGACCTGTCGAACTTCCTCCAGATGGTCAGAAATGGTAATTTTTTAATGTTTAATTTTTTGACTGTAAATGACTATTGCATGTGAATTATCACTTTTGGAACTAAAATAAGTGTGTTTAGAGTTATTTTAATGCCTGAAATTGGTCGAAATAGAGGATTCTGAGTAGGAGAAAAAGTCTGTAAAAATGGCAATTTTGGTCACATGGAGGCTTTAAAAAGTAGTTATTCAACACGAGGCACAATCCAATAACATTTTCAATCAATTTTTCTACAGTCCAAAAAAAAAATGTTCTGATGAAAAACGAGGACCCGTGACCTGTCGAACTTTCTCCAGATGGCCAGAAATGGAAATTTTTTAATGGTACATTTTTTGACTGTAAATGACTATTGCATGTGAATTATCACATTTTGGAAAAAAAGAGTGTTTAGAGTCATTTTAATGCCTGAAATTGGTCGAAGTAGAAGCTTCTGAGTAGTAGAAAAAGTCTGTAAAAATGGCAATTTTGGTCACATTGAGGCTTTAAAAAGTAGTTATTCAAAATGAGGCACAATCTAAATGACTTTTCAATCAATTTTTCTACAGTCCAAAAAAATTAATTTTCTGATGAAAAACGAGTACCCGTGACCTGTCGAACTTCCTCCAGATGGTCAGAAATGGTAATTTTTTAATGTTTAATTTTTTGACTGTAAATGACTATTGCATGTGAATTATCACTTTTGGAACTAAAATAAGTGTGTTTAGAGTCATTTTAATGCCTGAAATTGGTCGAAATAGAGGATTCTGAGTAGGAGAAAAAGTCTGTAAAAATGGCAATTTTGGTCACATTGAGGCTTTAAAAAGTAGTTATTCAACATGAGGCACAATCCAAATGACATTTTCAATCAATTTTTCTACAGTCCAAAAAAAACATTTCTGATGAAAAACGAGGACCCGTGACCTGTCGAACTTTCTCCAGATGGTCATAAATGGAAATTTTTTAATGGTACATTTTTTGACTGTAAATGACTATTGCATGTGAATTATCACTTTTGGGACTAAAACAAGAGTGTTTAGAGTCATTTTAATGTCTGAAATTGGTCAAAATAGAAGCTTCTGAGTAGGAGAAAAAGTCTGTAAAAATGGCAATTTTGGTCACATGGAGGCTTTAAAAAGTAGTTATTCAACATGAGGCACAATCCAAATGACATTTTCAATCAATTTTTCTACAGTCCAAAAAATAAATTTTCTGATGAAAAACGAGGACCCGTGACCTGTCGATCTTTCTCCAGATGGTCAGAAATGGAAATTTTTTAATGGTACATTTTTTGACTATAAATGACTATTGCATGTGAATTATCACTTTTGGAACTAAAACAAGAGTGTTTAGAGTCATTTTAATGTCTGAAATTGGTCAAAATAGAAGCTTCTGAGTAGGAGAAAAAGTCTGTAAAAATGGCAATTTTGGTCACATTGAGGCTTTAAAAAGTAGTTATTCAACATGAGGCACAATCCAAATGACATTTTCAATCAATTTTTCTACAGTTCAAAAAATCAATTTTCTGATGAAAAACGAGGACCCGTGACTGTCGAACTTTCTCCAGATGGTCAGAAATTGTAAGTTTTTTAATGTTGAATTTTTGGACTGTAAATGACTATTGCATGTGAATTATCACTTTTGGAACTAAAACAAGAGTGTTTAGAGTCATTTTAATGCATGAAATTGGTCGAAATAGAAGCTTCTGAGTAGGAGAAAAAGTCTGTAAAAATGGCAATTTTGGTCACATTGAGGCTTTAAAAAGTAGTTATTCAACATGAGGCACAATCCAAATGAAATTTCAATCAATTTTTCTACAGTCCAAAAAATCAATTTTCTGATGAAAAACGAGGACAGATGACCTCCTTCTCCAGATGGTCAGAAATGGTAATTTTTTAATGTTTAATTTTTTGACTGTAAATGACTATTGCATGTGAATTGTCACTTTTGGAACTAAAACAAGAGTGTTTAGAGTCATTTTAATGCCTGAAATTGGTCGAAATAGAAGCTTTTGAGTAGGAGAAAAAGGTCTGTAAAAATGGCAATTTTGGTCACATTGAGGCTTTAAAAGGTAGTTAATCAACATGAGGCACAATCCAAATGACATTTTCAATCAATTTTCTAGAGTCAAAAAAAAAAAAAATTCTGAGGAAAAACGAGGACCCGTGACCTCTCGAACTTTCTCCAGATGGTCAGAAATGGTAATTTTTAAATGTTTAATTTTTTGACTGTAAATGACTATTGCATGTGAATTATCACTTTTGGAACTAAAACAAGAGTGTTTAGAGTCATTTTAATGCCTGAAATTGGTCAAAATAGAAGCTTCTGAGTAGGAGAAAAAGCCTGTAAAAATGGCAGTTTTGGTCACATTGAGGCTTTAAAAAGTAGTTATTCAACATGAGGCACAATCCAAATGACATTTTCAATCAATTTTTCTACAGTCCAAAAAATAAATTTTCTGATGCAAAACGAGTTCCCATGACCTGTCGAACTTCCTCCAGATGGTCAGAAATGGTAATTTTTAATGTTTAATTTTTTGACTGTAAATGACTATTGCATGTGAATTATCACTTTTGGAACTAAAATAAGTGTGTTTAGAGTTATTTTAATGCCTGAAATTGGTCGAAATAGAGGATTCTGAGTAGGAGAAAAAGTCTGTAAAATGGCAATTTTGGTCACATGGAGGCTTTAAAAAGTAGTTATTCAACATGAGGCACAATCCAATAACATTTTCAATCAATTTTTCTACAGTCCAAAAAAAAAATGTTCTGATGAAAAACGAGGACCCGTGACCTGTCGAACTTTCTCCAGATGGCCAGAAATGGAAATTTTTTAATGGTACATTTTTTGACTGTAAATGACTATTGCATGTGAATTATCACATTTTGGAAAAAAAGAGTGTTTAGAGTCATTTTAATGCCTGAAATTGGTCGAAGTAGAAGCTTCTGAGTAGTAGAAAAAGTCTGTAAAAATGGCAATTTTGGTCACATTGAGGCTTTAAAAAGTAGTTATTCAACATGAGGCACAATCCAAATGACATTTTCAATCAATTTTTCTACAGTCCAAAAAAAACATTTCTGATGAAAAACGAGGACCCGTGACCTGTCGAACTTTCTCCAGATGGTCATAAATGGAAATTTTTTAATGGTACATTTTTTGACTGTAAATGACTATTGCATGTGAATTATCACTTTTGGGACTAAAACAAGAGTGTTTAGAGTCATTTTAAATGTCTGAAATTGGTCAAAATAGAAGCTTCTGAGTAGGAGAAAAAGTCTGTAAAAATGGCAATTTTGGTCACATGGAGGCTTAAAAAGTAGTTATTCAACATGAGGCACAATCCAAATGACATTTTCAATCAATTTTTCTACAGTCCAAAAAATACATTTTCTGATGAAAAACGAGGACCCGTGACCTGTCGATCTTTCTCCAGATGGTCAGAAATGGAAATTTTTTAATGGTACATTTTTTGACTATAAATGACTATTGCATGTGAATTATCACTTTTGGAACTAAAACAAGAGTGTTTAGAGTCATTTTAATGCCTGAAATTGGTCGAAATAGAAGCTTCTGAGTAGGAGAAAAAGTCTGTAAAAATGGCAATTTTGGTCACATTGAGGCGTTAAAAAGTAGTTATTCAACATGAGGCACAATCCAAATGACATTTTCCATCAATTTGTCTACAGTCCAAAAAAAAAATGTTCTGATGAAAAACAAGGACCCGTGACCTGTCGGACTTTCTCCAGATGGTCAGAAATGGAAATTTTTTAATGGTACATTTTTTGACTGTAAATGACTATTGCATGTGAATTATCACTTTGGAACTAAAACAAGAGTGTTTAGAGTCATTTTAATGTCTGAAATTGGTCAAAATAGAAGCTTCTGAGTAGGAGAAAAAGTCTGTAAAAATGGCAATTTTGGTCACATTGAGGCTTTAAAAAGTAGTTAATTCAACATGAGGCACAATCCAAATGACATTTTCAATCAATTTTTCTACAGTTCAAAAAATCAATTTTCTGATGAAAAACGAGGACCCGTGACTGTCGAACTTTCTCCAGATGGTCAGAAATTGTAAGTTTTTTAATGTTGAATTTTTGGACTGTAAATGACTATTGCATGTGAATTATCACTTTTGGAACTAAAACAAGAGTGTTTAGAGTCATTTTAATGCATGAAATTGGTCGAAATAGAAGCTTCTGAGTAGGAGAAAAAGTCTGTAAAAATGGCAATTTTGGTCACATTGAGGCTTTAAAAAGTAGTTATTCAACATGAGGCACAATCCAAATGAAATTTCAATCAATTTTTCTACAGTCCAGCAAATCAATTTTCTGATGAAAAACGAGGACAGATGACCTCCTTCTCCAGATGGTCAGAAATGGTAATTTTTTAATGTTTAATTTTTTGACTGTAAATGACTATTGCATGTGAATTGTCACTTTTGGAACTAAAACAAGAGTGTTTAGAGTCATTTTAATGCCTGAAATTGGTCGAAATAGAAGCTTTTGAGTAGGAGAAAAAGGTCTGTAAAAATGGCAATTTTGGTCACATTGAGGCTTTAAAAGGTAGTTAATCAACATGAGGCACAATCCAAATTACATTTTCAATCAATTTTTCTACAGTCCAAAAAATACATTTTCTGATGATAAATGAGGACCCGTGACCTGTCGAACTTTCTCCAGATGGGCAGAAATGGACATTTTTTCATGTTTAATTTTTTGACTGTAAATGACTATTGCATGTGAATTATCACTTTTGGAACTAAAACAAGAGTGTTTAGAGTCATTTTAATGCCTGAAATTGGTCAAAAATAGAAGCTTCTGAGTAGGAGAAAAAGCCTGTAAAAATGGCAGTTTTGGTCACATTGAGGCTTTAAAAAGTAGTTATTCAACATGAGGCACAATCCAAATGACATTTTCAATCAATTTTTCTACAGTCCAAAAAATAAATTTTCTGATGCAAAACGAGTTCCCATGACCTGTCGAACTTCCTCCAGATGGTCAGAAATGGTAATTTTTTAATGTTTAATTTTTTGACTGTAAATGACTATTGCATGTGAATTATCACTTTTGGAACTAAAATAAGTGTGTTTAGAGTTATTTTAATGCCTGAAATTGGTCGAAATAGAGGATTCTGAGTAGGAGAAAAAGTCTGTAAAAATGGCAATTTTGGTCACATGGAGGCTTTAAAAAGTAGTTATTCAACACGAGGCACAATCCAATAACATTTTCAATCAATTTTTCTACAGTCCAAAAAAAAATGTTCTGATGAAAAACGAGGACCCGTGACCTGTCGAACTTTCTCCAGATGGCCAGAAATGGAAATTTTTTAATGGTACATTTTTGACTGTAAATGACTATTGCATGTGAATTATCACATTTTGGAAAAAAAGAGTGTTTAGAGTCATTTTAATGCCTGAAATTGGTCGAAGTAGAAGCTTCTGAGTAGTAGAAAAAGTCTGTAAAAATGGCAATTTTGGTCACTTGAGGCTTTAAAAGTAGTTATTCAAAATGAGGCACAATCTAAATGACTTTTCAATCAATTTTTCTACAGTCCAAAAAAATTAATTTTCTGATGAAAAACGAGTACCCGTGACCTGTCGAACTTCCTCCAGATGGTCAGAAATGGTAATTTTTTAATGTTTAATTTTTTGACTGTAAATGACTATTGCATGTGAATTATCACTTTTGGAACTAAAATAAGTGTGTTTAGAGTCATTTTAATGCCTGAAATTGGTCGAAATAGAGGATTCTGAGTAGGAGAAAAAGTCTGTAAAAATGGCAATTTTGGTCACATTGAGGCTTTAAAAGTAGTTATTCAACATGAGGCACAATCCAAATGACATTTTCAATCAATTTTTCTACAGTCCAAAAAAAACATTTCTGATGAAAAACGAGGACCCGTGACCTGTCGAACTTTCTCCAGATGGTCATAAATGGAAATTTTTTTAATGGTACATTTTTTGACTGTAAATGACTATTGCATGTGAATTATCACTTTTGGGACTAAAACAAGAGTGTTTAGAGTCATTTTAATGTCTGAAATTGGTCAAAATAGAAGCTTCTGAGTAGGAGAAAAAGTCTGTAAAAATGGCAATTTTGGTCACATGGAGGCTTTAAAAAGTAGTTATTCAACATGAGGCACAATCCAAATGACATTTTCAATCAATTTTTCTACAGTCCAAAAATAAATTTTCTGATGAAAAACGAGGACCCGTGACCTGTCGATCTTTCTCCAGATGGTCAGAAATGGAAATTTTTTAATGGTACATTTTTTGACTATAAATGACTATTGCATGTGAATTATCACTTTTGGAACTAAAACAAGAGTGTTTAGAGTCATTTTAATGCCTGAAATTGGTCGAAATAGAAGCTTCTGAGTAGGAGAAAAAGTCTGTAAAAATGGCAATTTTGGTCACATTGAGGCGTTAAAAAGTAGTTATTCAACATGAGGCACAATCCAAATGACATTTTCCATCAATTTGTCTACAGTCCAAAAAAAAAATGTTCTGATGAAAAACAAGGACCCGTGACCTGTCGGACTTTCTCCAGATGGTCAGAAATGGAAATTTTTTAATGGTACATTTTTTGACTGTAAATGACTATTGCATGTGAATTATCACTTTTGGAACTAAAACAAGAGTGTTTAGAGTCATTTTAATGTCTGAAATTGGTCAAAATAGAAGCTTCTGAGTAGGAGAAAAAGTCTGTAAAAATGGCAATTTTGGTCACATTGAGGCTTTAAAAAGTAGTTATTCAACATGAGGCACAATCCAAATGACATTTTCAATCAATTTTTCTACAGTTCAAAAAATCAATTTTCTGATGAAAAACGAGGACCCGTGACTGTCGAACTTTCTCCAGATGGTCAGAAATTGTAAGTTTTTTAATGTTGAATTTTTGGACTGTAAATGACTATTGCATGTGAATTATCACTTTTGGAACTAAAACAAGAGTGTTTAGAGTCATTTTATGCATGAAATTGGTCGAAATAGAAGCTTCTGAGTAGGAGAAAAAGTCTGTAAAAATGGCAATTTTGGTCACATTGAGGCTTTAAAAAGTAGTTATTCAACATGAGGCACAATCCAAATGAAATTTCAATCAATTTTTCTACAGTCCAAAAAATCAATTTTCTGATGAAAAACGAGGACAGATGACCTCCTTCTCCAGATGGTCAGAAATGGTAATTTTTTAATGTTTAATTTTTTGACTGTAAATGACTATTGCATGTGAATTGTCACTTTTGGAAACTAAAACAAGAGTGTTTAGAGTCATTTTAATGCCTGAAATTGGTCGAAATAGAAGCTTTTGAGTAGGAGAAAAAGGTCTGTAAAAATGGCAATTTTGGTCACATTGAGGCTTTAAAAGGTAGTTAATCAACATGAGGCACAATCCAAATGACATTTTCAATCAATTTTTCTAGAGTCAAAAAAAAAAAAATTCTGAGGAAAAACGAGGACCCGTGACCTCTCGAACTTTCTCCAGATGGTCAGAAATGGTAATTTTTAAATGTTTAATTTTTGACTGTAAATGACTATTGCATGTGAATTATCACTTTTGGAACTAAAACAAGAGTGTTTAGAGTCATTTTAATGCCTGAAATTGGTCAAAATAGAAGCTTCTGAGTAGGAGAAAAAGCCTGTAAAAATGGCAGTTTTGGTCACATTGAGGCTTTAAAAAGTAGTTATTCAACATGAGGCACAATCCAAATGACATTTTCAATCAATTTTTCTACAGTCCAAAAAATAAATTTTATGATGCAAAACGAGTTCCCATGACCTGTCGAACTTCCTCCAGATGGTCAGAAATGGTAATTTTTTTAATGTTTAATTTTTTGACTGTAAATGACTATTGCATGTGAATTATCACTTTTGGAACTAAAATAAGTGTGTTTAGAGTTATTTTAATGGCCTGAAATTGGTCGAATAGAGGATTCTGAGTAGGAGAAAAAGTCTGTAAAAATGGCAATTTTGGTCACATGGAGGCTTTAAAAAGTAGTTATTCAACATGAGGCACAATCCAATAACATTTTCAATCAATTTTTCTACAGTCCAAAAAAAAAATGTTCTGATGAAAAACGAGGACCCGTGACCTGTCGAACTTTCTCCAGATGGCCAGAAATGGAAATTTTTAATGGTACATTTTTTGACTGTAAATGACTATTGCATGTGAATTATCACATTTTGGAAAAAAAGAGTGTTTAGAGTCATTTTAATGCCTGAAATTGGTCGAAGTAGAAGCTTCTGAGTAGTAGAAAAAGTCTGTAAAAATGGCAATTTTGGTCACATTGAGGCTTTAAAAAGTAGTTATTCAAAATGAGGCACAATCTAAATGACTTTTCAATCAATTTTTCTACAGTCCAAAAAAATTAATTTTCTGATGAAAAACGAGTACCCGTGACCTGTCGAACTTCCTCACGATGGTCAGAAATGGTAATTTTTTAATGTTTAATTTTTTGACTGTAAATGACTATTGCATGTGAATTATCACTTTTGGAACTAAAATAAGTGTGTTTAGAGTCATTTTAATGCCTGAAATTGGTCGAAATAGAGGATTCTGAGTAGGAGAAAAAGTCTGTAAAAATGGCAATTTTGGTCACATTGAGGCTTTAAAAAGTAGTTATTAAACATGAGGCACAATCCAAATGACATTTTCAATCAATTTTTTACAGTCCAAAAAAAAAATTTTCTGATGAAAAACGAGGACCCGTGACTGTAGAACTTTCTCCAGATGGTCAGAAATGGTAATTTTTAAATGTTTAATTTTTTGACTGTAAATGACTATTGCATGTGAATTATCACTTTTGGAACTAAAATAAGTGTGTTTAGAGTCATTTTAATGCCTGAAATAGGTCGAAATAGAAGCTTCTGAGTAGGAGAAAAAGTCTGCAAAAATGGCAATTTTGGTCACATTGAGGCTTTAAAAAGTAGTTATTCAACATGAGGCACAATCCAAATGACATTTTCCATCAATTTTTCTACAGTCCAAAAAAAAAATGTTCTGATGAAAAACGAGGACCCGTGACCTGTCAAACTTTCTCCAGATGGTCAGAAATGGAAATTTTTTAATGGTACATTTTTTGACTGTAAATGACTATTGCATGTGAATTATCACTTTTGGAACTAAAACAAGAGTGTTTAGAGTCATTTTAATGTCTGAAATTGGTCAAAATAGAAGCTTCTGAGTAGGAGAAAAAGTTCTGTAAAAATGGCAATTTTGGTCACATTGAGGCTTTAAAAAGTAGTTATTCAACATGAGGCACAATCCAAATGACATTTTCAATCAATTTTTCTACAGTTCAAAAAAATCAATTTTCTGATGAAAAACGAGGACCCGTGACTGTCGAACTTTCTCCAGATGGTCAGAAATTGTAAGTTTTTTAATGTTGAATTTTGGGACTGTAAATGACTATTGCATGTGAATTATCACTTTTGGAACTAAAACAAGAGTGTTTAGAGTCATTTTAATGCCTGAAATTGGTCGAAATAGAAGCTTCTGAGTAGGAGAAAAAGTCTGTAAAAATGGCAATTTTGGTCACATTGAGGCTTTAAAAAGTAGTTATTCAACATGAGGCACAATCCAAATGAAATTTCAATCATTTTTCTACAGTCCAAAAAATCAATTTTCTGATGAAAAACGAGGACAGATGACCTCCTTCTCCAGATGGTCAGAAATGGTAATTTTTTAATGTTTAATTTTTTTGACTGTAAATGACTATTGCATGTGAATTGTCACTTTTGGAACTAAAACAAGAGTGTTTAGAGTCATTTTAATGCCTGAAATTGATCGAAATAGAAGCTTCTGAGTAGGAGAAAAAGGTCTGTAAAAATGGCAATTTTGGTCACATTGAGGCTTTAAAAGGTAGTTAATCAACATGAGGCACAATCCAAATTACATTTTCAATCAATTTTTCTACAGTCCAAAAAATACATTTTCTGATGATAAATGAGGACCCGTGACCTGTCGAACTTTCTCCAGATGGGCAGAAATGGACATTTTTTCATGTTTAATTTTTTGACTGTAAATGACTATTGCATGTGAATTATCACTTTTGGAACTAAAACAAGAGTGTTTAGAGTCATTTTAATGCCTGAAATTGGTCAAAATAGAAGCTTCTGAGTAGGAGAAAAAGCCTGTAAAAATGGCAGTTTTGGTCACATTGAGGCTTTAAAAAGTAGTTATTCAACATGAGGCACAATCCAAATGACATTTTCAATCAATTTTTCTACAGTCCAAAAAATAAATTTTCTGATGCAAAACGAGTTCCCATGACCTGTCGAACTTCCTCCAGATGGTCAGAAATGGTAATTTTTTAATGTTTAATTTTTTGACTGTAAATGACTATTGCATGTGAATTATCACTTTTGGAACTAAAATAAGTGTGTTTAGAGTTATTTTAATGCCTGAAATTGGTCGAAATAGAGGATTCTGAGTAGGAGAAAAAGTCTGTAAAAATGGCAATTTTGGTCACATGGAGGCTTTAAAAAGTAGTTATTCAACACGAGGCACAATCCAATAACATTTTCAATCAATTTTTCTACAGTCCAAAAAAAAAATGTTCTGATGAAAAACGAGGACCCGTGACCTGTCGAACTTTCTCCAGATGGCCAGAAATGGAAATTTTTTAATGGTACATTTTTTGACTGTAAATGACTATTGCATGTGAATTATCACATTTTGGAAAAAAAGAGTGTTTAGAGTCATTTTAATGCCTGAAATTGGTCGAAGTAGAAGCTTCTGAGTAGTAGAAAAAGTCTGTAAAAATGGCAATTTTGGTCACATTGAGGCTTTAAAAAGTAGTTATTCAAAATGAGGCACAATCTAAATGACTTTTCAATCAATTTTTCTACAGTCCAAAAAAATTAATTTTCTGATGAAAAACGAGTACCCGTGACCTGTCGAACTTCCTCCAGATGGTCAGAAATGGTAATTTTTTAATGTTTAATTTTTTGACTGTAAATGACTATTGCATGTGAATTATCACTTTTGGAACTAAAATAAGTGTGTTTAGAGTCATTTTAATGCCTGAAATTGGTCGAAATAGAGGATTCTGAGTAGGAGAAAAAGTCTGTAAAAATGGCAATTTTGGTCACATTGAGGCTTTAAAAAGTAGTTATTCAACATGAGGCACAATCCAAATGACATTTTCAATCAATTTTTCTACAGTCCAAAAAAAACATTTCTGATGAAAAACGAGGACCCGTGACCTGTCGAACTTTCTCCAGATGGTCATAAATGGAAATTTTTTAATGGTACATTTTTTGACTGTAAATGACTATTGCATGTGAATTATCACTTTTGGGACTAAAACAAGAGTGTTTAGAGTCATTTTAATGCCTGAAATTGGTCGAAATAGAAGCTTCTGAGTAGGAGAAAAAGTCTGTAAAAATGGCAATTTTGGTCACATTGAGGCGTTAAAAAGTAGTTATTCAACATGAGGCACAATCCAAATGACATTTTCCATCAATTTTTCTACAGTCCAAAAAAAAAATGTTCTGATGAAAAACAAGGACCCGTGACCTGTCGAACTTTCTCCAGATGGTCAGAAATGGAAATTTTTTAATGGTACATTTTTTGACTGTAAATGACTATTGCATGTGAATTATCACTTTTGGAACTAAAACAACAGTGTTTAGAGTCATTTTAATGTCTGAAAGTGGTCAAAATAGAAGCTTCTGAGTAGGAGAAAAAGTCTGTAAAAATGGAAATTTTGGTCACATTGAGGCTTTAAAAAGTAGTTATTCAACATGAGGCACAATCCAAATGACATTTTCAATCAATTTTTCTACAGTTCAAAAAATCAATTTTCTGATGAAAAACGAGGACCCGTGACTGTCGAACTTTCTCCAGATGGTCAGAAATTGTAAGTTTTTTAATGTTGAATTTTTGGACTGTAAATGACTATTGCATGTGAAATATCACTTTTGGAACTAAAACAAGAGTGTTTAGAGTCATTTTAATGCCTGAAATTGGTCGAAATAGAAGCTTCTGAGTAGGAGAAAAAGTCTGTAAAAATGGCAATTTTGGTCACATTGAGGCTTTAAAAAGTAGTTATTCAACATGAGGCACAATCCAAATGAAATTTCAATCAATTTTTCTACAGTCCAAAAAATCAATTTTCTGATGAAAAACGAGGACAGATGACCTCCTTCTCCAGATGGTCAGAAATGGTAATTTTTTAATGTTTAATTTTTTGACTGTAAATGACTATTGCATGTGAATTGTCACTTTTGGAACTAAAACAAGAGTGTTTAGAGTCATTTTAATGCCTGAAATTGGTCGAAATAGAAGCTTCTGAGTAGGAGAAAAAGGTCTGTAAAAATGGCAATTTTGGTCACATTGAGGCTTTAAAAGGTAGTTAATCAACATGAGGCACAATCCAAATTACATTTTCAATCAATTTTTCTACAGTCCAAAAAATACATTTTCTGATGATAAATGAGGACCCGTGACCTGTCGAACTTTCTCCAGATGGTCAGAAATGGTAATTTTTTCATGTTTAATTTTTTGACTGTAAATGACTATTGCATGTGACTTATCACTTTTGGAACTAAAACAAGAGTGTTTAGAGTCATTTTAATGCCTGAAATTGGTCAAAATAGAAGCTTCTGAGTAGGAGAAAAAGCCTGTAAAAATGGCAGTTTTCGTCACATTGAGGCTTTAAAAAGTAGTTATTCAACATGAGGCACAATCCAAATGACATTTTCAATCAATTTTTCTACAGTCCAAAAAATAAATTTTCTGATGCAAAACGACTTCCCGTGACCTGTCGAACTTCCTCCAGATGGTCAGAAATGGTAATTTTTTAATGTCTAATTTTTTGACTGTAAATGACTATTGCATGTGAATTATCACTTTTGGAACTAAAATAAGTGTGTTTAGAGTCATTTTAATGCCTGAAATTGGTCGAAATAGAGGATTCTGAGTAGGAGAAAAAGTCTGTAAAAATGGCAATTTTGGTCACATGGAGGCTTTAAAAAGTAGTTATTCAACATGAGGCACAATCCAAATGACATTTTCAATCAATTTTTCTACAGTCCAAAAAATAAATTTTCTGATGAAAAACGAGGACCTGTTGAACTTTCTCCAGATGGTCAGTAATGGTAATTTTTAAATGTTTAATTTTTTTACTGTAAATGACTATTGCATGTGAATTATCACTTTTGGAACTAAAATAAGTGTGTTTAGAGTCATTTTAATGCCTGAAATTGGTCGAAATAGAGGATTCTGAGTAGGAGAAAAAGTCTGTAAAAATGGCAAATTTGGTCACATGGAGGCTTTAAAAAGTAGTTATTCAACATGAGGCACAATCCAAATGACATTTTCAATCAATTTTTCTACAGTCCAAAAAATAAATTTTCTGATCAAAAACGAGGACCCGTGACCTGTCGAACTTTCTCCAGATGGTCAGAAATGGTAATTTTTTAATGGTACATTTTTTGACTGTAAATGACTATTGCATGTGAATTATCACTTTTGGAACTAAAACAAGAGTGTTTAGAGTCATTTTAATGCCTGAAATTGGTCGAAATAGAAGCTTCTGAGTAGGAGAAAAAGTCTGTAAAAATGGCAATTTTGGTCACATTGAGGCTTTAAAAGGTAGTTAATCAACATGAGGCACAATCCAAATTACATTTTCAATCAATTTTTCTACAGTCCAAAAAATAAATTTTCTGATGATAAACGAGGACCCGTGACCTGTCGAACTTTCTACAGATGGTCAGAAATGGTAATTTTTTAATGTTGAATTTTTGGACTGTAAATGACTATTGCATGTGAATTATCACTTTTGGAACTAAAACAAGAGTGTTTAGAGTCATTTTAATGCCTGAAATTGGTCGAAATAGAAGCTTCTGAGTAGGAGAAAAAGTCTGTAAAAATGGCAATTTTGGTCACATTGAGGCGTTAAAAAGTAGTTATTCAACATGAGGCACAATCCAAATGACATTTTCAATCAATTTTTCTACAGTCCAAAAAATAAATTTTCTGAGGAAAAACGAGGACCCGTGACCTCTCGAACTTTCTCCAGATGGTCAGAAATGGTAATTTTTAAATGTTTAATTTTTTGACTGTAAATGACTATTGCATGTGAATTATCACTTTTGGAACTAAAACAAGAGTGTTTAGAGTCATTTTAATGTCTGAAATTGGTCAAAATAGAAGCTTCTGAGTAGGAGAAAAAGTCTGTAAAAATGGCAATTTTGGTCACATTGAGGCTTTAAAAAGTAGTTATTCAACATGAGGCACAATCCAAATGACATTTTCAATCAATTTTTCTACAGTCCAAAAAAAAACATTTCTGAGGAAAAACGAGGACCCGTGACCTGTCGAACCTTCTCCAGATGGTCAGAAATGGTAATTTTTAAATGTTTAATTTTTTTACTGTAAATGACTATTGCATGTGAATTATCACTTTTGGAACTAAAACAAGAGTGTTTAGAGTCATTTTAATGTCTGAAATTGGTCAAAATAGAAGCTTCTGAGTAGGAGAAAAAGTCTGTAAAAATGGCAATTTTGGTCACATGGAGGCTTTAAAAAGTAGTTATTCAACATGAGGCACAATCCAATAACATTTTCAATCAATTTTTCTACAGTCCAAAAAAAAAATGTTCTGATGAAAAACGAGGACCCGTGACCTGTCGAACTTTCTCCAGATGTTCAGAAATGGAAATTTTTTAATGGTACATTTTTTGACTGTAAATGACTATTGCATGTGAATTATCACTTTTGGAACTAAAATAAGTGTGTTTAGAGTCATTTTAATGCCTGAAATTGGTCGAAATAGAGGATTCTGAGTAGGAGAAAAAGTCTAAAAATGGCAATTTTGGTCACATTGAGGCTTTAAAAAGTAGTTATTAAACATGAGGCACAATCCAAATGACATTTTCAATCAATTTTTCTACAGTCCAAAAAATAAATTTTCTGATGAAAAACGAGGACCCGTGACCTGTCGAACTTTCTCCAGATGGTCAGAAATGGTAATTTTTAAATGTTAATTTTTTTACTGTAAATGACTATTGCATGTGAATTATCACTTTTGGAACTAAAACAAGAGTGTTTAGAGTCATTTTAATGTCTGAAATTGGTCAAAATAGAAGCTTCTGAGTAGGAGAAAAAGTCTGTAAAAATGGCAATTTTGGTCACATTGAGGCTTTAAAAAGTAGTTATTCAACATGAGGCACAATCCAAATGACATTTTCAATCAATTTTTCTACAGTCCAAAAAAAACATTTCTGATGAAAAACGAGGACCCGTGACCTGTCGAACTTTCTCCAGATGGTCATAAATGGAAATTTTTTAATGGTACATTTTTTGACTGTAAATGACTATTGCATGTGAATTATCACTTTTGGAACTAAAACAAGAGTGTTTAGAACCATTTTAATGCCTGAAATTGGTCGAAATAGAAGCTTCTGAGTAGGAGAAAAAGTCTGTAAAAATGGCAATTTTGGTCACATTGAGGCATTAAAAAGTAGTTATTCAACATGAGGCACAATCCAAATGACATTTTCAATCAATTTTTCTACAGTCCAAAAAATAAATTTTCTGATGAAAAACGATGACCCGTGACCTGTCGAACGTTCTCCAGATGGTCAGAAATGGTAATTTTTTAATGGTACATTTTTTGACTGTAAATGACTATTGCATGTGAATTATCACTTTTGGAACTAAAACAAGAGTGTTTAGAGTTATTTTAATGCCTGAAATTGGTCGAAATAGAAGCTTCTGAGTAGGAGAAAAAAGTCTGTAAAAATGGCAATTTTGGTCACATTGAGGCTTTAAAAGGTAGTTAATCAACATGAGGCACAATCCAAATTACATTTTCAATCAATTTTTCTACAGTCCAAAAAATAAATTTTCTGATGATAATCGAGGAACCGTGACCTGTCGAACTTTCTACAGATGGTCAGAAATGGTAATTTTTTAATGTTGAATTTTTGGACTGTAAATGACTATTGCATGTGAATTATCACTTTTGGAACTAAAACAAGAGTGTTTAGAGTCATTTTAATGCCTGAAATTGGTCGAAATAGAAGCTTCTGAGTAGGAGAAAAAGTCTGTAAAAATGGCAATTTTGGTCACATTGAGGCGTTAAAAAGTAGTTATTCAACATGAGGCACAATCCAAATGACATTTTCAATCATTTTTTCTACAGTCCAAAAAATAAATTTTCTGAGGAAAAATGAGGACCCGTGACCTCTCGAACTTTCTCCAGATGGTCAGAAATGGTAATTTTTAAATGTTTAATTTTTTGACTGTAAATGACTATTGCATGTGAATTATCACTTTTGGAACTAAAACAAGAGTGTTTAGAGTTATTTTAATGCCTGAAATTGGTCGAAATAGAAGCGTCTGAGTAGGAGAAAAAAGTCTGTAAAAATGGCAATTTTGGTCACATTGAGGCTTTAAAAGGTAGTTAATCAACATGAGGCACAATCCAAATGACATTTTCAATCAATTTTTCTACAGTCAAAAAAAAAAAATTTCTGAGGAAAAACGAGGACCCGTGACCTCTCGAACTTTCTCCAGATGGTCAGAAATGGTAATTTTTAAATGTTTAATTTTTTGACTGTAAATGACTATTGCATGTGAATTATCACTTTTGGAACTAAAACAAGAGTGTTTAGAGTCATTTTAATGTCTGAAATTGGTCAAAATAGAAGCTTCTGAGTAGGAGAAAAAGTCTGTAAAAATGGCAATTTTGGTCACATTGAGGCTTTAAAAAGTAGTTATTCAACATGAGGCACAATCCAAATGACATTTTCAATCAATTTTTCTACCGTCCAAAAAAAAACATTTCTGATGAAAAACGAGGACCCGTGACCTGTCAAACTTTCTCCAGATGGTCAGAAATGGTAATTTTTAAATGTTTAATTTTTTGACTGTAAATGACTATTGCATGTGAATTATCACTTTTGGAACTAAAAAAAGAGTGTTTAGAGTCATTTTAATGCCTGAAATTGGTCGAAAAAGAAGCTTCTGAGTAGGAGAAAAAGTCTGTAAAAATGGCAATTTTGGTCACATTGAGGCTTTAAAAAGTAGTTATTCAACATGAGGCACAATCCAAATGACATTTTCCATCAATTTTTCTACAGTCCAAAAAAAAAATGTTCTGATGAAAAACGAGGACCCGTGACCTGTCGAACTTTCTCCAGATGGTCAGAAATTGTAAGTTTTTTAATGTTGAATTTTTGGACTGTAAATGACTATTGCATGTGAATTATCACTTTTGGAACTAAAACAAGAGTGTTTAGAGTCATTTTAATGCCTGAAATTGGTCGAAATAGAAGCTTCTGAGTAGGAGAAAAAGTCTGTAAAAATGGCAATTTTGGTCACATTGAGGCTTTAAAAAGTAGTTATTCAACATGAGGCACAATCCAAATGAAATTTCAATCAATTTTTCTACAGTCCAAAAAATCAATTTTCTGATGAAAAACGAGGACAGATGACCTCCTTCTCCAGATGGTCAGAAATGGTAATTTTTTAATGTTTAATTTTTTGACTGTAAATGACTATTGCATGTGAATTGTCACTTTTGGAACTAAAACAAGAGTGTTTAGAGTCATTTTAATGCCTGAAATTGGTCGAAATAGAAGCTTCTGAGTAGGAGAAAAAGGTCTGTAAAAATGGCAATTTTGGTCATATTGAGGCTTTAAAAGGTAGTTAATCAACATGAGGCACAATCCAAATTACATTTTCAATCAATTTTTCTACAGTCCAAAAAATACATTTTCTGATGATAAATGAGGACCCGTGACCTGTCGAACTTTCTCCAGATGGTCAGAAATGGTAATGTTTTCATGTTTAATTTTTTGACTGTAAATGACTATTGCATGTGACTTATCACTTTTGGAACTACAACAAGAGTGTTTAGAGTCATTTTAATGCCTGAAATTGGTCAAAATAGAAGTTTCTGAGTAGGAGAAAAAGCCTGTAAAAATGGCAGTTTTGGTCACATTGAGGCTTTAAAAAGTAGTTATTCAACATGAGGCACAATCGAAATGACATTTTCAATCAATTTTTCTACAGTCCAAAAAATCAATTTTCTGATGCAAAACGAGTTCCCGTGACCTGTCGAACTTCCTCCAGATGGTCAGAAATGGTAATTTTTTAATGTTTAATTTTTTGACTGTAAATGACTATTGCATGTGAATTATCACTTTTGGAACTAAAATAAGTGTGTTTAGAGTCATTTTAATGCCTGAAATTGGTCGAAATAGTGGATTCTGAGTAGGAGAAAAAGTCTGTAAAAATGGCAATTTTGGTCACATGGAGGCTTTAAAAAGTAGTTATTCAACATGAGGCACAATCCAAATGACATTTTCAATCAATTTTTCTACAGTCCAAAAAATAAATTTTCTGATGAAAAACGAGGACCTGTTGAACTTTCTCCAGATGGTCAGAAATGGTAATTTTTAAATGTTTAATTTTTTTACTGTAAATGACTATTGCATGTGAATTATCACTTTTGGAACTAAAAAAAGAGTGTTTAGAGTCATTTTAATGCCTGAAATTGGTCGAAATAGAAGCTTCTGAGTAGGAGAAAAAGTCTGTAAAAATGGCAATTTTGGTCACATGGAGGCTTTAAAAAGTAGTTATTCAACATGAGGCACAATCCAAATGACATTTTCAATCAATTTTTCTACAGTCCAAAAAATAAATTTTCTGATGAAAAACGAGGACCCGTGACCTGTCGAACTTCCTCCAGATGGTCAGAAATGGTAATTTTTTAATGTTTAATTTTTTGACTGTAAATGACTATTGCATGTGAATTATCACTTTTGGAACTAAAATAAGTGTGTTTAGAGTCATTTTAATGCCTGAAATTGGTCGAAATAGAGGATTCTGAGTAGGAGAAAAAGTCTGTAAAAATGGCAATTTTGGTCACATTGAGGCGTTAAAAAGTAGTTATTCAACATGAGGCACAATCCAAATGACATTTTCAATCAATTTTTCTACAGTCCAAAAAATAAATTTTCTGAGGAAAAACGAGGACCCGTGACCTCTCGAACTTTCTCCAGATGGTCAGAAATGGTAATTTTTAAATGTTTAATTTTTTGACTGTAAATGACTATTGCATGTGAATTATCACTTTTGGAACTAAAACAAGAGTGTTTAGAGTCATTTTAATGTCTGAAATTGGTCAAAATAGAAGCTTCTGAGTAGGAGAAAAAGTCTGTAAAAATGGCAATTTTGGTCACATTGAGGCTTTAAAAAGTAGTTATTCAACATGAGGCACAATCCAAATGACATTTTCAATCAATTTTTCTACAGTCCAAAAAAAAACATTTCTGATGAAAAACGAGGACGCGTGACCTGTCGAACTTTCTCCAGATGGTCATAAATGGAAATTTTTTAATGGTACATTTTTTGACTGTAAATGACTATTGCATGTGAATTATCACTTTTGGAACTAAAACAAGAGTGTTTAGAGTCATTTTAATGCCTGAAATTGGTCGAAATAGAAGCTTCTGAGTAGGAGAAAAAGTCTGTAAAAATGGCAATTTTGGTCACATTGAGGCTTTAAAAAGTAGTTATTAAACATGAGGCACAATCCAAATGACATTTTCAATCAATTTTTCTACAGTCCAAAAAATAAATTTTCTGATGAAAAACGAGGACCCGTGACCTGTCGAACCTTCTCCAGATGGTCAGAAATGGTAATTTTTAAATGTTTAATTTTTTTACTGTAAATGACTATTGCATGTGAATTATCACTTTTGGAACTAAAACAAGAGTGTTTAGAGTCATTTTAATGTCTGAAATTGGTCAAAATAGAAGCTTCTGAGTAGGAGAAAAAGTCTGTAACAATGGCAATTTTGGTCACATGGAGGCTTTAAAAAGTAGTTGTTCAACATGAGGCACAATCCAATAACATTTTCAATCAATTTTTCTACAGTCCAAAAAAAAAATGTTCTGATGAAAAACGAGGACCCGTGACCTGTCGAACTTTCTCCAGATGGTCAGAAATGGAAATTTTTTAATGGTACATTTTTTGACTGTAAATGACTATTGCATGTGAATTATCACATTTTGGAAAAAAAAGAGTGTTTAGAGTCATTTTAATGCCTGAAATTGGTCGAAGTAGAAGCTTCTGAGTAGGAGAAAAAGTCTGTAAAAATGGCAATTTTGGTCACATTGAGGCTTTAAAAAGTAGTTATTCAAAATGAGGCACAATCTAAATGACTTTTCAATCAATTTTTATACAGTCCAAAAAAATTAATTTTCTGATGAAAAACGAGTACCCGTGACCTGTCGAACTTCCTCCAGATGGTCAGAAATGGTAATTTTTTCATGTTTAAGTTTTTTGACTGTAAATGACTATTGCATGTGAATTATCACTTTTGGAACTAAAATAAGTGTGTTTAGAGTCATTTTAATGCCTGAAATTGGTCGAAATAGAGGATTCTGAGTAGGAGAAAAAGTCTAAAAATGGCAATTTTGGTCACATTGAGGCTTTAAAAAGTAGTTATTAAACATGAGGCACAATCCAAATGACATTTTCAATCAATTTTTCTACAGTCCAAAAAATAAATTTTCTGATGAAAAACGAGGACCCGTGACCTGTCTAACTTTCTCCAGATGGTCAGAAATGGTAATTTTTAAATGTTAATTTTTTTACTGTAAATGACTATTGCATGTGAATTATCACTTTTGGAACTAAAACAAGAGTGTTTAGAGTCATTTTAATGTCTGAAATTGGTCAAAATAGAAGCTTCTGAGTAGGAGAAAAAGTCTGTAAAAATGGCAATTTTGGTCACATTGAGGCTTTAAAAAGTAGTTATTCAACATGAGGCACAATCCAAATGACATTTTCAATAAATTTTTCTACAGTCCAAAAAAAACATTTCTGATGAAAAACGAGGACCCGTGACCTGTCTAACTTTCTCCAGATGGTCATAAATGGAAATTTTTTAATGGTACATTTTTTGACTGTAAATGACTATTGCATGTGAATTATCACTTTTGGAACTAAAACAAGAGTGTTTAGAGTCATTTTAATGTCTGAAATTGGTCAAAATAGAAGCTTCTGAGTAGGAGAAAAAGTCTGTAAAAATGGCAATTTTGGTCACAAGGAGGCTTTAAAAAGTAGTTATTCAACATGAGGCACAATCCCAATGACATTTTCAATCAATTTTTCTACAGTCCAAAAAATAAATTTTCTGATGAAAAACGAGGACCTGTGACCTGTCGAACTTTCTCCAGATGGTCAGAAATGGAAATTTTTTAATGGTACATTTTTTGACTGTAAATGACTATTGCATGTGAATTATCACTTTTGGAACTAAAACAAGAGTGTTTAAAGTCATTTTAATGCCTGAAATTGGTCAAAATAGAAGCTTCTGAGTAGGAGAAAAAAGTCTGTAAAAATGGCAATTTTGGTCACATTGAGGCTTTAAAAAGTAGTTATTCAACATGAGGCACAATCCAAATGACATTTTCAATCAATTTTTCTACAGTCAAAAAAATTAATTTTCTGATGAAAAACGAGGACCCGTGACCTGTCGAACTTTCTCCAGATGGTCAGAAATGGTAATTTTGAAATGTTAATTTTTTGAGTGTAAATGACTATTGCATGTGAATTATCACTTTTGGAACTAAAACAAGAGTGTTTAGAACCATTTTAATGCCTGAAATTGGTCGAAATAGAAGCTTCTGAGTAGGAGAAAAAGTCTGTAAAAATGGCAATTTTGGTCACATTGAGGCATTAAAAAGTAGTTATTCAACATGAGGCACAATCCAAATGACATTTTCAATCAATTTTTCTACAGTCCAAAAAATAAATTTTCTGATGAAAAACGATGACCCGTGACCTGTCGAACGTTCTCCAGATGGTCAGAAATGGTAATTTTTTAATGGTACATTTTTTGACTGTAAATGACTATTGCATGTGAATTATCACTTTTGGAACTAAAACAAGAGTGTTTAGAGTTATTTTAATGCCTGAAATTGGTCGAAATAGAAGCTTCTGAGTAGGAGAAAAAAGTCTGTAAAAATGGCAATTTTGGTCACATTGAGGCTTTAAGAGGTAGTTAATCAACATGAGGCACAATCCAAATTACATTTTCAATCAATTTTTCTACAGTCCAAAAAATAAATTTTCTGATGATAAACGAGGACCCGTGACCTGTCGAACTTTCTACAGATGGTCAGAAATGGTAATTTTTTAATGTTGAATTTTTGGACTGTAAATGACTATTGCATGTGAATTATCACTTTTGGAACTAAAACAAGAGTGTTTAGAGTCATTTTAATGCCTGAAATTGGTCGAAATAGAAGCTTCTGAGTAGGAGAAAAAGTCTGTAAAAATGGCAATTTTGGTCACATTGAGGCGTTAAAAAGTAGTTATTCAACATGAGGCACAATCCAAATGACATTTTCAATCAATTTTTCTACAGTCCAAAAAATAAATTTTCTGAGGAAAAACGAGGACCCGTGACCTCTCGAACTTTCTCCAGATGGTCAGAAATGGTAATTTTTAAATGTTTAATTTTTTGACTGTAAATGACTATTGCATGTGAATTATCACTTTTGGAACTAAAACAAGAGTGTTTAGAGTTATTTTAATGCCTGAAATTGGTCGAAATAGAAGCTTCTGAGTAGGAGAAAAAAGTCTGTAAAAATGGCAATTTTCGTCACATTGAGGCTTTAAAAGGTAGTTAATCAACATGAGGCACAATCCAAATGACATTTTCAATCAATTTTTCTACAGTCAAAAAAAAAAAATTTCTGAGGAAAAACGAGGACCCGTGACCTCTCAAACTTTCTCCAGATGGTCAGAAATGGTAATTTTTAAATGTTTAATTTTTTTACTGTAAATGACTATTGCATGTGAATTATCACTTTTGGAACTAAAACAAGAGTGTTTAGAGTCATTTTAATGTCTGAAATTGGTCAAAATAGAAGCTTCTGAGTAGGAGAAAAAGTCTGTAAAAATGGCAATTTTGGTCACATTGAGGCTTTAAAAAGTAGTTATTCAACATGAGGCACAATCCAAATGACATTTTCAATAAATTTTTCTACAGTCCAAAAAAAACATTTCTGATGAAAAACGAGGACCCGTGACCTGTCTAACTTTCTCCAGATGGTCATAAATGGAAATTTTTTAATGGTACATTTTTTGACTGTAAATGACTATTGCATGTGAATTATCACTTTTGGAACTAAAACAAGAGTGTTTAGAGTCATTTTAATGTCTGAAATTGGTCAAAATAGAAGCTTCTGAGTAGGAGAAAAAGTCTGTAAAAATGGCAATTTTGGTCACAAGGAGGCTTTAAAAAGTAGTTATTCAACATGAGGCACAATCCCAATGACATTTTCAATCAATTTTTCTACAGTCCAAAAAATAAATTTTCTGATGAAAAACGAGGACCTGTGACCTGTCGAACTTTCTCCAGATGGTCAGAAATGGAAATTTTTTAATGGTACATTTTTTGACTGTAAATGACTATTGCATGTGAATTATCACTTTTGGAACTAAAACAAGAGTGTTTAAAGTCATTTTAATGCCTGAAATTGGTCAAAATAGAAGCTTCTGAGTAGGAGAAAAAAGTCTGTAAAAATGGCAATTTTGGTCACATTGAGGCTTTAAAAAGTAGTTATTCAACATGAGGCACAATCCAAATGACATTTTCAATCAATTTTTCTACAGTCAAAAAAATTAATTTTCTGATGAAAAACGAGGACCCGTGACCTGTCGAACTTTCTCCAGATGGTCAGAAATGGTAATTTTGAAATGTTAATTTTTTGAGTGTAAATGACTATTGCATGTGAATTATCACTTTTGGAACTAAAACAAGAGTGTTTAGAACCATTTTAATGCCTGAAATTGGTCGAAATAGAAGCTTCTGAGTAGGAGAAAAAGTCTGTAAAAATGGCAATTTTGGTCACATTGAGGCATTAAAAAGTAGTTATTCAACATGAGGCACAATCCAAATGACATTTTCAATCAATTTTTCTACAGTCCAAAAAATAAATTTTCTGATGAAAAACGATGACCCGTGACCTGTCGAACGTTCTCCAGATGGTCAGAAATGGTAATTTTTTAATGTTGAATTTTTGGACTGTAAATGACTATTGCATGTGAATTATCACTTTTGGAACTAAAACAAGAGTGTTTAGAGTTATTTTAATGCCTGAAATTGGTCGAAATAGAAGCTTCTGAGTAGGAGAAAAAAGTCTGTAAAAATGGCAATTTTGGTCACATTGAGGCTTTAAGAGGTAGTTAATCAACATGAGGCACAATCCAAATTACATTTTCAATCAATTTTTCTACAGTCCAAAAAATAAATTTTCTGATGATAAACGAGGACCCGTGACCTGTCGAACTTTCTACAGATGGTCAGAAATGGTAATTTTTTAATGTTGAATTTTTGGACTGTAAATGACTATTGCATGTGAATTATCACTTTTGGAACTAAAACAAGAGTGTTTAGAGTCATTTTAATGCCTGAAATTGGTCGAAATAGAAGCTTCTGAGTAGGAGAAAAAGTCTGTAAAAATGGCAATTTTGGTCACATTGAGGCGTTAAAAAGTAGTTATTCAACATGAGGCACAATCCAAATGACATTTTCAATCAATTTTTCTACAGTCCAAAAAATAAATTTTCTGAGGAAAAACGAGGACCCGTGACCTCTCGAACTTTCTCCAGATGGTCAGAAATGGTAATTTTTAAATGTTTAATTTTTTGACTGTAAATGACTATTGCATGTGAATTATCACTTTTGGAACTAAAACAAGAGTGTTTAGAGTTATTTTAATGCCTGAAATTGGTCGAAATAGAAGCTTCTGAGTAGGAGAAAAAAGTCTGTAAAAATGGCAATTTTCGTCACATTGAGGCTTTAAAAGGTAGTTAATCAACATGAGGCACAATCCAAATGACATTTTCAATCAATTTTTCTACAGTCAAAAAAAAAAAATTTCTGAGGAAAAACGAGGACCCGTGACCTCTCAAACTTTCTCCAGATGGTCAGAAATGGTAATTTTTAAATGTTTAATTTTTTTACTGTAAATGACTATTGCATGTGAATTATCACTTTTGGAACTAAAACAAGAGTGTTTAGAGTCATTTTAATGTCTGAAATTGGTCAAAATAGAAGCTTCTGAGTAGGAGAAAAAGTCTGTAAAAATGGCAATTTTGGTCACATTGAGGCTTTAAAAAGTAGTTATTCAACATGAGGCACAATCCAAATGACATTTTCAATCAATTTTTCTACCGTCCAAAAAAAAACATTTCTGATGAAAAACGAGGACCCGTGACCTGTCAAACTTTCTCCAGATGGTCAGAAATGGTAATTTTTAAATGTTTAATTTTTTGACTGTAAATGACTATTGCATGTGAATTATCACTTTTGGAACTAAAAAAAGAGTGTTTAGAGTCATTTTAATGCCTGAAATTGGTCGAAAAAGAAGCTTCTGAGTAGGAGAAAAAGTCTGTAAAAATGGCAATTTTGGTCACATTGAGGCTTTAAAAAGTAGTTATTCAACATGAGGCACAATCCAAATGACATTTTCAATCAATTTTTCTACCGTCCAAAAAAAAACATTTCTGATGAAAAACGAGGACCCGTGACCTGTCAAACTTTCTCCAGATGGTCAGAAATGGTAATTTTTAAATGTTTAATTTTTTGACTGTAAATGACTATTGCATGTGAATTATCACTTTTGGAACTAAAACAAGAGTGTTTAGAGTCATTTTAATGCCTGAAATTGGTCGAAATAGAAGCTTCTGAGTAGGAGAAAAAGTCTGTAAAAATGGCAATTTTGGTCACATTGAGGCTTTAAAAAGTAGTTATTAAACATGAGGCACAATCCAAATGACATTTTCAATCAATTTTTCTACAGTCCAAAAAATAAATTTTCTGATGAAAAACGAGGACCCGTGACCTGTCGAACCTTCTCCAGATGGTCAGAAATGGTAATTTTTAAATGTTTAATTTTTTTACTGTAAATGACTATTGCATGTGAATTATCACTTTTGGAACTAAAACAAGAGTGTTTAGAGTCATTTTAATGTCTGAAATTGGTCAAAATAGAAGCTTCTGAGTAGGAGAAAAAGTCTGTAAAAATGGCAATTTTGGTCACATGGAGGCTTTAAAAAGTAGTTGTTCAACATGAGGCACAATCCAATAACATTTTCAATCAATTTTTCTACAGTCCAAAAAAAAAATGTTCTGATGAAAAACGAGGACCCGTGACCTGTCGAACTTTCTCCAGATGGTCAGAAATGGAAATTTTTTAATGGTACATTTTTTGACTGTAAATGACTATTGCATGTGAATTATCACATTTTGGAAAAAAAAGAGTGTTTAGAGTCATTTTAATGCCTGAAATTGGTCGAAGTAGAAGCTTCTGAGTAGGAGAAAAAGTCTGTAAAAATGGCAATTTTGGTCACATTGAGGCTTTAAAAAGTAGTTATTCAAAATGAGGCACAATCTAAATGACTTTTCAATCAATTTTTATACAGTCCAAAAAAATTAATTTTCTGATGAAAAACGAGTACCCGTGACCTGTCGAACTTCCTCCAGATGGTCAGAAATGGTAATTTTTTCATGTTTAAGTTTTTTGACTGTAAATGACTATTGCATGTGAATTATCACTTTTGGAACTAAAATAAGTGTGTTTAGAGTCATTTTAATGCCTGAAATTGGTCGAAATAGAGGATTCTGAGTAGGAGAAAAAGTCTAAAAATGGCAATTTTGGTCACATTGAGGCTTTAAAAAGTAGTTATTAAACATGAGGCACAATCCAAATGACATTTTCAATCAATTTTTCTACAGTCCAAAAAATAAATTTTCTGATGAAAAACGAGGACCCGTGACCTGTCTAACTTTCTCCAGATGGTCAGAAATGGTAATTTTTAAATGTTAATTTTTTTACTGTAAATGACTATTGCATGTGAATTATCACTTTTGGAACTAAAACAAGAGTGTTTAGAGTCATTTTAATGTCTGAAATTGGTCAAAATAGAAGCTTCTGAGTAGGAGAAAAAGTCTGTAAAAATGGCAATTTTGGTCACATTGAGGCTTTAAAAAGTAGTTATTCAACATGAGGCACAATCCAAATGACATTTTCAATAAATTTTTCTACAGTCCAAAAAAAACATTTCTGATGAAAAACGAGGACCCGTGACCTGTCTAACTTTCTCCAGATGGTCATAAATGGAAATTTTTTAATGGTACATTTTTTGACTGTAAATGACTATTGCATGTGAATTATCACTTTTGGAACTAAAACAAGAGTGTTTAGAGTCATTTTAATGTCTGAAATTGGTCAAAATAGAAGCTTCTGAGTAGGAGAAAAAGTCTGTAAAAATGGCAATTTTGGTCACAAGGAGGCTTTAAAAAGTAGTTATTCAACATGAGGCACAATCCCAATGACATTTTCAATCAATTTTTCTACAGTCCAAAAAATAAATTTTCTGATGAAAAACGAGGACCTGTGACCTGTCGAACTTTCTCCAGATGGTCAGAAATGGAAATTTTTTAATGGTACATTTTTTGACTGTAAATGACTATTGCATGTGAATTATCACTTTTGGAACTAAAACAAGAGTGTTTAGAGTCATTTTAATGCCTGAAATTGGTCAAAATAGAAGCTTCTGAGTAGGAGAAAAAAGTCTGTAAAAATGGCAATTTTGGTCACATTGAGTCTTTAAAAAGTAGTTATTCAACATGAGGCACAATCCAAATGACATTTTCAATCAATTTTTCTACAGTCAAAAAAATTAATTTTCTGATGAAAAACGAGGACCCGTGACCTGTCGAACTTTCTCCAGATGGTCAGAAATGGTAATTTTGAAATGTTAATTTTTTGAGTGTAAATGACTATTGCATGTGAATTATCACTTTTGGAACTAAAACAAGAGTGTTTAGAACCATTTTAATGCCTGAAATTGGTCGAAATAGAAGCTTCTGAGTAGGAGAAAAAGTCTGTAAAAATGGCAATTTTGGTCACATTGAGGCATTAAAAAGTAGTTATTCAACATGAGGCACAATCCAAATGACATTTTCAATCAATTTTTCTACAGTCCAAAAAATAAATTTTCTGATGAAAAACGATGACCCGTGACCTGTCGAACGTTCTCCAGATGGTCAGAAATGGTAATTTTTTAATGGTACATTTTTTGACTGTAAATGACTATTGCATGTGAATTATCACTTTTGGAACTAAAACAAGAGTGTTTAGAGTTATTTTAATGCCTGAAATTGGTCGAAATAGAAGCTTCTGAGTAGGAGAAAAAAGTCTGTAAAAATGGCAATTTTGGTCACATTGAGGCTTTAAAAGGTAGTTAATCAACATGAGGCACAATCCAAATTACATTTTCAATCAATTTTTCTACAGTCCAAAAAATAAATTTTCTGATGATAAACGAGGACCCGTGACCTGTCGAACTTTCTACAGATGGTCAGAAATGGTAATTTTTTAATGTTGAATTTTTGGACTGTAAATGACTATTGCATGTGAATTATCACTTTTGGAACTAAAACAAGAGTGTTTAGAGTCATTTTAATGCCTGAAATTGGTCGAAATAGAAGCTTCTGAGTAGGAGAAAAAGTCTGTAAAAATGGCAATTTTGGTCACATTGAGGCGTTAAAAAGTAGTTATTCAACATGAGGCACAATCCAAATGACATTTTCAATCAATTTTTCTACAGTCCAAAAAATAAATTTTCTGAGGAAAAACGAGGACCCGTGACCTCTCGAACTTTCTCCAGATGGTCAGAAATGGTAATTTTTAAATGTTTAATTTTTTGACTGTAAATGACTATTGCATGTGAATTATCACTTTTGGAACTAAAACAAGAGTGTTTAGAGTTATTTTAATGCCTGAAATTGGTCGAAATAGAAGCTTCTGAGTAGGAGAAAAAAGTCTGTAAAAATGGCAATTTTGGTCACATTGAGGCTTTAAAAGGTAGTTAATCAACATGAGGCACAATCCAAATGACATTTTCAATCAATTTTTCTACAGTCAAAAAAAAAAAATTTCTGAGGAAAAACGAGGACCCGTGACCTCTCAAACTTTCTCCAGATGGTCAGAAATGGTAATTTTTAAATGTTTAATTTTTTGACTGTAAATGACTATTGCATGTGAATTATCACTTTTGGAACTAAAACAAGAGTGTTTAGAGTCATTTTAATGTCTGAAATTGGTCAAAATAGAAGCTTCTGAGTAGGAGAAAAAGTCTGTAAAAATGGCAATTTTGGTCACATTGAGGCTTTAAAAAGTAGTTATTCAACATGAGGCACAATCCAAATGACATTTTCAATCAATTTTTCTACCGTCCAAAAAAAAACATTTCTGATGAAAAACGAGGACCCGTGACCTGTCAAACTTTCTCCAGATGGTCAGAAATGGTAATTTTTAAATGTTTAATTTTTTGACTGTAAATGACTATTGCATGTGAATTATCACTTTTGGAACTAAAAAAAGAGTGTTTAGAGTCATTTTAATGCCTGAAATTGGTCGAAAAAGAAGCTTCTGAGTAGGAGAAAAAGTCTGTAAAAATGGCAATTTTGGTCACATTGAGGCTTTAAAAAGTAGTTATTCAACATGAGGCACAATCCAAATGACATTTTCAATCAATTTTTCTACCGTCCAAAAAAAAACATTTCTGATGAAAAACGAGGACCCGTGACCTGTCAAACTTTCTCCAGATGGTCAGAAATGGTAATTTTTAAATGTTTAATTTTTTGACTGTAAATGACTATTGCATGTGAATTATCACTTTTGGAACTAAAACAAGAGTGTTTAGAGTCATTTTAATGCCTGAAATTGGTCGAAAAAGAAGCTTCTGAGTAGGAGAAAAAGTCTGTAAAAATGGCAATTTTGGTCACATTGAGGCTTTAAAAAGTAGTTATTCAACATGAGGCACAATCCAAATGAAATTTCACTCAATTTTTCTACAGTCCAAAAAATCAATTTTCTGATGAAAAACGAGGACAGATGACCTCCTTCTCCAGATGGTCAGAAATGGTAATTTTTTAATGTTTAATTTTTTGACTGTAAATGACTATTGCATGTGAATTGTCACTTTTGGAACTAAAACAAGAGTGTTTAGAGTCATTTTAATGCCTGAAATTGGTCGAAATAGAAGCTTCTGAGTAGGAGAAAAAGGTCTGTAAAAATGGCAATTTTGGTCACATTGAGGCTTTAAAAGGTAGTTAATCAACATGAGGCACAATCCAAATTACATTTTCAATCAATTTTTCTACAGTCCAAAAAATACATTTTCTGATGATAAATGAGGACCCGTGACCTGTCGAACTTTCTCCAGATGGTCAGAAATGGTAATGTTTTCATGTTTAATTTTTTGACTGTAAATGACTATTGCATGTGACTTATCACTTTTGGAACTACAACAAGAGTGTTTAGAGTCATTTTAATGCCTGAAATTGGTCAAAATAGAAGTTTCTGAGTAGGAGAAAAAGCCTGTAAAAATGGCAGTTTTGGTCACATTGAGGCTTTAAAAAGTAGTTATTCAACATGAGGCACAATCCAAATGACATTTTCAATCAATTTTTCTACAGTCCAAAAAAAACATTTCTGATGAAAAACGAGGACCCGTGACCTGTCGAACTTTCTCCAGATGGTCATAAATGGAAATTTTTTAATGGTACATTTTTTGACTGTAAATGACTTTTGCATGTGAATTATCACTTTTGGGACTAAAACAAGAGTGTTTAGAGTCATTTTAATGTCTGAAATTGGTCAAAATAGAAGCTTCTGAGTAGGAGAAAAAGTCTGTAAAAATGGCAATTTTGGTCACATTGAGGCTTTAAAAAGTAGTTATTCAACATGAGGCACAATCCAAATGACATTTTCAATCAATTTTTCTACAGTCCAAAAAATACATTTTCTGATGAAAAACGAGGACCCGTGACCTGTCGAACTTCCTCCAGATGGTCAGAAATGGTAATTTTTTAATGTTTAATTTTTTGACTGTAAATGACTATTGCATGTGAATTATCACTTTTGGAACTAAAATAAGTGTGTTTAGAGTCATTTTAATGCCTGAAATTGGTCGAAATAGAGGATTCTGAGTAGGAGAAAAAGTCTGTAAAAATGGCAATTTTGGTCACATGGAGGCTTTAAAAAGTAGTTATTCAACATGAGGCACAATCCAAATGACATTTTCAATCAATTTTTCTACAGTCCAAAAAATAAATTTTCTGATCAAAAACGAGGACCCGTGACCTGTCGAACTTTCTCCAGATGGTCAGAAATGGTAATTTTTTAATGGTACATTTTTTGACTGTATATGACTATTGCATGTGAATCATCACTTTTGGAACTAAAACAAGAGTGTTTAGAGTTATTTTAATGCCTGAAATTGGTCAAAATAGAAGCTTCTGAGTAGGAGAAAAAAGTCTGTAAAAATGGCAATTTTGGTCACATTGAGGCTTTAAAAGGTAGTTAATCAACATGAGGCACAATCCAAATTACATTTTCAATCAATTTTTCTACAGTCCAAAAAATAAATTTTCTGATGATAAACGAGGACCCGTGACCTGTCGAACTTTCTACAGATGGTCAGAAATGGTAATTTTTTAATGTTGAATTTTTGGACTGTAAATGACTATTGCATGTGAATTATCACTTTTGGAACTAAAACAAGAGTGTTTAGAGTCATTTTAATGCCTGAAATTGGTCGAAATAGAAGCTTCTGAGTAGGAGAAAAAGTCTGTAAAAATGGCAATTTTGGTCACATTGAGGCGTTAAAAAGTAGTTATTCAACATGAGGCACAATCCAAATGACATTTTCAATCAATTTTTCTACAGTCCAAAAAATAAATTTTCTGAGGAAAAACGAGGACCCGTGACCTCTCGAACTTTCTCCAGATGGTCAGAAATGGTAATTTTTAAATGTTTAATTTTTTGACTGTAAATGACTATTGCATGTGAATTATCACTTTTGGAACTAAAACAAGAGTGTTTAGAGTCATTTTAATGTCTGAAATTGGTCAAAATAGAAGCTTCTGAGTAGGAGAAAAAGTCTGTAAAAATGGCAATTTTGGTCACATTGAGGCTTTAAAAAGTAGTTATTCAACATGAGGCACAATCCAAATGACATTTTCAATCAATTTTTCTAAAGTCCAAAAAAAACCATTTCTGATGAAAAACGAGGACGCGTGACCTGTCGAACTTTCTCCAGATGGTCATAAATGGAAATTTTTTAATGGTACATTTTTTGACTGTAAATGACTATTGCATGTGAATTATCACTTTTGGAACTAAAACAAGAGTGTTTAGAGTCATTTTAATGCCTGAAATTGGTCGAAATAGAAGCTTCTGAGTAGGAGAAAAAGTCTGTAAAAATGGCAATTTTGGTCACATTGAGGCTTTAAAAAGTAGTTATTAAACATGAGGCACAATCCAAATGACATTTTCAATCAATTTTTCTACAGTCCAAAAAATAAATTTTCTGATGAAAAACGAGGACCCGTGACCTGTCGAACCTTCTCCAGATGGTCAGAAATGGTAATTTTTAAATGTTTAATTTTTTTACTGTAAATGACTATTGCATGTGAATTATCACTTTTGGAACTAAAACAAGAGTGTTTAGAGTCATTTTAATGTCTGAAATTGGTCAAAATAGAAGCTTCTGAGTAGGAGAAAAAGTCTGTAAAAATGGCAATTTTGGTCACATGGAGGCTTTAAAAAGTAGTTTTTCAACATGAGGCACAATCCAATAACATTTTCAATCAATTTTTCTACAGTCCAAAAAAAAAATGTTCTGATGAAAAACGAGGACCCGTGACCTGTCGAACATTCTCCAGATGGTCAGAAATGGAAATTTTTTAATGTTTACTTTTCTGACTGTAAATGACTATTGCATGTGAATTATCACTTTTGGAACTAAAACAAGAGTGTTTAGAGTCATTTTAATGCCTGAAATTGGTCGAAATAGAAGCTTCTGAGTAGGAGAAAAAGTCTGTAAAAATGGCAATTTTGGTCACATGGAGGCTTTAAAAAGTAGTTATTCAACATGAGGCACAATCCAATAACTTTTTCAATCAATTTTTCTACAGTCCAAAAAAAAAATGTTCTGATGAAAAACGAGGACCCGTGACCTGTCGAACATTCTCCAGATGGTCAGAAATGGAAATTTTTTAATGGTACATTTTTTGACTGTAAATGACTATTGCATGTGAATTATCACATTTTGGAAAAAAAAGAGTGTTTAGAGTCATTTTAATGCCTGAAATTGGTCGAAGTAGAAGCTTCTGAGTAGGAGAAAAAGTCTGTAAAAATGGCAATTTTGGTCACATTGAGGCTTTAAAAAGTAGTTATTCAAAATGAGGCACAATCTAAATGACTTTTCAATCAATTTTTATACAGTCCAAAAAAATTAATTTTCTGATGAAAAACGAGGACCCGTGACCTGTCGAACGTTCTCCAGATGGTCAGAAATGGTAATTTTTTTATGTTAAATGTTTCGACTGTAAATGACTAATGCATGTGAATTATCACTTTTGGAACTTTAATAAGAGTGTTTAGAGTCATTTTAATGCCTGAAATTGGTCGAAATAAAAGCTTCTGAGTAGGAGAAAAAGTCTGTAAAAATGGCAATTTTTGTCACATTGAGGCTTTAAAAAGTAGTTATTCAACATGAGGCACAATCCAAATGACATTTTGAATCAATTTTTCTACAGTCCAAAAAATAAATTTTCTGATGAAAAAACGATGACCCGTGACCTGTTGAACTTTCTCAAGATGGTCAGAATTGGAAATTATTTAATGTTTACTTTTCTGACTGTAAATGACTATTGCATGTGAATTATCACTTTTGGAACTAAAACAAGAGTGTTTAGAGTCATTTTAATGCCTGAAATTGGTCGAAATAGAAGCTTCTGAGTAGGAGAAAAAGTCTGTGAAAATGGCAATTTTGGTCACATTGAGGCCTTAAAAAGTAGTTATTCAACACGAGCCACAATCCAAATGACATTTTCAATCAATTTTTCTACAGTTCAAAAAATTAATTTTCTGATGAAAAACGAGGACCCGTGACGTGTCGAACTTTCTCCAGATGGTCAGAAATGGTAATTTTTTTATGTTAAATGTTTCGACTGTAAATGACTATTGCATGTGAATTATCCCTTTTGGAACTTTAATAAGAGTGTTTAGAGTCATTTTAATGCCTGAAATTGGTCTAAATAAAAGCTTCTGAGTAGGAGAAAAAGTCTGTAAAAATGGCAATTTTGGTCACATTGAGGCTTTAAAAAGTAGTTATTCAACATGGGGCACAATCCAAATGACATTTTCAATCAATTTTTCTACAGTCCAAAAAAATCAATATTCTGATGAAAAAACGATGACCCGTCACCTGTCGAACTTTCTCCAGATCATCAGAAATTGTAATTTTTTAATGTTTAAGTTTTTTGACTGTAAATGACTATTGCATGTGAATCATCACTTTTGGAACTAAAACAAGAGTGTTTAGAGTCATTTTAATGTCTGAAATTGGTCGAAATAGAAGCTTCTGAGTAGGAGAAAAAGTCTGTAAAAATGGCAATTTTGATCACATTGAGGCTTCAAAAAGTAGTTATTCAACATGAGGCACAATCCAAATGACATTTTCAATCAATTTTTCTACAGTCCAAAAAATAAATTTTCTGATCAAAAACGAGGACCCGTGACCTGTCGAACTTTCTCCAGATGGTCAGAAATGGTAATTTTTTAATGGTACATTTTTTGACTGTAAATGACTATTGCATGTGAATTATCACTTTTGGAACTAAAACAAGAGTGTTTAGAGTCATTTTAATGCCTGAAATTGGTCGAAATAGAAGCTTCTGAAAGGAGAAAAAAGTCTGTAAAAATGGCAATTTTGTTCACATTGAGGCTTTAAAAGGTAGTTAATCAACATGAGGCACAATCCAAATTACATTTTCAATCAATTTTTCTACAGTCCAAAAAATAAATTTTCTGATGATAAACGAGGACCCGTGACCTGTCGAACTTTCTACAGATGGTCAGAAATGGTAATTTTTTAATGTTGAATTTTTGGACTGTAAATGACTATTGCATGTGAATTATCACTTTTGGAACTAAAACAAGAGTGTTTAGAGTCATTTTAATGTCTGAAATTGGTCAAAATAGAAGCTTCTGAGTAGGAGAAAAAGTCTGTAAAAATGGCAATTTTGGTCACATTGAGGCGTTAAAAAGTAGTTATTCAACATGAGGCACAATCCAAATTACATTTTCAATCAATTTTTCTACAGTCCAAAAAATAAATTTTCTGAGGAAAAACGAGGACCCGTGACCTCTCGAACTTTCTCCAGATGGTCAGAAATGGTAATTTTTAAATGTTTAATTTTTTGACTGTAAATGACTATTGCATGTGAATTATAACTTTTGGAACTAAAACAAGAGTGTTTAGAGTCATTTTAATGTCTGAAATTGGTCAAAATAGAAGCTTCTGAGTAGGAGAAAAAGTCTGTAAAAATGGCAATTTTGGTCACATTGAGGCTTTAAAAAGTAGTTATTCAACAAGGGGCACAATCCAAATGACATTTTCAATCAATTTTTCTACAGTCCAAAAAAAACCATTTCTGATGAAAAACGAGGACCCGTGACCTGTCGAACTTTCTCCAGATGGTCATAAATGGAAATTTTTTAATGGTACATTTTTTGACTGTAAATGACTATTGTATGTGAATTATCACTTTTGGAACTAAAACAAGAGTGTTTAGAGTCATTTTAATGCCTGAAATTGGTCGAAATAGAAGCTTCTGAGTAGGAGAAAAAGTCTGTAAAAATGGCAATTTTGGTCACATTGAGGCTTTAAAAAGTAGTTATTAAACATGAGGCACAATCCAAATGACATTCTCAATCAATTTTTCTACAGTCCAAAAAATAAATTTTCTGATGAAAAACCAGGACCCGTGACCTGTCGAACCTTCTCCAGATGGTCAGAAATGGTAATTTTTAAATGTTTAATTTATTTACTGTAAATGACTATTGCATGTGAATTATCACTTTTGGAACTAAAACAAGAGTGTTTAGAACCATTTTAATGCCTGAAATTGGTCGAAATAGAAGCTTCTGAGTAGGAGAAAAAGTCTGTAAAAATGGCAATTTTGGTCACATTGAGGCATTAAAAAGTAGTTATTCAACATGAGGCACAATCCAAATGACATTTTCAATCAATTTTTCTACAGTCCAAAAAATAAATTTTCTGACGAAAAACGAGTACCTGTTGAACTTTCTCCAGATGGTCAGAAATGGTAATTTTTAAATGTTTAATTTTTTTACTGTAAATGACTATTGCATGTGAATTATCACTTTTGGAATTAAAAAAAAGAGTGTTTAGAGTCATTTTAATGCCTGAAATTGGTCGAAATAGAAGCTTCTGAGTAGGAGAAAAAGTCTGTAAAAATGGCAATTTTGGTCACATTGAGGCTTTAAAAAGTAGTTATTAAACATGAGGCACAATCCAAATGACATTTTCAATCAATTTTTCTACAGTCCAAAAAATAAATTTTCTGATGAAAAACGAGGACCCGTGACCTGTCGAACGTTCTCCAGATGGTCAGAAATGGTAATTTTTTTATGTTAAATGTTTCGACTGTAAATGACTAATGCATGTGAATTATCACTTTTGGAACTTTAATAAGAGTGTTTAGAGTCATTTTAATGCCTGAAATTGGTCGAAATAAAAGCTTCTGAGTAGGAGAAAAAGTCTGTAAAAATGGCAATTTTTGTCACATTGAGGCTTTAAAAAGTAGTTATTCAACATGAGGCACAATCCAAATGACATTTTGAATCAATTTTTCTACAGTCCAAAAAATAAATTTTCTGATGAAAAACGAGGACCCGTGACCTGTCGAACCTTCTCCAGATGGTCAGAAATGGTAATTTTTAAATGTTTAATTTTTTTACTGTAAATGACTATTGCATGTGAATTATCACTTTTGGAACTAAAACAAGAGTGTTTAGAGTCATTTTAATGTCTGAAATTGGTCAAAATAGAAGCTTCTGAGTAGGAGAAAAAGTCTGTGAAAATGGCAATTTTGGTCACATTGAGGCCTTAAAAAGTAGTTATTCAACACGAGCCACAATCCAAATGACATTTTCAATCAATTTTTCTACAGTTCAAAAAATTAATTTTCGGATGAAAAACGAGGACCCGTGACCTGTCGAACTTTCTCCAGATGGTCAGAAATGGTAATTTTTTTATGTTAAATGTTTCGACTGTAAATGACTATTGCATGTGAATTATCCCTTTTGGAACTTTAATAAGAGTGTTTAGAGTCATTTTAATGCCTGAAATTGGTCTAAATAAAAGCTTCTGAGTAGGAGAAAAAGTCTGTAAAAATGGCAATTTTGGTCACATTGAGGCTTTAAAAAGTAGTTATTCAACATGGGGCACAATCCAAATGACATTTTCAATCAATTTTTCTACAGTCCAAAAAAATCAATATTCTGATGAAAAAACGATGACCCGTCACCTGTCGAACTTTCTCCAGATCGTCAGAAATTGTAATTTTTTAATGTTTAAGTTTTTTGACTGTAAATGACTATTGCATGTGAATCATCACTTTTGGAACTAAAACAAGAGTGTTTAGAGTCATTTTAATGTCTGAAATTGGTCGAAATAGAAGCTTCTGAGTAGGAGAAAAAGTCTGTAAAAATGGCAATTTTGATCACATTGAGGCTTTAAAAAGTAGTTATTCAACATGAGGCACAATCCAAATGACATTTTCAATCAATTTTTCTACAGTCCAAAAAATAAATTTTCTGATCAAAAACGAGGACCCGTGACCTGTCGAACTTTCTCCAGATGGTCAGAAATGGTAATTTTTTAATGGTACATTTTTTGACTGTAAATGACTATTGCATGTGAATTATCACTTTTGGAACTAAAACAAGAGTGTTTAGAGTCATTTTAATGCCTGAAATTGGTCGAAATAGAAGCTTCTGAGTAGGAGAAAAAGTCTGTAAAAATGGCAATTTTGGTCACATTGAGGCGTTAAAAAGTAGTTATTCAACATGAGGCACAATCCAAATGACATTTTCAATCAATTTTTCTACAGTCCAAAAAATAAATTTTCTGAGGAAAAACGAGGACCCGTGACCTGTCGAACTTTCTCCAGATGGTCAGAAATGGTAATTTTTTAATGTTGAATTTTTGGACTGTAAATGACTATTGCATGTGAATCATCACTTTTGGAACTAAAACAAGAGTGTTTAGAGTTATTTTAATGCCTGAAATTGGTCAAAATAGAAGCTTCTGAGTAGGAGAAAAAAGTCTGTAAAAATGGCAATTTTGGTCACATTGAGGCTTTAAAAGGTAGTTAATCAACATGAGGCACAATCCAAATTACATTTTCAATCAATTTTTCTACAGTCCAAAAAATAAATTTTCTGATGTTAAACGAGGACCCGTGACCTGTCGAACTTTCTACAAATGGTCAGAAATGGTAATTTTTTAATGTTGAATTTTTGGACTGTAAATGACTATTGCATGTGAATTATCACTTTTGGAACTAAAACAAGAGTGTTTAGAGTCATTTTAATGCCTGAAATTGGTCGAAATAGAAGCTTCTGAGTAGGAGAAAAAGTCTGTAAAAATGGCAATTTTGGTCACATTGAGGCGTTAAAAAGTAGTTATTCAACATGAGGCACAATCCAAATGACATTTTCAATCAATTTTTCTACAGTCCAAAAAATAAATTTTCTGAGGAAAAACGAGGACCCGTGACCTCTCGAACTTTCTCCAGATGGTCAGAAATGGTAATTTTTAAATGTTTAATTTTTTGACTGTAAATGACTATTGCATGTGAATTATCACTTTTGGAACTAAAACAAGAGTGTTTAGAGTCATTTTAATGTCTGAAATTGGTCAAAATAGAAGCTTCTGAGTAGGAGAAAAAGTCTGTAAAAATGGCAATTTTGGTCACATTGAGGCTTTAAAAAGTAGTTATTCAACATGAGGCACAATCCAAATGACATTTTCAATCAATTTTTCTACAGTCCAAAAAAAACCATTTCTGATGAAAAACGAGGACCCGTGACCTGTCGAACTTTCTCCAGATGGTCATAAATGGAAATTTTTTAATGGTACATTTTTTGACTGTAAATGACTATTGCATGTGAATTATCACTTTTGGAACTAAAACAAGAGTGTTTAGAGTCATTTTAATGCCTGAAATTGGTCGAAATAGAAGCTTCTGAGTAGGAGAAAAAGTCTGTAAAAATGGCAATTTTGGTCACATTGAGGCTTTAAAAAGTAGTTATTAAACATGAGGCACAATCCAAATGACATTCTCAATCAATTTTTCTACAGTCCAAAAAATAAATTTTCTGATGAAAAACCAGGACCCGTGACCTGTCGAACCTTCTCCAGATGGTCAGAAATGGTAATTTTTAAATGTTTAATTTATTTACTGTAAATGACTATTGCATGTGAATTATCACTTTTGGAACTAAAACAAGAGTGTTTAGAGTCATTTTAATGCCTGAAATTGGTCGAAAAAGAAGCTTCTGAGTAGGAGAAAAAGTCTGTAAAAATGGCAATTTTGGTCACATTGAGGCTTTAAAAAGTAGTTATTCAACATGAGGCACAATCCAAATGAAATTTCAATCAATTTTTCTACAGTCCAAAAAATCAATCTTCTGATGAAAAACGAGGACAGATGACCTCCTTCTCCAGATGGTCAGAAATGGTAATTTTTTAATGTTTAATTTTTTGACTGTAAATGACTATTGCATGTGAATTGTCACTTTTGGAACTAAAACAAGAGTGTTTAGAGTCATTTTAATGCCTGAAATTGGTCGAAATAGAAGCTTCTGAGTAGGAGAAAAAGGTCTGTAAAAATGGCAATTTTGGTCACATTGAGGCTTTAAAAGGTAGTTAATCAACATGAGGCACAATCCAAATTACATTTTCAATCAATTTTTCTACAGTCCAAAAAATACATTTTCTGATGATAAATGAGGACCCGTGACCTGTCGAACTTTCTCCAGATGGTCAGAAATGGTAATGTTTTCATGTTTAATTTTTTGACTGTAAATGACTATTGCATGTGACTTATCACTTTTGGAACTACAACAAGAGTGTTTAGAGTCATTTTAATGCCTGAAATTGGTCAAAATAGAAGTTTCTGAGTAGGAGAAAAAGCCTGTAAAAATGGCAGTTTTGGTCACATTGAGGCTTTAAAAAGTAGTTATTCAACATGAGGCACAATCCAAATGACATTTTCAATCAATTTTTCTACAGTCCAAAAAATCAATTTTCTGATGCAAAACGAGTTCCCGTGACCTGTCGAACTTCCTCCAGATGGTCAGAAATGGTAATTTTTTAATGTTTAATTTTTTGACTGTAAATGACTATTGCATGTGAATTATCACTTTTGGAACTAAAATAAGTGTGTTTAGAGTCATTTTAATGCCTGAAATTGGTCGAAATAGTGGATTCTGAGTAGGAGAAAAAGTCTGTAAAAATGGCAATTTTGGTCACATGGAGGCTTTAAAAAGTAGTTATTCAACATGAGGCACAATCCAAATGACATTTTCAATCAATTTTTCTACAGTCCAAAAAATACATTTTCTGATGAAAAACGAGGACCCGTGACCTGTCGAACTTCCTCCAGATGGTCAGAAATGGTAATTTTTTAATGTTTAATTTTTTGACTGTAAATGACTATTGCATGTGAATTATCACTTTTGGAACTAAAACAAGAGTGTTTAGAGTCATTTTAATGCCTGAAATTGGTCGAAATAGAAGCTTCTGAGTAGGAGAAAAAGTCTGTAAAAATGGCAATTTTGGTCACATTGAGGCGTTAAAAAGTAGTTATTCAACATGAGGCACAATCCAAATGACATTTTCAATCAATTTTTCTACAGTCCAAAAAATAAATTTTCTGAGGAAAAACGAGGACCCGTGACCTCTCGAACTTTCTCCAGATGGTCAGAAATGGTAATTTTTAAATGTTTAATTTTTTGACTGTAAATGACTATTGCATGTGAATTATCACTTTTGGAACTAAAACAAGAGTGTTTAGAGTCATTTTAATGTCTGAAATTGGTCAAAATAGAAGCTTCTGAGTAGGAGAAAAAGTCTGTAAAAATGGCAATTTTGGTCACATTGAGGCTTTAAAAAGTAGTTATTCAACATGAGGCACAATCCAAATGACATTTTCAATCAATTTTTCTACAGTCCAAAAAAAACCATTTCTGATGAAAAACGAGGACCCGTGACCTGTCGAACTTTCTCCAGATGGTCATAAATGGAAATTTTTTAATGGTACATTTTTTGACTGTAAATGACTATTGCATGTGAATTATCACTTTTGGAACTAAAACAAGAGTGTTTAGAGTCATTTTAATGCCTGAAATTGGTCGAAATAGAAGCTTCTGAGTAGGAGAAAAAGTCTGTAAAAATGGCAATTTTGGTCACATTGAGGCTTTAAAAAGTAGTTATTAAACATGAGGCACAATCCAAATGACATTCTCAATCAATTTTTCTACAGTCCAAAAAATAAATTTTCTGATGAAAAACCAGGACCCGTGACCTGTCGAACCTTCTCCAGATGGTCAGAAATGGTAATTTTTAAATGTTTAATTTATTTACTGTAAATGACTATTGCATGTGAATTATCACTTTTGGAACTAAAACAAGAGTGTTTAGAGTCATTTTAATGCCTGAAATTGGTCGAAAAAGAAGCTTCTGAGTAGGAGAAAAAGTCTGTAACAATGGCAATTTTGGTCACATTGAGGCTTTAAAAAGTAGTTATTCAACATGAGGCACAATCCAAATGAAATTTCAATCAATTTTTCTACAGTCCAAAAAATCAATTTTCTGATGAAAAACGAGGACAGATGACCTCCTTCTCCAGATGGTCAGAAATGGTAATTTTTTAATGTTTAATTTTTTGACTGTAAATGACTATTGCATGTGAATTGTCACTTTTGGAACTAAAACAAGAGTGTTTAGAGTCATTTTAATGCCTGAAATTGGTCGAAATAGAAGCTTCTGAGTAGGAGAAAAAGGTCTGTAAAAATGGCAATTTTGGTCACATTGAGGCTTTAAAAGGTAGTTAATCAACATGAGGCACAATCCAAATTACATTTTCAATCAATTTTTCTACAGTCCAAAAAATACATTTTCTGATGATAAATGAGGACCCGTGACCTGTCGAACTTTCTCCAGATGGTCAGAAATGGTAATGTTTTCATGTTTAATTTTTTGACTGTAAATGACTATTGCATGTGACTTATCACTTTTGGAACTACAACAAGAGTGTTTAGAGTCATTTTAATGCCTGAAATTGGTCAAAATAGAAGTTTCTGAGTAGGAGAAAAAGCCTGTAAAAATGGCAGTTTTGGTCACATTGAGGCTTTAAAAAGTAGTTATTCAACATGAGGCACAATCCAAATGACATTTTCAATCAATTTTTCTACAGTCCAAAAAATCAATTTTCTGATGCAAAACGAGTTCCCGTGACCTGTCGAACTTCCTCCAGATGGTCAGAAATGGTAATTTTTTAATGTTTAATTTTTTGACTGTAAATGACTATTGCATGTGAATTATCACTTTTGGAACTAAAATAAGTGTGTTTAGAGTCATTTTAATGCCTGAAATTGGTCGAAATAGTGGATTCTGAGTAGGAGAAAAAGTCTGTAAAAATGGCAATTTTGGTCACATGGAGGCTTTAAAAAGTAGTTATTCAACATGAGGCACAATCCAAATGACATTTTCAATCAATTTTTCTACAGTCCAAAAAATACATTTTCTGATGAAAAACGAGGACCCGTGACCTGTCGAACTTCCTCCAGATGGTCAGAAATGGTAATTTTTTAATGTTTAATTTTTTGACTGTAAATGACTATTGCATGTGAATTATCACTTTTGGAACTAAAATAAGTGTGTTTAGAGTCATTTTAATGCCTGAAATTGGTCGAAATAGAGGATTCTGAGTAGGAGAAAAAGTCTGTAAAAATGGCAATTTTGGTCACATGGAGGCTTTAAAAAGTAGTTATTCAACATGAGGCACAATCCAAATGACATTTTCAATCAATTTTTCTACAGTCCAAAAAATAAATTTTCTGATCAAAAACGAGGACCCGTGACCTGTCGAACTTTCTCCAGATGGTCAGAAATGGTAATTTTTTAATGGTACATTTTTTGACTGTATATGACTATTGCATGTGAATCATCACTTTTGGAACTAAAACAAGAGTGTTTAGAGTTATTTTAATGCCTGAAATTGGTCAAAATAGAAGCTTCTGAGTAGGAGAAAAAAGTCTGTAAAAATGGCAATTTTGGTCACATTGAGGCTTTAAAAGGTAGTTAATCAACATGAGGCACAATCCAAATTACATTTTCAATCAATTTTTCTACAGTCCAAAAAATAAATTTTCTGATGATAAACGAGGACCCGTGACCTGTCGAACTTTCTACAGATGGTCAGAAATGGTAATTTTTTAATGTTGAATTTTTGGACTGTAAATGACTATTGCATGTGAATTATCACTTTTGGAACTAAAACAAGAGTGTTTAGAGTCATTTTAATGCCTGAAATTGGTCGAAATAGAAGCTTCTGAGTAGGAGAAAAAGTCTGTAAAAATGGCAATTTTGGTCACATTGAGGCGTTAAAAAGTAGTTATTCAACATGAGGCACAATCCAAATGACATTTTCAATCAATTTTTCTACAGTCCAAAAAATAAATTTTCTGAGGAAAAACGAGGACCCGTGACCTCTCGAACTTTCTCCAGATGGTCAGAAATGGTAATTTTTAAATGTTTAATTTTTTGACTGTAAATGACTATTGCATGTGAATTATCACTTTTGGAACTAAAACAAGAGTGTTTAGAGTCATTTTAATGTCTGAAATTGGTCAAAATAGAAGCTTCTGAGTAGGAGAAAAAGTCTGTAAAAATGGCAATTTTGGTCACATTGAGGCTTTTAAAAGTAGTTATTCAACATGAGGCACAATCCAAATGACATTTTCAATCAATTTTTCTAAAGTCCAAAAAAAACCATTTCTGATGAAAAACGAGGACGCGTGACCTGTCGAACTTTCTCCAGATGGTCATAAATGGAAATTTTTTAATGGTACATTTTTTGACTGTAAATGACTATTGCATGTGAATTATCACTTTTGGAACTAAAACAAGAGTGTTTAGAGTCATTTTAATGCCTGAAATTGGTCGAAATAGAAGCTTCTGAGTAGGAGAAAAAGTCTGTAAAAATGGCAATTTTGGTCACATTGAGGCTTTAAAAAGTAGTTATTAAACATGAGGCACAATCCAAATGACATTTTCAATCAATTTTTCTACAGTCCAAAAAATAAATTTTCTGATGAAAAACGAGGACCCGTGACCTGTCGAACCTTCTCCAGATGGTCAGAAATGGTAATTTTTAAATGTTTAATTTTTTTACTGTAAATGACTATTGCATGTGAATTATCACTTTTGGAACTAAAACAAGAGTGTTTAGAGTCATTTTAATGTCTGAAATTGGTCAAAATAGAAGCTTCTGAGTAGGAGAAAAAGTCTGTAAAAATGGCAATTTTGGTCACATGGAGGCTTTAAAAAGTAGTTATTCAACATGAGGCACAATCCAATAACATTTTCAATCAATTTTTCTACAGTCCAAAAAAAAAATGTTCTGATGAAAAACGAGGACCCGTGACCTGTCGAACATTCTCCAGATGGTCAGAAATGGAAATTTTTTAATGTTTACTTTTCTGACTGTAAATGACTATTGCATGTGAATTATCACTTTTGGAACTAAAACAAGAGTGTTTAGAGTCATTTTAATGCCTGAAATTGGTCGAAATAGAAGCTTCTGAGTAGGAGAAAAAGTCTGTAAAAATGGCAATTTTGGTCACATGGAGGCTTTAAAAAGTAGTTATTCAACATGAGGCACAATCCAATAACTTTTTCAATCAATTTTTCTACAGTCCAAAAAAAAAATGTTCTGATGAAAAACGAGGACCCGTGACCTGTCGAACATTCTCCAGATGGTCAGAAATGGAAATTTTTTAATGGTACATTTTTTGACTGTAAATGACTATTGCATGTGAATTATCACATTTTGGAAAAAAAAGAGTGTTTAGAGTCATTTTAATGCCTGAAATTGGTCGAAGTAGAAGCTTCTGAGTAGGAGAAAAAGTCTGTAAAAATGGCAATTTTGGTCACATTGAGGCTTTAAAAAGTAGTTATTCAAAATGAGGCACAATCTAAATGACTTTTCAATCAATTTTTATACAGTCCAAAAAAATTAATTTTCTGATGAAAAACGAGTACCCGTGACCTGTCGAACTTCCTCCAGATGGTCAGAAATGGTAATTTTTTCATGTTTAATTTTTTGACTGTAAATGACTATTGCATGTGAATTATCACTTTTGGAACTAAAATAAGTGTGTTTAGAGTCATTTTAATGCCTGAAATTGGTCGAAATAGAGGATTCTGAGTAGGAGAAAAAGTCTGTAAAAATGGCAATTTTGGTCACATTGAGGCTTTAAAAAGTAGTTATTAAACATGAGGCACAATCCAAATGACATTCAATCAATTTTTCTACAGTCCAAAAAATAAATTTTCTGATGAAAAACGAGGACCCGTGACCTGTCGAACTTTCTCCAGATGGTCATAAATGGAAATTTTTTAATGGTACATTTTTTGACTGTAAATGACTATTGCATGTGAATTATCACTTTTGGAACTAAAACAAGAGTGTTTAGAGTCATTTTAATGCCTGAAATTGGTCGAAATAGAAGCTTCTGAAAGGAGAAAAAAGTCTGTAAAAATGGCAATTTTGTTCACATTGAGGCTTTAAAAGGTAGTTAATCAACATGAGGCACAATCCAAATTACATTTTCAATCAATTTTTCTACAGTCCAAAAAATAAATTTTCTGATGATAAACGAGGACCCGTGACCTGTCGAACTTTCTACAGATGGTCAGAAATGGTAATTTTTTAATGTTGAATTTTTGGACTGTAAATGACTATTGCATGTGAATTATCACTTTTGGAACTAAAACAAGAGTGTTTAGAGTCATTTTAATGCCTGAAATTGGTCGAAATAGAAGCTTCTGAGTAGGAGAAAAAGTCTGTAAAAATGGCAATTTTGGTCACATTGAGGCGTTAAAAAGTAGTTATTCAACATGAGGCACAATCCAAATGACATTTTCAATCAATTTTTCTACAGTCCAAAAAATAAATTTTCGGAGGAAAAACGAGGACCCGTGACCTCTCGAACTTTCTCCAGATGGTCAGAAATGGTAATTTTTAAATGTTTAATTTTTTGACTGTAAATGACTATTGCATGTGAATTATCACTTTTGGAACTAAAACAAGAGTGTTTAGAGTCATTTTAATGTCTGAAATTGGTCAAAATAGAAGCTTCTGAGTAGGAGAAAAAGTCTGTAAAAATGGCAATTTTGGTCACATTGAGGCTTTAAAAAGTAGTTATTCAACATGAGGCACAATCCAAATGACATTTTCAATCAATTTTTCTACAGTCCAAAAAAACCCATTTCTGATGAAAAACGAGGACCCGTGACCTGTCGAACTTTCTCCAGATGGTCATAAATGGAAATTTTTTAATGGTACATTTTTTGACTGTAAATGACTATTGCATGTGAATTATCACTTTTGGAACTAAAACAAGAGTGTTTAGAGTCATTTTAATGCCTGAAATTGGTCGAAATAGAAGCTTCTGAGTAGGAGAAAAAGTCTGTAAAAATGGCAATTTTGGTCACATTGAGGCTTTAAAAAGTAGTTATTAAACATGAGGCACAATCCAAATGACATTCTCAATCAATTTTTCTACAGTCCAAAAAATAAATTTTCTGATGAAAAACCAGGACCCGTGACCTGTCGAACCTTCTCCAGATGGTCAGAAATGGTAATTTTTAAATGTTTAATTTATTTACTGTAAATGACTATTGCATGTGAATTATCACTTTTGGAACTAAAACAAGAGTGTTTAGAGTCATTTTAATGCCTGAAATTGGTCGAAATAGAAGCTTCTGAGTAGGAGAAAAAGTCTGTAAAAATGGCAATTTTGGTCACATTGAGGCTTTAAAAAGTAGTTATTAAACATGAGGCACAATCCAAATGACATTTTCAATCAATTTTTCTACAGTCCAAAAAATAAATTTTCTGATGAAAAACGAGGACCCGTGACCTGTCGAACGTTCTCCAGATGGTCAGAAATGGTAATTTTTTTATGTTAAATGTTTCGACTGTAAATGACTAATGCATGTGAATTATCACTTTTGGAACTTTAATAAGAGTGTTTAGAGTCATTTTAATGCCTGAAATTGGTCGAAATAAAAGCTTCTCAGTAGGAGAAAAAGTCTGTAAAAATGGCAATTTTTGTCACATTGAGGCTTTAAAAAGTAGTTATTCAACATGAGGCACAATCCAAATGACATTTTGAATCAATTTTTCTACAGTCCAAAAAATAAATTTTCTGATGAAAAAACGATGACCCGTGACCTGTTGAACTTTCTCAAGATGGTCAGAATTGGAAATTATTTAATGTTTACTTTTCTGACTGTAAATGACTATTGCATGTGAATTATCACTTTTGGAACTAAAACAAGAGTGTTTAGAGTCATTTTAATGCCTGAAATTGGTCGAAATAGAAGCTTCTGAGTAGGAGAAAAAGTCTGTGAAAATGGCAATTTTGGTCACATTGAGGCCTTAAAAAGTAGTTATTCAACACGAGCCACAATCCAAATGACATTTTCAATCAATTTTTCTACAGTTCAAAAAATTAATTTTCTGATGAAAAACGAGGACCCGTGACCTGTCGAACTTTCTCCAGATGGTCAGAAATGGTAATTTTTTTATGTTAAATGTTTCGACTGTAAATGACTATTGCATGTGAATTATCCCTTTTGGAACTTTAATAAGAGTGTTTAGAGTCATTTTAATGCCTGAAATTGGTCTAAATAAAAGCTTCTGAGTAGGAGAAAAAGTCTGTAAAAATGGCAATTTTGGTCACATTGAGGCTTTAAAAAGTAGTTATTCAACATGGGGCACAATCCAAATGACATTTTCAATCAATTTTTCTACAGTCCAAAAAAATCAATATTCTGATGAAAAAACGATGACCCGTCACCTGTCGAACTTTCTCCAGATCATCAGAAATTGTAATTTTTTAATGTTTAAGTTTTTTGACTGTAAATGACTATTGCATGTGAATCATCACTTTTGGAACTAAAACAAGAGTGTTTAGAGTCATTTTAATGTCTGAAATTGGTCGAAATAGAAGCTTCTGAGTAGGAGAAAAAGTCTGTAAAAATGGCAATTTTGATCACATTGAGGCTTCAAAAAGTAGTTATTCAACATGAGGCACAATCCAAATGACATTTTCAATCAATTTTTCTACAGTCCAAAAAATAAATTTTCTGATCAAAAACGAGGACCCGTGACCTGTCGAACTTTCTCCAGATGGTCAGAAATGGTAATTTTTTAATGGTACATTTTTTGACTGTAAATGACTATTGCATGTGAATTATCACTTTTGGAACTAAAACAAGAGTGTTTAGAGTCATTTTAATGCCTGAAATTGGTCGAAATAGAAGCTTCTGAAAGGAGAAAAAAGTCTGTAAAAATGGCAATTTTGTTCACATTGAGGCTTTAAAAGGTAGTTAATCAACATGAGGCACAATCCAAATTACATTTTCAATCAATTTTTCTACAGTCCAAAAAATAAATTTTCTGATGATAAACGAGGACCCGTGACCTGTCGAACTTTCTACAGATGGTCAGAAATGGTAATTTTTTAATGTTGAATTTTTGGACTGTAAATGACTATTGCATGTGAATTATCACTTTTGGAACTAAAACAAGAGTGTTTAGAGTCATTTTAATGTCTGAAATTGGTCAAAATAGAAGCTTCTGAGTAGGAGAAAAAGTCTGTAAAAATGGCAATTTTGGTCACATTGAGGCTTTAAAAAGTAGTTATTCAACAAGGGGCACAATCCAAATGACATTTTCAATCAATTTTTCTACAGTCCAAAAAAAACCATTTCTGATGAAAAACGAGGACCCGTGACCTGTCGAACTTTCTCCAGATGGTCATAAATGGAAATTTTTTAATGGTACATTTTTTGACTGTAAATGACTATTGTATGTGAATTATCACTTTTGGAACTAAAACAAGAGTGTTTAGAGTCATTTTAATGCCTGAAATTGGTCGAAATAGAAGCTTCTGAGTAGGAGAAAAAGTCTGTAAAAATGGCAATTTTGGTCACATTGAGGCTTTAAAAAGTAGTTATTAAACATGAGGCACAATCCAAATGACATTCTCAATCAATTTTTCTACAGTCCAAAAAATAAATTTTCTGATGAAAAACCAGGACCCGTGACCTGTCGAACCTTCTCCAGATGGTCAGAAATGGTAATTTTTAAATGTTTAATTTATTTACTGTAAATGACTATTGCATGTGAATTATCACTTTTGGAACTAAAACAAGAGTGTTTAGAACCATTTTAATGCCTGAAATTGGTCGAAATAGAAGCTTCTGAGTAGGAGAAAAAGTCTGTAAAAATGGCAATTTTGGTCACATTGAGGCATTAAAAAGTAGTTATTCAACATGAGGCACAATCCAAATGACATTTTCAATCAATTTTTCTACAGTCCAAAAAATAAATTTTCTGACGAAAAACGAGTACCTGTTGAACTTTCTCCAGATGGTCAGAAATGGTAATTTTTAAATGTTTAATTTTTTTACTGTAAATGACTATTGCATGTGAATTATCACTTTTGGAATTAAAAAAAAGAGTGTTTAGAGTCATTTTAATGCCTGAAATTGGTCGAAATAGAAGCTTCTGAGTAGGAGAAAAAGTCTGTGAAAATGGCAATTTTGGTCACATTGAGGCCTTAAAAAGTAGTTATTCAACACGAGCCACAATCCAAATGACATTTTCAATCAATTTTTCTACAGTTCAAAAAATTAATTTTCGGATGAAAAACGAGGACCCGTGACCTGTCGAACTTTCTCCAGATGGTCAGAAATGGTAATTTTTTTATGTTAAATGTTTCGACTGTAAATGACTATTGCATGTGAATTATCCCTTTTGGAACTTTAATAAGAGTGTTTAGAGTCATTTTAATGCCTGAAATTGGTCTAAATAAAAGCTTCTGAGTAGGAGAAAAAGTCTGTAAAAATGGCAATTTTGGTCACATTGAGGCTTTAAAAAGTAGTTATTCAACATGGGGCACAATCCAAATGACATTTTCAATCAATTTTTCTACAGTCCAAAAAAATCAATATTCTGATGAAAAAACGATGACCCGTCACCTGTCGAACTTTCTCCAGATCGTCAGAAATTGTAATTTTTTAATGTTTAAGTTTTTTGACTGTAAATGACTATTGCATGTGAATCATCACTTTTGGAACTAAAACAAGAGTGTTTAGAGTCATTTTAATGTCTGAAATTGGTCGAAATAGAAGCTTCTGAGTAGGAGAAAAAGTCTGTAAAAATGGCAATTTTGATCACATTGAGGCTTTAAAAAGTAGTTATTCAACATGAGGCACAATCCAAATGACATTTTCAATCAATTTTTCTACAGTCCAAAAAATAAATTTTCTGATCAAAAACGAGGACCCGTGACCTGTCGAACTTTCTCCAGATGGTCAGAAATGGTAATTTTTTAATGGTACATTTTTTGACTGTAAATGACTATTGCATGTGAATTATCACTTTTGGAACTAAAACAAGAGTGTTTAGAGTCATTTTAATGCCTGAAATTGGTCGAAATAGAAGCTTCTGAGTAGGAGAAAAAGTCTGTAAAAATGGCAATTTTGGTCACATTGAGGCGTTAAAAAGTAGTTATTCAACATGAGGCACAATCCAAATGACATTTTCAATCAATTTTTCTACAGTCCAAAAAATAAATTTTCTGATGAAAAATGAGGACCCGTGACCTGTCGAACTTTCTCCAGATGGTCATAAATGGAAATTTTTTAATGGTACATTTTTTGACTGTAAATGACTATTGCATGTGAATTATCACTTTTGGAACTAAAACAAGAGTGTTTAGAGTCATTTTAATGCCTGAAATTGGTCGAAATAGAAGCTTCTGAAAGGAGAAAAAAGTCTGTAAAAATGGCAATTTTGTTCACATTGAGGCTTTAAAAGGTAGTTAATCAACATGAGGCACAATCCAAATTACATTTTCAATCAATTTTTCTACAGTCCAAAAAATAAATTTTCTGATGATAAACGAGGACCCGTGACCTGTCGAACTTTCTACAGATGGTCAGAAATGGTAATTTTTTAATGTTGAATTTTTGGACTGTAAATGACTATTGCATGTGAATTATCACTTTTGGAACTAAAACAAGAGTGTTTAGAGTCATTTTAATGCCTGAAATTGGTCGAAATAGAAGCTTCTGAGTAGGAGAAAAAGTCTGTAAAAATGGCAATTTTGGTCACATTGAGGCGTTAAAAAGTAGTTATTCAACATGAGGCACAATCCAAATGACATTTTCAATCAATTTTTCTACAGTCCAAAAAATAAATTTTCTGAGGAAAAACGAGGACCCGTGACCTCTCGAACTTTCTCCAGATGGTCAGAAATGGTAATTTTTAAATGTTTAATTTTTTGACTGTAAATGACTATTGCATGTGAATTATCACTTTTGGAACTAAAACAAGAGTGTTTAGAGTCATTTTAATGTCTGAAATTGGTCAAAATAGAAGCTTCTGAGTAGGAGAAAAAGTCTGTAAAAATGGCAATTTTGGTCACATTGAGGCTTTAAAAAGTAGTTATTCAACATGAGGCACAATCCAAATGACATTTTCAATCAATTTTTCTACAGTCCAAAAAAACCCATTTCTGATGAAAAACGAGGACCCGTGACCTGTCGAACTTTCTCCAGATGGTCATAAATGGAAATTTTTTAATGGTACATTTTTTGACTGTAAATGACTATTGCATGTGAATTATCACTTTTGGAACTAAAACAAGAGTGTTTAGAGTCATTTTAATGCCTGAAATTGGTCGAAATAGAAGCTTCTGAGTAGGAGAAAAAGTCTGTAAAAATGGCAATTTTGGTCACATTGAGGCTTTAAAAAGTAGTTATTAAACATGAGGCACAATCCAAATGACATTCTCAATCAATTTTTCTACAGTCCAAAAAATAAATTTTCTGATGAAAAACCAGGACCCGTGACCTGTCGAACCTTCTCCAGATGGTCAGAAATGGTAATTTTTAAATGTTTAATTTATTTACTGTAAATGACTATTGCATGTGAATTATCACTTTTGGAACTAAAACAAGAGTGTTTAGAGTCATTTTAATGCCTGAAATTGGTCGAAATAGAAGCTTCTGAGTAGGAGAAAAAGTCTGTAAAAATGGCAATTTTGGTCACATTGAGGCTTTAAAAAGTAGTTATTAAACATGAGGCACAATCCAAATGACATTTTCAATCAATTTTTCTACAGTCCAAAAAATAAATTTTCTGATGAAAAACGAGGACCCGTGACCTGTCGAACGTTCTCCAGATGGTCAGAAATGGTAATTTTTTTATGTTAAATGTTTCGACTGTAAATGACTAATGCATGTGAATTATCACTTTTGGAACTTTAATAAGAGTGTTTAGAGTCATTTTAATGCCTGAAATTGGTCGAAATAAAAGCTTCTGAGTAGGAGAAAAAGTCTGTAAAAATGGCAATTTTTGTCACATTGAGGCTTTAAAAAGTAGTTATTCAACATGAGGCACAATCCAAATGACATTTTGAATCAATTTTTCTACAGTCCAAAAAATAAATTTTCTGATGAAAAAACGATGACCCGTGACCTGTTGAACTTTCTCAAGATGGTCAGAATTGGAAATTATTTAATGTTTACTTTTCTGACTGTAAATGACTATTGCATGTGAATTATCACTTTTGGAACTAAAACAAGAGTGTTTAGAGTCATTTTAATGCCTGAAATTGGTCGAAATAGAAGCTTCTGAGTAGGAGAAAAAGTCTGTGAAAATGGCAATTTTGGTCACATTGAGGCCTTAAAAAGTAGTTATTCAACACGAGCCACAATCCAAATGACATTTTCAATCAATTTTTCTACAGTTCAAAAAATTAATTTTCTGATGAAAAACGAGGACCCGTGACCTGTCGAACTTTCTCCAGATGGTCAGAAATGGTAATTTTTTTATGTTAAATGTTTCGACTGTAAATGACTATTGCATGTGAATTATCCCTTTTGGAACTTTAATAAGAGTGTTTAGAGTCATTTTAATGCCTGAAATTGGTCTAAATAAAAGCTTCTGAGTAGGAGAAAAAGTCTGTAAAAATGGCAATTTTGGTCACATTGAGGCTTTAAAAAGTAGTTATTCAACATGGGGCACAATCCAAATGACATTTTCAATCAATTTTTCTACAGTCCAAAAAAATCAATATTCTGATGAAAAAACGATGACCTGTCACCTGTCGAACTTTCTCCAGATCATCAGAAATTGTAATTTTTTAATGTTTAAGTTTTTTGACTGTAAATGACTATTGCATGTGAATCATCACTTTTGGAACTAAAACAAGAGTGTTTAGAGTCATTTTAATGTCTGAAATTGGTCGAAATAGAAGCTTCTGAGTAGGAGAAAAAGTCTGTAAAAATGGCAATTTTGATCACATTGAGGCTTCAAAAAGTAGTTATTCAACATGAGGCACAATCCAAATGACATTTTCAATCAATTTTTCTACAGTCCAAAAAATAAATTTTCTGATCAAAAACGAGGACCCGTGACCTGTCGAACTTTCTCCAGATGGTCAGAAATGGTAATTTTTTAATGGTACATTTTTTGACTGTAAATGACTATTGCATGTGAATTATCACTTTTGGAACTAAAACAAGAGTGTTTAGAGTCATTTTAATGCCTGAAATTGGTCGAAATAGAAGCTTCTGAAAGGAGAAAAAAGTCTGTAAAAATGGCAATTTTGTTCACATTGAGGCTTTAAAAGGTAGTTAATCAACATGAGGCACAATCCAAATTACATTTTCAATCAATTTTTCTACAGTCCAAAAAATAAATTTTCTGATGATAAACGAGGACCCGTGACCTGTCGAACTTTCTACAGATGGTCAGAAATGGTAATTTTTTAATGTTGAATTTTTGGACTGTAAATGACTATTGCATGTGAATTATCACTTTTGGAACTAAAACAAGAGTGTTTAGAGTCATTTTAATGTCTGAAATTGGTCAAAATAGAAGCTTCTGAGTAGGAGAAAAAGTCTGTAAAAATGGCAATTTTGGTCACATTGAGGCGTTAAAAAGTAGTTATTCAACATGAGGCACAATCCAAATGACATTTTCAATCAATTTTTCTACAGTCCAAAAAATAAATTTTCTGAGGAAAAACGAGGACCCGTGACCTCTCGAACTTTCTCCAGATGGTCAGAAATGGTAATTTTTAAATGTTTAATTTTTTGACTGTAAATGACTATTGCATGTGAATTATCACTTTTGGAACTAAAACAAGAGTGTTTAGAGTCATTTTAATGTCTGAAATTGGTCAAAATAGAAGCTTCTGAGTAGGAGAAAAAGTCTGTAAAAATGGCAATTTTGGTCACATTGAGGCTTTAAAAAGTAGTTATTCAACAAGGGGCACAATCCAAATGACATTTTCAATCAATTTTTCTACAGTCCAAAAAAAACCATTTCTGATGAAAAACGAGGACCCGTGACCTGTCGAACTTTCTCCAGATGGTCATAAATGGAAATTTTTTAATGGTACATTTTTTGACTGTAAATGACTATTGTATGTGAATTATCACTTTTGGAACTAAAACAAGAGTGTTTAGAGTCATTTTAATGCCTGAAATTGGTCGAAATAGAAGCTTCTGAGTAGGAGAAAAAGTCTGTAAAAATGGCAATTTTGGTCACATTGAGGCTTTAAAAAGTAGTTATTAAACATGAGGCACAATCCAAATGACATTCTCAATCAATTTTTCTACAGTCCAAAAAATAAATTTTCTGATGAAAAACCAGGACCCGTGACCTGTCGAACCTTCTCCAGATGGTCAGAAATGGTAATTTTTAAATGTTTAATTTATTTACTGTAAATGACTATTGCATGTGAATTATCACTTTTGGAACTAAAACAAGAGTGTTTAGAACCATTTTAATGCCTGAAATTGGTCGAAATAGAAGCTTCTGAGTAGGAGAAAAAGTCTATAAAAATGGCAATTTTGGTCACATTGAGGCATTAAAAAGTAGTTATTCAACATGAGGCACAATCCAAATGACATTTTCAATCAATTTTTCTACAGTCCAAAAAATAAATTTTCTGACGAAAAACGAGTACCTGTTGAACTTTCTCCAGATGGTCAGAAATGGTAATTTTTAAATGTTTAATTTTTTTACTGTAAATGACTATTGCATGTGAATTATCACTTTTGGAATTAAAAAAAAGAGTGTTTAGAGTCATTTTAATGCCTGAAATTGGTCGAAATAGAAGCTTCTGAGTAGGAGAAAAAGTCTGTAAAAATGGCAATTTTGGTCACATTGAGGCTTTAAAAAGTAGTTATTAAACATGAGGCACAATCCAAATGACATTTTCAATCAATTTTTCTACAGTCCAAAAAATAAATTTTCTGATGAAAAACGAGGACCCGTGACCTGTCGAACGTTCTCCAGATGGTCAGAAATGGTAATTTTTTTATGTTAAATGTTTCGACTGTAAATGACTAATGCATGTGAATTATCACTTTTGGAACTTTAATAAGAGTGTTTAGAGTCATTTTAATGCCTGAAATTGGTCGAAATAAAAGCTTCTGAGTAGGAGAAAAAGTCTGTAAAAATGGCAATTTTTGTCACATTGAGGCTTTAAAAAGTAGTTATTCAACATGAGGCACAATCCAAATGACATTTTGAATCAATTTTTCTACAGTCCAAAAAATAAATTTTCTGATGAAAAAACGATGACCCGTGACCTGTTGAACTTTCTCAAGATGGTCAGAATTGGAAATTATTTAATGTTTACTTTTCTGACTGTAAATGACTATTGCATGTGAATTATCACTTTTGGAACTAAAACAAGAGTGTTTAGAGTCATTTTAATGCCTGAAATTGGTCGAAATAGAAGCTTCTGAGTAGGAGAAAAAGTCTGTGAAAATGGCAATTTTGGTCACATTGAGGCCTTAAAAAGTAGTTATTCAACACGAGCCACAATCCAAATGACATTTTCAATCAATTTTTCTACAGTTCAAAAAATTAATTTTCGGATGAAAAACGAGGACCCGTGACCTGTCGAACTTTCTCCAGATGGTCAGAAATGGTAATTTTTTTATGTTAAATGTTTCGACTGTAAATGACTATTGCATGTGAATTATCCCTTTTGGAACTTTAATAAGAGTGTTTAGAGTCATTTTAATGCCTGAAATTGGTCTAAATAAAAGCTTCTGAGTAGGAGAAAAAGTCTGTAAAAATGGCAATTTTGGTCACATTGAGGCTTTAAAAAGTAGTTATTCAACATGGGGCACAATCCAAATGACATTTTCAATCAATTTTTCTACAGTCCAAAAAAATCAATATTCTGATGAAAAAACGATGACCCGTCACCTGTCGAACTTTCTCCAGATCGTCAGAAATTGTAATTTTTTAATGTTTAAGTTTTTTGACTGTAAATGACTATTGCATGTGAATCATCACTTTTGGAACTAAAACAAGAGTGTTTAGAGTCATTTTAATGTCTGAAATTGGTCGAAATAGAAGCTTCTGAGTAGGAGAAAAAGTCTGTAAAAATGGCAATTTTGATCACATTGAGGCTTTAAAAAGTAGTTATTCAACATGAGGCACAATCCAAATGACATTTTCAATCAATTTTTCTACAGTCCAAAAAATAAATTTTCTGATCAAAAACGAGGACCCGTGACCTGTCGAACTTTCTCCAGATGGTCAGAAATGGTAATTTTTTAATGGTACATTTTTTGACTGTAAATGACTATTGCATGTGAATTATCACTTTTGGAACTAAAACAAGAGTGTTTAGAGTCATTTTAATGCCTGAAATTGGTCGAAATAGAAGCTTCTGAGTAGGAGAAAAAGTCTGTAAAAATGGCAATTTTGGTCACATTGAGGCGTTAAAAAGTAGTTATTCAACATGAGGCACAATCCAAATGACATTTTCAATCAATTTTTCTACAGTCCAAAAAATAAATTTTCTGAGGAAAAACGAGGACCCGTGACCTGTCGAACTTTCTCCAGATGGTCAGAAATGGTAATTTTTTAATGTTGAATTTTTGGACTGTAAATGACTATTGCATGTGAATCATCACTTTTGGAACTAAAACAAGAGTGTTTAGAGTTATTTTAATGCCTGAAATTGGTCAAAATAGAAGCTTCTGAGTAGGAGAAAAAAGTCTGTAAAAATGGCAATTTTGGTCACATTGAGGCTTTAAAAGGTAGTTAATCAACATGAGGCACAATCCAAATTACATTTTCAATCAATTTTTCTACAGTCCAAAAAATAAATTTTCTGATGTTAAACGAGGACCCGTGACCTGTCGAACTTTCTACAAATGGTCAGAAATGGTAATTTTTTAATGTTGAATTTTTGGACTGTAAATGACTATTGCATGTGAATTATCACTTTTGGAACTAAAACAAGAGTGTTTAGAGTCATTTTAATGTCTGAAATTGGTCAAAATAGAAGCTTCTGAGTAGGAGAAAAAGTCTGTAAAAATGGCAATTTTGGTCACATTGAGGCTTTAAAAAGTAGTTATTCAACATGAGGCACAATCCAAATGACATTTTCAATCAATTTTTCTACAGTCCAAAAAAACCCATTTCTGATGAAAAACGAGGACCCGTGACCTGTCGAACTTTCTCCAGATGGTCATAAATGGAAATTTTTTAATGGTACATTTTTTGACTGTAAATGACTATTGCATGTGAATTATCACTTTTGGAACTAAAACAAGAGTGTTTAGAGTCATTTTAATGCCTGAAATTGGTCGAAATAGAAGCTTCTGAGTAGGAGAAAAAGTCTGTAAAAATGGAAATTTTGGTCACATTGAGGCTTTAAAAAGTAGTTATTAAACATGAGGCACAATCCAAATGACATTCTCAATCAATTTTTCTACAGTCCAAAAAATAAATTTTCTGATGAAAAACCAGGACCCGTGACCTGTCGAACCTTCTCCAGATGGTCAGAAATGGTAATTTTTAAATGTTTAATTTATTTACTGTAAATGACTATTGCATGTGAATTATCACTTTTGGAACTAAAACAAGAGTGTTTAGAGTCATTTTAATGCCTGAAATTGGTCGAAAAAGAAGCTTCTGAGTAGGAGAAAAAGTCTGTAAAAATGGCAATTTTGGTCACATTGAGGCTTTAAAAAGTAGTTATTCAACATGAGGCACAATCCAAATGAAATTTCAATCAATTTTTCTACAGTCCAAAAAATCAATTTTCTGATGAAAAACGAGGACAGATGACCTCCTTCTCCAGATGGTCAGAAATGGTAATTTTTTAATGTTTAATTTTTTGACTGTAAATGACTATTGCATGTGAATTGTCACTTTTGGAACTAAAACAAGAGTGTTTAGAGTCATTTTAATGCCTGAAATTGGTCGAAATAGAAGCTTCTGAGTAGGAGAAAAAGGTCTGTAAAAATGGCAATTTTGGTCACATTGAGGCTTTAAAAGGTAGTTAATCAACATGAGGCACAATCCAAATTACATTTTCAATCAATTTTTCTACAGTCCAAAAAATACATTTTCTGATGATAAATGAGGACCCGTGACCTGTCGAACTTTCTCCAGATGGTCAGAAATGGTAATGTTTTCATGTTTAATTTTTTGACTGTAAATGACTATTGCATGTGACTTATCACTTTTGGAACTACAACAAGAGTGTTTAGAGTCATTTTAATGCCTGAAATTGGTCAAAATAGAAGTTTCTGAGTAGGAGAAAAAGCCTGTAAAAATGGCAGTTTTGGTCACATTGAGGCTTTAAAAAGTAGTTATTCAACATGAGGCACAATCCAAATGACATTTTCAATCAATTTTTCTACAGTCCAAAAAATCAATTTTCTGATGCAAAACGAGTTCCCGTGACCTGTCGAACTTCCTCCAGATGGTCAGAAATGGTAATTTTTTAATGTTTAATTTTTTGACTGTAAATGACTATTGCATGTGAATTATCACTTTTGGAACTAAAATAAGTGTGTTAGAGTCATTTTAATGCCTGAAATTGGTCGAAATAGTGGATTCTGAGTAGGAGAAAAAGTCTGTAAAAATGGCAATTTTGGTCACATGGAGGCTTTAAAAAGTAGTTATTCAACATGAGGCACAATCCAAATGACATTTTCAATCAATTTTTCTACAGTCCAAAAAATACATTTTCTGATGAAAAACGAGGACCCGTGACCTGTCGAACTTCCTCCAGATGGTCAGAAATGGTAATTTTTTAATGTTTAATTTTTTGACTGTAAATGACTATTGCATGTGAATTATCACTTTTGGAACTAAAATAAGTGTGTTTAGAGTCATTTTAATGCCTGAAATTGGTCGAAATAGAGGATTCTGAGTAGGAGAAAAAGTCTGTAAAAATGGCAATTTTGGTCACATGGAGGCTTTAAAAAGTAGTTATTCAACATGAGGCACAATCCAAATGACATTTTCAATCAATTTTTCTACAGTCCAAAAAATAAATTTTCTTATCAAAAACGAGGACCCGTGACCTGTCGAACTTTCTCCAGATGGTCAGAAATGGTAATTTTTTAATGGTACATTTTTTGACTGTATATGACTATTGCATGTGAATCATCACTTTTGGAACTAAAACAAGAGTGTTTAGAGTTATTTTAATGCCTGAAATTGGTCAAAATAGAAGCTTCTGAGTAGGAGAAAAAAGTCTGTAAAAATGGCAATTTTGGTCACATTGAGGCTTTAAAAGGTAGTTAATCAACATGAGGCACAATCCAAATTACATTTTCAATCAATTTTTCTACAGTCCAAAAAATAAATTTTCTGATGATAAACGAGGACCCCGTGACCTGTCGAACTTTCTACAGATGGTCAGAAATGGTAATTTTTTAATGTTGAATTTTTGGACTGTAAATGACTATTGCATGTGAATTATCACTTTTGGAACTAAAACAAGAGTGTTTAGAGTCATTTTAATGCCTGAAATTGGTCGAAATAGAAGCTTCTGAGTAGGAGAAAAAGTCTGTAAAAATGGCAATTTTGGTCACATTGAGGCGTTAAAAAGTAGTTATTCAACATGAGGCACAATCCAAATGACATTTTCAATCAATTTTTCTACAGTCCAAAAAATAAATTTTCTGAGGAAAAACGTGGACCCGTGACCTCTCGAACTTTCTCCAGATGGTCAGAAATGGTAATTTTTAAATGTTTAATTTTTTGACTGTAAATGACTATTGCATGTGAATTATCACTTTGGAACTAAAACAAGAGTGTTTAGAGTCATTTTAATGTCTGAAATTGGTCAAAATAGAAGCTTCTGAGTAGGAGAAAAAGTCTGTAAAAATGGCAATTTTGGTCACATTGAGGCTTTAAAAAGTAGTTATTCAACATGAGGCACAATCCAAATGACATTTTCAATCAATTTTTCTAAAGTCCAAAAAAAACCATTTCTGATGAAAAACGAGGACGCGTGACCTGTCGAACTTTCTCCAGATGGTCATAAATGGAAATTTTTTAATGGTACATTTTTTGACTGTAAATGACTATTGCATGTGAATTATCACTTTTGGAACTAAAACAAGAGTGTTTAGAGTCATTTTAATGCCTGAAATTGGTCGAAATAGAAGCTTCTGAGTAGGAGAAAAAGTCTGTAAAAATGGCAATTTTGGTCACATTGAGGCTTTAAAAAGTAGTTATTAAACATGAGGCACAATCCAAATGACATTTTCAATCAATTTTTCTACAGTCCAAAAAATAAATTTTCTGATGAAAAACGAGGACCCGTGACCTGTCGAACCTTCTCCAGATGGTCAGAAATGGTAATTTTTAAATGTTTAATTTTTTTACTGTAAATGACTATTGCATGTGAATTATCACTTTTGGAACTAAAACAAGAGTGTTTAGAGTCATTTTAATGTCTGAAATTGGTCAAAATAGAAGCTTCTGAGTAGGAGAAAAAGTCTGTAAAAATGGCAATTTTGGTCACATGGAGGCTTTAAAAAGTAGTTATTCAACATGAGGCACAATCCAATAACATTTTCAATCAATTTTTCTACAGTCCAAAAAAAAAATGTTCTGATGAAAAACGAGGACCCGTGACCTGTCGAACATTCTCCAGATGGTCAGAAATGGAAATTTTTTAATGTTTACTTTTCTGACTGTAAATGACTATTGCATGTGAATTATCACTTTTGGAACTAAAACAAGAGTGTTTAGAGTCATTTTAATGCCTGAAATTGGTCGAAATAGAAGCTTCTGAGTAGGAGAAAAAGTCTGTAAAAATGGCAATTTTGGTCACATGGAGGCTTTAAAAAGTAGTTATTCAACATGAGGCACAATCCAATAACTTTTTCAATCAATTTTTCTACAGTCCAAAAAAAAAATGTTCTGATGAAAAACGAGGACCCGTGACCTGTCGAACATTCTCCAGATGGTCAGAAATGGAAATTTTTTAATGGTACATTTTTTGACTGTAAATGACTATTGCATGTGAATTATCACATTTTGGAAAAAAAAGAGTGTTTAGAGTCATTTTAATGCCTGAAATTGGTCGAAGTAGAAGCTTCTGAGTAGGAGAAAAAGTCTGTAAAAATGGCAATTTTGGTCACATTGAGGCTTTAAAAAGTAGTTATTCAAAATGAGGCACAATCTAAATGACTTTTCAATCAATTTTTATACAGTCCAAAAAAATTAATTTTCTGATGAAAAACGAGTACCCGTGACCTGTCGAACTTCCTCCAGATGGTCAGAAATGGTAATTTTTTCATGTTTAATTTTTTGACTGTAAATGACTATTGCATGTGAATTATCACTTTTGGAACTAAAATAAGTGTGTTTAGAGTCATTTTAATGCCTGAAATTGGTCGAAATAGAGGATTCTGAGTAGGAGAAAAAGTCTGTAAAAATGGCAATTTTGGTCACATTGAGGCTTTAAAAAGTAGTTATTAAACATGAGGCACAATCCAAATGACATTCAATCAATTTTTCTACAGTCCAAAAAATAAATTTTCTGATGAAAAACGAGGACCCGTGACCTGTCGAACTTTCTCCAGATGGTCATAAATGGAAATTTTTTAATGGTACATTTTTGACTGTAAATGACTATTGCATGTGAATTATCACTTTTGGAACTAAAACAAGAGTGTTTAGAGTCATTTTAATGCCTGAAATTGGTCGAAATAGAAGCTTCTGAAAGGAGAAAAAAGTCTGTAAAAATGGCAATTTTGTTCACATTGAGGCTTTAAAAGGTAGTTAATCAACATGAGGCACAATCCAAATTACATTTTCAATCAATTTTTCTACAGTCCAAAAAATAAATTTTCTGATGATAAACGAGGACCCGTGACCTGTCGAACTTTCTACAGATGGTCAGAAATGGTAATTTTTTAATGTTGAATTTTTGGACTGTAAATGACTATTGCATGTGAATTATCACTTTTGGAACTAAAACAAGAGTGTTTAGAGTCATTTTAATGCCTGAAATTGGTCGAAATAGAAGCTTCTGAGTAGGAGAAAAAGTCTGTAAAAATGGCAATTTTGGTCACATTGAGGCGTTAAAAAGTAGTTATTCAACATGAGGCACAATCCAAATGACATTTTCAATCAATTTTTCTACAGTCCAAAAAATAAATTTTCTGAGGAAAAACGAGGACCCGTGACCTCTCGAACTTTCTCCAGATGGTCAGAAATGGTAATTTTTAAATGTTTAATTTTTTGACTGTAAATGACTATTGCATGTGAATTATCACTTTTGGAACTAAAACAAGAGTGTTTAGAGTCATTTTAATGTCTGAAATTGGTCAAAATAGAAGCTTCTGAGTAGGAGAAAAAGTCTGTAAAAATGGCAATTTTGGTCACATTGAGGCTTTAAAAAGTAGTTATTCAACATGAGGCACAATCCAAATGACATTTTCAATCAATTTTTCTACAGTCCAAAAAAACCCATTTCTGATGAAAAAACGAGGACCCGTGACCTGTCGAACTTTCTCCAGATGGTCATAAATGGAAATTTTTTAATGGTACATTTTTTGACTGTAAATGACTATTGCATGTGAATTATCACTTTTGGAACTAAAACAAGAGTGTTTAGAGTCATTTTAATGCCTGAAATTGGTCGAAATAGAAGCTTCTGAGTAGGAGAAAAAGTCTGTAAAAATGGCAATTTTGGTCACATTGAGGCTTTAAAAAGTAGTTATTAAACATGAGGCACAATCCAAATGACATTCTCAATCAATTTTTCTACAGTCCAAAAAATAAATTTTCTGATGAAAAACCAGGACCCGTGACCTGTCGAACCTTCTCCAGATGGTCAGAAATGGTAATTTTTAAATGTTTAATTTATTTACTGTAAATGACTATTGCATGTGAATTATCACTTTTGGAACTAAAACAAGAGTGTTTAGAGTCATTTTAATGCCTGAAATTGGTCGAAATAGAAGCTTCTGAGTAGGAGAAAAAGTCTGTAAAAATGGCAATTTTGGTCACATTGAGGCTTTAAAAAGTAGTTATTAAACATGAGGCACAATCCAAATGACATTTTCAATCAATTTTTCTACAGTCCAAAAAATAAATTTTCTGATGAAAAACGAGGACCCGTGACCTGTCGAACGTTCTCCAGATGGTCAGAAATGGTAATTTTTTTATGTTAAATGTTTCGACTGTAAATGACTAATGCATGTGAATTATCACTTTTGGAACTTTAATAAGAGTGTTTAGAGTCATTTTAATGCCTGAAATTGGTCGAAATAAAAGCTTCTGAGTAGGAGAAAAAGTCTGTAAAAATGGCAATTTTTGTCACATTGAGGCTTTAAAAAGTAGTTATTCAACATGAGGCACAATCCAAATGACATTTTGAATCAATTTTTCTACAGTCCAAAAAATAAATTTTCTGATGAAAAAACGATGACCCGTGACCTGTTGAACTTTCTCAAGATGGTCAGAATTGGAAATTATTTAATGTTTACTTTTCTGACTGTAAATGACTATTGCATGTGAATTATCACTTTTGGAACTAAAACAAGAGTGTTTAGAGTCATTTTAATGCCTGAAATTGGTCGAAATAGAAGCTTCTGAGTAGGAGAAAAAGTCTGTGAAAATGGCAATTTTGGTCACATTGAGGCCTTAAAAAGTAGTTATTCAACACGAGCCACAATCCAAATGACATTTTCAATCAATTTTTCTACAGTTCAAAAAATTAATTTTCTGATGAAAAACGAGGACCCGTGACCTGTCGAACTTTCTCCAGATGGTCAGAAATGGTAATTTTTTTATGTTAAATGTTTCGACTGTAAATGACTATTGCATGTGAATTATCCCTTTTGGAACTTTAATAAGAGTGTTTAGAGTCATTTTAATGCCTGAAATTGGTCTAAATAAAAGCTTCTGAGTAGGAGAAAAAGTCTGTAAAAATGGCAATTTTGGTCACATTGAGGCTTTAAAAAGTAGTTATTCAACATGGGGCACAATCCAAATGACATTTTCAATCAATTTTTCTACAGTCCAAAAAAATCAATATTCTGATGAAAAAACGATGACCCGTCACCTGTCGAACTTTCTCCAGATCATCAGAAATTGTAATTTTTTAATGTTTAAGTTTTTTGACTGTAAATGACTATTGCATGTGAATCATCACTTTTGGAACTAAAACAAGAGTGTTTAGAGTCATTTTAATGTCTGAAATTGGTCGAAATAGAAGCTTCTGAGTAGGAGAAAAAGTCTGTAAAAATGGCAATTTTGATCACATTGAGGCTTCAAAAAGTAGTTATTCAACATGAGGCACAATCCAAATGACATTTTCAATCAATTTTTCTACAGTCCAAAAAATAAATGTTCTGATCAAAAACGAGGACCCGTGACCTGTCGAACTTTCTCCAGATGGTCAGAAATGGTAATTTTTTAATGGTACATTTTTTGACTGTAAATGACTATTGCATGTGAATTATCACTTTTGGAACTAAAACAAGAGTGTTTAGAGTCATTTTAATGCCTGAAATTGGTCGAAATAGAAGCTTCTGAAAGGAGAAAAAAGTCTGTAAAAATGGCAATTTTGTTCACATTGAGGCTTTAAAAGGTAGTTAATCAACATGAGGCACAATCCAAATTACATTTTCAATCAATTTTTCTACAGTCCAAAAAATAAATTTTCTGATGATAAACGAGGACCCGTGACCTGTCGAACTTTCTACAGATGGTCAGAAATGGTAATTTTTTAATGTTGAATTTTTGGACTGTAAATGACTATTGCATGTGAATTATCACTTTTGGAACTAAAACAAGAGTGTTTAGAGTCATTTTAATGTCTGAAATTGGTCAAAATAGAAGCTTCTGAGTAGGAGAAAAAGTCTGTAAAAAATGGCAATTTTGGTCACATTGAGGCGTTAAAAAGTAGTTATTCAACATGAGGCACAATCCAAATGACATTTTCAATCAATTTTTCTACAGTCCAAAAAATAAATTTTCTGAGGAAAAACGAGGACCCGTGACCTCTCGAACTTTCTCCAGATGGTCAGAAATGGTAATTTTTAAATGTTTAATTTTTTGACTGTAAATGACTATTGCATGTGAATTATCACTTTTGGAACTAAAACAAGAGTGTTTAGAGTCATTTTAATGTCTGAAATTGGTCAAAATAGAAGCTTCTGAGTAGGAGAAAAAGTCTGTAAAAATGGCAATTTTGGTCACATTGAGGCTTTAAAAAGTAGTTATTCAACAAGGGGCACAATCCAAATGACATTTTCAATCAATTTTTCTACAGTCCAAAAAAACCATTTCTGATGAAAAACGAGGACCCGTGACCTGTCGAACTTTCTCCAGATGGTCATAAATGGAAATTTTTTAATGGTACATTTTTTGACTGTAAATGACTATTGTATGTGAATTATCACTTTTGGAACTAAAACAAGAGTGTTTAGAGTCATTTTAATGCCTGAAATTGGTCGAAATAGAAGCTTCTGAGTAGGAGAAAAAGTCTGTAAAAATGGCAATTTTGGTCACATTGAGGCTTTAAAAAGTAGTTATTAAACATGAGGCACAATCCAAATGACATTAGTGTAAAATAAGGGGGCACTCTAATCAATGTGGTACATCAATCAATCGAGCCACGAGCCTCAGATTCCCTGTGAACCGTTATGTTCATAGGAAGTCAGCTTGGCAACATCAGAACAGTACCCAGTGGGTATGAAAAGCCCTCACTCACCAACCTGGTTGGTGACATGCTTCATCATCGGGCTTCCACTGGGACGACCGAATGTCATCCCAGTGTGCTGCAACGCCAGGTTACTGCGGAGCTGGGTTGGTTGTGTGGGGAAAGTGAATTTAAAATAACCAATCAAGTCAAAAAAGAAACTTTATTAATTTTGCTTAAAAGGCAAGAAATAAAAAAGGAGTGAGGGTCAAAAAAATAAAAGACCTGGTTCACTCCGTGGCGGTCAACATGTTTCTGCCTCACAGATTGTTAATCAGGCATTCGTCAGGACCAGAGGGGGATGTGCGTAGACCCGGTGGTGTGCACGCTCTAAGGTACACCCAGCCGAGGGCTAATGTGTGAAAAGTCAAAAAGAAACACACTGGATAGTGTGACCTCCGCCAGAAAAGTTAATATGGGGAGAGGAACGAGTTTACTAACGAGGCCTGTCCGTTGGAAGCCTCATGGGTCCCGGTAGGGGGGTAGGAGCAAAATGGCACACCGCCCTTGCTGCTCTCAACCCGCGTTATGCCTAAACAGCCTCTTGCTGCCGGGCCCGGAGAGTTATTAAACATGAGGCACAATCCAAATGACATTCTCAATCAATTTTTCTACAGTCCAAAAAATAAATTTTCTGATGAAAAACCAGGACCCGTGACCTGTCGAACCTTCTCCAGATGGTCAGAAATGGTAATTTTTAAATGTTTAATTTATTTACTGTAAATGACTATTGCATGTGAATTATCACTTTTGGAACTAAAACAAGAGTGTTTAGAACCATTTTAATGCCTGAAATTGGTCGAAATAGAAGCTTCTGAGTAGGAGAAAAAGTCTGTAAAAATTGCAATTTTGGTCACATTGAGGCATTAAAAAGTAGTTATTCAACATGAGGCACAATCCAAATGACATTTTCAATCAATTTTTCTACAGTCCAAAAAATAAATTTTCTGACGAAAAACGAGTACCTGTTGAACTTTCTCCAGATGGTCAGAAATGGTAATTTTTAAATGTTTAATTTTTTTACTGTAAATGACTATTGCATGTGAATTATCACTTTTAGAATTAAAAAAAAGAGTGTTTCGAGTCATTTTAATGCCTGAAATTGGTCGAAATAGAAGCTTCTGAGTAGGAGAAAAAGTCTGTAAAAATGGCAATTTTGGTCACATTGAGGCTTTAAAAAGTAGTTATTAAACATGAGGCACAATCCAAATGACATTTTCAATCAATTTTTCTACAGTCCAAAAAATAAATTTTCTGATGAAAAACGAGGACCCGTGACCTGTCGAACGTTCTCCAGATGGTCAGAAATGGTAATTTTTTTATGTTAAATGTTTCGACTGTAAATGACTAATGCATGTGAATTATCACTTTTGGAACTTTAATAAGAGTGTTTAGAGTCATTTTAATGCCTGAAATTGGTCGAAATAAAAGCTTCTGAGTAGGAGAAAAAGTCTGTAAAAATGGCAATTTTTGTCACATTGAGGCTTTAAAAAGTAGTTATTCAACATGAGGCACAATCCAAATGACATTTTGAATCAATTTTTCTACAGTCCAAAAAATAAATTTTCTGATGAAAAAACGATGACCCGTGACCTGTTGAACTTTCTCAAGATGGTCAGAATTGGAAATTATTTAATGTTTACTTTTCTGACTGTAAATGACTATTGCATGTGAATTATCACTTTTGGAACTAAAACAAGAGTGTTTAGAGTCATTTTAATGCCTGAAATTGGTCGAAATAGAAGCTTCTGAGTAGGAGAAAAAGTCTGTGAAAATGGCAATTTTGGTCACATTGAGGCCTTAAAAAGTAGTTATTCAACACGAGCCACAATCCAAATGACATTTTCAATCAATTTTTCTACAGTTCAAAAAATTAATTTTCTGATGAAAAACGAGGACCCGTGACCTGTCGAACTTTCTCCAGATGGTCAGAAATGGTAATTTTTTTATGTTAAATGTTTCGACTGTAAATGACTATTGCATGTGAATTATCCCTTTTGGAACTTTAATAAGAGTGTTTAGAGTCATTTTAATGCCTGAAATTGGTCTAAATAAAAGCTTCTGAGTAGGAGAAAAAGTCTGTAAAAATGGCAATTTTGGTCACATTGAGGCTTTAAAAAGTAGTTATTCAACATGGGGCACAATCCAAATGACATTTTCAATCAATTTTTCTACAGTCCAAAAAAATCAATATTCTGATGAAAAAACGATGACCCGTCACCTGTCGAACTTTCTCCAGATCGTCAGAAATTGTAATTTTTTAATGTTTAAGTTTTTTGACTGTAAATGACTATTGCATGTGAATCATCACTTTTGGAACTAAAACAAGAGTGTTTAGAGTCATTTTAATGTCTGAAATTGGTCGAAATAGAAGCTTCTGAGTAGGAGAAAAAGTCTGTAAAAATGGCAATTTTGATCACATTGAGGCTTTAAAAAGTAGTTATTCAACATGAGGCACAATCCAAATGACATTTTCAATCAATTTTTCTACAGTCCAAAAAATAAATTTTCTGATCAAAAACGAGGACCCGTGACCTGTCGAACTTTCTCCAGATGGTCAGAAATGGTAATTTTTTAATGGTACATTTTTTGACTGTAAATGACTATTGCATGTGAATTATCACTTTTGGAACTAAAACAAGAGTGTTTAGAGTCATTTTAATGCCTGAAATTGGTCGAAAGAGAAGCTTCTGAGTAGGAGAAAAAGTCTGTAAAAATGGCAATTTTGGTCACATTGAGGCGTTAAAAAGTAGTTATTCAACATGAGGCACAATCCAAATGACATTTTCAATCAATTTTTCTACAGTCCAAAAAATAAATTTTCTGAGGAAAAACGAGGACCCGTGACCTGTCGAACTTTCTCCAGATGGTCAGAAATGGTAATTTTTTAATGTTGAATTTTTGGACTGTAAATGACTATTGCATGTGAATCATCACTTTTGGAACTAAAACAAGAGTGTTTAGAGTTATTTTAATGCCTGAAATTGGTCAAAATAGAAGCTTCTGAGTAGGAGAAAAAAGTCTGTAAAAATGGCAATTTTGGTCACATTGAGGCTTTAAAAGGTAGTTAATCAACATGAGGCACAATCCAAATTACATTTTCAATCAATTTTTCTACAGTCCAAAAAATAAATTTTCTGATGATAAACGAGGACCCGTGACCTGTCGAACTTTCTACAGATGGTCAGAAATGGTAATTTTTTAATGTTGAATTTTTGGACTGTAAATGACTATTGCATGTGAATTATCACTTTTGGAACTAAAACAAGAGTGTTTAGAGTCATTTTAATGCCTGAAATTGGTCGAAATAGAAGCTTCTGAGTAGGAGAAAAAGTCTGTAAAAATGGCAATTTTGGTCACATTGAGGCGTTAAAAAGTAGTTATTCAACATGAGGCACAATCCAAATGACATTTTCAATCAATTTTTCTACAGTCCAAAAAATAAATTTTCTGAGGAAAAACGAGGACCCGTGACCTGTCGAACTTTCTCCAGATGGTCAGAAATGGTAATTTTTTTATGTTAAATGTTTCGACTGTAAATGACTATTGCATGTGAATTATCCCTTTTGGAACTTTAATAAGAGTGTTTAGAGTCATTTTAATGCCTGAAATTGGTCTAAATAAAAGCTTCTGAGTAGGAGAAAAAGTCTGTAAAAATGGCAATTTTGGTCACATTGAGGCTTTAAAAAGTAGTTATTCAACATGGGGCACAATCCAAATGACATTTTCAATCAATTTTTCTACAGTCCAAAAAAATCAATATTCTGATGAAAAAACGATGACCCGTCACCTGTCGAACTTTCTCCAGATCGTCAGAAATTGTAATTTTTTAATGTTTAAGTTTTTTGACTGTAAATGACTATTGCATGTGAATCATCACTTTTGGAACTAAAACAAGAGTGTTTAGAGTCATTTTAATGTCTGAAATTGGTCGAAATAGAAGCTTCTGAGTAGGAGAAAAAGTCTGTAAAAATGGCAATTTTGATCACATTGAGGCTTTAAAAAGTAGTTATTCAACATGAGGCACAATCCAAATGACATTTTCAATCAATTTTTCTACAGTCCAAAAAATAAATTTTCTGATGAAAAACGAGGACCCGTGACCTGTCGAACGTTCTCCAGATGGTCAGAAATGGTAATTTTTTTATGTTAAATGTTTCGACTGTAAATGACTAATGCATGTGAATTATCACTTTTGGAACTTTAATAAGAGTGTTTAGAGTCATTTTAATGCCTGAAATTGGTCGAAATAAAAGCTTCTGAGTAGGAGAAAAAGTCTGTAAAAATGGCAATTTTTTTCACATTGAGGCTTTAAAAAGTAGTTATTCAACATGAGGCACAATCCAAATGACATTTTGAATCAATTTTTCTACAGTCCAAAAAATAAATTTTCTGATGAAAAAACGATGACCCGTGACCTGTTGAACTTTCTCAAGATGGTCAGAATTGGAAATTATTTAATGTTTACTTTTCTGACTGTAAATGACTATTGCATGTGAATTATCACTTTTGGAACTAAAACAAGAGTGTTTAGAGTCATTTTAATGCCTGAAATTGGTCGAAATAGAAGCTTCTGAGTAGGAGAAAAAGTCTGTGAAAATGGCAATTTTGGTCACATTGAGGCCTTAAAAAGTAGTTATTCAACACGAGCCACAATCCAAATGACATTTTCAATCAATTTTTCTACAGTTCAAAAAATTAATTTTCTGATGAAAAACGAGGACCCGTGACCTGTCGAACTTTCTCCAGATGGTCAGAAATGGTAATTTTTTTATGTTAAATGTTTCGACTGTAAATGACTATTGCATGTGAATTATCCCTTTTGGAACTTTAATAAGAGTGTTTAGAGTCATTTTAATGCCTGAAATTGGTCTAAATAAAAGCTTCTGAGTAGGAGAAAAAGTCTGTAAAAATGGCAATTTTGGTCACATTGAGGCTTTAAAAAGTAGTTATTCAACATGGGGCACAATCCAAATGACATTTTCAATCAATTTTTCTACAGTCCAAAAAAATCAATATTCTGATGAAAAAACGATGACCCGTCACCTGTCGAACTTTCTCCAGATCGTCAGAAATTGTAATTTTTTAATGTTTAAGTTTTTGACTGTAAATGACTATTGCATGTGAATCATCACTTTTGGAACTAAAACAAGAGTGTTTAGAGTCATTTTAATGTCTGAAATTGGTCGAAATAGAAGCTTCTGAGTAGGAGAAAAAGTCTGTAAAAATGGCAATTTTGATCACATTGAGGCTTTAAAAAGTAGTTATTCAACATGAGGCACAATCCAAATGACATTTTCAATCAATTTTTCTACAGTCCAAAAAATAAATTTTCTGATCAAAAACGAGGACCCGTGACCTGTCGAACTTTCTCCAGATGGTCAGAAATGGTAATTTTTTAATGGTACATTTTTTGACTGTAAATGACTATTGCATGTGAATTATCACTTTTGGAACTAAAACAAGAGTGTTTAGAGTCATTTTAATGCCTGAAATTGGTCGAAATAGAAGCTTCTGAGTAGGAGAAAAAGTCTGTAAAAATGGCAATTTTGGTCACATTGAGGCGTTAAAAAGTAGTTATTCAACATGAGGCACAATCCAAATGACATTTTCAATCAATTTTTCTACAGTCCAAAAAATAAATTTTCTGAGGAAAAACGAGGACCCGTGACCTGTCGAACTTTCTCCAGATGGTCAGAAATGGTAATTTTTTAATGTTGAATTTTTGGACTGTAAATGACTATTGCATGTGAATCATCACTTTTGGAACTAAAACAAGAGTGTTTAGAGTTATTTTAATGCCTGAAATTGGTCAAAATAGAAGCTTCTGAGTAGGAGAAAAAAGTCTGTAAAAATGGCAATTTTGGTCACATTGAGGCTTTAAAAGGTAGTTAATCAACATGAGGCACAATCCAAATTACATTTTCAATCAATTTTTCTACAGTCCAAAAAATAAATTTTCTGATGATAAACGAGGACCCGTGACCTGTCGAACTTTCTACAGATGGTCAGAAATGGTAATTTTTTAATGTTGAATTTTTGGACTGTAAATGACTATTGCATGTGAATTATCACTTTTGGAACTAAAACAAGAGTGTTTAGAGTCATTTTAATGCCTGAAATTGGTCGAAATAGAAGCTTCTGAGTAGGAGAAAAAGTCTGTAAAAATGGCAATTTTGGTCACATTGAGGCGTTAAAAAGTAGTTATTCAACATGAGGCACAATCCAAATGACATTTTCAATCAATTTTTCTACAGTCCAAAAAATAAATTTTCTGAGGAAAAACGAGGACCCGTGACCTCTCGAACTTTCTCCAGATGGTCAGAAATGGTAATTTTTAAATGTTTAATTTTTTGACTGTAAATGACTATTGCATGTGAATTATCACTTTTGGAACTAAAACAAGAGTGTTTAGAGTCATTTTAATGTCTGAAATTGGTCAAAATAGAAGCTTGTGAGTAGGAGAAAAAGTCTGTAAAAATGGCAATTTTGGTCACATTGAGGCTTTAAAAAGTAGTTATTCAACATGAGGCACAATCCAAATGACATTTTCAATCAATTTTTCTACAGTCCAAAAAAAACCATTTCTGATGAAAAACGAGGACCCGTGACCTGTCGAACTTTCTCCAGATGGTCATAAATGGAAATTTTTTAATGGTACATTTTTTGACTGTAAATGACTATTGCATGTGAATTATCACTTTTGGAACTAAAACAAGAGTGTTTAGAGTCATTTTAATGCCTGAAATTGGTCGAAATAGAAGCTTCTGAGTAGGAGAAAAAGTCTGTAAAAATGGCAATTTTGGTCACATTGAGGCTTTAAAAAGTAGTTATTAAACATGAGGCACAATCCAAATGACATTCTCAATCAATTTTTCTACCGTCCAAAAAATAAATTTTCTGATGAAAAACCAGGACCCGTGACCTGTCGAACCTTCTCCAGATGGTCAGAAATGGTAATTTTTAAATGTTTAATTTATTTACTGTAAATGACTATTGCATGTGAATTATCACTTTTGGAACTAAAACAAGAGTGTTTAGAGTCATTTTAATGCCTGAAATTGGTCGAAATAGAAGCTTCTGAGTAGGAGAAAAAGTCTGTAAAAATGGCAATTTTGGTCACATTGAGGCTTTAAAAAGTAGTTATTAAACATGAGGCACAATCCAAATGACATTTTCAATCAATTTTTCTACAGTCCAAAAAATAAATTTTCTGATGAAAAACGAGGACCCGTGACCTGTCGAACGTTCTCCAGATGGTCAGAAATGGTAATTTTTTTATGTTAAATGTTTCGACTGTAAATGACTAATGCATGTGAATTATCACTTTTGGAACTTTAATAAGAGTGTTTAGAGTCATTTTAATGCCTGAAATTGGTCGAAATAAAAGCTTCTGAGTAGGAGAAAAAGTCTATAAAAATGGCAATTTTTGTCACATTGAGGCTTTAAAAAGTAGTTATTCAACATGAGGCACAATCCAAATGACATTTTGAATCAATTTTTCTACAGTCCAAAAAATAAATTTTCTGATGAAAAAACGATGACCCGTGACCTGTTGAACTTTCTCAAGATGGTCAGAATTGGAAATTATTTAATGTTTACTTTTCTGACTGTAAATGACTATTGCATGTGAATTATCACTTTTGGAACTAAAACAAGAGTGTTTAGAGTCATTTTAATGCCTGAAATTGGTCGAAATAGAAGCTTCTGAGTAGGAGAAAAAGTCTGTGAAAATGGCAATTTTGGTCACATTGAGGCCTTAAAAAGTAGTTATTCAACACGAGCCACAATCCAAATGACATTTTCAATCAATTTTTCTACAGTTCAAAAAATTAATTTTCTGATGAAAAACGAGGACCCGTGACCTGTCGAACTTTCTCCAGATGGTCAGAAATGGTAATTTTTTTATGTTAAATGTTTCGACTGTAAATGACTATTGCATGTGAATTATCCCTTTTGGAACTTTAATAAGAGTGTTTAGAGTCATTTTAATGCCTGAAATTGGTCTAAATAAAAGCTTCTGAGTAGGAGAAAAAGTCTGTAAAAATGGCAATTTTGGTCACATTGAGGCTTTAAAAAGTAGTTATTCAACATGGGGCACAATCCAAATGACATTTTCAATCAATTTTTCTACAGTCCAAAAAAATCAATATTCTGATGAAAAAACGATGACCCGTCACCTGTCGAACTTTCTCCAGATCGTCAGAAATTGTAATTTTTTAATGTTTAAGTTTTTTGACTGTAAATGACTATTGCATGTGAATCATCACTTTTGGAACTAAAACAAGAGTGTTTAGAGTCATTTTAATGTCTGAAATTGGTCGAAATAGAAGCTTCTGAGTAGGAGAAAAAGTCTGTAAAAATGGCAATTTTGATCACATTGAGGCTTTAAAAAGTAGTTATTCAACATGAGGCACAATCCAAATGACATTTTCAATCAATTTTTCTACAGTCCAAAAAATAAATTTTCTGATCAAAAACGAGGACCCGTGACCTGTCGAACTTTCTCCAGATGGTCAGAAATGGTAATTTTTTAATGGTACATTTTTTGACTGTAAATGACTATTGCATGTGAATTATCACTTTTGGAACTAAAACAAGAGTGTTTAGAGTCATTTTAATGCCTGAAATTGGTCGAAATAGAAGCTTCTGAAAGGAGAAAAAAGTCTGTAAAAATGGCAATTTTGTTCACATTGAGGCTTTAAAAGGTAGTTAATCAACATGAGGCACAATCCAAATTACATTTTCAATCAATTTTTCTACAGTCCAAAAAATAAATTTTCTGATGATAAACGAGGACCCGTGACCTGTCGAACTTTCTACAGATGGTCAGAAATGGTAATTTTTTAATGTTGAATTTTTGGACTGTAAATGACTATTGCATGTGAATTATCACTTTTGGAACTAAAACAAGAGTGTTTAGAGTCATTTTAATGCCTGAAATTGGTCGAAATAGAAGCTTCTGAGTAGGAGAAAAAGTCTGTAAAAATGGCAATTTTGGTCACATTGAGGCGTTAAAAAGTAGTTATTCAACAGGAGGCACAATCCAAATGACATTTTCAATCAATTTTTCTACAGTCCAAAAAATAAATTTTCTGAGGAAAAACGAGGACCCGTGACCTCTCGAACTTTCTCCAGATGGTCAGAAATGGTAATTTTTAAATGTTTAATTTTTTGACTGTAAATGACTATTGCATGTGAATTATCACTTTTGGAACTAAAACAAGAGTGTTTAGAGTCATTTTAATGTCTGAAATTGGTCAAAATAGAAGCTTCTGAGTAGGAGAAAAAGTCTGTAAAAATGGCAATTTTGGTCACATGGAGGCTTTAAAAAGTAGTTATTCAACATGAGGCACAATCCAATAACATTTTCAATCAATTTTTCTACAGTCCAAAAAAAAAATGTTCTGATGAAAAACGAGGACCCGTGACCTGTCGAACTTTCTCCAGATGGTCAGAAATGGAAATTTTTCAATGGTACATTTTTTGACTGTAAATGACTATTGCATGTGAATTATCACATTTTGGAAAAAAAAGAGTGTTTAGAGTCATTTTAATGCCTGAAATTGGTCGAAGTAGAAGCTTCTGAGTAGGAGAAAAAGTCTGTAAAAATGGCAATTTTGGTCACATTGAGGCTTTAAAAAGTAGTTATTCAAAATGAGGCACAATCTAAATGACTTTTCAATCAATTTTTCTACAGTCCAAAAAAATTAATTTTCTGATGAAAAACGAGTACCCGTGACCTGTCCAACTTCCTCCAGATGGTCAGAAATGGTAATTTTTTAATGTTTAATTTTTTGACTGTAAATGACTATTGCATGTGAATTATCACTTTTGGAACTAAAATAAGTGTGTTTAGAGTCATTTTAATGCCTGAAATTGGTCGAAATAGAGGATTCTGAGTAGGACAAAAAGTCTGTAAAAATGGCAATTTTGATCACATTGAGGCTTTAAAAAGTAGTTATTCAACATGAGGCACAATCCAAATGACATTTTCAATCAATTTTTCTACAGTCCAAAAAATAAATTTTCTGATCAAAAACGAGGACCCGTGACCTGTCGAACTTTCTCCAGATGGTCAGAAATGGTAATTTTTTAATGGTACATTTTTTGACTGTAAATGACTATTGCATGTGAATTATCACTTTTGGAACTAAAACAAGAGTGTTTAGAGTCATTTTAATGCCTGAAATTGGTCGAAATAGAAGCTTCTGAGTAGGAGAAAAAGTCTGTAAAAATGGCAATTTTGGTCACATTGAGGCGTTAAAAAGTAGTTATTCAACATGAGGCACAATCCAAATGACATTTTCAATCAATTTTTCTACAGTCCAAAAAATAAATTTTCTGAGGAAAAACGAGGACCCGTGACCTGTCGAACTTTCTCCAGATGGTCAGAAATGGTAATTTTTTAATGTTGAATTTTTGGACTGTAAATGACTATTGCATGTGAATCATCACTTTTGGAACTAAAACAAGAGTGTTTAGAGTTATTTTAATGCCTGAAATTGGTCAAAATAGAAGCTTCTGAGTAGGAGAAAAAAGTCTGTAAAAATGGCAATTTTGGTCACATTGAGGCTTTAAAAGGCAGTTAATCAACATGAGGCACAATCCAAATTACATTTTCAATCAATTTTTCTACAGTCCAAAAAAAAACATTTCTGATGAAAAACGAGGACCCGTGACCTGTCGAACTTTCTCCAGATGGTCATAAATGGAAATTTTTTAATGGTACATTTTTTGACTGTAAATGACTATTGCATGTGAATTATCACTTTTGGAACTAAAACAAGAGTGTTTAGAGTCATTTTAATGCCTGAAATTGGTCGAAATAGAAGCTTCTGAGTAGGAGAAAAAGTCTGTAAAAATGGCAATTTTGGTCACATTGAGGCTTTAAAAAGTAGTTATTAAACATGAGGCACAATCCAAATGACATTTTCAATCAATTTTTCTACAGTCCAAAAAATAAATTTTCTGATGAAAAACGAGGACCCGTGACCTGTCGAACTTTCTCCAGATGGTCAGAAATGGAAATTTTTCAATGGTACATTTTTTGACTGTAAATGACTATTGCATGTGAATTATCACATTTTGGAAAAAAAAGAGTGTTTAGAGTCATTTTAATGCCTGAAATTGGTCGAAATAGAAGCTTCTGAGAGGAGAAAAAAGTCTGTAAAAATGGCAATTTTGGTCACATTGAAGCTTTAAAAGGTAGTTAATCAACATGAGGCACAATCCAAATGACATTTTCAATCAATTTTTCTACAGTCCAAAAAATAAATTTTCTGAGGAAAAACGAGGACCCGTGACCTCTCGAACTTTCTCCAGATGGTCAGAAATGGTAATTTTTAAATGTTTAATTTTTGGACTGTAAATGACTATTGCATGTGAATTATCACTTTTGGAACTAAAACAAGAGTGTTTAGAGTCATTTTAATGTCTGAAATTGGTCAAAATAGAAGCTTCTGAGTAGGAGAAAAAGTCTGTAAAAATGGCAATTTTGGTCACATTGAGGCTTTAAAAAGTAGTTATTAAACATGAGGCACAATCCAAATGACATTTTCAATCAATTTTTCTACAGTCCAAAAAATAAATTTTCTGATGAAAAACGAGGACCCGTGACCTGTCGAACCTTCTCCAGATGGTCAGAAATGGTAATTTTTAAATGTTTAATTTTTTTACTGTAAATGACTATTGCATGTGAATTATCACTTTTGGAACTAAAACAAGAGTGTTTAGAGTCATTTTAATGTCTGAAATTTGTCAAAATAGAAGCTTCTGAGTAGGAGAAAAAGTCTGTAAAAATGGCAATTTTGGTCACATGGAGGCTTTAAAAAGTAGTTATTCAACATGAGGCACAATCCAATAACATTTTCAATCAATTTTTCTACAGTCCAAAAAAAAAATGTTCTGATGAAAAACGAGGACCCGTGACCTGTCGAACTTTCTCCAGATGGTCAGAAATGGACATTTTTTAATGGTACATTTTTTGACTGTAAATGACTATTGCATGTGAATTATCACATTTTGGAAAAAAAAGAGTGTTTAGAGTCATTTTAATGCCTGAAATTGGTCGAAGTAGAAGCTTCTGAGTAGGAGAAAAAGTCTGTAAAAATGGCAATTTTGGTCACATTGAGGCTTTAAAAAGTAGTTATTCAAAATGAGGCACAATCTAAATGACTTTTCAATCAATTTTTCTACAGTCCAAAAAAATTAATTTTCTGATGAAAAACGAGTACCCGTGACCTGTCGAACTTCCTCCAGATGGTCAGAAATGGTAATTTTTTAATGTTTAATTTTTTGACTGTAAGTGACTATTGCATGTGAATTATCACTTTTGGAACTAAAATAAGTGGGTTTAGAGTCATTTTAATGCCTGAAATTGGTCGAAATAGAGGATTCTGAGTAGGAGAAAAAGTCTGTAAAAATGGCAATTTTGGTCACATTGAGGCTTTAAAAAGTAGTTATTAAACATGAGGCACAATCCAAATGACATTTTCAATCAATTTTTCTACAGTCCAAAAAATAAATTTTCTGATGAAAAACGAGGACCCGTGACCTGTCGAACTTTCTCCAGATGGTCATAAATGGAAATTTTTTAATGGTACATTTTTTGACTGTAAATGACTATTGCATGTGAATTATCACTTTTGGAACTAAAACAAGAGTGTTTAGAGTCATTTTAATGCCTGAAATTGGTCGAAATAGAAGCTTCTGAGAGGAGAAAAAAGTCTGTAAAAATGGCAATTTTGGTCACATTGAGGCTTTAAAAGGTAGTTAATCAACATGAGGCACAATCCAAATTACATTTTCAATCAATTTTTCTACAGTCCAAAAAATAAATTTTCTGATGATAAACAAGGACCCGTGACCTGTCGAACTTTCTACAGATGGTCAGAAATGGTAATTTTTTAATGTTGAATTTTTGGACTGTAAATGACTATTGCATGTGAATTATCACTTTTGGAACTAAAACAAGAGTGTTTAGAGTCATTTTAATGCCTGAAATTGGTCGAAATAGAAGCTTCTGAGTAGGAGAATAAGTCTGTAAAAATGGCAATTTTGGTCACATTGAGGCTTTAAAAAGTAGTTATTCAACATGAGGCACAATCCAAATGACATTTTCAATCAATTTTTCTACAGTCAAAAAATTAATTTTCTGATGAAAAACGAGGACCCGTGACCTGTCGAACTTCCTCCAGATGGTCAGAAATGGTAATTTTGAAATGTTAATTTTTTGAGTGTAAATGACTATTGCATGTGAATTATCACTTTTGGAACTAAAACAAGAGTGTTTAGAACCATTTTAATGCCTGAAATTGGTCGAAATAGAAGCTTCTGAGTAGGAGAAAAAGTCTGTAAAAATGGCAATTTTGGTCACATTGAGGCATTAAAAAGTAGTTATTCAACATGAGGCACAATCCAAATGACATTTTCAATCAATTTTTCTACAGTCCAAAAAATAAATTTTCTGACGAAAAACGAGGACCTGTTGAACTTTCTCCAGATGGTCAGAAATGGTAATTTTTAAATGTTTAATTTTTTTACTGTAAATGACTATTGCATGTGAATTATCACTTTTGGAATTAAAAAAAAAGAGTGTTTAGAGTCATTTTAATGCCTGAAATTGGTCGAAATAGAAGCTTCTGAGTAGGAGAAAAAGTCTGTAAAAATGGCAATTTTGGTCACATTGAGGCTTTAAAAAGTAGTTATTAAACATGAGGCACAATCCAAATGACATTTTCAATCAATTTTTCTACAGTTCAAAAAATAAATTTTCTGATGAAAAAACGATGACCCGTGACCTGTTGAACTTTCTCAAGATGGTCAGAATTGGAAATTATTTAATGTTTACTTTTCTGACTGTAAATGACTATTGCATGTGAATTATCACTTTTGGAACTAAAACAAGAGTGTTTAGAGTCATTTTAATGCCTGAAATTGGTCGAAATAGAAGCTTCTGAGTAGGAGAAAAAGTCTGTGAAAATGGCAATTTTGGTCACATTGAGGCCTTAAAAAGTAGTTATTCAACACGAGCCACAATCCAAATGACATTTTCAATCAATTTTTCTACAGTTCAAAAAATTAATTTTCTGATGAAAAACGAGGACCCGTGACCTGTCGAACTTTCTCCAGATGGTCAGAAATGGTAATTTTTTTATGTTAAATGTTTCGACTGTAAATGACTATTGCATGTGAATTATCCCTTTTGGAACTTTAATAAGAGTGTTTAGAGTCATTTTAATGCCTGAAATTGGTCTAAATAAAAGCTTCTGAGTAGGAGAAAAAGTCTGTAAAAATGGCAATTTTGGTCACATTGAGGCTTTAAAAAGTAGTTATTCAACATGGGGCACAATCCAAATGACATTTTCAATCAATTTTTCTACAGTCCAAAAAAATAAATATTCTGATGAAAAAATGATGACCCGTCACCTGTCGAACTTCCTCCAGATTGTCAGAAATCGTAATTTTTGAATGTTTACGTTTTTTGACTGTAAATGACTATTGCATGTGAATTACCCCTTTTGGAACTAAAATAAGTGTGTTTAGAGTCATTTTAATGCCTGAAATTGGTCAAAATAGAAGCTTCTGAGTAGGAGAAAAAGTCTGTAAAAATGGCAATTTTGGTCACATTGAGGCTTTAAAAAGTAGTTATTCAACATGAGGCACAATCCAAATGACATTTTGAATATATTTTTCTACAGTCCAAAAAATCACATTTCTGATGAAAAAACGATGACCCGTGACCTCTCGAACTTTCTCCAGATGGTCAGAAATGGTAATTTTTAAATGTTTAATTTTTTGACTGTAAATTACTATTGCATGTGAATTATCACTTTTGGAACTAAAACAAGAGTGTTTAGAGTCATTTTAATGTCTGAAATTGGTCAAAATAGAAGCTTCTGAGTAGGAGAAAAAGTCTGTAAAAATGGCAATTTTGGTCACATTGAGGCTTTAAAAAGTAGTTATTCAACATGAGGCACAATCCAAATGACATTTTCAATCAATTTTTCTACAGTCCAAAAAAAAACATTTCTGATGAAAAACGAGGACCCGTGACCTGTCGAACTTTCTCCAGATGGTCATAAATGGAAATTTTTTAATGGTACATTTTTTGACTGTAAATGACTATTGCATGTGAATTATCACTTTTGGAACTAAAACAAGAGTGTTTAGAGTCATTTTAATGCCTGAAATTGGTCGAAATAGAAGCTTCTGAGTAGGAGAAAAAGTCTGTAAAAATGGCAATTTTGGTCACATTGAGGCTTTAAAAAGTAGTTATTAAACATGAGGCACAATCCAAATGACATTTTCAATCAATTTTTCTACAGTCCAAAAAATAAATTTTCTGATGAAAAACGAGGACCCGTGACCTGTCGAACCTTCTCCAGATGGTCAGAAATGGTAATTTTTAAATGTTTAATTTTTTTACTGTAAATGACTATTGCATGTGAATTATCACTTTTGGAACTAAAACAAGAGTGTTTAGAGTCATTTTAATGTCTGAAATTGGTCAAAATAGAAGCTTCTGAGTAGGAGAAAAAGTCTGTAAAAATGGCAATTTTGTTCACATGGAGGCTTTAAAAAGTAGTTATTCAACATGAGGCACAATCCAATAACATTTTCAATCAATTTTTCTACAGTCCAAAAAAAAAATGTTCTGATGAAAAACGAGGACCCGTGACCTGTCGAACTTTCTCCAGATGGTCAGAAATGGAAATTTTTCAATGGTACATTTTTTGACTGTAAATGACTATTGCATGTGAATTATCACATTTTGGAAAAAAAAGAGTGTTTAGAGTCATTTTAATGCCTGAAATTGGTCGAAGTAGAAGCTTCTGAGTAGGAGAAAAAGTCTGTAAAAATGGCAATTTTGGTCACATTGAGGCTTTAAAAAGTAGTTATTCAAAATGAGGCACAATCTAAATGACTTTTCAATCAATTTTTCTACAGTCCAAAAAAATTAATTTTCTGATGAAAAACGAGTACCCGTGACCTGTCCAACTTCCTCCAGATGGTCAGAAATGGTAATTTTTTAATGTTTAATTTTTTGACTGTAAATGACTATTGCATGTGAATTATCACTTTTGGAACTAAAACAAGAGTGTTTAGAGTCATTTTAATGCCTGAAATTGGTCGAAATAGAAGCTTCTGAGTAGGAGAAAAAGTCTGTAAAAATGGCAATTTTGGTCACATTGAGGCGTTAAAAAGTAGTTATTCAACATGAGGCACAATCCAAATGACATTTTCAATCAATTTTTCTACAGTCCAAAAAATAAATTTTCTGAGGAAAAACGAGGACCCGTGACCTGTCGAACTTTCTCCAGATGGTCAGAAATGGTAATTTTTTAATGTTGAATTTTTGGACTGTAAATGACTATTGCATGTGAATCATCACTTTTGGAACTAAAACAAGAGTGTTTAGAGTTATTTTAATGCCTGAAATTGGTCAAAATAGAAGCTTCTGAGTAGGAGAAAAAAGTCTGTAAAAATGGCAATTTTGGTCACATTGAGGCTTTAAAAGGCAGTTAATCAACATGAGGCACAATCCAAATTACATTTTCAATCAATTTTTCTACAGTCCAAAAAAAAACATTTCTGATGAAAAACGAGGACCCGTGACCTGTCGAACTTTCTCCAGATGGTCATAAATGGAAATTTTTTAATGGTACATTTTTTGACTGTAAATGACTATTGCATGTGAATTATCACTTTTGGAACTAAAACAAGAGTGTTTAGAGTCATTTTAATGCCTGAAATTGGTCGAAATAGAAGCTTCTGAGTAGGAGAAAAAGTCTGTAAAAATGGCAATTTTGGTCACATTGAGGCTTTAAAAAGTAGTTATTAAACATGAGGCACAATCCAAATGACATTTTCAATCAATTTTTCTACAGTCCAAAAAATAAATTTTCTGATGAAAAACGAGGACCCGTGACCTGTCGAACTTTCTCCAGATGGTCAGAAATGGAAATTTTTCAATGGTACATTTTTTGACTGTAAATGACTATTGCATGTGACTTATCACATTTTGGAAAAAAAAGAGTGTTTAGAGTCATTTTAATGCCTGAAATTGGTCGAAATAGAAGCTTCTGAGAGGAGAAAAAAGTCTGTAAAAATGGCAATTTTGGTCACATTGAAGCTTTAAAAGGTAGTTAATCAACATGAGGCACAATCCAAATGACATTTTCAATCAATTTTTCTACAGTCCAAAAAATAAATTTTCTGAGGAAAAACGAGGACCCGTGACCTCTCGAACTTTCTCCAGATGGTCAGAAATGGTAATTTTTAAATGTTTAATTTTTGGACTGTAAATGACTATTGCATGTGAATTATCACTTTTGGAACTAAAACAAGAGTGTTTAGAGTCATTTTAATGTCTGAAATTGGTCAAAATAGAAGCTTCTGAGTAGGAGAAAAAGTCTGTAAAAATGGCAATTTTGGTCACATTGAGGCTTTAAAAAGTAGTTATTCAACATGAGGCACAATCCAAATGACATTTTCAATCAATTTTTCTACAGTCCAAAAAAAAACATTTCTGATGAAAAACGAGGACCCGTGACCTGTCGAACTTTCTCCAGATGGTCATAAATGGAAATTTTTTAATGGTACATTTTTTGACTGTAAATGACTATTGCATGTGAATTATCACTTTTGGAACTAAAACAAGAGTGTTTAGAGTCATTTTAATGCCTGAAATTGGTCGAAATAGAAGCTTCTGAGTAGGAGAAAAAGTCTGTAAAAATGGCAATTTTGGTCACATTGAGGCTTTAAAAAGTAGTTATTAAACATGAGGCACAATCCAAATGACATTTTCAATCAATTTTTCTACAGTCCAAAAAATAAATTTTCTGATGAAAAACGAGGACCCGTGACCTGTCGAACCTTCTCCAGATGGTCAGAAATGGTAATTTTTAAATGTTTAATTTTTTTACTGTAAATGACTATTGCATGTGAATTATCACTTTTGGAACTAAAACAAGAGTGTTTAGAGTCATTTTAATGTCTGAAATTTGTCAAAATAGAAGCTTCTGAGTAGGAGAAAAAGTCTGTAAAAATGGCAATTTTGGTCACATGGAGGCTTTAAAAAGTAGTTATTCAACATGAGGCACAATCCAATAACATTTTCAATCAATTTTTCTACAGTCCAAAAAAAAAATGTTCTGATGAAAAACGAGGACCCGTGACCTGTCGAACTTTCTCCAGATGGTCAGAAATGGACATTTTTTAATGGTACATTTTTTGACTGTAAATGACTATTGCATGTGAATTATCACATTTTGGAAAAAAAAGTGTTTAGAGTCATTTTAATGCCTGAAATTGGTCGAAGTAGAAGCTTCTGAGTAGGAGAAAAAGTCTGTAAAAATGGCAATTTTGGTCACATTGAGGCTTTAAAAAGTAGTTATTCAAAATGAGGCACAATCTAAATGACTTTTCAATCAATTTTTCTACAGTCCAAAAAAATTAATTTTCTGATGAAAAACGAGTACCCGTGACCTGTCGAACTTCCTCCAGATGGTCAGAAATGGTAATTTTTTAATGTTTAATTTTTTGACTGTAAGTGACTATTGCATGTGAATTATCACTTTTGGAACTAAAATAAGTGGGTTTAGAGTCATTTTAATGCCTGAAATTGGTCGAAATAGAGGATTCTGAGTAGGAGAAAAAGTCTGTAAAAATGGCAATTTTGGTCACATTGAGGCTTTAAAAAGTAGTTATTAAACATGAGGCACAATCCAAATGACATTTTCAATCAATTTTTCTACAGTCCAAAAAATAAATTTTCTGATGAAAAACGAGGACCCGTGACCTGTCGAACTTTCTCCAGATGGTCATAAATGGAAATTTTTTAATGGTACATTTTTTGACTGTAAATGACTATTGCATGTGAATTATCACTTTTGGAACTAAAACAAGAGTGTTTAGAGTCATTTTAATGCCTGAAATTGGTCGAAATAGAAGCTTCTGAGAGGAGAAAAAAGTCTGTAAAAATGGCAATTTTGGTCACATTGAGGCTTTAAAAGGTAGTTAATCAACATGAGGCACAATCCAAATTACATTTTCAATCAATTTTTCTACAGTCCAAAAAATAAATTTTCTGATGATAAACAAGGACCCGTGACCTGTCGAACTTTCTACAGATGGTCAGAAATGGTAATTTTTTAATGTTGAATTTTTGGACTGTAAATGACTATTGCATGTGAATTATCACTTTTGGAACTAAAACAAGAGTGTTTAGAGTCATTTTAATGCCTGAAATTGGTCGAAATAGAAGCTTCTGAGTAGGAGAATAAGTCTGTAAAAATGGCAATTTTGGTCACATTGAGGCTTTAAAAAGTAGTTATTCAACATGAGGCACAATCCAAATGACATTTTCAATCAATTTTTCTACAGTCAAAAAATTAATTTTCTGATGAAAAACGAGGACCCGTGACCTGTCGAACTTCCTCCAGATGGTCAGAAATGGTAATTTTGAAATGTTAATTTTTTGAGTGTAAATGACTATTGCATGTGAATTATCACTTTTGGAACTAAAACAAGAGTGTTTAGAACCATTTTAATGCCTGAAATTGGTCGAAATAGAAGCTTCTGAGTAGGAGAAAAAGTCTGTAAAAATGGCAATTTTGGTCACATTGAGGCATTAAAAAGTAGTTATTCAACATGAGGCACAATCCAAATGACATTTTCAATCAATTTTTCTACAGTCCAAAAAATAAATTTTCTGACGAAAAACGAGGACCTGTTGAACTTTCTCCAGATGGTCAGAAATGGTAATTTTTAAATGTTTAATTTTTTTACTGTAAATGACTATTGCATGTGAATTATCACTTTTGGAATTAAAAAAAAAGAGTGTTTAGAGTCATTTTAATGCCTGAAATTGGTCGAAATAGAAGCTTCTGAGTAGGAGAAAAAGTCTGTAAAAATGGCAATTTTGGTCACATTGAGGCTTTAAAAAGTAGTTATTAAACATGAGGCACAATCCAAATGACATTTTCAATCAATTTTTCTACAGTCCAAAAAATAAATTTTCTGATGAAAAACGAGGACCCGTGACCTGTTGAACGTTCTCCAGATGGTCAGAAATGGAAATGTTTTTATGTTAAATGTTTCGACTGTAAATGACTAATGCATGTGAATTATCACTTTTGGAACTTTAATAAGAGTGTTTAGAGTCATTTTAATGCCTGAAATTGGTCGAAATAAAAGCTTCTGAGTAGGAGAAAAAGTCTGTAAAAATTGCAATTTTTGTCACATTGAGGCTTTAAAAAGTAGTTATTCAACATGAGACACAATCCAAATGACATTTTGAATCAATTTTTCTACAGTTCAAAAAATAAATTTTCTGATGAAAAAACGATGACCCGTGACCTGTTGAACTTTCTCAAGATGGTCAGAATTGGAAATTATTTAATGTTTACTTTTCTGACTGTAAATGACTATTGCATGTGAATTATCACTTTTGGAACTAAAACAAGAGTGTTTAGAGTCATTTTAATGCCTGAAATTGGTCGAAATAGAAGCTTCTGAGTAGGAGAAAAAGTCTGTGAAAATGGCAATTTTGGTCACATTGAGGCCTTAAAAAGTAGTTATTCAACACGAGCCACAATCCAAATGACATTTTCAATCAATTTTTCTACAGTTCAAAAAATTAATTTTCTGATGAAAAACGAGGACCCGTGACCTGTCGAACTTTCTCCAGATGGTCAGAAATGGTAATTTTTTTATGTTAAATGTTTCGACTGTAAATGACTATTGCATGTGAATTATCCCTTTTGGAACTTTAATAAGAGTGTTTAGAGTCATTTTAATGCCTGAAATTGGTCTAAATAAAAGCTTCTGAGTAGGAGAAAAAGTCTGTAAAAATGGCAATTTTGGTCACATTGAGGCTTTAAAAAGTAGTTATTCAACATGGGGCACAATCCAAATGACATTTTCAATCAATTTTTCTACAGTCCAAAAAAATCAATATTCTGATGAAAAAACGATGACCCGTCACCTGTCGAACTTCCTCCAGATTGTCAGAAATCGTAATTTTTGAATGTTTAAGTTTTTTGACTGTAAATGACTATTGCATGTGAATTACCCCTTTTGGAACTAAAATAAGTGTGTTTAGAGTCATTTTAATGCCTGAAATTGGTCAAAATAGAAGCTTCTGAGTAGGAGAAAAAGTCTGTAAAAATGGCAATTTTGGTCACATTGAGGCTTTAAAAAGTAGTTATTCAACATGAGGCACAATCCAAATGACATTTTGAATATATTTTTCTACAGTCCAAAAAATCACATTTCTGATGAAAAAACGATGACCCGTGACCTGTCGAACTTTCTCCAGATGGTCAGAAATGGTAATTTTTAAATGTTTAATTTTTTGACTGTAAATGACTATTGCATGTGAATGATCACTTTTGGAACTTTAATAAGAGTGTTTAGAGTCATTTTAATGCCTGAAATTGGTCGAAATAGAAGCTTCTGAGTAGGAGAAAAAGTCTGTAAAAATGGCAATTTTGGTCACATTGAGGCTTTAAAAAGTAGTTATTCAACATGAGGCACAATCCAAATGACATTTTGAATCAATTTTTCTACAGTCCAAAAAATCTATTTTCTGATGAAAAACGAGGACCCGTGACTGTCGAACTTTCTCCAGATGGTCAGAAATTGTAAGTTTTTTAATGTTTACATTTTTTGACTGTAAATGACTATTGCATGTGAATTATCACTTTTGGAACTAAAACAAGAGTGTTTAGAGTCATTTTAATGCCTGAAATTGGTCGAAATAGAAGCTTCTGAGTAGGAGAAAAAGTCTGTAAAAATGGCAATTTTGATCACATTGAGGCTTTAAAAAGTAGTTATTCAACATGAGGCACAATCCAAATGACATCAATTTTTCTACAGTCCAAAAAATACGGACCCGTGACCTGTCGAACGTTCTCCAGATGGTCAGAAATGGTAATTTTTTAATGGTACATTTTTTGACTGTAAATGACTATTGCATGTGAATTATCACTTTTGGAACTAAAACAAGAGTATTTAGTGTCATTTTAATGCCTGAAATTGGTCGAAATAGAAGCTTCTGAGTAGTAGAAAAAGTCTGTAAAAATGGCAATTTTGGTCACATTTGAGGCTTTAAAAAGTAGTCATTCAACATGAGGCACAATCCAAATGACATTTTCAATCAATTGTTCTACAGTCCCAAAAAATCAATTTTCTGATGAAAAACGAGGGCCCGTGACCTGTCGAACTTCCTCCAGATGGTCAGAAATGGTAATTTTTTAATGTTCAATTTTTTGACTGTAAATGACTATTGCATGTGAATGATCACTTTTGGAACTAAAACAAGAGTGTTTAGAGTCATTTTAATGCCTGAAATTGGTCGAAATAGAAGCTTCTGAGTAGGAGAAAAAGTCTGTAAAAATGGCAATTTTGGTCACATTGAGGCTTTAAAAAGTAGTTATTCAACATGAGCCACAATCCAAATGACATTTTCAATCAATTTTTCTACAGTTCAAAAAATTCATTTTCTGATGAAAAACGAGGACCCGTGACCTGTCGAACTTTCTCCAGATGGTCAGAAATGGTAATTTCTTTATGTTAAATGTTTCGACTGTAAATGACTATTGCATGTGAATTATCACTTTTGGAACTTTAATAAGAGTGTTTAGAGTCATTTTAATGCCTGAAATTGGTCGAAATAAAAGCTTCTGAGTAGGGGAAAAAGTCTGTAAAAATGGCAATTTTGGTCACATTGAGGCTTTAAAAAATTGTTATTCAACATGAGGCACAATCCAAATGACATTTTGAATCAATTTTTCTACAGTCAAAAAAATCTATTTTCTGATGAAAAAATGATGACCCCTGACCTCTCGAACTTTCTCCAGATGGTCAGAAATGGTAATTTTTAAATGTTTAATTTTTTGACTGTAAATGACTATTGCATGTGAATTATGACTTTTGGAACTGAAAAAAAAGAGTGTTTAGAGTCATTTTAATGCCTGAAATTGGTCGAAATAGAAGCTTCTGAGTAGGAGAAAAAGTCTGTAAAAATGGCAATTTTGGTCACATTGAGGCTTTAAAAAGTAGTTATTCAACATGAGGCACAATCTAAATGACTTTTCAATCAATTTTTCTACAGTCCAAAAAATCAATTTTCTGATCAAAAACGAGGACCCGTGACTGTCGAACTTTCTCCAGATGGTCAGAAATTGTAATTTTTTAATGTTTACATTTTTCGACTGTAAATGACTATTGCATGTGAATTATCACTTTTGGAACTAAAACAAGAGTGTTTAGAGTCATTTTAATGCCTGAAATTGGTCGAAATAGAAGCTTCTGAGTAGGAGAAAAAGTCTGTAAAAATGGCAATTTTGATCACATTGAGGCTTTAAAAAGTAGTTATTCAACATGAGGCACAATCCAAATGACATCAATTTTTCTACAGTCCAAAAAATACGGACCCGTGACCTGTCGAACGTTCTCCAGATGGTCAGAAATGGTAATTTTTTAATGGTACATTTTTTGACTGTAAATGACTATTGCATGTGAATTATCACTTTTGGAACTAAAACAAGAGTATTTAGTGTCATTTTAATGCCTGAAATTGGTCGAAATAGAAGCTTCTGAGTAGGAGAAAAAGTCTGTAAAAATGGCAATTTTGGTCACATTTGAGGCTTTAAAAAGTAGTCATTCAACATGAGGCACAATCCAAATGACATTTTCAATCAATTTTTATATATTCCAAAAAATCAATTTTCTGATGAAAAACGAGGACGTGACCTGTCGAACGTTCTCCAGATGGTCAGAAATGGTAATTTTTTAATGGTACATTTTTTGACTGTAAATGACTATTGCATGTGAATTATCACTTTTGGAACTAAAACAAGAGTGTTTAGTCATTTTAATGCCTGAAATTGGTCGAAATAGAAGCTTCTGAGTAGGAGAAAAAGTCTGTCAAAATGGCAATTTTGGTCACATTGAGGCTTTAAAAGGTAGTTAATCAACATGAGGCACAATCCAAATGACATTTTCAATCAATAGTTCTACAGTCCCAAAAAATCAATTTTCTGATGAAAAACGAGGGCCCGTGACCTGTCGAACTTCCTCCAGATGGTCAGAAATGGTAATTTTTTAATGTTTAATTTTTTGACTGTAAATGACTATTGCATGTGAATTATCACTTTTGGAACTAAAACAAGAGTGTTTAGAGTCATTTTAATGCCTGAAATTGGTCAAAATAGAAGCTTCTGAGTAGGAGAAAAAGTCTGTAAAAATTGCAATTTTGGTCACATTGAGGCTTTAAAAAATTGTTATTCAACATGAGGCACAATCCAAATGACATTTTGAATCAATTTTTCTACAGTCCAAAAAATCTATTTTCTGATGAAAAAACGATGACCCGTGACCTGTCGAACTTTCTCCAGATGGTCAGAAATGGTAATTTTTAAATGTTTAATTTTTTGACTGTAAATGACTATTGCATGTGAATGATCACTTTTGGAACTAAAAGAAGAGTGTTTAGAGTCATTTTAATGCCTGAAATTGGTCGAAATAGAAGCTTCTGAGTAGGAGAAAAAGTCTGTAAAAATGGCAATTTTGGTCACATTGAGGCTTTAAAAAGTAGTTATTAAACATGAGGCACAATCCAAATGACATTTTCAATCAATTTTTCTACAGTTCAAAAAATAAATTTTCTGATGAAAAAACGATGACCCGTGACCTGTTGAACTTTCTCAAGATGGTCAGAATTGGAAATTATTTAATGTTTACTTTTCTGACTGTAAATGACTATTGCATGTGAATTATCACTTTTGGAACTAAAACAAGAGTGTTTAGAGTCATTTTAATGCCTGAAATTGGTCGAAATAGAAGCTTCTGAGTAGGAGAAAAAGTCTGTGAAAATGGCAATTTTGGTCACATTGAGGCCTTAAAAAGTAGTTATTCAACACGAGCCACAATCCAAATGACATTTTCAATCAATTTTTCTACAGTTCAAAAAATTAATTTTCTGATGAAAAACGAGGACCCGTGACCTGTCGAACTTTCTCCAGATGGTCAGAAATGGTAATTTTTTTATGTTAAATGTTTCGACTGTAAATGACTATTGCATGTGAATTATCCCTTTTGGAACTTTAATAAGAGTGTTTAGAGTCATTTTAATGCCTGAAATTGGTCTAAATAAAAGCTTCTGAGTAGGAGAAAAAGTCTGTAAAAATGGCAATTTTGGTCACATTGAGGCTTTAAAAAGTAGTTATTCAACATGGGGCACAATCCAAATGACATTTTCAATCAATTTTTCTACAGTCCAAAAAAATAAATATTCTGATGAAAAAATGATGACCCGTCACCTGTCGAACTTCCTCCAGATTGTCAGAAATCGTAATTTTTGAATGTTTACGTTTTTTGACTGTAAATGACTATTGCATGTGAATTACCCCTTTTGGAACTAAAATAAGTGTGTTTAGAGTCATTTTAATGCCTGAAATTGGTCAAAATAGAAGCTTCTGAGTAGGAGAAAAAGTCTGTAAAAATGGCAATTTTGGTCACATTGAGGCTTTAAAAAGTAGTTATTCAACATGAGGCACAATCCAAATGACATTTTGAATATATTTTTCTACAGTCCAAAAAATCACATTTCTGATGAAAAAACGATGACCCGTGACCTCTCGAACTTTCTCCAGATGGTCAGAAATGGTAATTTTTAAATGTTTAATTTTTTGACTGTAAATGACTATTGCATGTGAATTATCACTTTTGGAACTAAAACAAGAGTGTTTAGAGTCATTTTAATGTCTGAAATTGGTCAAAATAGAAGCTTCTGAGTAGGAGAAAAAGTCTGTAAAAATGGCAATTTTGGTCACATTGAGGCTTTAAAAAGTAGTTATTCAACATGAGGCACAATCCAAATGACATTTTCAATCAATTTTTCTACAGTCCAAAAAAAAACATTTCTGATGAAAAACGAGGACCCGTGACCTGTCGAACTTTCTCCAGATGGTCATAAATGGAAATTTTTTAATGGTACATTTTTTGACTGTAAATGACTATTGCATGTGAATTATCACTTTTGGAACTAAAACAAGAGTGTTTAGAGTCATTTTAATGCCTGAAATTGGTCGAAATAGAAGCTTCTGAGTAGGAGAAAAAGTCTGTAAAAATGGCAATTTTGGTCACATTGAGGCTTTAAAAAGTAGTTATTAAACATGAGGCACAATCCAAATGACATTTTCAATCAATTTTTCTACAGTCCAAAAAATAAATTTTCTGATGAAAAACGAGGACCCGTGACCTGTCGAACCTTCTCCAGATGGTCAGAAATGGTAATTTTTAAATGTTTAATTTTTTTACTGTAAATGACTATTGCATGTGAATTATCACTTTTGGAACTAAAACAAGAGTGTTTAGAGTCATTTTAATGTCTGAAATTGGTCAAAATAGAAGCTTCTGAGTAGGAGAAAAAGTCTGTAAAAATGGCAATTTTGTTCACATGGAGGCTTTAAAAAGTAGTTATTCAACATGAGGCACAATCCAATAACATTTTCAATCAATTTTTCTACAGTCCAAAAAAAAAATGTTCTGATGAAAAACGAGGACCCGTGACCTGTCGAACTTTCTCCAGATGGTCAGAAATGGAAATTTTTCAATGGTACATTTTTTGACTGTAAATGACTATTGCATGTGAATTATCACATTTTGGAAAAAAAAGAGTGTTTAGAGTCATTTTAATGCCTGAAATTGGTCGAAGTAGAAGCTTCTGAGTAGGAGAAAAAGTCTGTAAAAATGGCAATTTTGGTCACATTGAGGCTTTAAAAAGTAGTTATTCAAAATGAGGCACAATCTAAATGACTTTTCAATCAATTTTTCTACAGTCCAAAAAAATTAATTTTCTGATGAAAAACGAGTACCCGTGACCTGTCCAACTTCCTCCAGATGGTCAGAAATGGTAATTTTTTAATGTTTAATTTTTTGACTGTAAATGACTATTGCATGTGAATTATCACTTTTGGAACTAAAACAAGAGTGTTTAGAGTCATTTTAATGCCTGAAATTGGTCGAAATAGAAGCTTCTGAGTAGGAGAAAAAGTCTGTAAAAATGGCAATTTTGGTCACATTGAGGCGTTAAAAAGTAGTTATTCAACATGAGGCACAATCCAAATGACATTTTCAATCAATTTTTCTACAGTCCAAAAAATAAATTTTCTGAGGAAAAACGAGGACCCGTGACCTGTCGAACTTTCTCCAGATGGTCAGAAATGGTAATTTTTTAATGTTGAATTTTTGGACTGTAAATGACTATTGCATGTGAATCATCACTTTTGGAACTAAAACAAGAGTGTTTAGAGTTATTTTAATGCCTGAAATTGGTCAAAATAGAAGCTTCTGAGTAGGAGAAAAAAGTCTGTAAAAATGGCAATTTTGGTCACATTGAGGCTTTAAAAGGCAGTTAATCAACATGAGGCACAATCCAAATTACATTTTCAATCAATTTTTCTACAGTCCAAAAAAAAACATTTCTGATGAAAAACGAGGACCCGTGACCTGTCGAACTTTCTCCAGATGGTCATAAATGGAAATTTTTTAATGGTACATTTTTTGACTGTAAATGACTATTGCATGTGAATTATCACTTTTGGAACTAAAACAAGAGTGTTTAGAGTCATTTTAATGCCTGAAATTGGTCGAAATAGAAGCTTCTGAGTAGGAGAAAAAGTCTGTAAAAATGGCAATTTTGGTCACATTGAGGCTTTAAAAAGTAGTTATTAAACATGAGGCACAATCCAAATGACATTTTCAATCAATTTTTCTACAGTCCAAAAAATAAATTTTCTGATGAAAAACGAGGACCCGTGACCTGTCGAACTTTCTCCAGATGGTCAGAAATGGAAATTTTTCAATGGTACATTTTTTGACTGTAAATGACTATTGCATGTGACTTATCACATTTTGGAAAAAAAAGAGTGTTTAGAGTCATTTTAATGCCTGAAATTGGTCGAAATAGAAGCTTCTGAGAGGAGAAAAAAGTCTGTAAAAATGGCAATTTTGGTCACATTGAAGCTTTAAAAGGTAGTTAATCAACATGAGGCACAATCCAAATGACATTTTCAATCAATTTTTCTACAGTCCAAAAAATAAATTTTCTGAGGAAAAACGAGGACCCGTGACCTCTCGAACTTTCTCCAGATGGTCAGAAATGGTAATTTTTAAATGTTTAATTTTTGGACTGTAAATGACTATTGCATGTGAATTATCACTTTTGGAACTAAAACAAGAGTGTTTAGAGTCATTTTAATGTCTGAAATTGGTCAAAATAGAAGCTTCTGAGTAGGAGAAAAAGTCTGTAAAAATGGCAATTTTGGTCACATTGAGGCTTTAAAAAGTAGTTATTCAACATGAGGCACAATCCAAATGACATTTTCAATCAATTTTTCTACAGTCCAAAAAAAAACATTTCTGATGAAAAACGAGGACCCGTGACCTGTCGAACTTTCTCCAGATGGTCATAAATGGAAATTTTTTAATGGTACATTTTTTGACTGTAAATGACTATTGCATGTGAATTATCACTTTTGGAACTAAAACAAGAGTGTTTAGAGTCATTTTAATGCCTGAAATTGGTCGAAATAGAAGCTTCTGAGTAGGAGAAAAAGTCTGTAAAAATGGCAATTTTGGTCACATTGAGGCTTTAAAAAGTAGTTATTAAACATGAGGCACAATCCAAATGACATTTTCAATCAATTTTTCTACAGTCCAAAAAATAAATTTTCTGATGAAAAACGAGGACCCGTGACCTGTCGAACCTTCTCCAGATGGTCAGAAATGGTAATTTTTAAATGTTTAATTTTTTTACTGTAAATGACTATTGCATGTGAATTATCACTTTTGGAACTAAAACAAGAGTGTTTAGAGTCATTTTAATGTCTGAAATTTGTCAAAATAGAAGCTTCTGAGTAGGAGAAAAAGTCTGTAAAAATGGCAATTTTGGTCACATGGAGGCTTTAAAAAGTAGTTATTCAACATGAGGCACAATCCAATAACATTTTCAATCAATTTTTCTACAGTCCAAAAAAAAAATGTTCTGATGAAAAACGAGGACCCGTGACCTGTCGAACTTTCTCCAGATGGTCAGAAATGGACATTTTTTAATGGTACATTTTTTGACTGTAAATGACTATTGCATGTGAATTATCACATTTTGGAAAAAAAAGTGTTTAGAGTCATTTTAATGCCTGAAATTGGTCGAAGTAGAAGCTTCTGAGTAGGAGAAAAAGTCTGTAAAAATGGCAATTTTGGTCACATTGAGGCTTTAAAAAGTAGTTATTCAAAATGAGGCACAATCTAAATGACTTTTCAATCAATTTTTCTACAGTCCAAAAAAATTAATTTTCTGATGAAAAACGAGTACCCGTGACCTGTCGAACTTCCTCCAGATGGTCAGAAATGGTAATTTTTTAATGTTTAATTTTTTGACTGTAAGTGACTATTGCATGTGAATTATCACTTTTGGAACTAAAATAAGTGGGTTTAGAGTCATTTTAATGCCTGAAATTGGTCGAAATAGAGGATTCTGAGTAGGAGAAAAAGTCTGTAAAAATGGCAATTTTGGTCACATTGAGGCTTTAAAAAGTAGTTATTAAACATGAGGCACAATCCAAATGACATTTTCAATCAATTTTTCTACAGTCCAAAAAATAAATTTTCTGATGAAAAACGAGGACCCGTGACCTGTCGAACTTTCTCCAGATGGTCATAAATGGAAATTTTTTAATGGTACATTTTTTGACTGTAAATGACTATTGCATGTGAATTATCACTTTTGGAACTAAAACAAGAGTGTTTAGAGTCATTTTAATGCCTGAAATTGGTCGAAATAGAAGCTTCTGAGAGGAGAAAAAAGTCTGTAAAAATGGCAATTTTGGTCACATTGAGGCTTTAAAAGGTAGTTAATCAACATGAGGCACAATCCAAATTACATTTTCAATCAATTTTTCTACAGTCCAAAAAATAAATTTTCTGATGATAAACAAGGACCCGTGACCTGTCGAACTTTCTACAGATGGTCAGAAATGGTAATTTTTTAATGTTGAATTTTTGGACTGTAAATGACTATTGCATGTGAATTATCACTTTTGGAACTAAAACAAGAGTGTTTAGAGTCATTTTAATGCCTGAAATTGGTCGAAATAGAAGCTTCTGAGTAGGAGAATAAGTCTGTAAAAATGGCAATTTTGGTCACATTGAGGCTTTAAAAAGTAGTTATTCAACATGAGGCACAATCCAAATGACATTTTCAATCAATTTTTCTACAGTCAAAAAATTAATTTTCTGATGAAAAACGAGGACCCGTGACCTGTCGAACTTCCTCCAGATGGTCAGAAATGGTAATTTTGAAATGTTAATTTTTTGAGTGTAAATGACTATTGCATGTGAATTATCACTTTTGGAACTAAAACAAGAGTGTTTAGAACCATTTTAATGCCTGAAATTGGTCGAAATAGAAGCTTCTGAGTAGGAGAAAAAGTCTGTAAAAATGGCAATTTTGGTCACATTGAGGCATTAAAAAGTAGTTATTCAACATGAGGCACAATCCAAATGACATTTTCAATCAATTTTTCTACAGTCCAAAAAATAAATTTTCTGAAGAAAAACGAGGACCTGTTGAACTTTCTCCAGATGGTCAGAAATGGTAATTTTTAAATGTTTAATTTTTTTACTGTAAATGACTATTGCATGTGAATTATCACTTTTGGAATTAAAAAAAAAGAGTGTTTAGAGTCATTTTAATGCCTGAAATTGGTCGAAATAGAAGCTTCTGAGTAGGAGAAAAAGTCTGTAAAAATGGCAATTTTGGTCACATTGAGGCTTTAAAAAGTAGTTATTAAACATGAGGCACAATCCAAATGACATTTTCAATCAATTTTTCTACAGTCCAAAAAATAAATTTTCTGATGAAAAACGAGGACCCGTGACCTGTTGAACGTTCTCCAGATGGTCAGAAATGGAAATTTTTTTATGTTAAATGTTTCGACTGTAAATGACTAATGCATGTGAATTATCACTTTTGGAACTTTAATAAGAGTGTTTAGAGTCATTTTAATGCCTGAAATTGGTCGAAATAAAAGCTTCTGAGTAGGAGAAAAAGTCTGTAAAAATTGCAATTTTTGTCACATTGAGGCTTTAAAAAGTAGTTATTCAACATGAGACACAATCCAAATGACATTTTGAATCAATTTTTCTACAGTTCAAAAAATAAATTTTCTGATGAAAAAACGATGACCCGTGACCTGTTGAACTTTCTCAAGATGGTCAGAATTGGAAATTATTTAATGTTTACTTTTCTGACTGTAAATGACTATTGCATGTGAATTATCACTTTTGGAACTAAAACAAGAGTGTTTAGAGTCATTTTAATGCCTGAAATTGGTCGAAATAGAAGCTTCTGAGTAGGAGAAAAAGTCTGTGAAAATGGCAATTTTGGTCACATTGAGGCCTTAAAAAGTAGTTATTCAACACGAGCCACAATCCAAATGACATTTTCAATCAATTTTTCTACAGTTCAAAAAATTAATTTTCTGATGAAAAACGAGGACCCGTGACCTGTCGAACTTTCTCCAGATGGTCAGAAATGGTAATTTTTTTATGTTAAATGTTTCGACTGTAAATGACTATTGCATGTGAATTATCCCTTTTGGAACTTTAATAAGAGTGTTTAGAGTCATTTTAATGCCTGAAATTGGTCTAAATAAAAGCTTCTGAGTAGGAGAAAAAGTCTGTAAAAATGGCAATTTTGGTCACATTGAGGCTTTAAAAAGTAGTTATTCAACATGGGGCACAATCCAAATGACATTTTCAATCAATTTTTCTACAGTCCAAAAAAATCAATATTCTGATGAAAAAACGATGACCCGTCACCTGTCGAACTTCCTCCAGATTGTCAGAAATCGTAATTTTTGAATGTTTAAGTTTTTTGACTGTAAATGACTATTGCATGTGAATTACCCCTTTTGGAACTAAAATAAGTGTGTTTAGAGTCATTTTAATGCCTGAAATTGGTCAAAATAGAAGCTTCTGAGTAGGAGAAAAAGTCTGTAAAAATGGCAATTTTGGTCACATTGAGGCTTTAAAAAGTAGTTATTCAACATGAGGCACAATCCAAATGACATTTTGAATATATTTTTCTACAGTCCAAAAAATCACATTTCTGATGAAAAAACGATGACCCGTGACCTGTCGAACTTTCTCCAGATGGTCAGAAATGGTAATTTTTAAATGTTTAATTTTTTGACTGTAAATGACTATTGCATGTGAATGATCACTTTTGGAACTTTAATAAGAGTGTTTAGAGTCATTTTAATGCCTGAAATTGGTCGAAATAGAAGCTTCTGAGTAGGAGAAAAAGTCTGTAAAAATGGCAATTTTGGTCACATTGAGGCTTTAAAAAGTAGTTATTCAACATGAGGCACAATCCAAATGACATTTTGAATCAATTTTTCTACAGTCCAAAAAATCTATTTTCTGATGAAAAACGAGGACCCGTGACTGTCGAACTTTCTCCAGATGGTCAGAAATTGTAAGTTTTTTAATGTTTACATTTTTTGACTGTAAATGACTATTGCATGTGAATTATCACTTTTGGAACTAAAACAAGAGTGTTTAGAGTCATTTTAATGCCTGAAATTGGTCGAAATAGAAGCTTCTGAGTAGGAGAAAAAGTCTGTAAAAATGGCAATTTTGATCACATTGAGGCTTTAAAAAGTAGTTATTCAACATGAGGCACAATCCAAATGACATCAATTTTTCTACAGTCCAAAAAATACGGACCCGTGACCTGTCGAACGTTCTCCAGATGGTCAGAAATGGTAATTTTTTAATGGTACATTTTTTGACTGTAAATGACTATTGCATGTGAATTATCACTTTTGGAACTAAAACAAGAGTATTTAGTGTCATTTTAATGCCTGAAATTGGTCGAAATAGAAGCTTCTGAGTAGGAGAAAAAGTCTGTAAAAATGGCAATTTTGGTCACATTTGAGGCTTTAAAAAGTAGTCATTCAACATGAGGCACAATCCAAATGACATTTTCAATCAATTGTTCTACAGTCCCAAAAAATCAATTTTCTGATGAAAAACGAGGGCCCGTGACCTGTCGAACTTCCTCCAGATGGTCAGAAATGGTAATTTTTTAATGTTCAATTTTTTGACTGTAAATGACTATTGCATGTGAATGATCACTTTTGGAACTAAAACAAGAGTGTTTAGAGTCATTTTAATGCCTGAAATTGGTCGAAATAGAAGCTTCTGAGTAGGAGAAAAAGTCTGTAAAAATGGCAATTTTGGTCACATTGAGGCTTTAAAAAGTAGTTATTCAACATGAGCCACAATCCAAATGACATTTTCAATCAATTTTTCTACAGTTCAAAAAATTCATTTTCTGATGAAAAACGAGGACCCGTGACCTGTCGAACTTTCTCCAGATGGTCAGAAATGGTAATTTCTTTATGTTAAATGTTTCGACTGTAAATGACTATTGCATGTGAATTATCACTTTTGGAACTTTAATAAGAGTGTTTAGAGTCATTTTAATGCCTGAAATTGGTCGAAATAAAAGCTTCTGAGTAGGGGAAAAAGTCTGTAAAAATGGCAATTTTGGTCACATTGAGGCTTTAAAAAATTGTTATTCAACATGAGGCACAATCCAAATGACATTTTGAATCAATTTTTCTACAGTCAAAAAAATCTATTTTCTGATGAAAAAATGATGACCCCTGACCTCTCGAACTTTCTCCAGATGGTCAGAAATGGTAATTTTTAAATGTTTAATTTTTTGACTGTAAATGACTATTGCATGTGAATTATGACTTTTGGAACTAAAAAAAAGAGTGTTTAGAGTCATTTTAATGCCTGAAATTGGTCGAAATAGAAGCTTCTGAGTAGGAGAAAAAGTCTGTAAAAATGGCAATTTTGGTCACATTGAGGCTTTAAAAAGTAGTTATTCAACATGAGGCACAATCTAAATGACTTTTCAATCAATTTTTCTACAGTCCAAAAAATCAATTTTCTGATCAAAAACGAGGACCCGTGACTGTCGAACTTTCTCCAGATGGTCAGAAATTGTAATTTTTTAATGTTTACATTTTTTGACTGTAAATGACTATTGCATGTGAATTATCACTTTTGGAACTAAAACAAGAGTGTTTAGAGTCATTTTAATGCCTGAAATTGGTCGAAATAGAAGCTTCTGAGTAGGAGAAAAAGTCTGTAAAAATGGCAATTTTGATCACATTGAGGCTTTAAAAAGTAGTTATTCAACATGAGGCACAATCCAAATGACATCAATTTTTCTACAGTCCAAAAAATACGGACCCGTGACCTGTCGAACGTTCTCCAGATGGTCAGAAATGGTAATTTTTTAATGGTACATTTTTTGACTGTAAATGACTATTGCATGTGAATTATCACTTTTGGAACTAAAACAAGAGTATTTAGTGTCATTTTAATGCCTGAAATTGGTCGAAATAGAAGCTTCTGAGTAGGAGAAAAAGTCTGTAAAAATGGCAATTTTGGTCACATTTGAGGCTTTAAAAAGTAGTCATTCAACATGAGGCACAATCCAAATGACATTTTCAATCAATTTTTATATATTCCAAAAAATCAATTTTCTGATGAAAAACGAGGACGTGACCTGTCGAACGTTCTCCAGATGGTCAGAAATGGTAATTTTTTAATGGTACATTTTTTGACTGTAAATGACTATTGCATGTGAATTATCACTTTTGGAACTAAAACAAGAGTGTTTAGTCATTTTAATGCCTGAAATTGGTCGAAATAGAAGCTTCTGAGTAGGAGAAAAAGTCTGTCAAAATGGCAATTTTGGTCACATTGAGGCTTTAAAAGGTAGTTAATCAACATGAGGCACAATCCAAATGACATTTTCAATCAATAGTTCTACAGTCCCAAAAAATCAATTTTCTGATGAAAAACGAGGGCCCGTGACCTGTCGAACTTCCTCCAGATGGTCAGAAATGGTAATTTTTTAATGTTTAATTTTTTGACTGTAAATGACTATTGCATGTGAATTATCACTTTTGGAACTAAAACAAGAGTGTTTAGAGTCATTTTAATGCCTGAAATTGGTCAAAATAGAAGCTTCTGAGTAGGAGAAAAAGTCTGTAAAAATTGCAATTTTGGTCACATTGAGGCTTTAAAAAATTGTTATTCAACATGAGGCACAATCCAAATGACATTTTGAATCAATTTTTCTACAGTCCAAAAAATCTATTTTCTGATGAAAAAACGATGACCCGTGACCTGTCGAACTTTCTCCAGATGGTCAGAAATGGTAATTTTTAAATGTTTAATTTTTTGACTGTAAATGACTATTGCATGTGAATGATCACTTTTGGAACTAAAAGAAGAGTGTTTAGAGTCATTTTAATGCCTGAAATTGGTCGAAATAGAAGCTTCTGAGTAGGAGAAAAAGTCTGTAAAAATGGCAATTTTGGTTACATTGAGGCTTTAAAAAGTAGTTATTCAACATGAGCCACAATCCAAATGACATTTTCAATCAATTTTTCTACAGTTCAAAAAATTCATTTTCTGATGAAAAACGAGGACCCGTGACCTGTCGAACTTTCTCCAGATGGTCAGAAATGGTAATTTCTTTATGTTAAATGTTTCGACTGTAAATGACTATTGCATGTGAATTATCACTTTTGGAACTTTAATAAGAGTGTTTAGAGTCATTTTAATGCCTGAAATTGGTCGAAATAAAAGCTTCTGAGTAGGGGAAAAAGTCTGTAAAAATGGCAATTTTGGTCACATTGAGGCTTTAAAAAATTGTTATTCAACATGAGGCACAATCCAAATGACATTTTGAATCAATTTTTCTACAGGCAAAAAAATCTATTTTCTGATGAAAAAACGATGACCCGTGACCTCTCGAACTTTCTCCAGATGGTCAGAAATGGTAATTTTTAAATGTTTAATTTTTTGACTGTAAATGACTATTGCATGTGAATTATGACTTTTGGAACTAAAAAAAAGAGTGTTTAGAGTCATTTTAATGCCTGAAATTGGTCGAAATAGAAGCTTCTGAGTAGGAGAAAAAGTCTGTAAAAATGGCAATTTTGGTCACATTGAGGCTTTAAAAAGTAGTTATTCAACATGAGGCACAATCTAAATGACTTTTCAATCAATTTTTCTACAGTCCAAAAAATCAATTTTCTGATCAAAAACGAGGACCCGTCACCTGTCGAACTTTCTCCAGATGGTCAGAAATTGTAATTTTTTAATGTTTAAGTTTTTTGACTGTAAATGACTATTGCATGTGAATTATCACTTTTGGAACTAAAACAAGAGTGTTTAGAGTCATTTTAATGCCTGAAATTGGTCGAAATAGAAGCTTCTGAGTAGGAGAAAAAGTCTGTAAAAATGGCAATTTTGATCACATTGAGGCTTTAAAAAGTAGTTATTCAACATGAGGCACAATCCAAATGACATCAATTTTTCTACAGTCCAAAAAATACGGACCCGTGACCTGTCGAACGTTCTCCAGATGGTCAGAAATGGTAATTTTTTAATGGTACATTTTTTGACTGTAAATGACTATTGCATGTGAATTATCACTTTTGGAACTAAAACAAGAGTATTTAGAGTCATTTTAATGCCTGAAATTGGTCGAAATAGAAGCTTCTGAGTAGGAGAAAAAGTCTGTAAAAATGGCAATTTTGGTCACATTGAGGCTTTAAAAAGTAGTCATTCAACATGAGGCACAATCCAAATGACATTTCAATCAATTTTTATGTATTCCAAAAAATCAATTTTCTGATGAAAAACGAGGACCCGTGACCTGTCGAACGTTCTCCAGATGGTCAGAAATGGTCATTTTTTAATGGTACATTTTTTGACTGTAAATGACTATTGCATGTGAATTATCACTTTTGGAACTAAAACAACAGTGTTTAGTCATTTTAATGCCTGAAATTGGTCGAAATAGAAGCTTGAGTAGGAGAAAAAGTCTGTAAAAATGGCAATTTTGGTCACATTGAGGCTTTAAAAGGTAGTTAATCAACATGAGGCACAATCCAAATGACATTTTCAATCAATTGTTCTACAGTCCCAAAAAATCAATTTTCTGATGAAAAAAGAGGACCCGTGACCTGTCGAACTTCCTCCAGATGGTCAGAAATGGTAATTTTTTAATGTTGAATTTTTTGACTGTAAATGACTATTGCATGTGAATTATCACTTTTGGAACTAAAACAAGAGTGTTTAGAGTCATTTTAATGCCTGAAATTGGTCAAAATAGAAGCTTCTGAGTAGGAGAAAAAGTCTGTGAAAATGGAAATTTTGGTCACATTGAGGATTTAAAAAGTGGTTATTCAACATGAGGCACAATCCAAATGACATTTTCAATCAATTTTTCTACAGTCCAAAAAATCAATTTTCTGATGAAAAAAGAGGACCCGTGACCTGTCGAACTTCCTCCAGATGGTCAGAAATGGTAATTTTTTAATGTTTAATTTTTTGACTGTAAATGACTATTGCATGTGAATTATCACTTTTGGAACTAAAATAAATGTGTTTAGAGTCATTTTAATGCCTGAAATTGGTCGAAATAGAAGCTTCTGAGTAGGAGAAAAAGTCTGTAAAAATGGCAATTTTGATCACATTGAGGCTTTAAAAAGTAGTTATTCAACATGAGGCACAATCCAAATGACATCAATTTTTCTACAGTCCAAAAAATACGGACCCGTGACCTGTCGAACGTTCTCCAGATGGTCAGAAATGGTAATTTTTTAATGGTACATTTTTTGACTGTAAATGACTATTGCATGTGAATTATCACTTTTGGAACTAAAACAAGAGTATTTAGAGTCATTTTAATGCCTGAAATTGGTCGAAATAGAAGCTTCTGAGTAGGAGAAAAAGTCTGTAAAAATGGCAATTTTGGTCACATTGAGGCTTTAAAAAGTAGTTATTCAACATGAGGCACAATCCAAATGACATTTTCAATAAATTTTTCTACAGTCCAAAAAAAACATTTCTGATGAAAAACGAGGACCCGTGACCTGTCGAACTTTCTCCAGATGGTCATAAATGGAAATTTTTTAATGGTACATTTTTTGACTGTAAATGACTATTGCATGTGAATTATCACTTTTGGAACTAAAACAAGAGTGTTTAGAGTCATTTTAATGTCTGAAATTGGTCAAAATAGAAGCTTCTGAGTAGGAGAAAAAGTCTGTAAAAATGGCAATTTTGGTCACATTGAGGCTTTAAAAGGTAGTTAATCAACATGAGGCACAATCCAAATGACATTTTCAATCAATTGTTCTACAGTCCCAAAAAATCAATTTTCTGATGAAAAACGAGGACCCGTGACCTGTCGAACTTCCTCCAGATGGTCAGAAATGGTAATTTTTTAATGTTTAATTTTTTGAATGTAAATGACTATTGCATGTGAATTATCACTTTTGGAACTAAAACAAGAGTGTTTAGAGTCATTTTAATGCCTGAAATTGGTCGAAATAGAAGCTTCTGAGTAGGAGAAAAAGTCTGTAAAAATGGCAATGTTGGTCACATTGAGGCTTTAAAAAGTAGTTATTCAACATGAGGCACAATCCAAATGACATTTTCAATCAATTTTTCTACAGTTCAAAAAATCAATTTTCTGATGAAAAACGAGGACCCGTGACTGTCGAACTTTCTCCAGATGGTCAGAAATTGTAATTTTTAATGTTTACGTTTTTTGAATGTAAATGACTATTGCATGTGAATGATCACTTTTGGAACTAAAACAAGAGTGTTTAGAGTCATTTTAATGCCTGAAATTGGTCGAAATAGAAGCTTCTGAGTAGGAGAAAAAGTCTGTAAAAATGGCAATTTTGGTCACATTGAGGCTTTAAAAAGTAGTTATTCAACATGAGCCACAATCCAAATGACATTTTCAATCAATTTTTCTACAGTTCAAAAAATTCATTTTCTGATGAAAAACGAGGACCCGTGACCTGTCGAACTTTCTCCAGATGGTCAGAAATGGTAATTTCTTTATGTTAAATGTTTCGACTGTAAATGACTATTGCATGTGAATTATCACTTTTGGAACTTTAATAAGAGTGTTTAGAGTCATTTTAATGCCTGAAATTGGTCGAAATAAAAGCTTCTGAGTAGGAGAAAAAGTCTGTAAAAATGGCAATTTTGGTCACATTGAGGCTTTAAAAAATTGTTATTCAACATGAGGCACAATCCAAATGACATTTTGAATCAATTTTTCTACAGTCCAAAAAATCTATTTTCTGATGAAAAAACGATGACCCGTGACCTCTCGAACTTTCTCCAGATGGTCAGAAATGGTAATTTTTAAATGTTTAATTTTTTGACTGTAAATGACTATTGCATGTGAATTATGACTTTTGGAACTAAAAAAAGAGTGTTTAGAGTCATTTTAATGCCTGAAATTGGTCGAAATAGAAGCTTCTGAGTAGGAGAAAAAGTCTGTAAAAATGGCAATTTTGGTCACATTGAGGCTTTAAAAAGTAGTCATTCAACATGAGGCACAATCCAAATGACATTTTCAATCAATTTTTATGTTTTCCAAAAAATCTATTTTCTGATGAAAAACGAGGACCCGTGACTGTCGAACTTTCTCCAGATGGTCAGAAATTGTAAGTTTTTTAATGTTTACATTTTTTGACTGTAAATGACTATTGCATGTGAATTATCACTTTTGGAACTAAAACAAGAGTGTTTAGAGTCATTTTAATGCCTGAAATTGGTCGAAATAGAAGCTTCTGAGTAGGAGAAAAAGTCTGTAAAAATGGCAATTTTGGTCACATTTGAGGCTTTAAAAAGTAGTCATTCAACATGAGGCACAATCCAAATGACATTTTCAATCAATTTTTATATATTCCAAAAAATCAATTTTCTGATGAAAAACGAGGACGTGACCTGTCGAACGTTCTCCAGATGGTCAGAAATGGTAATTTTTTAATGGTACATTTTTTGACTGTAAATGACTATTGCATGTGAATTATCACTTTTGGAACTAAAACAAGAGTGTTTAGTCATTTTAATGCCTGAAATTGGTCGAAATAGAAGCTTCTGAGTAGGAGAAAAAGTCTGTAAAAATGGCAATTTTGGTCACATTGAGGCTTTAAAAGGTAGTTAATCAACATGAGGCACAATCCAAATGACATTTTCAATCAATTGTTCTACAGTCCCAAAAAATCAATTTTCTGATGAAAAACGAGGACCCGTGACCTGTCGAACTTCCTCCAGATGGTCAGAAATGGTAATTTTTTAATGTTTAATTTTTTGACTGTAAATGACTATTGCATGTGAATTATCACTTTTGGAACTAAAACAAGAGTGTTTAGAGTCATTTTAATGCCTGAAATTGGTCGAAATAGAAGCTTCTGAGTAGGAGAAAAAGTCTGTAAAAATGGCAATGTTGGTCACATTGAGGCTTTAAAAAGTAGTTATTCAACATGAGGCACAATCCAAATGACATTTTCAATCAATTTTTCTACAGTTCAAAAAATCAATTTTCTGATGAAAAACGAGGACCCGTGACTGTCGAACTTTCTCCAGATGGTCAGAAATTGTAATTTTTAATGTTTACGTTTTTTGAATGTAAATGACTATTGCATGTGAATGATCACTTTTGGAACTAAAACAAGAGTGTTTAGAGTCATTTTAATGCCTGAAATTGGTCGAAATAGAAGCTTCTGAGTAGGAGAAAAAGTCTGTAAAAATGGCAATTTTGGTCACATTGAGGCTTTAAAAAGTAGTTATTCAACATGAGCCACAATCCAAATGACATTTTCAATCAATTTTTCTACAGTTCAAAAAATTCATTTTCTGATGAAAAACGAGGACCCGTGACCTGTCGAACTTTCTCCAGATGGTCAGAAATGGTAATTTCTTTATGTTAAATGTTTCGACTGTAAATGACTATTGCATGTGAATTATCACTTTTGGAACTTTAATAAGAGTGTTTAGAGTCATTTTAATGCCTGAAATTGGTCGAAATAAAAGCTTCTGAGTAGGAGAAAAAGTCTGTAAAAATGGCAATTTTGGTCACATTGAGGCTTTAAAAAATTGTTATTCAACATGAGGCACAATCCAAATGACATTTTGAATCAATTTTTCTACAGTCCAAAAAATCTATTTTCTGATGAAAAAACGATGACCCGTGACCTCTCGAACTTTCTCCAGATGGTCAGAAATGGTAATTTTTAAATGTTTAATTTTTTGACTGTAAATGACTATTGCATGTGAATTATGACTTTTGGAACTAAAAAAAGAGTGTTTAGAGTCATTTTAATGCCTGAAATTGGTCGAAATAGAAGCTTCTGAGTAGGAGAAAAAGTCTGTAAAAATGGCAATTTTGGTCACATTGAGGCTTTAAAAAGTAGTCATTCAACATGAGGCACAATCCAAATGACATTTTCAATCAATTTTTATGTTTTCCAAAAAATCTATTTTCTGATGAAAAACGAGGACCCGTGACTGTCGAACTTTCTCCAGATGGTCAGAAATTGTAAGTTTTTTAATGTTTACATTTTTTGACTGTAAATGACTATTGCATGTGAATTATCACTTTTGGAACTAAAACAAGAGTGTTTAGAGTCATTTTAATGCCTGAAATTGGTCGAAATAGAAGCTTCTGAGTAGGAGAAAAAGTCTGTAAAAATGGCAATTTTGGTCACATTTGAGGCTTTAAAAAGTAGTCATTCAACATGAGGCACAATCCAAATGACATTTTCAATCAATTTTTATATATTCCAAAAAATCAATTTTCTGATGAAAAACGAGGACGTGACCTGTCGAACGTTCTCCAGATGGTCAGAAATGGTAATTTTTTAATGGTACATTTTTTGACTGTAAATGACTATTGCATGTGAATTATCACTTTTGGAACTAAAACAAGAGTGTTTAGTCATTTTAATGCCTGAAATTGGTCGAAATAGAAGCTTCTGAGTAGGAGAAAAAGTCTGTAAAAATGGCAATTTTGGTCACATTGAGGCTTTAAAAGGTAGTTAATCAACATGAGGCACAATCCAAATGACATTTTCAATCAATTGTTCTACAGTCCCAAAAAATCAATTTTCTGATGAAAAACGAGGACCCGTGACCTGTCGAACTTTCTCCAGATGGTCAGAAATGGTAATTTCTTTATGTTAAATGTTTCGACTGTAAATGACTATTGCATGTGAATTATCACTTTTGGAACTTTAATAAGAGTGTTTAGAGTCATTTTAATGCCTGAAATTGGTCAAAATAGAAGTTTCTGATTAGGAGAAAAAGCCTGTAAAAATGGCAGTTTTGGTCACATTGAGGCTTTAAAAAGTAGTTAATCAACATGAGGCACAATCCAAATGACATTTTCAATCAATTGTTCTACAGTCCCAAAAAATCAATTTTCTGATGAAAAAAGAGGACCCGTGACCTGTCGAACTTCCTCCAGATGGTCAGAAATGGTAATTTTTTAATGTTTAATTTTTTGACTGTAAATGACTATTGCATGTGAATTATCACTTTTGGAACTAAAACAAGAGTGTTTAGAGTCATTTTAATGCCTGAAATTGGTCAAAATAGAAGCTTCTGAGTAGGAGAAAAAGTCTGTGAAAATGGAAATTTTGGTCACATTGAGGATTTAAAAAGTGGTTATTCAACATGAGGCACAATCCAAATGACATTTTCAATCAAATTTTCTACAGTCCAAAAAATCAATTTTCTGATGAAAAAAGAGGACCCGTGACCTGTCGAACTTCCTCCAGATGGTCAGAAATGGTAATTTTTTAATGTTTAATTTTTTGACTGTAAATGACTATTGCATGTGAATTATCACTTTTGGAACTAAAATAAATGTGTTTAGAGTCATTTTAATGCCTGAAATTGGTCGAAATAGAAGCTTCTGAGTAGGAGAAAAAGTCTGTAAAAATGGCAATTTTGATCACATTGAGGCTTTAAAAAGTAGTTATTCAACATGAGGCACAATCCAAATGACATCAATTTTTCTACAGTCCAAAAAATACGGACCCGTGACCTGTCGAACGTTCTCCAGATGGTCAGAAATGGTAATTTTTTAATGGTACATTTTTTGACTGTAAATGACTATTGCATGTGAATTATCACTTTTGGAACTAAAACAACAGTGTTTAGTCATTTTAATGCCTGAAATTGGTCGAAATAGAAGCTTCTGAGTAGGAGAAAAAGTCTGTAAAAATGGCAATTTTGGTCACATTGAGGCTTTAAAAGGTAGTTAATCAACATGAGGCACAATCCAAATGACATTTTCAATCAATTGTTCTACAGTCCCAAAAAATCAATTTTCTGATGAAAAACGAGGACCCGTGACCTGTCGAACTTCCTCCAGATGGTCAGAAATGGTAATTTTTTAATGTTTAATTTTTTGACTGTAAATGACTATTGCATGTGAATTATCACTTTTGGAACTAAAACAAGAGTGTTTAGAGTCATTTTAATGCCTGAAATTGGTCGAAATAGAAGCTTCTGAGTAGGAGAAAAAGTCTGTAAAAATGGCAATTTTGATCACATTGAGGCTTTAAAAAGTAGTTATTCAACATGAGGCACAATCCAAATGACATCAATTTTTCTACAGTCCAAAAAATACGGACCCGTGACCTGTCGAACGTTCTCCAGATGGTCAGAAATGGTAATTTTTTAATGGTACATTTTTTGACTGTAAATGACTATTGCATGTGAATTATCACTTTTGGAACTAAAACAACAGTGTTTAGTCATTTTAATGCCTGAAATTGGTCGAAATAGAAGCTTCTGAGTAGGAGAAAAAGTCTGTAAAAATGGCAATTTTGGTCACATTGAGGCTTTAAAAGGTAGTTAATCAACATGAGGCACAATCCAAATGACATTTTCAATCAATTGTTCTACAGTCCCAAAAAATCAATTTTCTGATGAAAAACGAGGACCCGTGACCTGTCGAACTTCCTCCAGATGGTCAGAAATGGTAATTTTTTAATGTTTAATTTTTTGACTGTAAATGACTATTGCATGTGAATTATCACTTTTGGAACTAAAACAAGAGTGTTTAGAGTCATTTTAATGCCTGAAATTGGTCGAAATAGAAGCTTCTGAGTAGGAGAAAAAGTCTGTAAAAATGGCAATGTTGGTCACATTGAGGCTTTAAAAAGTAGTTATTCAACATGAGGCACAATCCAAATGACATTTTCAATCAATTTTTCTACAGTTCAAAAAATCAATTTTCTGATGAAAAACGAGGACCCGTGACTGTCGAACTTTCTCCAGATGGTCAGAAATTGTAATTTTTAATGTTTACGTTTTTTGACTGTAAATGACTATTGCATGTGAATGATCACTTTTGGAACTAAAACAAGAGTGTTTAGAGTCATTTTAATGCCTGAAATTGGTCGAAATAGAAGCTTCTGAGTAGGAGAAAAAGTCTGTAAAAATGGCAATTTTGGTCACATTGAGGCTTTAAAAAGTAGTTATTCAACATGAGCCACAATCCAAATGACATTTTCAATCAATTTTTCTACAGTTCAAAAAATTCATTTTCTGATGAAAAACGAGGACCCGTGACCTGTCGAACTTTCTCCAGATGGTCAGAAATGGTAATTTCTTTATGTTAAATGTTTCGACTGTAAATGACTATTGCATGTGAATTATCACTTTTGGAACTTTAATAAGAGTGTTTAGAGTCATTTTAATGCCTGAAATTGGTCGAAATAAAAGCTTCTGAGTAGGAGAAAAAGTCTGTAAAAATGGCAATTTTGGTCACATTGAGGCTTTAAAAAATTGTTATTCAACATGAGGCACAATCCAAATGACATTTTGAATCAATTTTTCTACAGTCCAAAAAATCTATTTTCTGATGAAAAAACGATGACCCGTGACCTCTCGAACTTTCTCCAGATGGTCAGAAATGGTAATTTTTAAATGTTTAATTTTTTGACTGTAAATGACTATTGCATGTGAATTATGACTTTTGGAACTAAAAAAAGAGTGTTTAGAGTCATTTTAATGCCTGAAATTGGTCGAAATAGAAGCTTCTGAGTAGGAGAAAAAGTCTGTAAAAATGGCAATTTTGGTCACATTGAGGCTTTAAAAAGTAGTCATTCAACATGAGGCACAATCCAAATGACATTTTCAATCAATGCCCCTCGGAATCTGTCTTGGTCCACGAACTTTGTTACCAGCATTCAACTCACCGGAGGTATCTGTTGGGCGGAGAAGTGCGGGAGTGGTGACTTTCTTCTTCCACACGGGTCCCCGGGACTGCGAGTACCAGCAGCCCTACTGCCTTGCTGATTATTTGCTGCAGCTGCTGGCTCTTCCCAGCCCCTCCCTCCCACTATAAAGCGCCTCGCGGCCCCCGCTTCGCGGGAGCCGCTCGGAATCTGTCTTGGTCCACGAACTTTGTTACCAGCATTCAACTCACCGGAGGTATCTGTTGGGCGGAGAAGTGCGGGAGTGGTGACTTTCTTCTTCCACACGGGTCCCCGGGACTGCGAGTACCAGCAGCCCTACTGCCTTGCTGATTATTTGCTGCAGCTGCTGGCTCTTCCCGGCCACTCCCTCCTCGATTACTATAACTGTCTCCCCGCCTACGCGTAAGCGGGACGCGTGCGGGGCGTACCCCGGGGCGAAGACCGGGCAAAGAGCGGGCCGTTCGAGGTCTGTGAGGTCTGGTCTGGGCTACCCCCTTTTGTATTGTTCAAACTAGTCTGTGCGAGTGTAATTGTTATACAATTTATTATTATCATATCCACACAGTAAGGTTGGGGGTTGCCCCTGTTGGTTGTTGAGCTATGTCTAGCAGGTTAACACGGAGCAAGGCCCCAATTGGTGGTCTTCCTATCAATGGTCCTATGGACGATTTTATTACTCGTACCAATACAGCTATAGACCATGAAATTTCCAAACTCCAGACTCGTGTTTCCCTGGAATTGGCGTCCGCTAGGAGATTGTCCCAGGTAATCGATTTGTCGAAAAAATCTTCCCTGGGCAATATAGCCACAGCGGTTACCCCGCCACGTCCAGCTATCCCCCATTGTGTAGTTACACATGTTGATGTCCACCACACTCCGGCTTTCTCTGTACTACCCCCCACATTGGAGCCACTGATTCAGGATAGTGCTGCGAACCTGTCCATAACCCCTCTCAAGCAAGATACTGGTTCTAATAATCCTACCTTGGCAATGTTCTCCTCTAGGCACACTCTTAGTAGAGCCCATCAAGCTAAAAGAAAATGCACCTCTCGGTCTGCTTACCGTCGTAAGAAGGCCAAAATTGTGATTACTGAACATCTGAATGCGACTAGTGCTCCGGTCTCAAATCCTATAGGAGGGGGTGTGACCGGGGAACATTCACATTTTGAGGGGGTTAAAGATGAGCCAGCTCCTGCTTCCTTGACCACCTCCTTGGTTATTGAGGCAGGAGAAGAGGGCATACATGTTGAGAGTGGGGACAGGAACGAAGGGGAATTTATAAGTTTAGTTTGGGAAACCCTTAAGAAACTTCTTTCTCCTCTTGATCTTAGACTCTCACGCATTGAGAACCATTTACTCGAGATGGAAAAGAGCATTATTGCTCTGGCCACTCTCGGTCTGAGAAGTCTAGAAAACCAGGGTTTTCCTGTTGCTGAGCCTCTTCCCCATGATATGATCCCTCAAGTTCCACAACCTTCCCCTCCTTTACCAGTTATCGCACGATCGGTGCCTACATCGGGGCCTGCGGCTGGGCATCATAGCTCAACCGCCTCTATACCTAAAGCTCCTAAATGTCCCACCCCCCAACCAGTAGTTAAACCTAATATAGGTGTGTTGCATAGACCCCCTCCTAGGGAAGCGGTGCTCCAATCAACCAAGAGCCCTCCTGCTAAGAATAACTTTAGAGGGGGTTTTATCGATCTCCCTCCAGAGGCTAATGATTATGTGGTTGTGCTGACGAATGTCCCCCAGTTAGGAAATGGCCAATACGAGAACCATTGGTCTCTGAAGAATAAGACAATCCATTGGCTCAATGCGAATAGACCAATCCCTAATGGTCAGAGAAGTAGAATTTTAATGGTACGTAGAACCCCCTGGGTGGGCCCCTCAAGGAAATCTAGCGCTGGGGATTGCATAGTGGTGACCTTTGAAGATCCTTTCATGGTACACCACATCTGTTCCTGGCCCATTGGCGAAGGTTCTCTCGTTATACCTAGGCCTTTGTCCTTCTTTTATCCACCGTGTCTTCGATCTACTCGTGATGAGGACTGGTCTCTAGTACACCACCGCAACTGGAGGAGCCACCCCAAAAAATCCCAAGTTTTCCCCATAAATTGGAATGTCTTTTCCACTTCTAATCGGTTTACTGGGCTTGAGGAGGTAGATTGACTGGCATGTCAACCTGTTCCCCAGGATCCTTTACCACTGGTACTAGGGCATAATGAACCATCTTCCTCTCCTTGTGTGACCGAACCCTCGGCTGTTAGCCCACCAACTTCAGAGGGAATGCTGTCTGTTCCATCTATGGAGGCGGCCTCGATTACGCTGTATTCTTCTGATTCTCATCCTGTAATGGACCAACTGGCCCTACCTTGCCCGTTTCCCACGATCTCAATCCAGCATGTTCCTTTAGCTAGGAAGCTGACTGATGTAACAATGGCTCCCTATTACCATCAGATTGAGCCATTATCTAGGCCAAATAGATCTGCTGCGGGGGGGGCAGGTCCTGTGATTAAATTGGCCACATTAGATGACCCTCCAAGACAGACTACCTCTGCCGACCCCTTGATAAAGATCATATGTTGGAATGTGGCAGGGCTCGCCCGTAACTTCGAAATTCCAGAATGGAATGCCTTTCTGGCCCCCTACAACATCTGTCTTTTGCAGGAAACCTGGTGTCTTGAGCCTAGGCATAGAGTGGGCTTCACGACTTACTTTGTTCCAGCTTCCCACCAAAATGGAGGTAAAGGTCGCCCGTCAGGTGGCCTTCTCATATGGGTTAACATTGCTCTAGGTCTAAGTGTCACTCAAAAGCCCACGCATTCTCCTGATCTCCAGAGGATAACCATTCTATGCCCAGGGGGTAGGAAGTTGGAAGTCTTTAACCTTTATCTAAGGGGGGCCAGGGGCGGGTCATCCACATTATCCTCTACAGGTCTGGGCAGCGATTTAGCCGCCTGCAGTATCGACTCTTATGTTCTTCTGGCAGGCGACTTTAATTGCTGTTTTGAGCCATTGGCTGTGGAGGATATACTGGATACTTGGGATGAGGACACAAGGAGAGGTATTCCCATCCTGACCCTAGATCCGATTCCCAAGTGGACCCAGAGTGCGGTAGACATCAACGCGCTCTGTATGGAACATGACTTAAGACCAACTAACGGCCGATCTAAATCGGATATCCTGGGTGCGCACACTTACAACCGGATAGGCCGTACCTCCAGAATAGACTATGTTGTGCTGAATTATAATTTGTGGGCATTCCATTATGATATGGAGGTCATTGCGTCTTGTGATAGTGACCACAATCCTCTCTCCTTATCATTGATTCCGCCCTGGCAGGTGGGAAGTCAAAATAAGATTCCCTACAAGTGGAAAACCTCCCATGAGCTTGTCCCCTCGGCCTGTGGTAGGCGCCTAAAATGGGCTAAAGTAGAAGCGGATGAGGGAAGGATGGCACAGGCAGGGACCGCAATGTTAGCGGCAGGGCAGCGCCTGGATGCCCTGGGTGTCTCCAGCCAATCTGTTTTACCTTTATTCACAGAAACCATTGTGGTGCTAAGCGATTTGTTTATTATACCTCAATCCAGCGCAAAGGTTTCTGTGAAGGGGGCTCCCAGGGCAAGAAATAAATGGTATTCTTCAAAATGTCGGGTTGCCAAGGGGGAACTTATTACCGCAGTTAAAAACAAGGATCCAGGCACCATCAGATTGGCGAGGAATCTCTATAAAAAAGTTGTGGCAGAGGCGAAGGAGGCCCATGACTTTAGCTTTTGGTGGGATTTAGCGGAGGCAAGTACCAGAAAAGACTCCAAAGGGTTCTGGGATCTGCTAAGAGCCAGGGACAAACCCCTTGATTCGCAGTTCACTTGTAATATTTCTGGCGATCTCTGGTTTGCCCACTTTTCCAAATTGTACTCTGTTCAAAGTGGGGTACCCATCCTTAAAACGGGCCTTCATGCCAGCCTACCACCTGAGATTTCTACCAATGCCTCCCCCTTCAGCATAGAGGAAGTTGAAGGGGCAATCAGTCGTATTGTTTCTAGTAAGGCTGCTGGTCCCGATGGAATTCCGGGGGACTTGTTGAAGAAATATCCATCATTGTGGAGTAGATTAATTGCCGCTCTTCTGAATGAGGCGGTGTTGGGTGGTTCTCTTCCTGACTCATGGAGTGGTGCTGAGGTCGTCCCCATTTTTAAGAAAGGCAGTCGGGACGACCCAGCTAACTATCGCCCTATTAGCCTGCTTGATTCAACGCAAAAGGTTGCGGGCAAAGTGGTTCTAGGTAGGATCCTGCAGTGGGTTGAAGAAAACCAGGTTTTGTCAGATTTCCAGGCAGGTTTCAGATCTGGGATGGGTACTATCGAGCAGACGTTCCGTCTTTTAATGATTTACTGGAAGGTGGTTGTGCTGGGTGGGGGCAGCTTGTACTTGGTCTTTATAGACTTGCGAACTGCCTTCGACCTGGTCCCTCGAGCCCAACTATGGAATGTCTTAGATAGGTTGGGCATACCTCCCTATTTGCTGGCCTTGCTTATAAAGTTTCATGAAAGCAACTTTGCCCAGATTAGATGGGGTACCCAGGGGGATAAAACATCTCGTATCTCCGTAGACAGGGGCGTCCGCCAGGGTTGCGTGCTCGCCCCCACTCTGTTTTCTCTATACGTTAACGGAGTGGTGGAGCATCTGCTTCAACAGCCGTCAGATGCACCATCCTTGGCTGGTAGGAAAGTTCCTACGCTCCTGTTTGCGGATGATACCCTCCTAATTTCCAAGTCACCAGTAGGTATCCAAAAGTTGCTTTCTAGCTTTAAGGCCTTTTGTGATACCAAGGGCCTGTCTATAAACATAAGCAAGACCAAATTCCTCGTTCTTAATCCTCCCAGGAAAACGGTTGTTCCCCCTACCTTGGACTCTGTTCCTTTGGATAGAGTCAATGAATTTGACTACCTTGGTATTCGTTTGTGTGCCAATATGAGTTGGAAGGCGCACCACCAGAAGGTGTTTCTGACACACAAGAGAGTTTCAGGGGCCCTGCTCAAGGAACATCGTGCCTCAGCTTTAAAACCTATAGGGGCACTGCTTGATATCTATAGGGCAAGGGTGGTGAGTGCAGCATTGTATGGTGCTGAACTGTGGGGTATACAGAGTGTTGACACCTTGACATACCTCGAAAATAATTTCCACAAAGATCTTATGAGGTTACCCCATAGCACCCCTACTATTCCTCTTTTGTTAGACGCAGGCACACGCCCAATTTGTGAGCAAGCTAGGCTACGTCCTCTCTTATTATGGGCCAGGATATGGAATGTCCCTGAACTGAGTAGTTATGCAGATGCCCTTAGCGAAATTCTATCCTTATCTGGCTGGCATAAGGTTACCTGGCTCAGGGAGGTTAAGCGTCTCCTTTTGGACCTGGGATTAGGAGATGCTTGGGCAAATAGAACAGCACCCTCAAAACAATTGCTTAAGAAGATCTATTGGCTCTGGGTGGATAATGAGAGGTTGTGTAACCCTAACCATTGTAAATCTGTCGCCCAGTTTTTCTTGGTTAAGGAGATCCCTTGCAGAGAACCCTACTTGGATTCAATCCTTAACCCGGGTGACAGAGCATTATACTTCCATTAGGTCTGTTCACGTCTACTTGGAAACCTCCATACCAAACTATACCCTATTGCCCCTTTTGTGATTCTAGGGTCGAGTCTACAGCCCATTTGTTATTTGAGTGCTATGCTTATTCTGTGCCCAGGTCGAGATGGTTAAAGCCCTTATGTAGGTGTCTAGGCACAAGATCCTGTCTGGAAGCTTTACGCATATTACGTTCAGACGCCCGTCCCTTCTATGCCTGTTGCTTGGCTAAATTTTTGGGCTGGGCTTGGAGGATAAGATCTGTAAGAAAACAGTTGTTACAGTAATGTACTCTTCTTAATTTTTTTAGATATTAGACAGTCATGGAATTTAATAACTTTTTACCTTGTAATTGTATATGTGTTATTTATTGATTGTTATGTGTTGTATTGTTGTGATTTTATGACAAACTGTCGAAATAAAGCTTTGTGAGTGGATTTTCAATCAATTTTTATGTATTCCAAAAAATCTATTTTCTGATGAAAAACGAGGACCCGTGACTGTCGAACTTTCTCCAGATGGTCAGAAATTGTAAGTTTTTTAATGTTTACATTTTTTGACTGTAAATGACTATTGCATGTGAATTATCACTTTTGGAACTAAAACAAGAGTGTTTAGAGTCATTTTAATGCCTGAAATTGGTCGAAATAGAAGCTTCTGAGTAGGAGAAAAAGTCTGTAAAAATGGCAATTTTGATCACATTGAGGCTTTAAAAAGTAGTTATTCAACATGAGGCACAATCCAAATGACATCAATTTTTCTACAGTCCAAAAAATACGGACCCGTGACCTGTCGAACGTTCTCCAGATGGTCAGAAATTGTAATTTTTTAATGGTACATTTTTTGACTGTAAATGACTATTGCATGTGAATTATCACTTTTGGAACTAAAACAAGAGTATTTAGTGTCATTTTAATGCCTGAAATTGGTCGAAATAGAAGCTTCTGAGTAGGAGAAAAAGTCTGTAAAAATGGCAATTTTGGTCACATTTGAGGCTTTAAAAAGTAGTCATTCAACATGAGGCACAATCCAAATGACATTTTCAATCAATTTTTATATATTCCAAAAAATCAATTTTCTGATGAAAAACGAGGACGTGACCTGTCGAACGTTCTCCAGATGGTCAGAAATGGTAATTTTTTAATGGTACATTTTTTGACTGTAAATGACTATTGCATGTGAATTATCACTTTTGGAACTAAAACAAGAGTGTTTAGTCATTTTAATGCCTGAAATTGGTCGAAATAGAAGCTTCTGAGTAGGAGAAAAAGTCTGTAAAAATGGCAATTTTGGTCACATTGAGGCTTTAAAAGGTAGTTAATCAACATGAGGCACAATCCAAATGACATTTTCAATCAATTGTTCTACAGTCCCAAAAAATCAATTTTCTGATGAAAAACGAGGACCCGTGACCTGTCGAACTTTCTCCAGATGGTCAGAAATGGTAATTTCTTTATGTTAAATGTTTCGACTGTAAATGACTATTGCATGTGAATTATCACTTTTGGAACTTTAATAAGAGTGTTTAGAGTCATTTTAATGCCTGAAATTGGTCGAAATAGAAGCTTCTGAGTAGGAGAAAAAGTCTGTAAAAATGGCAATTTTGGTCACATTGAGGCGTTAAAAAGTAGTTATTCAACATGAGGCACAATCCAAATGACATTTTCAATCAATTTTTCTACAGTCCAAAAAATAAATTTTCTGAGGAAAAACGAGGACCCGTGACCTCTCGAACTTTCTCCAGATGGTCAGAAATGGTAATTTTTAAATGTTTAATTTTTTGACTGTAAATGACTATTGCATGTGAATTATCACTTTTGGAACTAAAACAAGAGTGTTTAGAGTCATTTTAATGTCTGAAATTGGTCAAAATAGAAGCTTCTGAGTAGGAGAAAAAGTGTGTAAAAATGGCAATTTTGGTCACATTGTGGCTTTAAAAAGTAGTTATTCAACATGAGGCACAATCCAAATGACATTTTCAATCAATTTTTCTACAGTCCAAAAAAAAACATTTCTGATGAAAAACGAGGACCCGTGACCTGTCGAACTTTCTCCAGATGGTCATAAATGGAAATTTTTTAATGGTACATTTTTTGACTGTAAATGACTATTGCATGTGAATTATCACTTTTGGAACTAAAACAAGAGTGTTTAGAGTCATTTTAATGCCTGAAATTGGTCGAAATAGAAGCTTCTGAGTAGGAGAAAAAGTCTGTAAAAATGTCAATTTTGGTCACATTGAGGCTTTAAAAAGTAGTTATTAAACATGAGGCACAATCCAAATGACATTTTCAATCAATTTTTCTACAGTCCAAAAAATAAATTTTCTGATGAAAAACGAGGACCCGTGACCTGTCGAACCTTCTCCAGATGGTCAGAAATGGTAATTTTTAAATGTTTAATTTTTTTACTGTAAATGACTATTGCATGTGAATTATCACTTTTGGAACTAAAACAAGAGTGTTTAGAGTCATTTTAATGTCTGAAATTGGTCAAAATAGAAGCTTCTGAGTAGGAGAAAAAGTCTGTAAAAATGGCAATTTTGGTCACATGGAGGCTTTAAAAAGTAGTTATTCAACATGAGGCACAATCCAATAACATTTTCAATCAATTTTTCTACAGTCCAAAAAAAAAATGTTCTGATGAAAAACGAGGACCCGTGACCTGTCGAACTTTCTCCAGATGGTCAGAAATGGAAATTTTTTAATGGTACATTTTTTGACTGTAAATGACTATTGCATGTGAATTATCACATTTTGGAAAAAAAAGAGTGTTTAGAGTCATTTTAATGCCTGAAATTGGTCGAAGTAGAAGCTTCTGAGTAGGAGAAAAAGTCTGTAAAAATGGCAATTTTGGTCACATTGAGGCTTTAAAAAGTAGTTATTAAACATGAGGCACAATCCAAATGACATTTTCAATCAATTTTTCTACAGTCCAAAAAATAAATTTTCTGATGAAAAACGAGGACCCGTGACCTGTCGAACTTTCTCCAGATGGTCAGAAATGGTAATTTTTAAATGTTAATTTTTTTACTGTAAATGACTATTGCATGTGAATTATCACTTTTGGAACTAAAACAAGAGTGTTTAGAGTCATTTTAATGTCTGAAATTGGTCAAAATAGAAGCTTCTGAGTAGGAGAAAAAGTCTGTAAAAATGGCAATTTTGGTCACATTGAGGCTTTAAAAAGTAGTTATTCAATATGAGGCACAATCCAAATGACATTTTCAATCAATTTTTCTACAGTCCAAAAAAAACATGTCTGATGAAAAACGAGGACCCGTGACCTGTCGAACTTTCTCCAGATGGTCATAAATGGAAATTTTTTAATGGTACATTTTTTGACTGTAAATGACTATTGCATGTGAATTATCACTTTTGGAACTAAAACAAGAGTGTTTAGAGTCATTTTAATGCCTGAAATTGGTCGAAATAGAAGCTTCTGAGTAGGAGAAAAAGTCTGTAAAAATGGCAATTTTGGTCACATTGAGGCGTTAAAAAGTAGTTATTCAACATGAGGCACAATCCAAATGACATTTTCAATCAATTTTTCTACAGTCCAAAAAATACATTTTCTGAGGAAAAACGAGGACCCGTGACCTCTCGAACTTTCTCCAGATGGTCAGAAATGGTAATTTTTAAATGTTTAATTTTTTGACTGTAAATGACTATTGCATGTGAATTATCACTTTTGGAACTAAAACAAGAGTGTTTAGAGTCATTTTAATGCCTGAAATTGGTCAAAATAGAAGCTTCTGAGTAGGAGAAAAAAGTCTGTAAAAATGGCAATTTTGGTCACATTGAGGCTTTAAAAAGTAGTTATTCAACATGAGGCACAATCCAAATGACATTTTCAATCAATTTTTCTACAGTCAAAAAAATTAATTTTCTGATGAAAAACGAGGACCCGTGACCTGTCGAACTTTCTCCAGATGGTCAGAAATGGTAATTTTGAAATGTTAATTTTTTGAGTGTAAATGACTATTGCATGTGAATTATCACTTTTGGAACTAAAACAAGAGTGTTTAGAACCATTTTAATGCCTGAAATTGGTCGAAATAGAAGCTTCTGAGTAGGAGAAAAAGTCTGTAAAAATGGCAATTTTGGTCACATTGAGGCATTAAAAAGTAGTTATTCAACATGAGGCACAATCCAAATGACATTTTCAATCAATTTTTCTACAGTCCAAAAAATAAATTTTCTGATGAAAAACGATGACCCGTGACCTGTCGAACTTTCTACAGATGGTCAGAAATGGTAATTTTTTAATGTTGAATTTTTGGACTGTAAATGACTATTGCATGTGAATTATCACTTTTGGAACTAAAACAAGAGTGTTTAGAGTTATTTTAATGCCTGAAATTGGTCGAAATAGAAGCTTCTGAGTAGGAGAAAAAAGTCTGTAAAAATGGCAATTTTGGTCACATTGAGGCTTTAAAAGGTAGTTAATAGACATGAGGCACAATCCAAATTACATTTTCAATCAATTTTTCTACAGTCCAAAAAATAAATTTTCTGATGATAAACGAGGACCCGTGACCTGTCGAACTTTCTACAGATGGTCAGAAATGGTAATTTTTTAATGTTGAATTTTTGGACTGTAAATGACTATTGCATGTGAATTATCACTTTTGGAACTAAAACAAGAGTGTTTAGAGTCATTTTAATGCCTGAAATTGGTCGAAATAGAAGCTTCTGAGTAGGAGAAAAAGTCTGTAAAAATGGCAATTTTGGTCACATTGAGGCGTTAAAAAGTAGTTATTCAACATGAGGCACAATCCAAATGACATTTTCAATCAATTTTCTACAGTCCAAAAAATAAATTTTCTGAGGAAAAACGAGGACCCGTGACCTCTCGAACTTTCTCCAGATGGTCAGAAATGGTAATTTTTAAATGTTTAATTTTTTGACTGTAAATGACTATTGCATGTGAATTATCACTTTTGGAACTAAAACAAGAGTGTTTAGAGTCATTTTAATGTCTGAAATTGGTCAAAATAGAAGCTTCTGAGTAGGAGAAAAAGTCTGTAAAAATGGCAATTTTGGTCACATTGAGGCGTTAAAAAGTAGTTATTCAACATGAGGCACAATCCAAATGACATTTTCAATCAATTTTTCTACAGTCCCAAAAAAAAAATTTCTGAGGAAAAACGAGGACCCGTGACCTCTCGAACTTTCTCCAGATGGTCAGAAATGGTAATTTTTAAATGTTTAATTTTTTGACTGTAAATGACTATTGCATGTGAATTATCACTTTTGGAACTAAAACAAGAGTGTTTAGAGTCATTTTAATGTCTGAAATTGGTCAAAATAGAAGCTTCTGAGTAGGAGAAAAAGTCTGTAAAAATGGCAATTTTGGTCACATTGAGGCTTTAAAAAGTAGTTATTCAACATGAGGCACAATCCAAATGACATTTTCAATCAATTTTTCTACCGTCCAAAAAAAAACATTTCTGATGAAAAACGAGGACCCGTGACCTGTCAAACTTTCTCCAGATGGTCAGAAATGGAAATTTTTTAATGGTACATTTTTTGACTGTAAATGACTATTGCATGTGAATTATCACTTTTGGAACTAAAACAAGAGTGTTTAGAGTCATTTTAATGTCTGAAATTGGTCAAAATAGAAGCTTCTGAGTAGGAGAAAAAGTCTGTAAAAATGGCAATTTTGGTCACATTGAGGCTTTAAAAAGTAGTTATTCAACATGAGGCACAATCCAAATGACATTTTCAATCAATTTTTCTACAGTTCAAAAAATCAATTTTCTGATGAAAAACGAGGACCCGCGACTGTCGAACTTTCTCCAGATGGTCAGAAATTGTAAGTTTTTTAATGTTGAATTTTTGGACTGTAAATGACTATTGCATGTGAATTATCACTTTTGGAACTAAAACAAGAGTGTTTAGAGTCATTTTAATGCCTGAAATTGGTCGAAATAGAAGCTTCTGAGTAGGAGAAAAAGTCTGTAAAAATGGCAATTTTGGTCACATTGAGGCTTTAAAAAGTAGTTATTCAACATGAGGCACAATCCAAATGAAATTTCAATCAATTTTTCTACAGTCCAAAAAATCAATTTTCTGATGAAAAACGAGGACAGATGACCTCCTTCTCCAGATGGTCAGAAATGGTAATTTTTTAATGTTTAATTTTTTGACTGTAAATGACTATTGCATGTGAATTGTCACTTTTGGAACTAAAACAAGAGTGTTTAGAGTCATTTTAATGCCTGAAATTGGTCGAAATAGAAGCTTCTGAGTAGGAGAAAAAGTCTGTAAAAATGGCAATTTTGGTCACATTGAGGCTTTAAAAGGTAGTTAATCAACATGAGGCACAATCCAAATTACATTTTCAATCAATTTTTCTACAGTCCAAAAAATACATTTTCTGATGATAAATGAGGACCCGTGACCTGTCGAACTTTCTCCAGATGGTCAGAAATGGTAATGTTTTCATGTTTAATTTTTTGACTGTAAATGACTATTGCATGTGACTTATCACTTTTGGAACTACAACAAGAGTGTTTAGAGTCATTTTAATGCCTGAAATTGGTCAAAATAGAAGCTTCTGAGTAGGAGAAAAAGCCTGTAAAAATGGCAGTTTTGGTCACATTGAGGCTTTAAAAAGTAGTTATTCAACATGAGGCACAATCCAAATGACATTTTCAATCAATTTTTCTACAGTCCAAAAAATCAATTTTCTGATGCAAAACGAGTTCCCGTGACCTGTCGAACTTCCTACAGATGGTCAGAAATGGTAATTTTTTAATGTTTAATTTTTTGACTGTAAATGACTATTGCATGTGAATTATCACTTTTGGAACTAAAATAAGTGTGTTTAGAGTCATTTTAATGCCTGAAATTGGTCGAAATAGAGGATTCTGAGTAGGAGAAAAAGTCTGTAAAAATGGCAATTTTGGTCACATGGAGGCTTTAAAAAGTAGTTATTCAACATGAGGCACAATCCAAATGACATTTTCAATCAATTTTTCTACAGTCCAAAAAATAAATTTTCTGATGAAAAACGAGGACCTGTTGAACTTTCTCCAGATGGTCAGAAATGGTAATTTTTAAATGTTTAATTTTTTTACTGTAAATGACTATTGCATGTGAAGTATCACTTTTGGAACTAAAAAAAGAGTGTTTAGAGTCATTTTAATGCCTGAAATTGGTCGAAATAGAAGCTTCTGAGTAGGAGAAAAAGTCTGTAAAAATGGCAATTTTGGTCACATGGAGGCTTTAAAAAGTAGTTATTCAACATGAGGCACAATCCAAATGACATTTTCAATCAATTTTTCTACAGTCCAAAAAATAAATTTTCTGATGAAAAACGAGGACCCGTGACCTGTCGAACTTCCTCCAGATGGTCAGAAATGGTAATTTTTTAATGTTTAATTTTTTGACTGTAAATGACTATTGCATGTGAATTATCACTTTTGGAACTAAAATAAGTGTGTTTAGAGTCATTTTAATGCCTGAAATTGGTCGAAATAGAGGATTCTGAGTAGGAGAAAAAGTCTGTAAAAATGGCAATTTTGGTCACATGGAGGCTTTAAAAAGTAGTTATTCAACATGAGGCACAATCCAAATGACATTTTCAATCAATTTTTCTACAGTCCAAAAAATAAATTTTCTGATCAAAAACGAGGACCCGTGACCTGTCGAACTTTCTCCAGATGGTCAGAAATGGTAATTTTTTAATGGTACATTTTTTGACTGTAAATGACTATTGCATGTGAATTATCACTTTTGGAACTAAAACAAGAGTGTTTAGAGTCATTTTAATGCCTGAAATTGGTCGAAATAGAAGCTTCTGAGTAGGAGAAGAAGTCTGTAAAAATGGCAATTTTGGTCACATTGAGGCGTTAAAAAGTAGTTATTCAACATGAGGCACAATCCAAATGACATTTTCAATCAATTTTTCTACAGTCTAAAAAATAAATTTTCTGAGGAAAAACGAGGACCCGTGACCTGTCGAACTTTCTCCAGATGGTCAGAAATGGTAATTTTTTAATGTTGAATTTTTGGACTGTATATGACTATTGCATGTGAATCATCATTTTTGGAACTAAAACAAGAGTGTTTAGAGTTATTTTAATGCCTGAAATTGGTCAAAATAGAAGCTTCTGAGTAGGAGAAAAAAGTCTGTAAAAATGGCAATTTTGGTCACATTGAGGCTTTAAAAGGTAGTTAATCAACAGGAGGCACAATCCAAATGACATTTTCAATCAATTTTTCTACAGTCCAAAAAATAAATTTTCTGAGGAAAAACGAGGACCCGTGACCTCTCGAACTTTCTCCAGATGGTCAGAAATGGTAATTTTTAAATGTTTAATTTTTTGACTGTAAATGACTATTGCTTGTGAATTATCACTTTTGGAACTAAAACAAGAGTGTTTAGAGTCATTTTAATGTCTGAAATTGGTCAAAATAGAAGCTTCTGAGTAGGAGAAAAAGTCTGTAAAAATGGCAATTTTGGTCACATTGAGGCTTTAAAAAGTAGTTATTCAACATGAGGCACAATCCAAATGACATTTTCAATCAATTTTTCTACAGTCCAAAAAAAAACATTTCTGATGAAAAACGAGGACCCGTGACCTGTCGAACTTTCTCCAGATGGTCATAAATGGAAATTTTTTAATGGTACATTTTTTGACTGTAAATGACTATTGCATGTGAATTATCACTTTTGGAACTAAAACAAGAGTGTCTAGAGTCATTTTAATGCCTGAAATTGGTCGAAATAGAAGCTTCTGAGTAGGAGAAAAAGTCTGTAAAAATGGCAATTTTGGTCATATTGAGGCTTTAAAAAGTAGTTATTAAACATGAGGCACAATCCAAATGACATTTTCAATCAATTTTTCTACAGTCCAAAAAATAAATTTTCTGATGAAAAACGAGGACCCGTGACCTGTCGAACCTTCTCCAGATGGTCAGAAATGGTAATTTTTAAATGTTTAATTTTTTTACTGTAAATGACTATTGCATGTGAATTATCACTTTTGGAACTAAAACAAGAGTGTTTAGAGTCATTTTAATGTCTGAAATTGGTCAAAATAGAAGCTTCTGAGTAGGAGAAAAAGTCTGTAAAAATGGCAATTTTGGTCACATGGAGGCTTTAAAAAGTAGTTATTCAACATGAGGCACAATCCAATAACATTTTCAATCAATTTTTCTACAGTCCAAAAAAAAAATGTTCTGATGAAAAACGAGGACCCGTGACCTGTCGAACTTTCTCCAGATGGTCAGAAATGGAAATTTTTTAATGGTACATTTTTTGACTGTAAATGACTATTGCATGTGAATTATCACATTTTGGAAAAAAAAGAGTGTTTAGAGTCATTTTAATGCCTGAAATTGGTCGAAGTAGAAGCTTCTGAGTAGGAGAAAAAGTCTGTAAAAATGGCAATTTTGGTCACATTGAGGCTTTAAAAAGTAGTTATTCAAAATGAGGCACAATCTAAATGACTTTTCAATCAATTTTTATACAGTCCAAAAAATAAATTTTCTGATGAAAAACGAGTACCCGTGACTTGTCGAACTTCCTCCAGATGGTCAGAAATGGTAATTTTTTAATGTTTAATTTTTTGACTGTAAATGACTATTGCATGTGAATTATCACTTTTGGAACTAAAATTAGTGTGTTTAGAGTCATTTTAATGCCTGAAATTGGTCGAAATAGAGGATTCTGAGTAGGAGAAAAAGTCTGTAAAAATGGCAATTTTGGTCACATTGAGGCTTTAAAAAGTAGTTATTAAACATGAGGCACAATCCAAATGACATTCAATCAATTTTTCTACAGTCCAAAAAATAAATTTTCTGATGAAAAACGAGGACCCGTGACCTGTCGAACTTTCTCCAGATGGTCATAAATGGAAATTTTTTAATGGTACATTTTTTGACTGTAAATGACTATTGCATGTGAATTATCACTTTTGGAACTAAAACAAGAGTGTTTAGAGTCATTTTAATGCCTGAAATTGGTCGAAATAGAAGCTTCTGAGAGGAGAAAAAAGTCTGTAAAAATGGCAATTTTGGTCACATTGAGGGTTTAAAAGGTAGTTAATCAACATGAGGCACAATCCAAATTACATTTTCAATCAATTTTTCTACAGTCCAAAAAATAAATTTTCTGATGATAAACGAGGACCCGTGACCTGTCGAACTTTCTACAGATGGTCAGAAATGGTAATTTTTTAATGTTGAATTTTTGGACTGTAAATGACTATTGCATGTGAATTATCACTTTTGGAACTAAAACAAGAGTGTTTAGAGTCATTTTAATGCCTGAAATTGGTCGAAATAGAAGCTTCTGAGTAGGAGAAAAAGTCTGTAAAAATGGCAATTTTGGTCACATTGAGGCGTTAAAAAGTAGTTATTCAACATGAGGCACAATCCAAATGACATTTTCAATCAATTTTTCTACAGTCCAAAAAATAAATTTTCTGAGGAAAAACGAGGACCCGTGACCTCTCGAACTTTCTCCAGATGGTCAGAAATGGTAATTTTTAAATGTTTAATTTTTTGACTGTAAATGACTATTGCATGTGAATTATCACTTTTGGAACTAAAACAAGAGTGTTTAGAGTCATTTTAATGTCTGAATTTGGTCAAAATAGAAGCTTCTGAGTAGGAGAAAAAGTCTGTAAAAATGGCAATTTTGGTCACATTGAGGCTTTAAAAAGTAGTTATTCAACATGAGGCACAATCCAAATGACATTTTCAATCAATTTTTCTACAGTTCAAAAAATCAATTTTCTGATGAAAAACGAGGACCCGCGACTGTCGAACTTTCTCCAGATGGTCAGAAATTGTAAGTTTTTTAATGTTGAATTTTTGGACTGTAAATGACTATTGCATGTGAATTATCACTTTTGGAACTAAAACAAGAGTGTTTAGAGTCATTTTAATGCCTGAAATTGGTCGAAATAGAAGCTTCTGAGTAGGAGAAAAAGTCTGTAAAAATGGCAATTTTGGTCACATTGAGGCTTTAAAAAGTAGTTATTCAACATGAGGCACAATCCAAATGAAATTTCAATCAATTTTTCTACAGTCCAAAAAATCAATTTTCTGATGAAAAACGAGGACAGATGACCTCCTTCTCCAGATGGTCAGAAATGGTAATTTTTTAATGTTTAATTTTTTGACTGTAAATGACTATTGCATGTGAATTGTCACTTTTGGAACTAAAACAAGAGTGTTTAGAGTCATTTTAATGCCTGAAATTGGTCGAAATAGAAGCTTCTGAGTAGGAGAAAAAGGTCTGTAAAAATGGCAATTTTGGTCACATTGAGGCTTTAAAAGGTAGTTAATCAACATGAGGCACAATCCAAATTACATTTTCAATCAATTTTTCTACAGTCCAAAAAATACATTTTCTGATGATAAATGAGGACCCGTGACCTGTCGAACTTTCTCCAGATGGTCAGAAATGGTAATGTTTTCATGTTTAATTTTTTGACTGTAAATGACTATTGCATGTGACTTATCACTTTTGGAACTACAACAAGAGTGTTTAGAGTCATTTTAATGCCTGAAATTGGTCAAAATAGAAGCTTCTGAGTAGGAGAAAAAGCCTGTAAAAATGGCAGTTTTGGTCACATTGAGGCTTTAAAAAGTAGTTATTCAACATGAGGCACAATCCAAATGACATTTTCAATCAATTTTTCTACAGTCCAAAAAATCAATTTTCTGATGCAAAACGAGTTCCCGTGACCTGTCGAACTTCCTCCAGATGGTCAGAAATGGTAATTTTTTAATGTTTAATTTTTTGACTGTAAATGACTATTGCATGTGAATTATCACATTTTGGAAAAAAAAGAGTGTTTAGAGTCATTTTAATGCCTGAAATTGGTCGAAGTAGAAGCTTCTGAGTAGGAGAAAAAGTCTGTAAAAATGGCAATTTTGGTCACATTGAGGCTTTAAAAAGTAGTTATTCAAAATGAGGCACAATCTAAATGACTTCTCAATCAATTTTTATACAGTCCAAAAAATAAATTTTCTGATGAAAAACGAGTACCCGTGACTTGTCGAACTTCCTCCAGATGGTCAGAAATGGTAATTTTTTAATGTTTAATTTTTTGACTGTAAATGACTATTGCATGTGAATTATCACTTTTGGAACTAAAATTAGTGTGTTTAGAGTCATTTTAATGCCTGAAATTGGTCGAAATAGAGGATTCTGAGTAGGAGAAAAAGTCTGTAAAAATGGCAATTTTGGTCACATTGAGGCTTTAAAAAGTAGTTATTAAACATGAGGCACAATCCAAATGACATTCAATCAATTTTTCTACAGTCCAAAAAATAAATTTTCTGATGAAAAACGAGGACCCGTGACCTGTCGAACGTTCTCCAGATGGTCATAAATGGAAATTTTTTAATGGTACATTTTTTTACTGTAAATGACTATTGCATGTGAATTATCACTTTTGGAACTAAAACAAGAGTGTTTAGAGTCATTTTAATGCCTGAAATTGGTCGAAATAGAAGCTTCTGAGAGGAGAAAAAAGTCTGTAAAAATGGCAATTTTGGTCACATTGAGGGTTTAAAAGGTAGTTAATCAACATGAGGCACAATCCAAATTACATTTTCAATCAATTTTTCTACAGTCCAAAAAATAAATTTTCTGATGATAAACGAGGACCCGTGACCTGTCGAACTTTCTACAGATGGTCAGAAATGGTAATTTTTTAATGTTGAATTTTTGGACTGTAAATGACTATTGCATGTGAATTATCACTTTTGGAACTAAAACAAGAGTGTTTAGAGTCATTTTAATGCCTGAAATTGGTCGAAATAGAAGCTTCTGAGTAGGAGAAAAAGTCTGTAAAAATGGCAATTTTGGTCACATTGAGGCGTTAAAAAGTAGTTATTCAACATGAGGCACAATCCAAATGACATTTTCAATCAATTTTTCTACAGTCCAAAAAAAAAATTTTCTGAGGAAAAACGAGGACCCGTGACCTCTCGAACTTTCTCCAGATGGTCAGAAATGGTAATTTTTAAATGTTTAATTTTTTGACTGTAAATGACTATTGCATGTGAATTATCACTTTTGGAACTAAAACAAGAGTGTTTAGAGTCATTTTAATGTCTGAAATTGGTCAAAATAGAAGCTTCTGAGTAGGAGAAAAAGTCTGTAAAAATGGCAATTTTGGTCACATTGAGGCTTTAAAAAGTAGTTATTCAACATGAGGCACAATCCAAATGACATTTTCAATCAATTTTTCTACAGTTCAAAAAATCAATTTTCTGATGAAAAACGAGGACCCGCGACTGTCGAACTTTCTCCAGATGGTCAGAAATTGTAAGTTTTTTAATGTTGAATTTTTGGACTGTAAATGACTATTGCATGTGAATTATCACTTTTGGAACTAAAACAAGAGTGTTTAGAGTCATTTTAATGCCTGAAATTGGTCGAAATAGAAGCTTCTGAGTAGGAGAAAAAGTCTGTAAAAATGGCAATTTTGGTCACATTGAGGCTTTAAAAAGTAGTTATTCAACATGAGGCACAATCCAAATGAAATTTCAATCAATTTTTCTACAGTCCAAAAAATCAATTTTCTGATGAAAAACGAGGACAGATGACCTCCTTCTCCAGATGGTCAGAAATGGTAATTTTTTAATGTTTAATTTTTTGACTGTAAATGACTATTGCATGTGAATTGTCACTTTTGGAACTAAAACAAGAGTGTTTAGAGTCATTTTAATGCCTGAAATTGGTCGAAATAGAAGCTTCTGAGTAGGAGAAAAAGGTCTGTAAAAATGGCAATTTTGGTCACATTGAGGCTTTAAAAGGTAGTTAATCAACATGAGGCACAATCCAAATTACATTTTCAATCAATTTTTCTACAGTCCAAAAAATACATTTTCTGATGATAAATGAGGACCCGTGACCTGTCGAACTTTCTCCAGATGGTCAGAAATGGTAATGTTTTCATGTTTAATTTTTTGACTGTAAATGACTATTGCATGTGACTTATCACTTTTGGAACTACAACAAGAGTGTTTAGAGTCATTTTAATGCCTGAAATTGGTCAAAATAGAAGCTTCTGAGTAGGAGAAAAAGCCTGTAAAAATGGCAGTTTTGGTCACATTGAGGCTTTAAAAAGTAGTTATTCAACATGAGGCACAATCCAAATGACATTTTCAATCAATTTTTCTACAGTCCAAAAAATCAATTTTCTGATGCAAAACGAGTTCCCGTGACCTGTCGAACTTCCTCCAGATGGTCAGAAATGGTAATTTTTTAATGTTTAATTTTTTGACTGTAAATGACTATTGCATGTGAATTATCACTTTTGGAACTAAAATAAGTGTGTTTAGAGTCATTTTAATGCCTGAAATTGGTCGAAATAGAGGATTCTGAGTAGGAGAAAAAGTCTGTAAAAATGGCAATTTTGGTCACATGGAGGCTTTAAAAAGTAGTTATTCAACATGAGGCACAATCCAAATGACATTTTCAATCAATTTTTCTACAGTCCAAAAAATAAATTTTCTGTTGAACTTTCTCCAGATGGTCAGAAATGGTAATTTTTAAATGTTTAATTTTTTTACTGTAAATGACTATTGCATGTGAATTATCACTTTTGGAACTAAAAAAAGAGTGTTTAGAGTCATTTTAATGCCTGAAATTGGTCGAAATAGAAGCTTCTGAGTAGGAGAAAAAGTCTGTAAAAATGGCAATTTTGGTCACATGGAGGCTTTAAAAAGTAGTTATTCAACATGAGGCACAATCCAAATGACATTTTCAATCAATTTTTCTACAGTCCAAAAAATAAATTTTCTGATGATAAACGAGGACCCGTGACCTGTCGAACTTTCTACAGATGGTCAGAAATGGTAATTTTTTAATGTTGAATTTTTTGACTGTAAATGACTATTGCATGTGAATTATCACTTTTGGAACTAAAATAAGTGTGTTTAGAGTCATTTTAATGCCTGAAATTGGTCGAAATAGAGGATTCTGAGTAGGAGAAAAAGTCTGTAAAAATGGCAATTTTGGTCACATGGAGGCTTTAAAAAGTAGTTATTCAACATGAGGCACAATCCAAATGACATTTTCAATCAATTTTTCTACAGTCCAAAAAATAAATTTTCTGATCAAAAACAAGGACCCGTGACCTGTCGAACTTTCTCCAGATGGTCAGAAATGGTAATTTTTTAATGGTACATTTTTTGACTGTAAATGACTATTGCATGTGAATTATCACTTTTGGAACTAAAACAAGAGTGTTTAGAGTCATTTTAATGCCTGAAATTGGTCAAAATAGAAGCTTCTGAGTAGGAGAAAAAGTCTGTAAAAATGGCAATTTTGGTCACATTGAGGCTTTAAAAAGTAGTTATTCAATATGAGGCACAATCCAAATGACATTTTCAATCAATTTTTCTACAGTCCAAAAAAAACATGTCTGATGAAAAACGAGGACCCGTGACCTGTCGAACTTTCTCCAGATGGTCATAAATGGAAATTTTTTAATGGTACATTTTTTGACTGTAAATGACTATTGCATGTGAATTATCACTTTTGGAACTAAAACAAGAGTGTTTAGAGTCATTTTAATGCCTGAAATTGGTCGAAATAGAAGCTTCTGAGTAGGAGAAAAAGTCTGTAAAAATGGCAATTTTGGTCACATTGAGGCGTTAAAAAGTAGTTATTCAACATGAGGCACAATCCAAATGACATTTTCAATCAATTTTTCTACAGTCCAAAAAATAAATTTTCTGAGGAAAAACGAGGACCCGTGACCTCTCGAACTTTCTCCAGATGGTCAGAAATGGTAATTTTTAAATGTTTAATTTTTTGACTGTAAATGACTATTGCATGTGAATTATCACTTTTGGAACTAAAACAAGAGTGTTTAGAGTCATTTTAATGCCTGAAATTGGTCAAAATAGAAGCTTCTGAGTAGGAGAAAAAAGTCTGTAAAAATGGCAATTTTGGTCACATTGAGGCTTTAAAAAGTAGTTATTCAACATGAGGCACAATCCAAATGACATTTTCAATCAATTTTTCTACAGTCAAAAAAATTAATTTTCTGATGAAAAACGAGGACCCGTGACCTGTCGAACTTTCTCCAGATGGTCAGAAATGGTAATTTTGAAATGTTAATTTTTTGAGTGTAAATGACTATTGCATGTGAATTATCACTTTTGGAACTAAAACAAGAGTGTTTAGAACCATTTTAATGCCTGAAATTGGTCGAAATAGAAGCTTCTGAGTAGGAGAAAAAGTCTGTAAAAATGGCAATTTTGGTCACATTGAGGCATTAAAAAGTAGTTATTCAACATGAGTCACAATCCAAATGACATTTTCAATCAATTTTTCTACAGTCCAAAAAATAAATTTTCTGATGAAAAACGATGACCCGTGACCTGTCGAACGTTCTCCAGATGGTCAGAAATGGTAATTTTTTAATGGTCAATTTTTTGACTGTAAATGACTATTGCATGTGAATTATCACTTTTGGAACTAAAACAAGAGTGTTTAGAGTTATTTTAATGCCTGAAATTGGTCGAAATAGAAGCTTCTGAGTAGGAGAAAAAAGTCTGTAAAAATGGCAATTTTGGTCACATTGAGGCTTTAAAAGGTAGTTAATAGACATGAGGCACAATCCAAATTACATTTTCAATCAATTTTTCTACAGTCCAAAAAATAAATTTTCTGATGATAAACGAGGACCCGTGACCTGTCGAACTTTCTACAGATGGTCAGAAATGGTAATTTTTTAATGTTGAATTTTTGGACTGTAAATGACTATTGCATGTGAATTATCACTTTTGGAACTAAAACAAGAGTGTTTAGAGTCATTTTAATGCCTGAAATTGGTCGAAATAGAAGCTTCTGAGTAGGAGAAAAAGTCTGTAAAAATGGCAATTTTGGTCACATTGAGGCGTTAAAAAGTAGTTATTCAACATGAGGCACAATCCAAATGACATTTTCAATCAATTTTCTACAGTCCAAAAAATAAATTTTCTGAGGAAAAACGAGGACCCGTGACCTCTCGAACTTTCTCCAGATGGTCAGAAATGGTAATTTTTAAATGTTTAATTTTTTGACTGTAAATGACTATTGCATGTGAATTATCACTTTTGGAACTAAAACAAGAGTGTTTAGAGTCATTTTAATGTCTGAAATTGGTCAAAATAGAAGCTTCTGAGTAGGAGAAAAAGTCTGTAAAAATGGCAATTTTGGTCACATTAAGGCTTTAAAAAGTAGTTATTCAACATGAGGCACAATCCAAATGACATTTTCAATCAATTTTTCTACCGTCCAAAAAAAACCATTTCTGATGAAAAACGAGGACCCGTGACCTGTCAAACTTTCTCCAGATGGTCAGAAATGGAAATTTTTTAATGGTACATTTTTTGACTGTAAATGACTATTGCATGTGAATTATCACTTTTGGAACTAAAACAAGAGTGTTTAGAGTCATTTTAATGTCTGAAATTGGTCAAAATAGAAGCTTCTGAGTAGGAGAAAAAGTCTGTAAAAATGGCAATTTTGGTCACATTGAGGCTTTAAAAAGTAGTTATTCAACATGAGGCACAATCCAAATGACATTTTCAATCAATTTTTCTACAGTTCAAAAAATCAATTTTCTGATGAAAAACGAGGACCCGCGACTGTCGAACTTTCTCCAGATGGTCAGAAATTGTAAGTTTTTTAATGTTGAATTTTTGGACTGTAAATGACTATTGCATGTGAATTATCACTTTTGGAACTAAAACAAGAGTGTTTAGAGTCATTTTAATGCCTGAAATTGGTCGAAATAGAAGCTTCTGAGTAGGAGAAAAAGTCTGTAAAAATGGCAATTTTGGTCACATTGAGGCTTTAAAAAGTAGTTATTCAACATGAGGCACAATCCAAATGAAATTTCAATCAATTTTTCTACAGTCCAAAAAATCAATTTTCTGATGAAAAACGAGGACAGATGACCTCCTTCTCCAGATGGTCAGAAATGGTAATTTTTTAATGTTTAATTTTTTGACTGTAAATGACTATTGCATGTGAATTGTCACTTTTGGAACTAAAAAAAGAGTGTTTAGAGTCATTTTAATGCCTGAAATTGGTCGAAATAGAAGCTTCTGAGTAGGAGAAAAAGTCTGTAAAAATGGCAATTTTGGTCACATTGAGGCTTTAAAAGGTAGTTAATCAACATGAGGCACAATCCAAATTACATTTTCAATCAATTTTTCTACAGTCCAAAAAATACATTTTCTGATGATAAATGAGGACCCGTGACCTGTCGAACTTTCTCCAGATGGTCAGAAATGGTAATGTTTTCATGTTTAATTTTTTGACTGTAAATGACTATTGCATGTGAATTATCACTTTTGGAACTAAAATAAGTGTGTTTAGAGTCATTTTAATGCCTGAAATTGGTCGAAATAGAGGATTCTGAGTAGGAGAAAAAGTCTGTAAAAATGGCAGTTTTGGTCACATTGAGGCTTTAAAAAGTAGTTATTCAACATGAGGCACAATCCAAATGACATTTTCAATCAATTTTTCTACAGTCCAAAAAATCAATTTTCTGATGCAAAACGAGTTCCCGTGACCTGTCGAACTTCCTACAGATGGTCAGAAATGGTAATTTTTTAATGTTTAATTTTTTGACTGTAAATGACTATTGCATGTGAATTATCACTTTTGGAACTAAAATAAGTGTGTTTAAAGTCATTTTAATGCCTGAAATTGGTCGAAATAGAGGATTCTGAGTAGGAGAAAAAGTCTGTAAAAATGGCAATTTTGGTCACATGGAGGCTTTAAAAAGTAGTTATTCAACATGAGGCACAATCCAAATGACATTTTCAATCAATTTTTCTACAGTCCAAAAAATAAATTTTCTGATGAAAAACGAGGACCTGTTGAACTTTCTCCAGATGGTCAGAAATGGTCATTTTTAAATGTTTAATTTTTTTACTGTAAATGACTATGCATTTGAAGTATCACTTTTGGAACTAAAAAAAGAGTGTTTAGAGTCATTTTAATGCCTGAAATTGGTCGAAATAGAAGCTTCTGAGTAGGAGAAAAAGTCTGTAAAAATGGCAATTTTGGTCACATGGAGGCTTTAAAAAGTAGTTATTCAACATGAGGCACAATCCAAATGACATTTTCAATCAATTTTTCTACAGTCCAAAAAATAAATTTTCTGATGAAAAACGAGGACCCGTGACCTGTCGAACTTCCTCCAGATGGTCAGAAATGGTAATTTTTTAATGTTTAATTTTTTGACTGTAAATGACTATTGCATGTGAATTATCACTTTTGGAACTAAAATAAGTGTGTTTAGAGTCATTTTAATGCCTGAAATTGGTCGAAATAGAGGATTCTGAGTAGGAGAAAAAGTCTGTAAAAATGGCAATTTTGGTCACATGGAGGCTTTAAAAAGTAGTTATTCAACATGAGGCACAATCCAAATGACATTTTCAATCAATTTTTCTACAGTCCAAAAAATAAATTTTCTGATCAAAAACGAGGACCCGTGACCTGTCGAACTTTCTCCAGATGGTCAGAAATGGTAATTTTTTAATGGTACATTTTTTGACTGTAAATGACTATTGCATGTGAATTATCACTTTTGGAACTAAAACAAGAGTGTTTAGAGTCATTTTAATGCCTGAAATTGGTCGAAATAGAAGCTTCTGAGTAGGAGAAAAAGTCTGTAAAAATGGCAATTTTGGTCACATTGAGGCGTTAAAAAGTAGTTATTTAACATGAGGCACAATCCAAATGACATTTTCAATCAATTTTTCTACAGTCTAAAAAATAAATTTTCTGAGGAAAAACGAGGACCCGTGACCTGTCGAACTTTCTCCAGATGGTCAGAAATGGTAATTTTTTAATGTTGAATTTTTGGACTGTATATGACTATTGCATGTGAATCATCACTTTTGGAACTAAAACAAGAGTGTTTAGAGTTATTTTAATGCCTGAAATTGGTCAAAATAGAAGCTTCTGAGTAGGAGAAAAAAGTCTGTAAAAATGGCAATTTTGGTCACATTGAGGCTTTAAAAGGTAGTTAATCAACAGGAGGCACAATCCAAATGACATTTTCAATCAATTTTTCTACAGTCCAAAAAATAAATTTTCTGAGGAAAAACGAGGACCCGTGACCTCTCGAACTTTCTCCAGATGGTCAGAAATGGTAATTTTTAAATGTTTAATTTTTTGACTGTAAATGACTATTGCTTGTGAATTATCACTTTTGGAACTAAAACAAGAGTGTTTAGAGTCATTTTAATGTCTGAAATTGGTCAAAATAGAAGCTTCTGAGTAGGAGAAAAAGTCTGTAAAAATGGCAATTTTGTTCACATTGAGGCTTTAAAAAGTAGTTATTCAACATGAGGCACAATCCAAATGACATTTTCAATCAATTTTTCTACAGTCCAAAAAAAACCATTTCTGATGAAAAACGAGGACCCGTGACCTGTCGAACTTTCTCCAGATGGTCATAAATGGAAATTTTTTAATGGTACATTTTTTGACTGTAAATGACTATTGCATGTGAATTATCACTTTTGGAACTAAAACAAGAGTGTCTAGAGTCATTTTAATGCCTGAAATTGGTCGAAATAGAAGCTTCTGAGTAGGAGAAAAAGTCTGTAAAAATGGCAATTTTGGTCACATTGAGGCTTTAAAAAGTAGTTATTAAACATGAGGCACAATCCAAATGACATTTTCAATCAATTTTTCTACAGTCCAAAAAATAAATTTTCTGATGAAAAACGAGGACCCGTGACCTGTCGAACCTTCTCCAGATGGTCAGAAATGGTAATTTTTAAATGTTTAATTTTTTTACTGTAAATGACTATTGCATGTGAATTATCACTTTTGGAACTAAAACAAGAGTGTTTAGAGTCATTTTAATGTCTGAAATTGGTCAAAATAGAAGCTTCTGAGTAGGAGAAAAAGTCTGTAAAAATGGCAATTTTGGTCACATGGAGGCTTTAAAAAGTAGTTATTCAACATGAGGCACAATCCAATAACATTTTCAATCAATTTTTCTACAGTCCAAAAAAAAAATGTTCTGATGAAAAACGAGGACCCGTGACCTGTCGAACTTTCTCCAGATGGTCAGAAATGGAAATTTTTTAATGGTACATTTTTTGACTGTAAATGACTATTGCATGTGAATTATCACATTTTGGAAAAAAAAGAGTGTTTAGAGTCATTTTAATGCCTGAAATTGGTCGAAGTAGAAGCTTCTGAGTAGGAGAAAAAGTGTGTAAAAATGGCAATTTTGGTCACATTGAGGCTTTAAAAAGTAGTTATTCAAAATGAGGCACAATCTAAATGACTTTTCAATCAATTTTTATACAGTCCAAAAAATAAATTTTCTGATGAAAAACGAGTACCCGTGACTTGTCGAACTTCCTCCAGATGGTCAGAAATGGTAATTTTTTAATGTTTAATTTTTTGACTGTAAATGACTATTGCATGTGAATTATCACTTTTGGAACTAAAATTAGTGTGTTTAGAGTCATTTTAATGCCTGAAATTGGTCGAAATAGAGGATTCTGAGTAGGAGAAAAAGTCTGTAAAAATGGCAATTTTGGTCACATTGAGGCTTTAAAAAGTAGTTATTAAACATGAGGCACAATCCAAATGACATTCAATCAATTTTTCTACAGTCCAAAAAATAAATTTTCTGATGAAAAACGAGGACCCGTGACCTGTCGAACTTTCTCCAGATGGTCATAAATGGAAATTTTTTAATGGTACATTTTTTGACTGTAAATGACTATTGCATGTGAATTATCACTTTTGGAACTAAAACAAGAGTGTTTAGAGTCATTTTAATGCCTGAAATTGGTCGAAATAGAAGCTTCTGAGAGGAGAAAAAAGTCTGTAAAAATGGCAATTTTGGTCACATTGAGGGTTTAAAAGGTAGTTAATCAACATGAGGCACAATCCAAATTACATTTTCAATCAATTTTTCTACAGTCCAAAAAATAAATTTTCTGATGATAAACGAGGACCCGTGACCTGTCGAACTTTCTACAGATGGTCAGAAATGGTAATTTTTTAATGTTGAATTTTTGGACTGTAAATGACTATTGCATGTGAATTATCACTTTTGGAACTAAAACAAGAGTGTTTAGAGTCATTTTAATGCCTGAAATTGGTCGAAATAGAAGCTTCTGAGTAGGAGAAAAAGTCTGTAAAAATGGCAATTTTGGTCACATTGAGGCGTTAAAAAGTAGTTATTCAACATGAGGCACAATCCAAATGACATTTTCAATCAATTTTTCTACAGTCCAAAAAATAAATTTTCTGAGGAAAAACGAGGACCCGTGACCTCTCGAACTTTCTCCAGATGGTCAGAAATGGTAATTTTTAAATGTTTAATTTTTTGACTGTAAATGACTATTGCATGTGAATTATCACTTTTGGAACTAAAACAAGAGTGTTTAGAGTCATTTTAATGTCTGAAATTGGTCAAAATAGAAGCTTCTGAGTAGGAGAAAAAGTCTGTAAAAATGGCAATTTTGGTCACATTGAGGCTTTAAAAAGTAGTTATTCAACATGAGGCACAATCCAAATGACATTTTCAATCAATTTTTCTACAGTTCAAAAAATCAATTTTCTGATGAAAAACGAGGACCCGCGACTGTCGAACTTTCTCCAGATGGTCAGAAATTGTAAGTTTTTTAATGTTGAATTTTTGGACTGTAAATGACTATTGCATGTGAATTCTCACTTTTGGAACTAAAACAAGAGTGTTTAGAGTCATTTTAATGCCTGAAATTGGTCGAAATAGAAGCTTCTGAGTAGGAGAAAAAGTCTGTAAAAATGGCAATTTTGGTCACATTGAGGCTTTAAAAAGTAGTTATTCAACATGAGGCACAATCCAAATGAAATTTCAATCAATTTTTCTACAGTCCAAAAAATCAATTTTCTGATGAAAAACGAGGACAGATGACCTCCTTCTCCAGATGGTCAGAAATGGTAATTTTTTAATGTTTAATTTTTTGACTGTAAATGACTATTGCATGTGAATTGTCACTTTTGGAACTAAAACAAGAGTGTTTAGAGTCATTTTAATGCCTGAAATTGGTCGAAATAGAAGCTTCTGAGTAGGAGAAAAAGGTCTGTAAAAATGGCAATTTTGGTCACATTGAGGCTTTAAAAGGTAGTTAATCAACATGAGGCACAATCCAAATTACATTTTCAATCAATTTTTCTACAGTCCAAAAAATACATTTTCTGATGATAAATGAGGACCCGTGACCTGTCGAACTTTCTCCAGATGGTCAGAAATGGTAATGTTTTCATGTTTAATTTTTTGACTGTAAATGACTATTGCATGTGACTTATCACTTTTGGAACTACAACAAGAGTGTTTAGAGTCATTTTAATGCCTGAAATTGGTCAAAATAGAAGCTTCTGAGTAGGAGAAAAAGCCTGTAAAAATGGCAGTTTTGGTCACATTGAGGCTTTAAAAAGTAGTTATTCAACATGAGGCACAATCCAAATGACATTTTCAATCAATTTTTCTACAGTCCAAAAAATCAATTTTCTGATGCAAAACGAGTTCCCGTGACCTGTCGAACTTCCTCCAGATGGTCAGAAATGGTAATTTTTTAATGTTTAATTTTTTGACTGTAAATGACTATTGCATGTGAATTATCACATTTTGGAAAAAAAAGAGTGTTTAGAGTCATTTTAATGCCTGAAATTGGTCGAAGTAGAAGCTTCTGAGTAGGAGAAAAAGTCTGTAAAAATGGCAATTTTGGTCACATTGAGGCTTTAAAAAGTAGTTATTCAAAATGAGGCACAATCTAAATGACTTTTCAATCAATTTTTATACAGTCCAAAAAATAAATTTTCTGATGAAAAACGAGTACCCGTGACTTGTCGAACTTCCTCCAGATGGTCAGAAATGGTAATTTTTTAATGTTTAATTTTTTGACTGTAAATGACTATTGCATGTGAATTATCACTTTTGGAACTAAAATTAGTGTGTTTAGAGTCATTTTAATGCCTGAAATTGGTCGAAATAGAGGATTCTGAGTAGGAGAAAAAGTCTGTAAAAATGGCAATTTTGGTCACATTGAGGCTTTAAAAAGTAGTTATTAAACATGAGGCACAATCCAAATGACATTCAATCAATTTTTCTACAGTCCAAAAAATAAATTTTCTGATGAAAAACGAGGACCCGTGACCTGTCGAACTTTCTCCAGATGGTCATAAATGGAAATTTTTTAATGGTACATTTTTTTACTGTAAATGACTATTGCATGTGAATTATCACTTTTGGAACTAAAACAAGAGTGTTTAGAGTCATTTTAATGCCTGAAATTGGTCGAAATAGAAGCTTCTGAGAGGAGAAAAAAGTCTGTAAAAATGGCAATTTTGGTCACATTGAGGGTTTAAAAGGTAGTTAATCAACATGAGGCACAATCCAAATTACATTTTCAATCAAATTTTCTACAGTCCAAAAAATAAATTTTCTGATGATAAACGAGGACCCGTGACCTGTCGAACTTTCTACAGATGGTCAGAAATGGTAATTTTTTAATGTTGAATTTTTGGACTGTAAATGACTATTGCATGTGAATTATCACTTTTGGAACTAAAACAAGAGTGTTTAGAGTCATTTTAATGCCTGAAATTGGTCGAAATAGAAGCTTCTGAGTAGGAGAAAAAGTCTGTAAAAATGGCAATTTTGGTCACATTGAGGCGTTAAAAAGTAGTTATTCAACATGAGGCACAATCCAAATGACATTTTCAATCAATTTTTCTACAGTCCAAAAAATAAATTTTCTGAGGAAAAACGAGGACCCGTGACCTCTCGAACTTTCTCCAGATGGTCAGAAATGGTAATTTTTAAATGTTTAATTTTTTGACTGTAAATGACTATTGCTTGTGAATTATCACTTTTGGAACTAAAACAAGAGTGTTTAGAGTCATTTTAATGTCTGAAATTGGTCAAAATAGAAGCTTCTGAGTAGGAGAAAAAGTCTGTAAAAATGGCAATTTTGTTCACATTGAGGCTTTAAAAAGTAGTTATTCAACATGAGGCACAATCCAAATGACATTTTCAATCAATTTTTCTACAGTCCAAAAAAAACCATTTCTGATGAAAAACGAGGACCCGTGACCTGTCGAACTTTCTCCAGATGGTCATAAATGGAAATTTTTTAATGGTACATTTTTTGACTGTAAATGACTATTGCATGTGAATTATCACTTTTGGAACTAAAACAAGAGTGTCTAGAGTCATTTTAATGCCTGAAATTGGTCGAAATAGAAGCTTCTGAGTAGGAGAAAAAGTCTGTAAAAATGGCAATTTTGGTCACATTGAGGCTTTAAAAAGTAGTTATTAAACATGAGGCACAATCCAAATGACATTTTCAATCAATTTTTCTACAGTCCAAAAAATAAATTTTCTGATGAAAAACGAGGACCCGTGACCTGTCGAACCTTCTCCAGATGGTCAGAAATGGTAATTTTTAAATGTTTAATTTTTTTACTGTAAATGACTATTGCATGTGAATTATCACTTTTGGAACTAAAACAAGAGTGTTTAGAGTCATTTTAATGTCTGAAATTGGTCAAAATAGAAGCTTCTGAGTAGGAGAAAAAGTCTGTAAAAATGGCAATTTTGGTCACATGGAGGCTTTAAAAAGTAGTTATTCAACATGAGGCACAATCCAATAACATTTTCAATCAATTTTTCTACAGTCCAAAAAAAAAATGTTCTGATGAAAAACGAGGACCCGTGACCTGTCGAACTTTCTCCAGATGGTCAGAAATGGAAATTTTTTAATGGTACATTTTTTGACTGTAAATGACTATTGCATGTGAATTATCACATTTTGGAAAAAAAAGAGTGTTTAGAGTCATTTTAATGCCTGAAATTGGTCGAAGTAGAAGCTTCTGAGTAGGAGAAAAAGTGTGTAAAAATGGCAATTTTGGTCACATTGAGGCTTTAAAAAGTAGTTATTCAAAATGAGGCACAATCTAAATGACTTTTCAATCAATTTTTATACAGTCCAAAAAATAAATTTTCTGATGAAAAACGAGTACCCGTGACTTGTCGAACTTCCTCCAGATGGTCAGAAATGGTAATTTTTTAATGTTTAATTTTTTGACTGTAAATGACTATTGCATGTGAATTATCACTTTTGGAACTAAAATTAGTGTGTTTAGAGTCATTTTAATGCCTGAAATTGGTCGAAATAGAGGATTCTGAGTAGGAGAAAAAGTCTGTAAAAATGGCAATTTTGGTCACATTGAGGCTTTAAAAAGTAGTTATTAAACATGAGGCACAATCCAAATGACATTCAATCAATTTTTCTACAGTCCAAAAAATAAATTTTCTGATGAAAAACGAGGACCCGTGACCTGTCGAACTTTCTCCAGATGGTCATAAATGGAAATTTTTTAATGGTACATTTTTTGACTGTAAATGACTATTGCATGTGAATTATCACTTTTGGAACTAAAACAAGAGTGTTTAGAGTCATTTTAATGCCTGAAATTGGTCGAAATAGAAGCTTCTGAGAGGAGAAAAAAGTCTGTAAAAATGGCAATTTTGGTCACATTGAGGGTTTAAAAGGTAGTTAATCAACATGAGGCACAATCCAAATTACATTTTCAATCAATTTTTCTACAGTCCAAAAAATAAATTTTCTGATGATAAACGAGGACCCGTGACCTGTCGAACTTTCTACAGATGGTCAGAAATGGTAATTTTTTAATGTTGAATTTTTGGACTGTAAATGACTATTGCATGTGAATTATCACTTTTGGAACTAAAACAAGAGTGTTTAGAGTCATTTTAATGCCTGAAATTGGTCGAAATAGAAGCTTCTGAGTAGGAGAAAAAGTCTGTAAAAATGGCAATTTTGGTCACATTGAGGCGTTAAAAAGTAGTTATTCAACATGAGGCACAATCCAAATGACATTTTCAATCAATTTTTCTACAGTCCAAAAAATAAATTTTCTGAGGAAAAACGAGGACCCGTGACCTCTCGAACTTTCTCCAGATGGTCAGAAATGGTAATTTTTAAATGTTTAATTTTTTGACTGTAAATGACTATTGCATGTGAATTATCACTTTTGGAACTAAAACAAGAGTGTTTAGAGTCATTTTAATGTCTGAAATTGGTCAAAATAGAAGCTTCTGAGTAGGAGAAAAAGTCTGTAAAAATGGCAATTTTGGTCACATTGAGGCTTTAAAAAGTAGTTATTCAACATGAGGCACAATCCAAATGACATTTTCAATCAATTTTTCTACAGTTCAAAAAATCAATTTTCTGATGAAAAACGAGGACCCGCGACTGTCGAACTTTCTCCAGATGGTCAGAAATTGTAAGTTTTTTAATGTTGAATTTTTGGACTGTAAATGACTATTGCATGTGAATTCTCACTTTTGGAACTAAAACAAGAGTGTTTAGAGTCATTTTAATGCCTGAAATTGGTCGAAATAGAAGCTTCTGAGTAGGAGAAAAAGTCTGTAAAAATGGCAATTTTGGTCACATTGAGGCTTTAAAAAGTAGTTATTCAACATGAGGCACAATCCAAATGAAATTTCAATCAATTTTTCTACAGTCCAAAAAATCAATTTTCTGATGAAAAACGAGGACAGATGACCTCCTTCTCCAGATGGTCAGAAATGGTAATTTTTTAATGTTTAATTTTTTGACTGTAAATGACTATTGCATGTGAATTGTCACTTTTGGAACTAAAACAAGAGTGTTTAGAGTCATTTTAATGCCTGAAATTGGTCGAAATAGAAGCTTCTGAGTAGGAGAAAAAGGTCTGTAAAAATGGCAATTTTGGTCACATTGAGGCTTTAAAAGGTAGTTAATCAACATGAGGCACAATCCAAATTACATTTTCAATCAATTTTTCTACAGTCCAAAAAATACATTTTCTGATGATAAATGAGGACCCGTGACCTGTCGAACTTTCTCCAGATGGTCAGAAATGGTAATGTTTTCATGTTTAATTTTTTGACTGTAAATGACTATTGCATGTGACTTATCACTTTTGGAACTACAACAAGAGTGTTTAGAGTCATTTTAATGCCTGAAATTGGTCAAAATAGAAGCTTCTGAGTAGGAGAAAAAGCCTGTAAAAATGGCAGTTTTGGTCACATTGAGGCTTTAAAAAGTAGTTATTCAACATGAGGCACAATCCAAATGACATTTTCAATCAATTTTTCTACAGTCCAAAAAATCAATTTTCTGATGCAAAACGAGTTCCCGTGACCTGTCGAACTTCCTCCAGATGGTCAGAAATGGTAATTTTTTAATGTTTAATTTTTTGACTGTAAATGACTATTGCATGTGAATTATCACATTTTGGAAAAAAAAGAGTGTTTAGAGTCATTTTAATGCCTGAAATTGGTCGAAGTAGAAGCTTCTGAGTAGGAGAAAAAGTCTGTAAAAATGGCAATTTTGGTCACATTGAGGCTTTAAAAAGTAGTTATTCAAAATGAGGCACAATCTAAATGACTTTTCAATCAATTTTTATACAGTCCAAAAAATAAATTTTCTGATGAAAAACGAGTACCCGTGACTTGTCGAACTTCCTCCAGATGGTCAGAAATGGTAATTTTTTAATGTTTAATTTTTTGACTGTAAATGACTATTGCATGTGAATTATCACTTTTGGAACTAAAATTAGTGTGTTTAGAGTCATTTTAATGCCTGAAATTGGTCGAAATAGAGGATTCTGAGTAGGAGAAAAAGTCTGTAAAAATGGCAATTTTGGTCACATTGAGGCTTTAAAAAGTAGTTATTAAACATGAGGCACAATCCAAATGACATTCAATCAATTTTTCTACAGTCCAAAAAATAAATTTTCTGATGAAAAACGAGGACCCGTGACCTGTCGAACTTTCTCCAGATGGTCATAAATGGAAATTTTTTAATGGTACATTTTTTTACTGTAAATGACTATTGCATGTGAATTATCACTTTTGGAACTAAAACAAGAGTGTTTAGAGTCATTTTAATGCCTGAAATTGGTCGAAATAGAAGCTTCTGAGAGGAGAAAAAAGTCTGTAAAAATGGCAATTTTGGTCACATTGAGGGTTTAAAAGGTAGTTAATCAACATGAGGCACAATCCAAATTACATTTTCAATCAAATTTTCTACAGTCCAAAAAATAAATTTTCTGATGATAAACGAGGACCCGTGACCTGTCGAACTTTCTACAGATGGTCAGAAATGGTAATTTTTTAATGTTGAATTTTTGGACTGTAAATGACTATTGCATGTGAATTATCACTTTTGGAACTAAAACAAGAGTGTTTAGAGTCATTTTAATGCCTGAAATTGGTCGAAATAGAAGCTTCTGAGTAGGAGAAAAAGTCTGTAAAAATGGCAATTTTGGTCACATTGAGGCGTTAAAAAGTAGTTATTCAACATGAGGCACAATCCAAATGACATTTTCAATCAATTTTTCTACAGTCCAAAAAATAAATTTTCTGAGGAAAAACGAGGACCCGTGACCTCTCGAACTTTCTCCAGATGGTCAGAAATGGTAATTTTTAAATGTTTAATTTTTTGACTGTAAATGACTATTGCATGTGAATTATCACTTTTGGAACTAAAACAAGAGTGTTTAGAGTCATTTTAATGTCTGAAATTGGTCAAAATAGAAGCTTCTGAGTAGGAGAAAAAGTCTGTAAAAATGGCAATTTTGGTCACATTGAGGCTTTAAAAAGTAGTTATTCAACATGAGGCACAATCCAAATGACATTTTCAATCAATTTTTCTACAGTTCAAAAAATCAATTTTCTGATGAAAAACGAGGACCCGCGACTGTCGAACTTTCTCCAGATGGTCAGAAATTGTAAGTTTTTTAATGTTGAATTTTTGGACTGTAAATGACTATTGCATGTGAATTATCACTTTTGGAACTAAAACAAGAGTGTTTAGAGTCATTTTAATGCCTGAAATTGGTCGAAATAGAAGCTTCTGAGTAGGAGAAAAAGTCTGTAAAAATGGCAATTTTGGTCACATTGAGGCTTTAAAAAGTAGTTATTCAACATGAGGCACAATCCAAATGAAATTTCAATCAATTTTTCTACAGTCCAAAAAATCAATTTTCTGATGAAAAACGAGGACAGATGACCTCCTTCTCCAGATGGTCAGAAATGGTAATTTTTTAATGTTTAATTTTTTGACTGTAAATGACTATTGCATGTGAATTGTCACTTTTGGAACTAAAACAAGAGTGTTTAGAGTCATTTTAATGCCTGAAATTGGTCGAAATAGAAGCTTCTGAGTAGGAGAAAAAGGTCTGTAAAAATGGCAATTTTGGTCACATTGAGGCTTTAAAAGGTAGTTAATCAACATGAGGCACAATCCAAATTACATTTTCAATCAATTTTTCTACAGTCCAAAAAATACATTTTCTGATGATAAATGAGGACCCGTGACCTGTCGAACTTTCTCCAGATGGTCAGAAATGGTAATGTTTTCATGTTTAATTTTTTGACTGTAAATGACTATTGCATGTGACTTATCACTTTTGGAACTACAACAAGAGTGTTTAGAGTCATTTTAATGCCTGAAATTGGTCAAAATAGAAGCTTCTGAGTAGGAGAAAAAGCCTGTAAAAATGGCAGTTTTGGTCACATTGAGGCTTTAAAAAGTAGTTATTCAACATGAGGCACAATCCAAATGACATTTTCAATCAATTTTTCTACAGTCCAAAAAATCAATTTTCTGATGCAAAACGAGTTCCCGTGACCTGTCGAACTTCCTCCAGATGGTCAGAAATGGTAATTTTTTAATGTTTAATTTTTTGACTGTAAATGACTATTGCATGTGAATTATCACTTTTGGAACTAAAATAAGTGTGTTTAGAGTCATTTTAATGCCTGAAATTGGTCGAAATAGAGGATTCTGAGTAGGAGAAAAAGTCTGTAAAAATGGCAATTTTGGTCACATGGAGGCTTTAAAAAGTAGTTATTCAACATGAGGCACAATCCAAATGACATTTTCAATCAATTTTTCTACAGTCCAAAAAATAAATTTTCTGATGAAAAACGAGGACCTGTTGAACTTTCTCCAGATGGTCAGAAATGGTAATTTTTAAATGTTGAATTTTTTTACTGTAAATGACTATTGCATGTGAATTATCACTTTTGGAACTAAAAAAAGAGTGTTTAGAGTCATTTTAATGCCTGAAATTGGTCGAAATAGAAGCTTCTGAGTAGGAGAAAAAGTCTGTAAAAATGGCAATTTTGGTCACATGGAGGCTTTAAAAAGTAGTTATTCAACATGAGGCACAATCCAAATGACATTTTCAATCAATTTTTCTACAGTCCAAAAAATAAATTTTCTGATGATAAACGAGGACCCGTGACCTGTCGAACTTTCTACAGATGGTCAGAAATGGTAATTTTTTAATGTTGAATTTTTTGACTGTAAATGACTATTGCATGTGAATTATCACTTTTGGAACTAAAATAAGTGTGTTTAGAGTCATTTTAATGCCTGAAATTGGTCGAAATAGAGGATTCTGAGTAGGAGAAAAAGTCTGTAAAAATGGCAATTTTGGTCACATGGAGGCTTTAAAAAGTAGTTATTCAACATGAGGCACAATCCAAATGACATTTTCAATCAATTTTTCTACAGTCCAAAAAATAAATTTTCTGATCAAAAACAAGGACCCGTGACCTGTCGAACTTTCTCCAGATGGTCAGAAATGGTAATTTTTTAATGGTACATTTTTTGACTGTAAATGACTATTGCATGTGAATTATCACTTTTGGAACTAAAACAAGAGTGTTTAGAGTCATTTTAATGCCTGAAATTGGTCGAAATAGAAGCTTCTGAGTAGGAGAAAAAGTCTGTAAAAATGGCAATTTTGGTCACATTGAGGCGTTAAAAAGTAGTTATTCAACATGAGGCACAATCCAAATGACATTTTCAATCAATTTTTCTACAGTCCCAAAAATAAATTTTCTGAGGAAAAACGAGGACCCGTGACCTGTCGAACTTTCTCCAGATGGTCAGAAATGGTAATTTTTTAATGTTGAATTTTTGGACTGTATATGACTATTGCATGTGAATCATCACTTTTGGAACTAAAACAAGAGTGTTTAGAGTTATTTTAATGCCTGAAATTGGTCAAAATAGAAGCTTCTGAGTAGGAGAAAAAAGTCTGTAAAAATGGCAATTTTGGTCACATTGAGGCTTTAAAAGGTAGTTAATCAACATGAGGCACAATCCAAATTACATTTTCAATCAATTTTTCTACAGTCCAAAAAATAAATTTTCTGATGATAAACGAGGACCCGTGACCTGTCGAACTTTCTACAGATGGTCAGAAATGGTAATTTTTTAATGTTGAATTTTTGGACTGTAAATGACTATTGCATGTGAATTATCACTTTTGGAACTAAAACAAGAGTGTTTAGAGTCATTTTAATGCCTGAAATTGGTCAAAATAGAAGCTTCTGAGTAGGAGAAAAAGTCTGTAAAAATGGCAATTTTGGTCACATTGAGGCGTTAAAAAGTAGTTATTCAACATGAGGCACAATCCAAATGACATTTTCAATCAATTTTTCTACAGTCCAAAAAATAAATTTTCTGAGGAAAAACGAGGACCCGTGACCTCTCGAACTTTCTCCAGATGGTCAGAAATGGTAATTTTTAAATGTTTAATTTTTTGACTGTAAATGACTATTGCATGTGAATTATCACTTTTGGAACTAAAACAAGAGTGTTTAGAGTCATTTTAATGTCTGAAATTGGTCAAAATAGAAGCTTCTGAGTAGGAGAAAAAGTCTGTAAAAATGGCAATTTTGGTCACATTGAGGCTTTAAAAAGTAGTTATTCAACATGAGGCACAATCCAAATGACATTTTCAATCAATTTTTCTACAGTCCAAAAAAACCCATTTCTGATGAAAAACGAGGACCCGTGACCTGTCGAACTTTCTCCAGATGGTCATAAATGGAAATTTTTTAATGGTACATTTTTTGACTGTAAATGACTATTGCATGTGAATTATCACTTTTGGAACTACAACAAGAGTGTTTAGAGTCATTTTAATGCCTGAAATTGGTCAAAATAGAAGCTTCTGAGTAGGAGAAAAAGCCTGTAAAAATGGCAGTTTTGGTCACATTGAGGCTTTAAAAAGTAGTTATTCAACATGAGGCACAATCCAAATGACATTTTCAATCAATTTTTCTACAGTCCAAAAAATCAATTTTCTGATGCAAAACGACTTCCCGTGACCTGTCGAACTTCCTCCAGATGGTCAGAAATGGTAATTTTTTAATGTTTAATTTTTTGACTGTAAATGACTATTGCATGTGAATTATCACATTTTGGAAAAAAAAGAGTGTTTAGAGTCATTTTAATGCCTGAAATTGGTCGAAGTAGAAGCTTCTGAGTAGGAGAAAAAGTCTGTAAAAATGGCAATTTTGGTCACATTGAGGCTTTAAAAAGTAGTTATTCAAAATGAGGCACAATCTAAATGACTTTTCAATCAATTTTTATACAGTCCAAAAAATAAATTTTCTGATGAAAAACGAGTACCCGTGACTTGTCGAACTTCCTCCAGATGGTCAGAAATGGTAATTTTTTAATGTTTAATTTTTTGACTGTAAATGACTATTGCATGTGAATTATCACTTTTGGAACTAAAATTAGTGTGTTTAGAGTCATTTTAATGCCTGAAATTGGTCGAAATAGAGGATTCTGAGTAGGAGAAAAAGTCTGTAAAAATGGCAATTTTGGTCACATTGAGGCTTTAAAAAGTAGTTATTAAACATGAGGCACAATCCAAATGACATTCAATCAATTTTTCTACAGTCCAAAAAATAAATTTTCTGATGAAAAACGAGGACCCGTGACCTGTCGAACTTTCTCCAGATGGTCATAAATGGAAATTTTTTAATGGTACATTTTTTTACTGTAAATGACTATTGCATGTGAATTATCACTTTTGGAACTAAAACAAGAGTGTTTAGAGTCATTTTAATGCCTGAAATTGGTCGAAATAGAAGCTTCTGAGAGGAGAAAAAAGTCTGTAAAAATGGCAATTTTGGTCACATTGAGGGTTTAAAAGGTAGTTAATCAACATGAGGCACAATCCAAATTACATTTTCAATCAATTTTTCTACAGTCCAAAAAATAAATTTTCTGATGATAAACGAGGACCCGTGACCTGTCGAACTTTCTACAGATGGTCAGAAATGGTAATTTTTTAATGTTGAATTTTTGGACTGTAAATGACTATTGCATGTGAATTATCACTTTTGGAACTAAAACAAGAGTGTTTAGAGTCATTTTAATGCCTGAAATTGGTCGAAATAGAAGCTTCTGAGTAGGAGAAAAAGTCTGTAAAAATGGCAATTTTGGTCACATTGAGGCGTTAAAAAGTAGTTATTCAACATGAGGCACAATCCAAATGACATTTTCAATCAATTTTTCTACAGTCCAAAAAATAAATTTTCTGAGGAAAAACGAGGACCCGTGACCTCTCGAACTTTCTCCAGATGGTCAGAAATGGTAATTTTTAAATGTTTAATTTTTTGACTGTAAATGACTATTGCATGTGAATTATCACTTTTGGAACTAAAACAAGAGTGTTTAGAGTCATTTTAATGTCTGAAATTGGTCAAAATAGAAGCTTCTGAGTAGGAGAAAAAGTCTGTAAAAATGGCAATTTTGGTCACATTGAGGCTTTAAAAAGTAGTTATTCAACATGAGGCACAATCCAAATGACATTTTCAATCAATTTTTCTACAGTTCAAAAAATCAATTTTCTGATGAAAAACGAGGACCCGCGACTGTCGAACTTTCTCCAGATGGTCAGAAATTGTAAGTTTTTTAATGTTGAATTTTTGGACTGTAAATGACTATTGCATGTGAATTATCACTTTTGGAACTAAAACAAGAGTGTTTAGAGTCATTTTAATGCCTGAAATTGGTCGAAATAGAAGCTTCTGAGTAGGAGAAAAAGTCTGTAAAAATGGCAATTTTGGTCACATTGAGGCTTTAAAAAGTAGTTATTCAACATGAGGCACAATCCAAATGAAATTTCAATCAATTTTTCTACAGTCCAAAAAATCAATTTTCTGATGAAAAACGAGGACAGATGACCTCCTTCTCCAGATGGTCAGAAATGGTAATTTTTTAATGTTTAATTTTTTGACTGTAAATGACTATTGCATGTGAATTGTCACTTTTGGAACTAAAACAAGAGTGTTTAGAGTCATTTTAATGCCTGAAATTGGTCGAAATAGAAGCTTCTGAGTAGGAGAAAAAGGTCTGTAAAAATGGCAATTTTGGTCACATTGAGGCTTTAAAAGGTAGTTAATCAACATGAGGCACAATCCAAATTACATTTTCAATCAATTTTTCTACAGTCCAAAAAATACATTTTCTGATGATAAATGAGGACCCGTGACCTGTCGAACTTTCTCCAGATGGTCAGAAATGGTAATGTTTTCATGTTTAATTTTTTGACTGTAAATGACTATTGCATGTGACTTATCACTTTTGGAACTACAACAAGAGTGTTTAGAGTCATTTTAATGCCTGAAATTGGTCAAAATAGAAGCTTCTGAGTAGGAGAAAAAGCCTGTAAAAATGGCAGTTTTGGTCACATTGAGGCTTTAAAAAGTAGTTATTCAACATGAGGCACAATCCAAATGACATTTTCAATCAATTTTTCTACAGTCCAAAAAATCAATTTTCTGATGCAAAACGAGTTCCCGTGACCTGTCGAACTTCCTCCAGATGGTCAGAAATGGTAATTTTTTAATGTTTAATTTTTTGACTGTAAATGACTATTGCATGTGAATTATCACTTTTGGAACTAAAATAAGTGTGTTTAGAGTCATTTTAATGCCTGAAATTGGTCGAAATAGAGGATTCTGAGTAGGAGAAAAAGTCTGTAAAAATGGCAATTTTGGTCACATGGAGGCTTTAAAAAGTAGTTATTCAACATGAGGCACAATCCAAATGACATTTTCAATCAATTTTTCTACAGTCCAAAAAATAAATTTTCTGATGAAAAACGAGGACCTGTTGAACTTTCTCCAGATGGTCAGAAATGGTAATTTTTAAATGTTGAATTTTTTTACTGTAAATGACTATTGCATGTGAATTATCACTTTTGGAACTAAAAAAAGAGTGTTTAGAGTCATTTTAATGCCTGAAATTGGTCGAAATAGAAGCTTCTGAGTAGGAGAAAAAGTCTGTAAAAATGGCAATTTTGGTCACATGGAGGCTTTAAAAAGTAGTTATTCAACATGAGGCACAATCCAAATGACATTTTCAATCAATTTTTCTACAGTCCAAAAAATAAATTTTCTGATGATAAACGAGGACCCGTGACCTGTCGAACTTTCTACAGATGGTCAGAAATGGTAATTTTTTAATGTTGAATTTTTTGACTGTAAATGACTATTGCATGTGAATTATCACTTTTGGAACTAAAATAAGTGTGTTTAGAGTCATTTTAATGCCTGAAATTGGTCGAAATAGAGGATTCTGAGTAGGAGAAAAAGTCTGTAAAAATGGCAATTTTGGTCACATGGAGGCTTTAAAAAGTAGTTATTCAACATGAGGCACAATCCAAATGACATTTTCAATCAATTTTTCTACAGTCCAAAAAATAAATTTTCTGATCAAAAACAAGGACCCGTGACCTGTCGAACTTTCTCCAGATGGTCAGAAATGGTAATTTTTTAATGGTACATTTTTTGACTGTAAATGACTATTGCATGTGAATTATCACTTTTGGAACTAAAACAAGAGTGTTTAGAGTCATTTTAATGCCTGAAATTGGTCGAAATAGAAGCTTCTGAGTAGGAGAAAAAGTCTGTAAAAATGGCAATTTTGGTCACATTGAGGCGTTAAAAAGTAGTTATTCAACATGAGGCACAATCCAAATGACATTTTCAATCAATTTTTCTACAGTCCAAAAAATAAATTTTCTGAGGAAAAACGAGGACCCGTGACCTGTCGAACTTTCTCCAGATGGTCAGAAATGGTAATTTTTTAATGTTGAATTTTTGGACTGTATATGACTATTGCATGTGAATCATCACTTTTGGAACTAAAACAAGAGTGTTTAGAGTTATTTTAATGCCTGAAATTGGTCAAAATAGAAGCTTCTGAGTAGGAGAAAAAAGTCTGTAAAAATGGCAATTTTGGTCACATTGAGGCTTTAAAAGGTAGTTAATCAACATGAGGCACAATCCAAATTACATTTTCAATCAATTTTTCTACAGTCCAAAAAATAAATTTTCTGATGATAAACGAGGACCCGTGACCTGTCGAACTTTCTACAGATGGTCAGAAATGGTAATTTTTTAATGTTGAATTTTTGGACTGTAAATGACTATTGCATGTGAATTATCACTTTTGGAACTAAAACAAGAGTGTTTAGAGTCATTTTAATGCCTGAAATTGGTCAAAATAGAAGCTTCTGAGTAGGAGAAAAAGTCTGTAAAAATGGCAATTTTGGTCACATTGAGGCGTTAAAAAGTAGTTATTCAACATGAGGCACAATCCAAATGACATTTTCAATCAATTTTTCTACAGTCCAAAAAATAAATTTTCTGAGGAAAAACGAGGACCCGTGACCTCTCGAACTTTCTCCAGATGGTCAGAAATGGTAATTTTTAAATGTTTAATTTTTTGACTGTAAATGACTATTGCATGTGAATTATCACTTTTGGAACTAAAACAAGAGTGTTTAGAGTCATTTTAATGTCTGAAATTGGTCAAAATAGAAGCTTCTGAGTAGGAGAAAAAGTCTGTAAAAATGGCAATTTTGGTCACATTGAGGCTTTAAAAAGTAGTTATTCAACATGAGGCACAATCCAAATGACATTTTCAATCAATTTTTCTACAGTCCAAAAAAACCCATTTCTGATGAAAAACGAGGACCCGTGACCTGTCGAACTTTCTCCAGATGGTCATAAATGGAAATTTTTTAATGGTACATTTTTTGACTGTAAATGACTATTGCATGTGAATTATCACTTTTGGAACTAAAACAAGAGTGTTTAGAGTCATTTTAATGCCTGAAATTGGTCGAAATAGAAGCTTCTGAGTAGGAGAAAAAGTCTGTAAAAATGGCAATTTTGGTCACATTGAGGCTTTAAAAAGTAGTTATTAAACATGAGGCACAATCCAAATGACATTTTCAATCAATTTGTCTACAGTCCAAAAAATAAATTTTCTGATGAAAAACGAGGACCCGTGACCTGTCGAACCTTCTCCAGATGGTCAGAAATGGTAATTTTTAAATGTTTAATTTTTTTACTGTAAATGACTATTGCATGTGAATTATCACTTTTGGAACTAAAACAAGAGTGTTTAGAGTCATTTTAATGTCTGAAATTGGTCAAAATAGAAGCTTCTGAGTAGGAGAAAAAGTCTGTAAAAATGGCAATTTTGGTCACATGGAGGCTTTAAAAAGTAGTTATTCAACATGAGGCACGATCCAATAACATTTTCAATCAATTTTTCTACAGTCCAAAAAAAAAATGTTCTGATGAAAAACGAGGACCCGTGACCTGTCGAACTTTCTCCAGATGGTCAGAAATGGAAATTTTTTAATGGTACATTTTTTGACTGTAAATGACTATTGCATGTGAATTATCACATTTTGGAAAAAAAAGAGTGTTTAGAGTCATTTTAATGCCTGAAATTGGTTGAAGTAGAAGCTTCTGAGTAGGAGAAAAAGTCTGTAAAAATGGCAATTTTGGTCACATTGAGGCTTTAAAAAGTAGTTATTCAAAATGAGGCACAATCTAAATGACTTTTCAATCAATTTTTATACAGTCCAAAAAAATTAATTTTCTGATGAAAAACGAGTACCCGTGACCTGTCGAACTTCCTCCAGATGGTCAGAAATGGTAATTTTTTAATGTTTAATTTTTTGACTGTAAATGACTATTGCATGTGAATTATCACTTTTGGAACTAAAATAAGTGTGTTTAGAGTCATTTTAATGCCTGAAATTGGTCGAAATAGAAGCTTCTGAGTAGGAGAAAAAGGTCTGTAAAAATGGCAATTTTGGTCACATTGAGGCTTTAAAAAGTAGTTAATCAACATGAGGCACAATCCAAATTACATTTTCAATCAATTTTTCTACAGTCCAAAAAATACATTTTCTGATGATAAATGAGGACCCGTGACCTGTCGAACTTTCTCCAGATGGTCAGAAATGGTAATGTTTTCATGTTTAATTTTTTGACTGTAAATGACTATTGCATGTGACTTATCACTTTTGGAACTACAACAAGAGTGTTTAGAGTCATTTTAATGCCTGAAATTGGTCAAAATAGAAGCTTCTGAGTAGGAGAAAAAGCCTGTAAAAATGGCAGTTTTGGTCACATTGAGGCTTTAAAAAGTAGTTATTCAACATGAGGCACAATCCAAATGACATTTTCAATCAATTTTTCTACAGTCCAAAAAATCAATTTTCTGATGCAAAACGAGTTCCCGTGACCTGTCGAACTTCCTCCAGATGGTCAGAAATGGTAATTTTTTAATGTTTAATTTTTTGACTGTAAATGACTATTGCATGTGAATTATCACTTTTGGAACTAAAATAAGTGTGTTTAGAGTCATTTTAATGCCTGAAATTGGTCGAAATAGAGGATTCTGAGTAGGAGAAAAAGTCTGTAAAAATGGCAATTTTGGTCACATGGAGGCTTTAAAAAGTAGTTATTCAACATGAGGCACAATCCAAATGACAGTTCAATCAATTTTTCTACAGTCCAAAAAATAAATTTTCTGATGAAAAACGAGGACCTGTTGAACTTTCTCCAGATGGTCAGAAATGGTAATTTTTAAATGTTTAATTTTTTTACTGTAAATGACTATTGCATGTGAATTATCACTTTTGGAACTAAAAAAAGAGTGTTTAGAGTCATTTTAATGCCTGAAATTGGTCGAAATAGAAGCTTCTGAGTAGGAGAAAAAGTCTGTAAAAATGGCAATTTTGGTCACATGGAGGCTTTAAAAAGTAGTTATTCAACATGAGGCACAATCCAAATGACATTTTCAATCAATTTTTCTACAGTCCAAAAAATAAATTTTCTGATGATAAACGAGGACCCGTGACCTGTCGAACTTTCTACAGATGGTCAGAAATGGTAATTTTTTAATGTTGAATTTTTTGACTGTAAATGACTATTGCATGTGAATTATCACTTTTGGAACTAAAATAAGTGTGTTTAGAGTCATTTTAATGCCTGAAATTGGTCGAAATAGAGGATTCTGAGTAGGAGAAAAAGTCTGTAAAAATGGCAATTTTGGTCACATGGAGGCTTTAAAAAGTAGTTATTCAACATGAGGCACAATCCAAATGACATTTTCAATCAATTTTTCTACAGTCCAAAAAATAAATTTTCTGATCAAAAACAAGGACCCGTGACCTGTCGAACTTTCTCCAGATGGTCAGAAATGGTAATTTTTTAATGGTACATTTTTTGACTGTAAATGACTATTGCATGTGAATTATCACTTTTGGAACTAAAACAAGAGTGTTTAGAGTCATTTTAATGCCTGAAATTGGTCAAAATAGAAGCTTCTGAGTAGGAGAAAAAGTCTGTAAAAATGGCAATTTTGGTCACATTGAGGCTTTAAAAAGTAGTTATTCAATATGAGGCACAATCCAAATGACATTTTCAATCAATTTTTCTACAGTCCAAAAAAAACATGTCTGATGAAAAACGAGGACCCGTGACCTGTCGAACTTTCTCCAGATGGTCATAAATGGAAATTTTTTAATGGTACATTTTTTGACTGTAAATGACTATTGCATGTGAATTATCACTTTTGGAACTAAAACAAGAGTGTTTAGAGTCATTTTAATGCCTGAAATTGGTCGAAATAGAAGCTTCTGAGTAGGAGAAAAAGTCTGTAAAAATGGCAATTTTGGTCACATTGAGGCGTTAAAAAGTAGTTATTCAACATGAGGCACAATCCAAATGACATTTTCAATCAATTTTTCTACAGTCCAAAAAATAAATTTTCTGAGGAAAAACGAGGACCCGTGACCTCTCGAACTTTCTCCAGATGGTCAGAAATGGTAATTTTTAAATGTTTAATTTTTTGACTGTAAATGACTATTGCATGTGAATTATCACTTTTGGAACTAAAACAAGAGTGTTTAGAGTCATTTTAATGCCTGAAATTGGTCAAAATAGAAGCTTCTGAGTAGGAGAAAAAAGTCTGTAAAAATGGCAATTTTGGTCACATTGAGGCTTTAAAAAGTAGTTATTCAACATGAGGCACAATCCAAATGACATTTTCAATCAATTTTTCTACAGTCAAAAAAATTAATTTTCTGATGAAAAACGAGGACCCGTGACCTGTCGAACTTTCTCCAGATGGTCAGAAATGGTAATTTTGAAATGTTAATTTTTTGAGTGTAAATGACTATTGCATGTGAATTATCACTTTTGGAACTAAAACAAGAGTGTTTAGAACCATTTTAATGCCTGAAATTGGTCGAAATAGAAGCTTCTGAGTCGGAGAAAAAGTCTGTAAAAATGGCAATTTTGGTCACATTGAGGCATTAAAAAGTAGTTATTCAACATGAGGCACAATCCAAATGACATTTTCAATCAATTTTTCTACAGTCCAAAAAATAAATTTTCTGATGAAAAACGATGACCCGTGACCTGTCGAACGTTCTCCAGATGGTCAGAAATGGTAATTTTTTAATGGTACATTTTTTGACTGTAAATGACTATTGCATGTGAATTATCACTTTTGGAACTAAAACAAGAGTGTTTAGAGTTATTTTAATGCCTGAAATTGGTCGAAATAGAAGCTTCTGAGTAGGAGAAAAAAGTCTGTAAAAATGGCAATTTTGGTCACATTGAGGCTTTAAAAGGTAGTTAATAGACATGAGGCACAATCCAAATTACATTTTCAATCAATTTTTCTACAGTCCAAAAAATAAATTTTCTGATGATAAACGAGGACCCGTGACCTGTCGAACTTTCTACAGATGGTCAGAAATGGTAATTTTTTAATGTTGAATTTTTGGACTGTAAATGACTATTGCATGTGAATTATCACTTTTGGAACTAAAACAAGAGTGTTTAGAGTCATTTTAATGCCTGAAATTGGTCGAAATAGAAGCTTCTGAGTAGGAGAAAAAGTCTGTAAAAATGGCAATTTTGGTCACATTGAGGCGTTAAAAAGTAGTTATTCAACATGAGGCACAATCCAAATGACATTTTCAATCAATTTTCTACAGTCCAAAAAATAAATTTTCTGAGGAAAAACGAGGACCCGTGACCTCTCGAACTTTCTCCAGATGGTCAGAAATGGTAATTTTTAAATGTTTAATTTTTTGACTGTAAATGACTATTGCATGTGAATTATCACTTTTGGAACTAAAACAAGAGTGTTTAGAGTCATTTTAATGTCTGAAATTGGTCAAAATAGAAGCTTCTGAGTAGGAGAAAAAGTCTGTAAAAATGGCAATTTTGGTCACATTGAGGCGTTAAAAAGTAGTTATTCAACATGAGGCACAATCCAAATGACATTTTCAATCAATTTTTCTACAGTCCCAAAAAAAAAATTTCTGAGGAAAAACGAGGACCCGTGACCTCTCGAACTTTCTCCAGATGGTCAGAAATGGTAATTTTTAAATGTTTAATTTTTTGACTGTAAATGACTATTGCATGTGAATTATCACTTTTGGAACTAAAACAAGAGTGTTTAGAGTCATTTTAATGTCTGAAATTGGTCAAAATAGAAGCTTCTGAGTAGGAGAAAAAGTCTGTAAAAATGGCAATTTTGGTCACATTGAGGCTTTAAAAAGTAGTTATTCAACATGAGGCACAATCCAAATGACATTTTCAATCAATTTTTCTACCGTCCAAAAAAAAACATTTCTGATGAAAAACGAGGACCCGTGACCTGTCAAACTTTCTCCAGATGGTCAGAAATGGAAATTTTTTAATGGTACATTTTTTGACTGTAAATGACTATTGCATGTGAATTATCACTTTTGGAACTAAAACAAGAGTGTTTAGAGTCATTTTAATGTCTGAAATTGGTCAAAATAGAAGCTTCTGAGTAGGAGAAAAAGTCTGTAAAAATGGCAATTTTGGTCACATTGAGGCTTTAAAAAGTAGTTATTCAACATGAGGCACAATCCAAATGACATTTTCAATCAATTTTTCTACAGTTCAAAAAATCAATTTTCTGATGAAAAACGAGGACCCGCGACTGTCGAACTTTCTCCAGATGGTCAGAAATTGTAAGTTTTTTAATGTTGAATTTTTGGACTGTAAATGACTATTGCATGTGAATTATCACTTTTGGAACTAAAACAAGAGTGTTTAGAGTCATTTTAATGCCTGAAATTGGTCGAAATAGAAGCTTCTGAGTAGGAGAAAAAGTCTGTAAAAATGGCAATTTTGGTCACATTGAGGCTTTAAAAAGTAGTTATTCAACATGAGGCACAATCCAAATGAAATTTCAATCAATTTTTCTACAGTCCAAAAAATCAATTTTCTGATGAAAAACGAGGACAGATGACCTCCTTCTCCAGATGGTCAGAAATGGTAATTTTTTAATGTTTAATTTTTTGACTGTAAATGACTATTGCATGTGAATTGTCACTTTTGGAACTAAAACAAGAGTGTTTAGAGTCATTTTAATGCCTGAAATTGGTCGAAATAGAAGCTTCTGAGTAGGAGAAAAAGTCTGTAAAAATGGCAATTTTGGTCACATTGAGGCTTTAAAAGGTAGTTAATCAACATGAGGCACAATCCAAATTACATTTTCAATCAATTTTTCTACAGTCCAAAAAATACATTTTCTGATGATAAATGAGGACCCGTGACCTGTCGAACTTTCTCCAGATGGTCAGAAATGGTAATGTTTTCATGTTTAATTTTTTGACTGTAAATGACTATTGCATGTGACTTATCACTTTTGGAACTACAACAAGAGTGTTTAGAGTCATTTTAATGCCTGAAATTGGTCAAAATAGAAGCTTCTGAGTAGGAGAAAAAGCCTGTAAAAATGGCAGTTTTGGTCACATTGAGGCTTTAAAAAGTAGTTATTCAACATGAGGCACAATCCAAATGACATTTTCAATCAATTTTTCTACAGTCCAAAAAATCAATTTTCTGATGCAAAACGAGTTCCCGTGACCTGTCGAACTTCCTACAGATGGTCAGAAATGGTAATTTTTTAATGTTTAATTTTTTGACTGTAAATGACTATTGCATGTGAATTATCACTTTTGGAACTAAAATAGGTGTGTTTAGAGTCATTTTAATGCCTGAAATTGGTCGAAATAGAGGATTCTGAGTAGGAGAAAAAGTCTGTAAAAATGGCAATTTTGGTCACATGGAGGCTTTAAAAAGTAGTTATTCAACATGAGGCACAATCCAAATGACATTTTCAATCAATTTTTCTACAGTCCAAAAAATAAATTTTCTGATGAAAAACGAGGACCTGTTGAACTTTCTCCAGATGGTCAGAAATGGTAATTTTTAAATGTTTAATTTTTTTACTGTAAATGACTATTGCATGTGAAGTATCACTTTTGGAACTAAAAAAAGAGTGTTTAGAGTCATTTTAATGCCTGAAATTGGTCGAAATAGAAGCTTCTGAGTAGGAGAAAAAGTCTGTAAAAATGGCAATTTTGGTCACATGGAGGCTTTAAAAAGTAGTTATTCAACATGAGGCACAATCCAAATGACATTTTCAATCAATTTTTCTACAGTCCAAAAAATAAATTTTCTGATGAAAAACGAGGACCCGTGACCTGTCGAACTTCCTCCAGATGGTCAGAAATGGTAATTTTTTAATGTTTAATTTTTTGACTGTAAATGACTATTGCATGTGAATTATCACTTTTGGAACTAAAATAAGTGTGTTTAGAGTCATTTTAATGCCTGAAATTGGTCGAAATAGAGGATTCTGAGTAGGAGAAAAAGTCTGTAAAAATGGCAATTTTGGTCACATGGAGGCTTTAAAAAGTAGTTATTCAACATGAGGCACAATCCAAATGACATTTTCAATCAATTTTTCTACAGTCCAAAAAATAAATTTTCTGATCAAAAACGAGGACCCGTGACCTGTCGAACTTTCTCCAGATGGTCAGAAATGGTAATTTTTTAATGGTACATTTTTTGACTGTAAATGACTATTGCATGTGAATTATCACTTTTGGAACTAAAACAAGAGTGTTTAGAGTCATTTTAATGCCTGAAATTGGTCGAAATAGAAGCTTCTGAGTAGGAGAAAAAGTCTGTAAAAATGGCAATTTTGGTCACATTGAGGCGTTAAAAAGTAGTTATTCAACATGAGGCACAATCCAAATGACATTTTCAATCAATTTTTCTACAGTCTAAAAAATAAATTTTCTGAGGAAAAACGAGGACCCGTGACCTGTCGAACTTTCTCCAGATGGTCAGAAATGGTAATTTTTTAATGTTGAATTTTTGGACTGTATATGACTATTGCATGTGAATCATCACTTTTGGAACTAAAACAAGAGTGTTTAGAGTTATTTTAATGCCTGAAATTGGTCAAAATAGAAGCTTCTGAGTAGGAGAAAAAAGTCTGTAAAAATGGCAATTTTGGTCACATTGAGGCTTTAAAAGGTAGTTAATCAACAGGAGGCACAATCCAAATGACATTTTCAATCAATTTTTCTACAGTCCAAAAAATAAATTTTCTGAGGAAAAACGAGGACCCGTGACCTCTCGAACTTTCTCCAGATGGTCAGAAATGGTAATTTTTAAATGTTTAATTTTTTGACTGTAAATGACTATTGCTTGTGAATTATCACTTTTGGAACTAAAACAAGAGTGTTTAGAGTCATTTTAATGTCTGAAATTGGTCAAAATAGAAGCTTCTGAGTAGGAGAAAAAGTCTGTAAAAATGGCAATTTTGTTCACATTGAGGCTTTAAAAAGTAGTTATTCAACATGAGGCACAATCCAAATGACATTTTCAATCAATTTTTCTACAGTCCAAAAAAAAACATTTCTGATGAAAAACGAGGACCCGTGACCTGTCGAACTTTCTCCAGATGGTCATAAATGGAAATTTTTTAATGGTACATTTTTTGACTGTAAATGACTATTGCATGTGAATTATCACTTTTGGAACTAAAACAAGAGTGTCTAGAGTCATTTTAATGCCTGAAATTGGTCGAAATAGAAGCTTCTGAGTAGGAGAAAAAGTCTGTAAAAATGGCAATTTTGGTCACATTGAGGCTTTAAAAAGTAGTTATTAAACATGTGGCACAATCCAAATGACATTTTCAATCAATTTTTCTACAGTCCAAAAAATAAATTTTCTGATGAAAAACGAGGACCCGTGACCTGTCGAACCTTCTCCAGATGGTCAGAAATGGTAATTTTTAAATGTTTAATTTTTTTACTGTAAATGACTATTGCATGTGAATTATCACTTTTGGAACTAAAACAAGAGTGTTTAGAGTCATTTTAATGTCTGAAATTGGTCAAAATAGAAGCTTCTGAGTAGGAGAAAAAGTCTGTAAAAATGGCAATTTTGGTCACATGGAGGCTTTAAAAAGTAGTTATTCAACATGAGGCACAATCCAATAACATTTTCAATCAAAATAGAAGCTTCTGAGTAGGAGAAAAAGTCTGTAAAAATGGCAATTTTGGTCACATTGAGGCTTTAAAAAGTAGTTATTCAACATGAGGCACAATCCAAATGAAATTTCAATCAATTTTTCTACAGTCCAAAAAATCAATTTTCTGATGAAAAACGAGGACAGATGACCTCCTTCTCCAGATGGTCAGAAATGGTAATTTTTTAATGTTTAATTTTTTGACTGTAAATGACTATTGCATGTGAATTGTCACTTTTGGAACTAAAACAAGAGAGTTTAGAGTCATTTTAATGCCTGAAATTGGTCGAAATAGAAGCTTCTGAGTAGGAGAAAAAGGTCTGTAAAAATGGCAATTTTGGTCACATTGAGGCTTTAAAAGGTAGTTAATCAACATGAGGCACAATCCAAATTACATTTTCAATCAATTTTTCTACAGTCCAAAAAATACATTTTCTGATGATAAATGAGGACCCGTGACCTGTCGAACTTTCTCCAGATGGTCAGAAATGGTAATGTTTTCATGTTTAATTTTTTGACTGTAAATGACTATTGCATGTGACTTATCACTTTTGGAACTACAACAAGAGTGTTTAGAGTCATTTTAATGCCTGAAATTGGTCAAAATAGAAGCTTCTGAGTAGGAGAAAAAGCCTGTAAAAATGGCAGTTTTGGTCACATTGAGGCTTTAAAAAGTAGTTATTCAACATGAGGCACAATCCAAATGACATTTTCAATCAATTTTTCTACAGTCCAAAAAATCAATTTTCTGATGCAAAACGAGTTCCCGTGACCTGTCGAACTTCCTCCAGATGGTCAGAAATGGTAATTTTTTAATGTTTAATTTTTTGACTGTAAATGACTATTGCATGTGAATTATCACATTTTGGAAAAAAAAGAGTGTTTAGAGTCATTTTAATGCCTGAAATTGGTCGAAGTAGAAGCTTCTGAGTAGGAGAAAAAGTCATAAAAATGGCAATTTTGGTCACATTGAGGCTTTAAAAAGTAGTTATTCAAAATGAGGCACAATCTAAATGACTTTTCAATCAATTTTTATACAGTCCAAAAAATAAATTTTCTGATGAAAAACGAGTACCCGTGACTTGTCGAACTTCCTCCAGATGGTCAGAAATGGTAATTTTTTAATGTTTAATTTTTTGACTGTAAATGACTATTGCATGTGAATTATCACTTTTGGAACTAAAATTAGTGTGTTTAGAGTCATTTTAATGCCTGAAATTGGTCGAAATAGAGGATTCTGAGTAGGAGAAAAAGTCTGTAAAAATGGCAATTTTGGTCACATTGAGGCTTTAAAAAGTAGTTATTAAACATGAGGCACAATCCAAATGACATTCAATCAATTTTTCTACAGTCCAAAAAATAAATTTTCTGATGAAAAACGAGGACCCGTGACCTGTCGAACTTTCTCCAGATGGTCATAAATGGAAATTTTTTAATGGTACATTTTTTTACTGTAAATGACTATTGCATGTGAATTATCACTTTTGGAACTAAAACAAGAGTGTTTAGAGTCATTTTAATGCCTGAAATTGGTCGAAATAGAAGCTTCTGAGAGGAGAAAAAAGTCTGTAAAAATGGCAATTTTGGTCACATTGAGGGTTTAAAAGGTAGTTAATCAACATGAGGCACAATCCAAATTACATTTTCAATCAATTTTTCTACAGTCCAAAAAATAAATTTTCTGATGATAAACGAGGACCCGTGACCTGTCGAACTTTCTACAGATGGTCAGAAATGGTAATTTTTTAATGTTGAATTTTTGGACTGTAAATGACTATTGCATGTGAATTATCACTTTTGGAACTAAAACAAGAGTGTTTAGAGTCATTTTAATGCCTGAAATTGGTCGAAATAGAAGCTTCTGAGTAGGAGAAAAAGTCTGTAAAAATGGCAATTTTGGTCACATTGAGGCGTTAAAAAGTAGTTATTCAACATGAGGCACAATCCAAATGACATTTTCAATCAATTTTTCTACAGTCCAAAAAATAAATTTTCTGAGGAAAAACGAGGACCCGTGACCTCTCGAACTTTCTCCAGATGGTCAGAAATGGTAATTTTTAAATGTTTAATTTTTTGACTGTAAATGACTATTGCATGTGAATTATCACTTTTGGAACTAAAACAAGAGTGTTTAGAGTCATTTTAATGTCTGAAATTGGTCAAAATAGAAGCTTCTGAGTAGGAGAAAAAGTCTGTAAAAATGGCAATTTTGGTCACATTGAGGCTTTAAAAAGTAGTTATTCAACATGAGGCACAATCCAAATGACATTTTCAATCAATTTTTCTACAGTTCAAAAAATCAATTTTCTGATGAAAAACGAGGACCCGCGACTGTCGAACTTTCTCCAGATGGTCAGAAATTGTAAGTTTTTTAATGTTGAATTTTTGGACTGTAAATGACTATTGCATGTGAATTATCACTTTTGGAACTAAAACAAGAGTGTTTAGAGTCATTTTAATGCCTGAAATTGGTCGAAATAGAGGCTTCTGAGTAGGAGAAAAAGTCTGTAAAAATGGCAATTTTGGTCACATTGAGGCTTTAAAAAGTAGTTATTAAACATGAGGCACAATCCAAATGACATTTTCAATCAATTTTTCTACAGTCCAAAAAATAAATTTTCTGATGAAAAACGAGGACCCGTGACCTGTCGAACCTTCTCCAGATGGTCAGAAATGGTAATTTTTAAATGTTTAATTTTTTTACTGTAAATGACTATTGCATGTGAATTATCACTTTTGGAACTAAAACAAGAGTGTTTAGAGTCATTTTAATGTCTGAAATTGGTCAAAATAGAAGCTTCTGAGTAGGAGAAAAAGTCTGTAAAAATGGCAATTTTGGTCACATTGAGGCTTTAAAAAGTAGTTATTCAACATGAGGCACAATCCAAATGAAATTTCAATCAATTTTTCTACAGTCCAAAAAATCAATTTTCTGATGAAAAACGAGGACAGATGACCTCCTTCTCCAGATGGTCAGAAATGGTAATTTTTTAATGTTTAATTTTTTGACTGTAAATGACTATTGCATGTGAATTGTCACTTTTGGAACTAAAACAAGAGTGTTTAGAGTCATTTTAATGCCTGAAATTGGTCGAAATAGAAGCTTCTGAGTAGGAGAAAAAGGTCTGTAAAAATGGCAATTTTGGTCACATTGAGGCTTTAAAAGGTAGTTAATCAACATGAGGCACAATCCAAATTACATTTTCAATCAATTTTTCTACAGTCCAAAAAATACATTTTCTGATGATAAATGAGGACCCGTGACCTGTCGAACTTTCTCCAGATGGTCAGAAATGGTAATGTTTTCATGTTTAATTTTTTGACTGTAAATGACTATTGCATGTGACTTATCACTTTTGGAACTACAACAAGAGTGTTTAGAGTCATTTTAATGCCTGAAATTGGTCAAAATAGAAGCTTCTGAGTAGGAGAAAAAGCCTGTAAAAATGGCAGTTTTGGTCACATTGAGGCTTTAAAAAGTAGTTATTCAACATGAGGCACAATCCAAATGACATTTTCAATCAATTTTTCTACAGTCCAAAAAATCAATTTTCTGATGCAAAACGAGTTCCCGTGACCTGTCGAACTTCCTCCAGATGGTCAGAAATGGTAATTTTTTAATGTTTAATTTTTTGACTGTAAATGACTATTGCATGTGAATGATCACTTTTGGAACTAAAAGAAGAGTGTTTAGAGTCATTTTAATGCCTGAAATTGGTCGAAATAGAAGCTTCTGAGTAGGAGAAAAAGTCTGTAAAAATGGCAATTTTGGTCACATTGAGGCGTTAAAAAGTAGTTATTCAACATGAGGCACAATCCAAATGACATTTTCAATCAATTTTTCTACAGTCTAAAAAATAAATTTTCTGAGGAAAAACGAGGACCCGTGACCTGTCGAACTTTCTCCAGATGGTCAGAAATGGTAATTTTTTAATGTTGAATTTTTGGACTGTATATGACTATTGCATGTGAATCATCACTTTTGGAACTAAAACAAGAGTGTTTAGAGTTATTTTAATGCCTGAAATTGGTCAAAATAGAAGCTTCTGAGTAGGAGAAAAAAGTCTGTAAAAATGGCAATTTTGGTCACATTGAGGCTTTAAAAGGTAGTTAATCAACAGGAGGCACAATCCAAATGACATTTTCAATCAATTTTTCTACAGTCCAAAAAATAAATTTTCTGATGAAAAACGAGGACCCGTGACCTGTCGAACCTTCTCCAGATGGTCAGAAATGGTAATTTTTAAATGTTTAATTTTTTTACTGTAAATGACTATTGCATGTGAATTATCACTTTTGGAACTAAAACAAGAGTGTTTAGAGTCATTTTAATGTCTGAAATTGGTCAAAATAGAAGCTTCTGAGTAGGAGAAAAAGTCTGTAAAAATGGCAATTTTGGTCACATTGAGGCTTTAAAAAGTAGTTATTCAACATGAGGCACAATCCAAATGAAATTTCAATCAATTTTTCTACAGTCCAAAAAATCAATTTTCTGATGAAAAACGAGGACAGATGACCTCCTTCTCCAGATGGTCAGAAATGGTAATTTTTTAATGTTTAATTTTTTGACTGTAAATGACTATTGCATGTGAATTGTCACTTTTGGAACTAAAACAAGAGTGTTTAGAGTCATTTTAATGCCTGAAATTGGTCGAAATAGAAGCTTCTGAGTAGGAGAAAAAGGTCTGTAAAAATGGCAATTTTGGTCACATTGAGGCTTTAAAAGGTAGTTAATCAACATGAGGCACAATCCAAATTACATTTTCAATCAATTTTTCTACAGTCCAAAAAATACATTTTCTGATGATAAATGAGGACCCGTGACCTGTCGAACTTTCTCCAGATGGTCAGAAATGGTAATGTTTTCATGTTTAATTTTTTGACTGTAAATGACTATTGCATGTGACTTATCACTTTTGGAACTACAACAAGAGTGTTTAGAGTCATTTTAATGCCTGAAATTGGTCAAAATAGAAGCTTCTGAGTAGGAGAAAAAGCCTGTAAAAATGGCAGTTTTGGTCACATTGAGGCTTTAAAAAGTAGTTATTCAACATGAGGCACAATCCAAATGACATTTTCAATCAATTTTTCTACAGTCCAAAAAATCAATTTTCTGATGCAAAACGAGTTCCCGTGACCTGTCGAACTTCCTCCAGATGGTCAGAAATGGTAATTTTTTAATGTTTAATTTTTTGACTGTAAATGACTATTGCATGTGAATGATCACTTTTGGAACTAAAAGAAGAGTGTTTAGAGTCATTTTAATGCCTGAAATTGGTCGAAATAGAAGCTTCTGAGTAGGAGAAAAAGTCTGTAAAAATGGCAATTTTGGTCACATTGAGGCGTTAAAAAGTAGTTATTCAACATGAGGCACAATCCAAATGACATTTTCAATCAATTTTTCTACAGTCTAAAAAATAAATTTTCTGAGGAAAAACGAGGACCCGTGACCTGTCGAACTTTCTCCAGATGGTCAGAAATGGTAATTTTTTAATGTTGAATTTTTGGACTGTATATGACTATTGCATGTGAATCATCACTTTTGGAACTAAAACAAGAGTGTTTAGAGTTATTTTAATGCCTGAAATTGGTCAAAATAGAAGCTTCTGAGTAGGAGAAAAAAGTCTGTAAAAATGGCAATTTTGGTCACATTGAGGCTTTAAAAGGTAGTTAATCAACAGGAGGCACAATCCAAATGACATTTTCAATCAATTTTTCTACAGTCCAAAAAATAAATTTTCTGAGGAAAAACGAGGACCCGTGACCTCTCGAACTTTCTCCAGATGGTCAGAAATGGTAATTTTTAAATGTTTAATTTTTTGACTGTAAATGACTATTGCTTGTGAATTATCACTTTTGGAACTAAAACAAGAGTGTTTAGAGTCATTTTAATGTCTGAAATTGGTCAAAATAGAAGCTTCTGAGTAGGAGAAAAAGTCTGTAAAAATGGCAATTTTGTTCACATTGAGGCTTTAAAAAGTAGTTATTCAACATGAGGCACAATCCAAATGACATTTTCAATCAATTTTTCTACAGTCCAAAAAAAAACATTTCTGATGAAAAACGAGGACCCGTGACCTGTCGAACTTTCTCCAGATGGTCATAAATGGAAATTTTTTAATGGTACATTTTTTGACTGTAAATGACTATTGCATGTGAATTATCACTTTTGGAACTAAAACAAGAGTGTCTAGAGTCATTTTAATGCCTGAAATTGGTCGAAATAGAAGCTTCTGAGTAGGAGAAAAAGTCTGTAAAAATGGCAATTTTGGTCACATTGAGGCTTTAAAAAGTAGTTATTAAACATGTGGCACAATCCAAATGACATTTTCAATCAATTTTTCTACAGTCCAAAAAATAAATTTTCTGATGAAAAACGAGGACCCGTGACCTGTCGAACCTTCTCCAGATGGTCAGAAATGGTAATTTTTAAATGTTTAATTTTTTTACTGTAAATGACTATTGCATGTGAATTATCACTTTTGGAACTAAAACAAGAGTGTTTAGAGTCATTTTAATGTCTGAAATTGGTCAAAATAGAAGCTTCTGAGTAGGAGAAAAAGTCTGTAAAAATGGCAATTTTGGTCACATGGAGGCTTTAAAAAGTAGTTATTCAACATGAGGCACAATCCAATAACATTTTCAATCAAAATAGAAGCTTCTGAGTAGGAGAAAAAGTCTGTAAAAATGGCAATTTTGGTCACATTGAGGCTTTAAAAAGTAGTTATTCAACATGAGGCACAATCCAAATGAAATTTCAATCAATTTTTCTACAGTCCAAAAAATCAATTTTCTGATGAAAAACGAGGACAGATGACCTCCTTCTCCAGATGGTCAGAAATGGTAATTTTTTAATGTTTAATTTTTTGACTGTAAATGACTATTGCATGTGAATTGTCACTTTTGGAACTAAAACAAGAGAGTTTAGAGTCATTTTAATGCCTGAAATTGGTCGAAATAGAAGCTTCTGAGTAGGAGAAAAAGGTCTGTAAAAATGGCAATTTTGGTCACATTGAGGCTTTAAAAGGTAGTTAATCAACATGAGGCACAATCCAAATTACATTTTCAATCAATTTTTCTACAGTCCAAAAAATACATTTTCTGATGATAAATGAGGACCCGTGACCTGTCGAACTTTCTCCAGATGGTCAGAAATGGTAATGTTTTCATGTTTAATTTTTTGACTGTAAATGACTATTGCATGTGACTTATCACTTTTGGAACTACAACAAGAGTGTTTAGAGTCATTTTAATGCCTGAAATTGGTCAAAATAGAAGCTTCTGAGTAGGAGAAAAAGCCTGTAAAAATGGCAGTTTTGGTCACATTGAGGCTTTAAAAAGTAGTTATTCAACATGAGGCACAATCCAAATGACATTTTCAATCAATTTTTCTACAGTCCAAAAAATCAATTTTCTGATGCAAAACGAGTTCCCGTGACCTGTCGAACTTCCTCCAGATGGTCAGAAATGGTAATTTTTTAATGTTTAATTTTTTGACTTTAAATGACTATTGCATGTGAATTATCACATTTTGGAAAAAAAAGAGTGTTTAGAGTCATTTTAATGCCTGAAATTGGTCGAAGTAGAAGCTTCTGAGTAGGAGAAAAAGTCATAAAAATGGCAATTTTGGTCACATTGAGGCTTTAAAAAGTAGTTATTCAAAATGAGGCACAATCTAAATGACTTTTCAATCAATTTTTATACAGTCCAAAAAATAAATTTTCTGATGAAAAACGAGTACCCGTGACTTGTCGAACTTCCTCCAGATGGTCAGAAATGGTAATTTTTTAATGTTTAATTTTTTGACTGTAAATGACTATTGCATGTGAATTATCACTTTTGGAACTAAAATTAGTGTGTTTAGAGTCATTTTAATGCCTGAAATTGGTCGAAATAGAGGATTCTGAGTAGGAGAAAAAGTCTGTAAAAATGGCAATTTTGGTCACATTGAGGCTTTAAAAAGTAGTTATTAAACATGAGGCACAATCCAAATGACATTCAATCAATTTTTCTACAGTCCAAAAAATAAATTTTCTGATGAAAAACGAGGACCCGTGACCTGTCGAACTTTCTCCAGATGGTCATAAATGGAAATTTTTTAATGGTACATTTTTTTACTGTAAATGACTATTGCATGTGAATTATCACTTTTGGAACTAAAACAAGAGTGTTTAGAGTCATTTTAATGCCTGAAATTGGTCGAAATAGAAGCTTCTGAGAGGAGAAAAAAGTCTGTAAAAATGGCAATTTTGGTCACATTGAGGGTTTAAAAGGTAGTTAATCAACATGAGGCACAATCCAAATTACATTTTCAATCAATTTTTCTACAGTCCAAAAAATAAATTTTCTGATGATAAACGAGGACCCGTGACCTGTCGAACTTTCTACAGATGGTCAGAAATGGTAATTTTTTAATGTTGAATTTTTGGACTGTAAATGACTATTGCATGTGAATTATCACTTTTGGAACTAAAACAAGAGTGTTTAGAGTCATTTTAATGCCTGAAATTGGTCGAAATAGAAGCTTCTGAGTAGGAGAAAAAGTCTGTAAAAATGGCAATTTTGGTCACATTGAGGCGTTAAAAAGTAGTTATTCAACATGAGGCACAATCCAAATGACATTTTCAATCAATTTTTCTACAGTCCAAAAAATAAATTTTCTGAGGAAAAACGAGGACCCGTGACCTCTCGAACTTTCTCCAGATGGTCAGAAATGGTAATTTTTAAATGTTTAATTTTTTGACTGTAAATGACTATTGCATGTGAATTATCACTTTTGGAACTAAAACAAGAGTGTTTAGAGTCATTTTAATGTCTGAAATTGGTCAAAATAGAAGCTTCTGAGTAGGAGAAAAAGTCTGTAAAAATGGCAATTTTGGTCACATTGAGGCTTTAAAAAGTAGTTATTCAACATGAGGCACAATCCAAATGACATTTTCAATCAATTTTTCTACAGTTCAAAAAATCAATTTTCTGATGAAAAACGAGGACCCGCGACTGTCGAACTTTCTCCAGATGGTCAGAAATTGTAAGTTTTTTAATGTTGAATTTTTGGACTGTAAATGACTATTGCATGTGAATTATCACTTTTGGAACTAAAACAAGAGTGTTTAGAGTCATTTTAATGCCTGAAATTGGTCGAAATAGAAGCTTCTGAGTAGGAGAAAAAGTCTGTAAAAATGGCAATTTTGGTCACATTGAGGCTTTAAAAAGTAGTTATTCAACATGAGGCACAATCCAAATGAAATTTCAATCAATTTTTCTACAGTCCAAAAAATCAATTTTCTGATGAAAAACGAGGACAGATGACCTCCTTCTCCAGATGGTCAGAAATGGTAATTTTTTAATGTTTAATTTTTTGACTGTAAATGACTATTGCATGTGAATTGTCACTTTTGGAACTAAAACAAGAGTGTTTAGAGTCATTTTAATGCCTGAAATTGGTCGAAATAGAAGCTTCTGAGTAGGAGAAAAAGGTCTGTAAAAATGGCAATTTTGGTCACATTGAGGCTTTAAAAGGTAGTTAATCAACATGAGGCACAATCCAAATTACATTTTCAATCAATTTTTCTACAGTCCAAAAAATACATTTTCTGATGATAAATGAGGACCCGTGACCTGTCGAACTTTCTCCAGATGGTCAGAAATGGTAATGTTTTCATGTTTAATTTTTTGACTGTAAATGACTATTGCATGTGACTTATCACTTTTGGAACTACAACAAGAGTGTTTAGAGTCATTTTAATGCCTGAAATTGGTCAAAATAGAAGCTTCTGAGTAGGAGAAAAAGCCTGTAAAAATGGCAGTTTTGGTCACATTGAGGCTTTAAAAAGTAGTTATTCAACATGAGGCACAATCCAAATGACATTTTCAATCAATTTTTCTACAGTCCAAAAAATCAATTTTCTGATGCAAAACGAGTTCCCGTGACCTGTCGAACTTCCTCCAGATGGTCAGAAATGGTAATTTTTTAATGTTTAATTTTTTGACTGTAAATGACTATTGCATGTGAATTATCACTTTTGGAACTAAAATAAGTGTGTTTAGAGTCATTTTAATGCCTGAAATTGGTCGAAATAGAGGATTCTGAGTAGGAGAAAAAGTCTGTAAAAATGGCAATTTTGGTCACATGGAGGCTTTAAAAAGTAGTTATTCAACATGAGGCACAATCCAAATGACATTTTCAATCAATTTTTCTACAGTCCAAAAAATAAATTTTCTGATGAAAAACGAGGACCTGTTGAACTTTCTCCAGATGGTCAGAAATGGTAATTTTTAAATGTTTAATTTTTTTACTGTAAATGACTATTGCATGTGAATTATCACTTTTGGAACTAAAAAAAGAGTGTTTAGAGTCATTTAATGCCTGAAATTGGTCGAAATAGAAGCTTCTGAGTAGGAGAAAAAGTCTGTAAAAATGGCAATTTTGGTCACATGGAGGCTTTAAAAAGTAGTTATTCAACATGAGGCACAATCCAAATGACATTTTCAATCAATTTTTCTACAGTCCAAAAAATAAATTTTCTGATGATAAACGAGGACCCGTGACCTGTCGAACTTTCTACAGATGGTCAGAAATGGTAATTTTTTAATGTTGAATTTTTTGACTGTAAATGACTATTGCATGTGAATTATCACTTTTGGAACTAAAATAAGTGTGTTTAGAGTCATTTTAATGCCTGAAATTGGTCGAAATAGAGGATTCTGAGTAGGAGAAAAAGTCTGTAAAAATGGCAATTTTGGTCACATGGAGGCTTTAAAAAGTAGTTATTCAACATGAGGCACAATCCAAATGACATTTTCAATCAATTTTTCTACAGTCCAAAAAATAAATTTTCTGATCAAAAACAAGGACCCGTGACCTGTCGAACTTTCTCCAGATGGTCAGAAATGGTAATTTTTTAATGGTACATTTTTTGACTGTAAATGACTATTGCATGTGAATTATCACTTTTGGAACTAAAACAAGAGTGTTTAGAGTCATTTTAATGCCTGAAATTGGTCGAAATAGAAGCTTCTGAGTAGGAGAAAAAGTCTGTAAAAATGGCAATTTTGGTCACATTGAGGCGTTAAAAAGTAGTTATTCAACATGAGGCACAATCCAAATGACATTTTCAATCAATTTTTCTACAGTCCAAAAAATAAATTTTCTGAGGAAAAACGAGGACCCGTGACCTGTCGAACTTTCTCCAGATGGTCAGAAATGGTAATTTTTTAATGTTGAATTTTTGGACTGTATATGACTATTGCATGTGAATCATCACTTTTGGAACTAAAACAAGAGTGTTTAGAGTTATTTTAATGCCTGAAATTGGTCAAAATAGAAGCTTCTGAGTAGGAGAAAAAAGTCTGTAAAAATGGCAATTTTGGTCACATTGAGGCTTTAAAAGGTAGTTAATCAACATGAGGCACAATCCAAATTACATTTTCAATCAATTTTTCTACAGTCCAAAAAATAAATTTTCTGATGATAAACGAGGACCCGTGACCTGTCGAACTTTCTACAGATGGTCAGAAATGGTAATTTTTTAATGTTGAATTTTTGGACTGTAAATGACTATTGCATGTGAATTATCACTTTTGGAACTAAAACAAGAGTGTTTAGAGTCATTTTAATGCCTGAAATTGGTCGAAATAGAAGCTTCTGAGTAGGAGAAAAAGTCTGTAAAAATGGCAATTTTGGTCACATTGAGGCTTTAAAAAGTAGTTATTAAACATGAGGCACAATCCAAATGACATTTTCAATCAATTTGTCTACAGTCCAAAAAATAAATTTTCTGATGAAAAACGAGGACCCGTGACCTGTCGAACCTTCTCCAGATGGTCAGAAATGGTAATTTTTAAATGTTTAATTTTTTTACTGTAAATGACTATTGCATGTGAATTATCACTTTTGGAACTAAAACAAGAGTGTTTAGAGTCATTTTAATGTCTGAAATTGGTCAAAATAGAAGCTTCTGAGTAGGAGAAAAAGTCTGTAAAAATGGCAATTTTGGTCACATGGAGGCTTTAAAAAGTAGTTATTCAACATGAGGCACAATCCAATAACATTTTCAATCAATTTTTCTACAGTCCAAAAAAAAAATGTTCTGATGAAAAACGAGGACCCGTGACCTGTCGAACTTTCTCCAGATGGTCAGAAATGGAAATTTTTTAATGGTACATTTTTTGACTGTAAATGACTATTGCATGTGAATTATCACATTTTGGAAAAAAAAGAGTGTTTAGAGTCATTTTAATGCCTGAAATTGGTTGAAGTAGAAGCTTCTGAGTAGGAGAAAAAGTCTGTAAAAATGGCAATTTTGGTCACATTGAGGCTTTAAAAAGTAGTTATTCAAAATGAGGCACAATCTAAATGACTTTTCAATCAATTTTTATACAGTCCAAAAAAATTAATTTTCTGATGAAAAACGAGTACCCGTGACCTGTCGAACTTCCTCCAGATGGTCAGAAATGGTAATTTTTTAATGTTTAATTTTTTGACTGTAAATGACTATTGCATGTGAATTATCACTTTTGGAACTAAAATAAGTGTGTTTAGAGTCATTTTAATGCCTGAAATTGGTCGAAATAGAGGATTCTGAGTAGGAGAAAAAGTCTGTAAAAATGGCAATTTTGGTCACATTGAGGCTTTAAAAAGTAGTTATTAAACATGAGGCACAATCCAAATGACATTCAATCAATTTTTCTACAGTCCAAAAAATAAATTTTCTGATGAAAAACGAGGACCCGTGACCTGTCGAACTTTCTCCAGATGGTCATAAATGGAAATTTTTTAATGGTACATTTTTTGACTGTAAATGACTATTGCATGTGAATTATCACTTTTGGAACTAAAACAAGAGTGTTTAGAGTCATTTTAATGCCTGAAATTGGTCGAAATAGAAGCTTCTGAGAGGAGAAAAAAGTCTGTAAAAATGGCAATTTTGGTCACATTGAGGCTTTAAAAGGTAGTTAATCAACATGAGGCACAATCCAAATTACATTTTCAATCAATTTTTCTACAGTCCAAAAAATAAATTTTCTGATGATAAACGAGGACCCGTGACCTGTCGAACTTTCTACAGATGGTCAGAAATGGTAATTTTTTAATGTTGAATTTTTGGACTGTAAATGACTATTGCATGTGAATTATCACTTTTGGAACTAAAACAAGAGTGTTTAGAGTCATTTTAATGCCTGAAATTGGTCGAAATAGAAGCTTCTGAGTAGGAGAAAAAGTCTGTAAAAATGGCAATTTTGGTCACATTGAGGCGTTAAAAAGTAGTTATTCAACATGAGGCACAATCCAAATGACATTTTCAATCAATTTTTCTACAGTCCAAAAAATAAATTTTCTGAGGAAAAACGAGGACCCGTGACCTCTCGAACTTTCTCCAGATGGTCAGAAATGGTAATTTTTAAATGTTTAATTTTTTGACTGTAAATGACTATTGCATGTGAATTATCACTTTTGGAACTAAAACAAGAGTGTTTAGAGTCATTTTAATGTCTGAAATTGGTCAAAATAGAAGCTTCTGAGTAGGAGAAAAAGTCTGTAAAAATGGCAATTTTGGTCACATTGAGGCTTTAAAAAGTAGTTATTCAACATGAGGCACAATCCAAATGACATTTTCAATCAATTTTTCTACAGTCCAAAAAAAACCATTTCTGATGAAAAACGAGGACCCGTGACCTGTCGAACTTTCTCCAGATGGTCATAAATGGAAATTTTTTAATGGTACATTTTTTGACTGTAAATGACTATTGCATGTGAATTATCACTTTTGGAACTAAAACAAGAGTGTTTAGAGTCATTTTAATGCCTGAAATTGGTCGAAATAGAAGCTTCTGAGTAGGAGAAAAAGTCTGTAAAAATGGCAATTTTGGTCACATTGAGGCTTTAAAAAGTAGTTATTAAACATGAGGCACAATCCAAATGACATTTTCAATCAATTTTTCTACAGTCCAAAAAATAAATTTTCTGATGAAAAACGAGGACCCGTGACCTGTCGAACGTTCTCCAGATGGTCAGAAATGGTAATTTTTTTATGTTAAATGTTTCGACTGTAAATGACTAATGCATGTGAATTATCACTTTTGGAACTTTAATAAGAGTGTTTAGAGTCATTTTAATGCCTGAAATTGGTCGAAATAAAAGCTTCTGAGTAGGAGAAAAAGTCTGTAAAAATGGCAATTTTTGTCACATTGAGGCTTTAAAAAGTAGTTATTCAACATGAGGCACAATCCAAATGACATTTTCAATCAATTTTTCTACAGTCCAAAAAATAAATTTTCTGAGGAAAAACGAGGACCCGTGACCTCTCGAACTTTCTCCAGATGGTCAGAAATGGTAATTTTTAAATGTTTAATTTTTTGACTGTAAATGACTATTGCATGTGAATTATCACTTTTGGAACTAAAACAAGAGTGTTTAGAGTCATTTTAATGTCTGAAATTGGTCAAAATAGAAGCTTCTGAGTAGGAGAAAAAGTCTGTAAAAATGGCAATTTTGGTCACATTGAGGCTTTAAAAAGTAGTTATTCAACATGAGGCACAATCCAAATGACATTTTCAATCAATTTTTCTACAGTCCAAAAAAACCCATTTCTGATGAAAAACGAGGACCCGTGACCTGTCGAACTTTCTCCAGATGGTCATAAATGGAAATTTTTTAATGGTACAGTTTTTGACTGTAAATGACTATTGCATGTGAATTATCACTTTTGGAACTACAACAAGAGTGTTTAGAGTCATTTTAATGCCTGAAATTGGTCAAAATAGAAGCTTCTGAGTAGGAGAAAAAGCCTGTAAAAATGGCAGTTTTGGTCACATTGAGGCTTTAAAAAGTAGTTATTCAACATGAGGCACAATCCAAATGACATTTTCAATCAATTTTTCTACAGGCCAAAAAATCAATTTTCTGATGCAAAACGAGTTCCCGTGACCTGTCGAACTTCCTCCAGATGGTCAGAAATGGTAATTTTTTAATGTTGAATTTTTTGACTGTAAATGACTATTGCATGTGAATTATCACTTTTGGAACTAAAATAAGTGTGTTTAGAGTCATTTTAATGCCTGAAATTGGTCGAAATAGAGGATTCTGAGTAGGAGAAAAAGTCTGTAAAAATGGCAATTTTGGTCACATGGAGGCTTTAAAAAGTAGTTATTCAACATGAGGCACAATCCAAATGACATTTTCAATCAATTTTTCTACAGTCCAAAAAATAAATTTTCTGATGAAAAACGAGGACCTGTTGAACTTTCTCCAGATGGTCAGAAATGGTAATTTTTAAATGTTTAATTTTTTTACTGTAAATGACTATTGCATGTGAATTATCACTTTTGGAACTAAAAAAAGAGTGTTTAGAGTCATTTAATGCCTGAAATTGGTCGAAATAGAAGCTTCTGAGTAGGAGAAAAAGTCTGTAAAAATGGCAATTTTGGTCACATGGAGGCTTTAAAAAGTAGTTATTCAACATGAGGCACAATCCAAATGACATTTTCAATCAATTTTTCTACAGTCCAAAAAATAAATTTTCTGATGATAAACGAGGACCCGTGACCTGTCGAACTTTCTACAGATGGTCAGAAATGGTAATTTTTTAATGTTGAATTTTTTGACTGTAAATGACTATTGCATGTGAATTATCACTTTTGGAACTAAAATAAGTGTGTTTAGAGTCATTTTAATGCCTGAAATTGGTCGAAATAGAGGATTCTGAGTAGGAGAAAAAGTCTGTAAAAATGGCAATTTTGGTCACATGGAGGCTTTAAAAAGTAGTTATTCAACATGAGGCACAATCCAAATGACATTTTCAATCAATTTTTCTACAGTCCAAAAAATAAATTTTCTGATCAAAAACAAGGACCCGTGACCTGTCGAACTTTCTCCAGATGGTCAGAAATGGTAATTTTTTAATGGTACATTTTTTGACTGTAAATGACTATTGCATGTGAATTATCACTTTTGGAACTAAAACAAGAGTGTTTAGAGTCATTTTAATGCCTGAAATTGGTCGAAATAGAAGCTTCTGAGTAGGAGAAAAAGTCTGTAAAAATGGCAATTTTGGTCACATTGAGGCGTTAAAAAGTAGTTATTCAACATGAGGCACAATCCAAATGACATTTTCAATCAATTTTTCTACAGTCCAAAAAATAAATTTTCTGAGGAAAAACGAGGACCCGTGACCTGTCGAACTTTCTCCAGATGGTCAGAAATGGTAATTTTTTAATGTTGAATTTTTGGACTGTATATGACTATTGCATGTGAATCATCACTTTTGGAACTAAAACAAGAGTGTTTAGAGTTATTTTAATGCCTGAAATTGGTCAAAATAGAAGCTTCTGAGTAGGAGAAAAAAGTCTGTAAAAATGGCAATTTTGGTCACATTGAGGCTTTAAAAGGTAGTTAATCAACATGAGGCACAATCCAAATTACATTTTCAATCAATTTTTCTACAGTCCAAAAAATAAATTTTCTGATGATAAACGAGGACCCGTGACCTGTCGAACTTTCTACAGATGGTCAGAAATGGTAATTTTTTAATGTTGAATTTTTGGACTGTAAATGACTATTGCATGTGAATTATCACTTTTGGAACTAAAACAAGAGTGTTTAGAGTCATTTTAATGCCTGAAATTGGTCGAAATAGAAGCTTCTGAGTAGGAGAAAAAGTCTGTAAAAATGGCAATTTTGGTCACATTGAGGCTTTAAAAAGTAGTTATTAAACATGAGGCACAATCCAAATGACATTTTCAATCAATTTGTCTACAGTCCAAAAAATAAATTTTCTGATGATAAACGAGGACCCGTGACCTGTCGAACTTTCTACAGATGGTCAGAAATGGTAATTTTTTAATGTTGAATTTTTGGACTGTAAATGACTATTGCATGTGAATTATCACTTTTGGAACTAAAACAAGAGTGTTTAGAGTCATTTTAATGCCTGAAATTGGTCGAAATAGAAGCTTCTGAGTAGGAGAAAAAGTCTGTAAAAATGGCAATTTTGGTCACATTGAGGCGTTAAAAAGTAGTTATTCAACATGAGGCACAATCCAAATGACATTTTCAATCAATTTTTCTACAGTCCAAAAAATAAATTTTCTGAGGAAAAACGAGGACCCGTGACCTCTCGAACTTTCTCCAGATGGTCAGAAATGGTAATTTTTAAATGTTTAATTTTTTGACTGTAAATGACTATTGCATGTGAATTATCACTTTTGGAACTAAAACAAGAGTGTTTAGAGTCATTTTAATGTCTGAAATTGGTCAAAATAGAAGCTTCTGAGTAGGAGAAAAAGTCTGTAAAAATGGCAATTTTGGTCACATTGAGGCTTTAAAAAGTAGTTATTCAACATGAGGCACAATCCAAATGACATTTTCAATCAATTTTTCTACAGTCCAAAAAAAAACATTTCTGATGAAAAACGAGGACCCGTGACCTGTCGAACTTTCTCCAGATGGTCATAAATGGAAATTTTTTAATGGTACATTTTTTGACTGTAAATGACTATTGCATGTGAATTATCACTTTTGGAACTAAAACAAGAGTGTTTAGAGTCATTTTAATGCCTGAAATTGGTCGAAATAGAAGCTTCTGAGTAGGAGAAAAAGTCTGTAAAAATGGCAATTTTGGTCACATTGAGGCTTTAAAAAGTAGTTATTCAAAATGAGGCACAATCTAAATGACTTTTCAATCAATTTTTCTACAGTCCAAAAAAATTAATTTTCTGATGAAAAACGAGTACCCGTGACCTGTCGAACTTCCTCCAGATGGTCAGAAATGGTAATTTTTTAATGTTTAATTTTTTGACTGTAAATGACTATTGCATGTGAATTATCACTTTTGGAACTTTAATAAGAGTGTTTAGAGTCATTTTAATGCCTGAAATTGGTCGAAATAGAGGATTCTGAGTAGGACAAAAAGTCTGTAAAAATGGCAATTTTGGTCACATTGAGGCTTTAAAAAGTAGTTATTAAACATGAGGCAGAATCCAAATGACATTTTCAATCAATTTTTCTACAGTCCAAAAAATAAATTTTCTGATGAAAAACGAGGACCCGTGACCTGTCGAACTTTCTCCAGATGGTCATAAATGGAAATTTTTTAATGGTACATTTTTTGACTGTAAATGACTATTGCATGTGAATTATCACTTTTGGAACTAAAACAAGAGTGTTTAGAGTCATTTTAATGCCTGAAATTGGTCGAAATAGAAGCTTCTGAGAGGAGAAAAAAGTCTGTAAAAATGGCAATTTTGGTCACATTGAGGCTTTAAAAGGTAGTTAATCAACATGAGGCACAATCCAAATTACATTTTCAATCAATTTTTCTACAGTCCAAAAAATAAATTTTCTGAGGAAAAACGAGGACCCGTGACCTCTCGAACTTTCTCCAGATGGTCAGAAATGGTAATTTTTAAATGTTTAATTTTTTGACTGTAAATGACTATTGCATGTGAATTATCACTTTTGGAACTAAAACAAGAGTGTTTAGAGTCATTTTAATGTCTCAAATTGGTCAAAATAGAAGCTTCTGAGTAGGAGAAAAAGTCTGTAAAAATGGCAATTTTGGTCACATTGAGGCTTTAAAAAGTAGTTATTCAACATGAGGCACAATCCAAATGACATTTTCAATCAATTTTTCTACAGTCCAAAAAAAAACATTTCTGATGAAAAACGAGGACCCGTGACCTGTCGAACTTTCTCCAGATGGTCATAAATGGAAATTTTTTAATGGTACATTTTTTGACTGTAAATGACTATTGCATGTGAATTATCACTTTTGGAACTAAAACAAGAGTGTTTAGAGTCATTTTAATGCCTGAAATTGGTCGAAATAGAGGCTTCTGAGTAGGAGAAAAAGTCTGTAAAAATGGCAATTTTGGTCACATTGAGGCTTTAAAAAGTAGTTATTAAACATGAGGCACAATCCAAATGACATTTTCAATCAATTTTTCTACAGTCCAAAAAATAAATTTTCTGATGAAAAACGAGGACCCGTGACCTGTCGAACCTTCTCCAGATGGTCAGAAATGGTAATTTTTAAATGTTTAATTTTTTTACTGTAAATGACTATTGCATGTGAATTATCACTTTTGGAACTAAAACAAGAGTGTTTAGAGTCATTTTAATGTCTGAAATTGGTCAAAATAGAAGCTTCTGAGTAGGAGAAAAAGTCTGTAAAAATGGCAATTTTGGTCACATGGAGGCTTTAAAAAGGAGTTATTCAACATGAGGCACAATCCAATAACATTTTCAATCAATTTTTCTACAGTCCAAAAAAAAAATGTTCTGATGAAAAACGAGGACCCGTGACCTGTCGAACTTTCTCCAGATGGTCATAAATGGAAATTTTTTAATGGTACATTTTTTGACTGTAAATAACTATTGCATGTGAATTATCACATTTTGGAAAAAAAAGAGTGTTTAGAGTCATTTTAATGCCTGAAATTGGTCGAAGTAGAAGCTTCTGAGTAGGAGAAAAAGTCTGTAAAAATGGCAATTTTGGTCACATTGAGGCTTTAAAAAGTAGTTATTCAAAATGAGGCACAATCTAAATGACTTTTCAATCAATTTTTCTACAGTCCAAAAAAATTAATTTTCTGATGAAAAACGAGTACCCGTGACCTGTCGAACTTCCTCCAGATGGTCAGAAATGGTAATTTTTTAATGTTTAATTTTTTGACTGTAAATGACTATTGCATGTGAATTATCACTTTTGGAACTAAAATAAGTGTGTTTAGAGTCATTTTAATGCCTGAAATTGGTCGAAATAGAGGATTCTGAGTAGGACAAAAAGTCTGTAAAAATGGCAATTTTGGTCACATTGAGGCTTTAAAAAGTAGTTATTAAACATGAGGCAGAATCCAAATGACATTTTCAATCAATTTTTCTACAGTCCAAAAAATAAATTTTCTGATGAAAAACGAGGACCCGTGACCTGTCGAACTTTCTCCAGATGGTCATAAATGGAAATTTTTTAATGGTACATTTTTTGACTGTAAATGACTATTGCATGTGAATTATCACTTTTGGAACTAAAACAAGAGTGTTTAGAGTCATTTTAATGCCTGAAATTGGTCGAAATAGAAGCTTCTGAGAGGAGAAAAAAGTCTGTAAAAATGGCAATTTTGGTCACATTGAGGCTTTAAAAGGTAGTTAATCAACATGAGGCACAATCCAAATTACATTTTCAATCAATTTTTCTACAGTCCAAAAAATAAATTTTCTGATGATAAACGAGGACCCGTGACCTGTCGAACTTTCTCCAGATGGTCAGAAATGGTAATTTTTAAATGTTTAATTTTTTGACTGTAAATGACTATTGCATGTGAATTATCACTTTTGGAACTAAAACAAGAGTGTTTAGAGTCATTTTAATGTCTGAAATTGGTCAAAATAGAAGCTTCTGAGTAGGAGAAAAAGTCTGTAAAAATGGCAATTTTGGTCACATTGAGGCTTTAAAAAGTAGTTATTCAACATGAGGCACAATCCAAATGACATTTTCAATCAATTTTTCTACAGTCCAAAAAAAAACATTTCTGATGAAAAACGAGGACCCGTGACCTGTCGAACTTTCTCCAGATGGTCATAAATGGAAATTTTTTAATGGTACATTTTTTGACTGTAAATGACTATTGCATGTGAATTATCACTTTTGGAACTAAAACAAGAGTGTTTAGAGTCATTTTAATGCCTGAAATTGGTCGAAATAGAAGCTTCTGAGTAGGAGAAAAAGTCTGTAAAAATGGCAATTTTGGTCACATTGAGGCTTTAAAAAGTAGTTATTAAACATGAGGCACAATCCAAATGACATTTTCAATCAATTTTTCTACAGTCCAAAAAATAAATTTTCTGATGAAAAACGAGGACCCGTGACCTGTCGAACGTTCTCCAGATGGTCAGAAATGGTAATTTTTTTATGTTAAATGTTTCGACTGTAAATGACTAATGCATGTGAATTATCACTTTTGGAACTTTAATAAGAGTGTTTAGAGTCATTTTAATGCCTGAAATTGGTCGAAATAAAAGCTTCTGAGTAGGAGAAAAAGTCTGTAAAAATGGCAATTTTTGTCACATTGAGGCTTTAAAAAGTAGTTATTCAACATGAGGCACAATGCAAATGACATTTTGAATCAATTTTTCTACAGTCCAAAAAATAAATTTTCTGATGAAAAAACGATGACCCGTGACCTGTTGAACTTTCTCAAGATGGTCAGAATTGGAAATTATTTAATGTTTACTTTTCTGACTGTAAATGACTATTGCATGTGAATTATCACTTTTGGAACTAAAACAAGAGTGTTTAGAGTCATTTTAATGCCTGAAATTGGTCGAAATAGAAGCTTCTGAGTAGGAGAAAAAGTCTGTGAAAATGGCAATTTTGGTCACATTGAGGCCTTAAAAAGTAGTTATTCAACACGAGCCACAATCCAAATGACATTTTCAATCAATTTTTCTACAGTTCAAAAAATTAATTTTCTGATGAAAAACGAGGACCCGTGACCTGTCGAACTTTCTCCAGATGGTCAGAAATGGTAATTTTTTTATGTTAAATGTTTCGACTGTAAATGACTATTGCATGTGAATTATCACTTTTGGAACTTTAATAAGAGTGTTTAGAGTCATTTTAATGCCTGAAATTGGTCTAAATAAAAGCTTCTGAGTAGGAGAAAAAGTCTGTAAAAATGGCAATTTTGGTCACATTGAGGCTTTAAAAAGTAGTTATTCAACACGGGGCACAATCCAAATGACATTTTCAATCAATTTTTCTACAGTCCAAAAAAATCAATATTCTGATGAAAAAACGATGACCCGTCACCTGTCGAACTTTCTCCAGATCGTCAGAAATTGTAATTTTTTAATGTTTAAGTTTTTTGACTGTAAATGACTATTGCATGTGAATCATCACTTTTGGAACTAAAACAAGAGTGTTTAGAGTCATTTTAATGCCTGAAATTGGTCGAAATAGAAGCTTCTGAGTAGGAGAAAAAGTCTGTAAAAATGGCAATTTTGATCACATTGAGGCTTTAAAAAGTAGTTATTCAACATGAGGCACAATCCAAATGACATTTTCAATCAATTTTTCTACAGTCCAAAAAATAAATTTTCTGATCAAAAACGAGGACCCGTGACTAGGCCTGGGCAAAAATTTCGTTCCGTTTGCGGAAATTGCGATAATTTGACATTTTTGCGTTCCGCGGAGAGCGCGAAAATGTCAAAAATTCCGGTTTCCGCAGCTTGGCGATAATTTGTTTCTTGCTCGCGCTGTAAAATGATACATTCTCGCGCGCGCGCGATCGCCTTACCTGAATCCCTGCGTTCGCCGACAAGTTTTCTTGATCCGGTCGCGTTCTCCATGAGATGTTGTATTGTTTTTAGCCATTTGCGCTGTCTCGTGACAGTTCGCGCCCGCAGTGACGTCATGCGTCGCGCGATCACGTCTTTCTTCTCGCGATCATGCACCGCGAGAACAACTCAAAACAAGATGGCCGCGCCCGCAAGCAACCACATGGGTAAGTTGGCGACCCGCAACCATGCAGAAAATCTCGCGAACATGCCGGAAAAAAACTTCCGCATCTTCGCGATATTTCTGCTTGTTTGCGATAATTTTAAACATTCTCGCGATAATTTGCGAAGGTTAATTCCGCAAATTCCGCCCACCCCTACCCGTGACCTGTCGAACTTTCTCCAGATGGTCAGAAAAGGTAATTTTTTAATGGTACATTTTTTGACTGTAAATGACTATTGCATGTGAATTATCACTTTTGGAACTAAAACAAGAGTGTTTAGAGTCATTTTAATGCCTGAAATTGGTCGAAATAGAAGCTTCTGAGTAGGAGAAAAAGTCTGTAAAAATGGCAATTTTGGTCACATTGAGGCGTTAAAAAGTAGTTATTCAACATGAGGCACAATCCAAATGACATTTTCAATCAATTTTTCTACAGTCCAAAAAATAAATTTTCTGAGGAAAAACGAGGACCCGTGACCTGTCGAACTTTCTCCAGATGGTCAGAAATGGTAATTTTTTAATGTTGAATTTTTGGACTGTAAATGACTATTGCATGTGAATCATCACTTTTGGAACTAAAACAAGAGTGTTTAGAGTTATTTTAATGCCTGAAATTGGTCAAAATAGAAGCTTCTGAGTAGGAGAAAAAAGTCTGTAAAAATGGCAATTTTGGTCACATTGAGGCTTTAAAAGGTAGTTAATCAACATGAGGCACAATCCAAATTACATTTTCAATCAATTTTTCTACAGTCCAAAAAATAAATTTTCTGATGATAAACGAGGACCCGTGACCTGTCGAACTTTCTACAGATGGTCAGAAATGGTAATTTTTTAATGTTGAATTTTTGGACTGTAAATGACTATTGCATGTGAATTATCACTTTTGGAACTAAAACAAGAGTGTTTAGAGTCATTTTAATGCCTGAAATTGGTCGAAATAGAAGCTTCTGAGTAGAAGAAAAAGGTGCCAATTCCGATCCGGTAAAAACCGGGTACGAACCGTCGGACGGAGCCTTTTCTCCGTCCGACTCGTACCCGGTGCGAAATCCATCCGAAAATGCAAGTACGATTCATATGGAAACACCATTTCCGTACGAATCGAACAAAACACCGACCGAACAGAAACTAAACACAATTCCGATCCTGAAAGGAGCCGACGTGACGTCGGTACGCATCCAGCCTACGTTTCACGAACCAGGAAGTACGATTCGAACCGACGTCATCCCGCACGGAAAATATTTACCGGCTGCCAAAAACTGCCGGGAAATCAGGACGACACACGCAAGGAGCAGCTGGACGCGACGAACAGACATGGACCCGAACCTACGTGCCATCCCTGCCCTCCTAGCAGTCCACCTGGCGTACAGGAACCGACGCAGACGCCGCAGAAGGTCAGCACAACAACCAGGGGCAAAGGGGGGGGCAGGGGCAGGACACACAACACCAACACATGGTACCAAATCACACATGGCCTGGACATACCTGACCATCAGGGCCTGGTCACTTCCAGGGGGTGGGGGCGAGGCCAGCAACGCAAGCGTCCGCCACAACGGAAGTGGATGGTCACGCGAACCGGTACGTACCCTACCCAGGCCGCAAGAGCGTGGGTATGGAACGTACCACGCGTCCCCCTACGTCACTCCAACAATAGCGGTACGGCCCGTACCCACGTCATAAAGGCCTTGGTACAGCTCGTACCAGCATTGCTGGGGTCATGTAGGGGTACGCGTGGTACGACCCGTAGCCACGCCCCCAAGGCCTGTGTACGGTGCGGACCCCACGGCCCCGCAACAATGGTGGGACGCACCGTACCCACCCACCAAAGGCATGGGTACGGCCCGTACCCAGGCACGCAGAGCGTGGGCAGGGGTATGTACGGACCGTACCCCCACCCGTGGAAGTACGGCCCGTACCCCCACCCGTGCATGTACGCCCCGAACCCCCACTCGTGTATGTACGCCCCGAACCCCCACCCGTGTATGTACGCCCCGAACCCCCACCCGTGTATGTACGCACCCAAGCGCCACCCGTGTATGTACGCCCCGAACCCCCACCCCACCCTGGTATGTACGCCCCGAACCCCCACCCGTGTATGTACGCACCCAAGCGCCACCCGTGCATGTACGCCCCGAACCCCCACCCCACCCTGGTATGTACGCCCCGAACCCCCAGCCGTGTATGTACGCACCAAACCCCCACCCGTGTATGTACGCACCAAACCACCACACCAGCCGTGTATGTACGCACCAAACCACCACCCGTGTATGTACGCCCCCGAACCCCCCCCAGCCGTGTATGTACGCACCGAACCACCAGCCGTGTATGTACGCACCAAACCCCCACCCCAGCCGTGTATGTACGCACCAAACCACCACCCGTGTATGTACGCACCTAACACCCACCCCAGCAGAGTATGTACGCCCCGAACCCCCACCCGTGTATGTACGGACCGAACCCCCACCCCAGCAGAGTATGTACGCCCCGAACCCCCACCCGTGTATGTACGGACCGAACCCCCACCCGTGTATGTACGCACCCAACCCCCACCCCAGCCGTGTATGTACGCACCAAACCCCCACCCCAGCCGTGTATGTACGCACCGAACCACCACCCGTGTATGTACGCACCGAACCCCCACCCCAGCAGAGTATGTACGCCCCGAACCCCCACCCGTGTATGTACGGACCGAACCCCCACCCCAGCAGAGTATGTACGCCCCGAACCCCACCCGTGTATGTACGGACCGAACCCCCACCCGTGTATGTACGCACCCAACCCCCACCCCAGCCGTGTATGTACGCACCGAACCACCACCCGTGTATGTACGCACCTAACACCCACCCCAGCAGAGTATGTACGCCCCGAACCCCCACCCGTGTATGTACGGACCGAACCCCCACCCCAGCAGAGTATGTACGCCCCGAACCCCCACCCGTGTATGTACGGACCGAACCCCCACCCGTGTATGTACGCACCCAACCCCCACACCAGCCGTGTATGTACGCACCAAACCCCCACCCCAGCCGTGTATGTACGCACCGAACCACCACCCATGTATGTACGCACCGAACCCCCACCCCAGCAGAGTATGTACGCCCCGAACCCCCACCCGTGTATGTACGGACCGAACCCCCACCCGTGTATGTACGGACCGAACCCCCACCCCAGCAGAGTATGTACGCCCCGAACCCCCACCCGTGTATGTACAGACCGAACCCCCACCCGTGTATGTACGCACCCAACCCCCACACCAGCCGTGTATGTACGCACCAAACCCCCACCCCAGCCGTGTATGTACGCACCGAACCACCACCCGTGTATGTACGCACCGAACCCCCACCCCAGCAGAGTATGTACGCCCCGAACCCCCACCCGTGTATGTACGGACCGAACCCCCACCCGTGTATGTACGCACCCAACCCCCACCCGTGCATGTACGCACCGAACCTGCTATAAGAATGGGGTGTGCAAAACACCCCCAGCAGTGCCCAGACACAGGAGGGGTGGGTGCAGGGTCCTCCCAGCAGTGCCCAGACACAGGAGGGGTGTGTGCCTATCACTCCCAGCAGTGCCCAGACACAGGAGGGGTGTGTACCTATCACTCCCAGCAGTGCCCAGACATCGGACAATATACCCCATCAACAAGTTCAGTGACCTACAAGGGTGATACCCCAGATGCAGGCGGAGCCATCGCTGAGCCAGCATGGCTATATTGAACGGCAACCCTCACACATCCAGGAAATGTAGACACAGCACAGCACAGCATTTGGGAGACACCCTGCAGGAAAAATGGCCTGGGCCACAGAGGATGGAACACACCTTGGGACAATGTCACCATACAGTGAGAGCAAACATGACCAAATACCATTTGCAGAGACCTTTGTGATGGCACGCAGATGGCAGGGTACACCCCATGAGCAGCACACTCCAACATTTCACAGACCCCTAACACATTATCACCACCCCAACGCAGGGAGCACCAGCACCAACAGCAAGTCCAGGAAAGCATCAGTGTGCAAAACAAAAAGAAAAGGCTTTATTCAGCAGGAAAATATATCAGAGAAAATGTCCACTATGTACAAGGGCCATGGGCCAGCCCAGCAGCAATGTCCGGGGGGGGGGGTACACATCGGGACGTGTGTCCCCTAGCTTGCCTGCACAGTTCACAAGTCCATTTCATCCACAGAAGAGGGGGCATCAGGGGGGAGGGTGGAAACAGGCACCGCAGGGACAGGAGGGGAAAGGGTAGGTGTTGTGGGTGCAGGGAGGGATGAATCTGCCACAGGGGGGGTGCCAGCGCCAAAGGTGGAGGACAGAATGGCGCTGCACACGTCGGCAAGTTCCCCCAGCGACTCCCCCGCACCCAATCCAACCACAGGCCCCAAGGAGGGGGGGGGGCAAAGGGATGGGTCGCAGCGCCACTGGGGGAGGGTGTGGACAGGGTGGGGGACTCAACTCCCCTGGCCGGGTCCCGCCTCCACCGCTTGCGGGGTGGTGTCATCCTGGGGCTGGGGGGCACACTCGCAGTGGATGATGCTGTCACTGACTGTTGGCCAGGAGAGCTAAGGGGAGTGGATTTGGAGGGAGTGGGTTGTGTGGAATGCGGACTCCCACTGTGGCTGCGTGTTCTACGTTTCCCCCCCGACCCAGTGGGTGTGCCTTCCTCACCCTGTGTGTGCGTGACAGGAGGTGTGCGCTTCGACTTCCCTGGTGGTGTGGTGCCTGTGTCTGTTGGGGTGCGTGCACGCTGACGTCTGGATGTGCGTGGGACAGGCACGGGAGTGGGAATTGTGGATGGGGCAGGGGTAGGGGGTGTTACGCAGCGCTGCAGGAGATCCAGTGCTGCAGTCAGTGTGGAGTCTATGGACCTCAGCAACTGCCGTTGGTCAGACTGCGCAGCCGACATGCCCTCCATGTATGCCTCCATCTGGGTCAGCACCTGGGTGTGGGCATGGAGGACATTTAGCATCGCAGTCTGACCAACCTGCAACTGCCTCAGGATGTCCACAGACTCCGCACTCACCGCAGCAGTGGTGACAGGGGCAGGGGGTGCGGTGCCTGGCAGGAAGGAGACATGTGGGGACCGAGCACGGAGGGAAGGGCCACGAGCATGTGGGAGGCCGGTGATGGAACCTGAAGTGGCGGGGGGATGTGGAGGGCTGCCATCAGCTGGGGGGGCAGACTCCGCCACCTCTGGGAGCTCAGCCTCGGACCCGTCTGCGTCATAGTCTGTGTTGGCAGTCAACAGGTCCTCCGCCTCACTCCCTTCGGCCTCCGTGCCACTCCATGTGCCAGACAGGACAGCACTGCTGGCACTGGTGCTCAATCTCTCCTCCCGGTCCGTGCTAGTGTCTCCTTCCGTGTCCCCCGGCGATGCTGTGGGCAAGGTGAAGAGACAGGAGAAAATCAGACACCTGTACACTTATGTCACATGAGTCAAATATACATAGGTCACATTGCATAGCCTGAAAAGCAACAGGAGTAACACCTACAAAACAATGTACACATGTAGGCCATGGAACACACAGTTTTTCTACCCACCATGCCACTGAGACACAATGGAGATCATGACACAACAGCAAATCACTGCACCTGAAATTTTAGAGAGGAGTCAGCCTCTGGGGACAAATGTGCACAGCACCTGCACCACACTGCGTCGTCAAAAAGGGATGAGCATGAATCATATCCATTTACTCTTGCCGCATGCTGCAAAGGCAATACATGAAACCAGGCCACACATGACAGGGTCACTGCACCTTGAGCGTATGTCCAGTCAAACATCACACACAGGCTAAACCCAGCAAGGAGGATGAAGCTTCTGACATGTAGGCCTTGTACGCACAAACCACCCACACCTGAGACAATCTCATTGAGACGGAGAAAGTATGTACACCTCTTACTCTGGGATGGAAACACATGGCCTCCACTAATTCATGACTGTACACACACAGCCCCTGGTGGCCATGTCCACACATCATTGACAGGCAAACATCATCAGATTGTCTCAACAACACACACAGGTAATGCCCACTGTGAGTATGCACAAGCAAAATGGGTCCCCCTGTACAGTGGACACATGTAGCAACCTGTAGGTCATAACAGTTGAGCCCAGGGTACAATGCCACCCTACGCAACCCATGGCAAAGACACAGTGAATGGCCATATTGTTGGATGACGCACATGATACCTAGGAAGAGGTGCCCCAGGGCACAGTAGTGCCCACACTCCTCCATGGTCCAGGATGGACATGACTGCAAATTAAGCAACCGTCCCTGCACTTAGCAGGCCTCCCACTCAGGCACATCATGTCAGAGGGCACACAATTGGACATGCATGCTGGAAGGCTGTACATTTTGGAGACACACCCCTATGTCGTGATTCACAATCAGTGCCAAGTGACATGGACACCACAATGACTGAAATTGGCCATGGCACACGCAAGGTCCCCATACCTGTGGCACATCACCCCCACACATGATGCTGATAGCATAGGGCACCTGCATGAACTGCCTGCCTAAATAACCTTGTGCAAGAGTGGCGACAGACCAGGGAACACATTGCAAGGAGGGGAAGGGAGGGAGTGAGAACAGCACTGTGCTACTTTGTGGAGAAGTTGACGCACTGCACAATCAAACCCTGGCAGTGTATCCATGCAACTGCACACTTACATTGGCTGGGGACACACAACTGACACACATGTACCTACCCCCTTCCTGCTGCTGCCTCTCCTGTAGGCGCCTGTCCATATCGGGGAAGACCACCGCCAGCACACGCTTCTGGATGTGGGTCAGACGACGGCGGCCACGGTTCTTACGGCTCTCAGGTGAGTCCCCCAGCAGGAGCCGTGCAATCCTCCTCGTCCAGCACCGGATGTCCTGCCAGCGTTTCCTCACCTGAGACAGGCTCCGCCTCCGACCCTCTGTACCCCTCACGGCACTGACGGCTTCCCTCCAGATCTCCCCCTTGGCAATGGCGCCTACCTGTGAGGATGCAAAAGAGAGAATACATTAATCCACATGAGCAAAGACACAGAGACACACATATAGAACAATCCCCATTATGAACAGGCCATGGTATGCATGCAACTAATTGCACCTTTGTCATAGGGACATTATCCACTGTGGAAGGCCAAATGCACTACGTGCCAGTGGAAGCACACGGGTGGCATGAGGGGTACCACACACTCACTGACCAGGGATCACACTGTGCCTCACAGGCTACACCAGGATTATGTACAGCACCTCACAGCAGTCACCTGCCCCAGCACACTGATGCTACCTCAGCAGAGTACACAGACACACACAGGTACAGGACAATCACATGGCATTGCCAACTGCGGGTACACACCTCACTCTGCCCATGTGCCAGTAGACGGGGGTGTCACAGGTGTGGGGCTGGCTCAGCACGGCATGCACACAGCACTGCTCCCTGCTCACATCCGATGGCCAGGCCATATCCATCCCTCATGCTGCTTGTGTGCAACACTCCCCATATGCACTCACCCACATGACAGGGGACTAACACACACACCAATGTGCAGGGGACGAACACGGCCTTTGGACACTCACAGCACAGGTACACTGAACAAACACACATCCATGGGTACTGACACCTGTCACACTGGGGGGAACACAGGATCACATCAGGACTGTGGAAACAACATCCCCAGGAGGAGTATGCAGGCAGAATGTGGCATGCACCTTGCATTCATTGTCGCAGTAGGCACTATGCAAGTGAGGAGTGCACACAGGAAACACAGCATGCTCTGCATGGGTGACATGAGGCCTTCCACACCCTGGGACCCACTCCAAACAACAGTGCATGTCTGTCACACATGGACACAATGCCAGAAGTCACTGTCACACAAAAGGGGCACAGTCTAAGCTAGTGGAGTCTGCACTCACCTGAACCCCTGGTCGACCATACAGGCTCTGGAACTGTGGGAGGATCACATCTATCAGGGCAAGGTTCTCCTCCTGGGTGAATGGCTGTGACCTCTCCACAGTCCTGGACATGGTGCCAGAGGAATCACTATCAGCAGCAGTGGTCATGGATGAATGGATGTGCAGGCAAGTGCTCTCTCATGGGACCTGGCTGCCTTATATATGCCTGGCTGGCCTGTTCATGTATAGGAGTACAGATTGATTGGTCAGTCACATTAGCATCCTACGTTTCATCCAATCCCTTCAAACCTACCCCAGTGTGTGGCTTTGCATGGTTTCAGTTTTGATAATGATGTCAAGTCAACATCCACATTGCAACAATGTAGATTCTTTCAAACTGACTTCTGCTGTGCACCTGGTGCTCAAAATCAAAAATTTAACTCAGTCTCCATGGCAACCATCAGGCATTTAGGCCCTTATACTTGTCCCTCATGTGTCCCCTATGTGTTTTCATACATTTACACACAGGTACGGTGCGTTCCACGCCCTAGGGCACCCCACAAGCAGTGATACCGACCGTACATGCGCTTGTACGGTCCGGATCACAATATGGGCGCTGGCGTATGCGTACGCCACAGTAGTACGGACTGTACACGCGCTTGTGCGGTCCGGATCACAATAAGGGCGCTGGCGTATGCGTACGCCACAGTAGTACGGACTGTACACGCGCTTGTGCGGTCCGGATCACAATAAGGGCGCTGGCGTATGCGTACGCCACAGTAGTACGGACTGTACACGCGCTTGTGCGGTCCGGATCACAATATGGGCGCTGGCGTATGCGTACGCCACAGTAGTACGGACCGTACAAGCGCGTGTACAGTCCGTACTACTGTGGCGTACGCATACGCCAGCGCCCTTATTGTGATCCGGACCGTACAAGCGCGTGTACAGTCCGTACTACTGTGGCGTACGCATACGCCAGCGCCCTTATTGTGATCCGGACCGTACAAGCGCGTGTACAGTCCGTACTACTGTGGCGTACGCATACGGAGTACACCGGTCATTTGGGTTTGCACCGCCACGAGCTCAGCCTGTCTATCCTCCATCCTTCCTTGGTGTTGCAGTTGACAGGCATGTTGCTGGGACTGCAGGGTCTTCATCTCCTGGAGGGTCCCCTTGATGTCATTGAGGGTGGACGCAATCTGGTCCATGCCCCTGGTGTCACGCCGGTATGTATCCAGGATGTTGCTGACCTGGGACACTACCGGGTCCTGAGCTGCCTGGTCAGGTTCGCGCCTCCGCCGTCCTCCACTCCCGCCACCCCTGCCCACGTGCACCTGGCCTGCCGTTGTGGGTGCATCGGGTCTCCGGGACCCCTGAGGGATGGCATCTGCGTTGCCGCCTGCCTCCTCCTGGGTGCCCGGAGGACCGTGTCCCTCCTGGGCAGACTGGCTGGGTGGTCGTGTGCGGGCAGGGCTCCTGGACGTCTCCTGGGATGTGGCAGGAATGGGGGTGGTGGTTGGCACAGTTGTACCTGACGCAGGTGCTGCAGGTGGTTGGACACCAGAGGGGCCAGGTTGGTCTGGGTCATCCACGGAGTGGTGAGAGTCATCGCTGGCGGTGGGGTCATCATCCCGCGGAGCCTGGTCCTGTGTGACTTCCCCCCCAGTGTTGGGGGGTGTTCGTCGACGTTGACCTGTGTGTGAGAGAGACAATGTTAACAGTGTCACATGTGGCATCCATGTTGCATGCATTTCTGATTTGGCACTCTTCCTCTGGGTAGTTGGATCTGTCCTGCATTCCTCTCACAGTGCACTTGTGCATGGCTATGTCCCTTGGCCACAGCTGTCAGGGCTTTACGCATGTGTGAGACACAATCTTAGTTGATGCATCTATTTGGGTACACAGTCAGCAGTGTGGTGTGCGGGCGTAGCGAGCCATGCAGAGGCGCCTTACGTGTTGCACTGTACGTGGCCAAATGGTGTTTTGGCAAGGCAATTTGATGTTGCAGGTAGGGGACTGAAGCATTTGTGACAGGGTTCTTACCGACACGGTGGGTGGGTATACTGGGTGTGTGGTTAGGTCTGTGCCTGCAGCACGGATGGACTCGTGCACAGATTGACACATGGACCGGTCTTCATCTACGGAAGGGGGGGTTGAGGCACTGCCAGACCTGGTCTGCATGCACACAGTCCACCGGCTGACGAGTGGACATGGCCACACCACCCAAGGGTGATTTAGTCTCCCTGTGTCTCCCTTCCTCCCTCCCTCTGTCACCCTCCTCCCTCCCTCTGTCGGTCTCCCTCTGTCACCCTACTCCCTCCCTCTGTCTGTCTCCCTGTGTCCCCCCTCTGTCTCCTTCCCTCTCATTCCCCCTCTCCCTCCCTCTCTTTGTCACTCTCTGTCACCTCAGGCCAGCTTCCTGGGCACACACAGTTAGCCGGTCTTTGAATGGCCATTGGCTTGTTCATGTGAGTTAGTCCCTGTTCTCCGGGCACCCATTGGGCAGTGTGTCTGAGTGTAGGCTGCTGCTGTGGCGGTGTGTGCTGAGACTCTATCAGAGCGATGCATCTTCATTGTCTGCTGTTATGTGCAAATTGTGCCTTCAGACCCATGGCATCCTGCATGGCAGCCATCATTTGCAGGCAAGACAGTACTGTGTGGGTACACACAGTTTGTATGGCTGTGCCCTGGGCCATATGGGCTGAGGGCATTGTTGTGTGCTTGTGAGTTGCTCAATGTTAGTTTTGCTGCCCCCACTCCCAGCATCGACCACATCCTGTGTTGTGTTGGTGTTTTGTGTGGCCTGTGACTTGGCATGGCCCTGATTGATGCATGGGGCATGGAGGCGCCAGTGGCATGTGTGTGTTTGTGGAGTGTTGTTGTGTCCGGTGGTGGCTTGGGGGGGGTGGCATGCATGATTGATTGTGTATGGCATCCCCCCCATGTGAGGTGAGTTGTTTGTGTACTCACCAGGGTCTGGGAGTCCTGGCAGTCCGTGTAGTCCCTCCACCGCCAGCGTGGACATCACCTTCTCCTCCCAGGGATGGTATTGTACCGGTCTGGGGGGCGGCCCTCCTCCAGTGATGTTCCCCTGGTTGTGATTGTCAGTCATCTTCCTCTTGACCGTCCTCCGCAGATCGTACCACCTGGATTGGCACTTGTGCCTGGTCCTTCTGGTTGTCCCAACAGCATTCACAGAATCGACGATCCTCTGCCACATGGCGGTTTTTTCGGATATGCTGGTCTGTCTGACCAATGTCCCAAAGAGCTGTGGCTCGACTCTGAGGATTTCGTCGACAAGGATCTCCAGCTCCTCCTTTGTGAACTTTGGATTCTTGGTGGTGGACATGGCGTGGGGTGTGGGTGTGGATGGTTGTGGGGGTGTGGGTGTGGATGGCTGTGGGTGTGTGGGTGTGGTAGTGGAGGTGTGTGTGTGAATGTGATGAGGGGGTGTTTGTGTAGGTGGTTGTGTGAAGGTATGCAAGTGTGAGGTTCAAGTATGGTGGTGTGGGTCGTCTGTGGGCTCTGGCAGCAGTGGGTCTGTTGCAAAGGCTCATGGTTTGTGTGTGTGGTCCATTTTTATTGGTCCATTTGTGGGTGTGGCTGTGTTTGAAATTTGTGTGGGTGTGTTATGAGGAGTGATTGAGTTTTGGGCCTCTGTTTGGCAGTTTGGCAGTTGCAGGTGAGTGTATGTGATGTTTGTGGGGTTGTTGGGCCTGTTTGGTGGTGTGGGGAAACTCTACTTGACTCTCCTTGTGTAAATATGGTTTGTCCGGGTTCAGTACGTGTTTTTTTGGCGTCAGTACGGTCCGTACATGCACTGGTGGGGGTGCGGTCCGTACATTCCCTGGTGGGGTGGTGGTTCGGTGCGTACATACACGGCTGGGGTGGGTGTTTGGTGCGTACATACACGGGTGGTGGTTCGGTGCGTACATACACGGCTGGGGGGGGGTTCGGGGGCGTACATACACGGCTGGTGGTTCGGTGCGTACATACACGGCTGGGGTGGGGGTTCGGTGCGTACATACACGGCTGGGGGGGGTTCGGGGGCGTACATACACGGCTGGTGGTTCGGTGCGTACATACACGGCTGGGGGGGGGTTCGGGGGCGTACATACACGGCTGGTGGTTCGGTGCGTACATACACGGCTGGGGTGGGGGTTTGGTGCGTACATACACGGGTGGGGGTTTGGTGCGTACATACACGGCTGGGGTGGGTGTTTGGTGCGTACATACACGGCTGGTGGTTCGGTGCGTACATACACGGCTGGGGGGGGTTCGGGGGTGTACATACACGGCTGGTGGTTCGGTGCGTACATACACAGCTGGGGGGGGTTCGGGGGCGTACATACACGGGTGGGTGTTTGGTGCGTACATACACGGGTGGGGGTTTGGTGCGTACATACACGGCTGGGGTGGGTTCGGGGGCGTACATACACGGCTGGTGGTTCGGTGCGTACATACACGGCTGGGGGGGGGGTTCGGGGGCGTACATACACGGGTGGGTGTTTGGTGCGTACATACACGGGTGGGTGTTTGGTGCGTACATACACGGGTGGGGGTTTGGTGCGTACATACACGGCTGGGGTGGGTGTTTGGTGCGTACATACACGGCTGGTGGTTCGGTGCGTACATACACGGCTGGGGGGGGTTCGGGGGCGTACATACACGGCTGGTGGTTCGGTGCGTACATACACGGCTGGGGGGGGTTCGGGGGCGTACATACACGGCTGGTGGTTCGGTGCGTACATACACGGCTGGGGGGGGTTCGGGGGCGTACATACACGGCTGGTGGTTCGGTGCGTACATACACGGCTGGGGTGGGGGTTTGGTGCGTACATACACGGGTGGGGGTTTGGTGCGTACATACACGGCTGGGGTGGGTGTTTGGTGCGTACATACACGGCTGGTGGTTCGGTGCGTACATACACGGCTGGGGGGGGTTCGGGGGCGTACATACACGGCTGGTGGTTCGGTGCGTACATACACGGCTGGGGGGGGGTTCGGGGGCGTACATACACGGGTGGGTGTTTGGTGCGTACATACACGGGTGGGGGTTTGGTGCGTACATACACGGCTGGGGTGGGTTCGGGGGCGTACATACACGGCTGGTGGTTCGGTGCGTACATACACGGCTGGGGGGGGTTCGGGGGCGTACATACACGGCTGGTGGTTCGGTGCGTACATACACGGCTGGGGGGGGGTTTGGGGGCGTACATACACGGCTGGTGGTTCGGTGCGTACATACACGGCTGGGGTGGGGGTTTGGTGCGTACATACACGGGTGGGGGTTTGGTGCGTACATACACGGCTGGGGTGGGTGTTTGGTGCGTACATACACGGCTGGTGGTTCGGTGCGTACATACACGGCTGGGGGGGGTTCGGGGGCGTACATACACGGCTGGTGGTTCGGTGCGTACATACACGGCTGGGGGGGGTTCGGGGGCGTACATACACGGGTGGGTGTTTGGTGCGTACATACACGGGTGGGGGTTTGGTGCGTACATACACGGCTGGGGTGGGTGTTTGGTGCGTACATACACGGCTGGTGGTTCGGTGCGTACATACACGGCTGGGGGGGGGTTCGGGGGCGTACATACACGGCTGGTGGTTCGGTGCGTACATACACGGCTGGGGTGGGGGTTTGGTGCGTACATACACGGGTGGGGGTTTGGTGCGTACATACACGGCTGGGGTGGGTGTTTGGTGCGTACATACACGGCTGGTGGTTCGGTGCGTACATACACGGCTGGGAGGGGTTCGGGGGCGTACATACACGGCTGGTGGTTCGGTGCGTACATACACAGCTGGGGGGGGGTTCGGGGGCGTACATACACGGGTGGGTGTTTGGTGCGTACATACACGGGTGGGGGTTTGGTGCGTACATACACGGCTGGGGTGGGTGTTTGGTGCGTACATACACGGCTGGTGGTTCGGTGCGTACATACACGGCTGGGGGGGGTTCGGGGGCGTACATACACGGCTGGTGGTTCGGTGCGTACATACACGGCTGGGGGGGGTTCGGGGGCGTACATACACGGGTGGGTGTTTGGTGCGTACATACACGGCTGGTGGTTCGGTGCGTACATACACGGCTGGGGGGGGGTTCAGGGGCGTACATACACGGCTGGTGGTTCGGTGCGTACATACACGGCTGGGGTGGGGGTTTGGTGCGTACATACACGGCTGGTGGTTCGGTGCGTACATACACAGCTGGGGGGGGGTTCGGGGGCGTACATACACGGCTGGTGGTTCGGTGCGTACATACACGGCTGGGGGGGGGTTCGGGGGCGTACATACACGGGTGGGTGTTTGGTGCGTACATACACGGGTGGGGGTTCGGGGCGTACATACTCTGCTGGGGTGGGGGTTCGGTCCGTACATACACGGGTGGGGGTTCGGGGCGTACATACGCGGGCGGGGGGGTGGTGGGGTGTTCGGCGCGTATGCGGGCACATGTCTCCATGGTTGCTATGGGAGTTCGGTTCGGACGGTGTTTTTTGCGTACGGTTGTGAAATGGGGAGGACGGGAGGGATCGTACTTGCGCAGTCGGACTTTATTTTTCCGCACGGTGGGTTTCTCGCCCGGGGACGTGTCGGTGACTTTTCCCGACCCGAGGACGTGTGGGGAAATCTTCCCAATGCGATTCGTATGGACTTTTTTCCGTTCGAATCGTACTTGGCAGTTTGTACGCTACTTTGACGATTCGGACGGAAAAAAATCCGGATACGAGTCGGACGGGGAATTTTTTTACCGGATCGGAATTGGCACCAAAGTCTGTAAAAATGGCAATTTTGGTCACATTGAGGCGTTAAAAAGTAGTTATTCAACATGAGGCACAATCCAAATGACATTTTCAATCAATTTTTCTACAGTCCAAAAAATAAATTTTCTGAGGAAAAACGAGGACCCGTGACCTCTCGAACTTTCTCCAGATGGTCAGAAATGGTAATTTTTAAATGTTTAATTTTTTGACTGTAAATGACTATTGCATGTGAATTATCACTTTTGGAACTAAAACAAGAGTGTTTAGAGTCATTTTAATGTCTCAAATTGGTCAAAATAGAAGCTTCTGAGTAGGAGAAAAAGTCTGTAAAAATGGCAATTTTGGTCACATTGAGGCTTTAAAAAGTAGTTATTCAACATGAGGCACAATCCAAATGACATTTTCAATCAATTTTTCTACAGTCCAAAAAAAAACATTTCTGATGAAAAACGAGGACCCGTGACCTGTCGAACCTTCTCCAGATGGTCAGAAATGGTAATTTTTAAATGTTTAATTTTTTGACTGTAAATGACTATTGCATGTGAATTATCACTTTTGGAACTAAAACAAGAGTGTTTAGAGTCATTTTAATGTCTGAAATTGGTCAAAATAGAAGCTTCTGAGTAGGAGAAAAAGTCTGTAAAAATGGCAATTTTGGTCACATGGAGGCTTTAAAAAGTAGTTATTCAACATGAGGCACAATCCAATAACATTTTCAATCAATTTTTCTACAGTCCAAAAAAAAAATGTTCTGATGAAAAACGAGGACCCGTGACCTGTCGAACTTTCTCCAGATGGTCATAAATGGAAATTTTTTAATGGTACATTTTTTGACTGTAAATAACTATTGCATGTGAATTATCACATTTTGGAAAAAAAAGAGTGTTTAGAGTCATTTTAATGCCTGAAATTGGTCGAAGTAGAAGCTTCTGAGTAGGAGAAAAAGTCTGTAAAAATGGCAATTTTGGTCACATTGAGGCTTTAAAAAGTAGGTATTCAAAATGAGGCACAATCTAAATGACTTTTCAATCAATTTTTCTACAGTCCAAAAAAATTAATTTTCTGATGAAAAACGAGTACCCGTGACCTGTCGAACTTCCTCCAGATGGTCAGAAATGGTAATTTTTTAATGTTTAATTTTTTGACTGTAAATGACTATTGCATGTGAATTATCACTTTTGGAACTAAAATAAGTGTGTTTAGAGTCATTTTAATGCCTGAAATTGGTCGAAATAGAGGATTCTGAGTAGGACAAAAAGTCTGTAAAAATGGCAATTTTGGTCACATTGAGGCTTTAAAAAGTAGTTATTAAACATGAGGCACAATCCAAATGACATTTTCAATCAATTTTTCTACAGTCCAAAAAATAAATTTTCTGATGAAAAACGAGGACCCGTGACCTGTCGAACTTTCTCCAGATGGTCATAAATGGAAATTTTTTAATGGTACATTTTTTGACTGTAAATGACTATTGCATGTGAATTATCACTTTTGGAACTAAAACAAGAGTGTTTAGAGTCATTTTGATGCCTGAAATTGGTCGAAATAGAAGCTTCTGAGAGGAGAAAAAAGTCTGTAAAAATGGCAATTTTGGTCACATTGAGGCTTTAAAAGGTAGTTAATCAACATGAGGCACAATCCAAATTACATTTTCAATCAATTTTTCTACAGTCCAAAAAATAAATTTTCTGATGATAAACGAGGACCCGTGACCTGTCGAACTTTCTACAGATGGTCAGAAATGGTAATTTTTTAATGTTGAATTTTTGGACTGTAAATGACTATTGCATGTGAATTATCACTTTTGGAACTAAAACAAGAGTGTCAAGTGAGAGTAGAGTCATTTTAATGCCTGAAATTGGTCGAAATAGAAGCTTCTGAGTAGGAGAAAAAGTCTGTAAAAATGGCAATTTTGGTCACATTGAGGCGTTAAAAAGTAGTTATTCAACATGAGGCACAATCCAAATGACATTTTCAATCAATTTTTCTACAGTCCAAAAAATACATTTTCTGAGGAAAAACGAGGACCCGTGACCTCTCGAACTTTCTCCAGATGGTCAGAAATGGTAATTTTTAAATGTTTAATTTTTTGACTGTAAATGACTATTGCATGTGAATTATCACTTTTGGAACTAAAACAAGAGTGTTTAGAGTCATTTTAATGTCTGAAATTGGTCAAAATAGAAGCTTCTGAGTAGGAGAAAAAGTCTGTAAAAATGGCAATTTTGGTCACTTTGAGGCTTTAAAAAGTAGTTATTCAACATGAGGCACAATCCAAATGACATTTTCAATCAATTTTTCTACAGTCCAAAAAAAACCATTTCTGATGAAAAACGAGGACCCGTGACCTGTCGAACTTTCTCCAGATGGTCATAAATGGAAATTTTTTAATGGTACATTTTTTGACTGTAAATGACTATTGCATGTGAATTATCACTTTTGGAACTAAAACAAGAGTGTTTAGAGTCATTTTAATGCCTGAAATTGGTCGAAATAGAAGCTTCTGAGTAGGAGAAAAAGTCTGTAAAAATGGCAATTTTGGTCACATTGAGGCTTTAAAAAGTAGTTATTAAACATGAGGCACAATCCAAATGACATTTTCAATCAATTTTTCTACAGTCCAAAAAATAAATTTTCTGATGAAAAACGAGGACCCGTGACCTGTCGAACGTTCTCCAGATGGTCAGAAATGGTAATTTTTTTATGTTAAATGTTTCGACTGTAAATGACTAATGCATGTGAATTATCACTTTTGGAACTTTAATAAGAGTGTTTAGAGTCATTTTAATGCCTGAAATTGGTCGAAATAAAAGCTTCTGAGTAGGAGAAAAAGTCTGTAAAAATGGCAATTTTTGTCACATTGAGGCTTTAAAAAGTAGTTATTCAACATGAGGCTCAATGCAAATGACATTTTGAATCAATTTTTCTACAGTCCAAAAAATAAATTTTCTGATGAAAAAACGATGACCCGTGACCTGTTGAACTTTCTCAAGATGGTCAGAATTGGAAATTATTTAATGTTTACTTTTCTGACTGTAAATGACTATTGCATGTGAATTATCACTTTTGGAACTAAAACAAGAGTGTTTAGAGTCATTTTAATGCCTGAAATTGGTCGAAATAGAAGCTTCTGAGTAGGAGAAAAAGTCTGTGAAAATGGCAATTTTGGTCACATTGAGGCCTTAAAAAGTAGTTATTCAACACGAGCCACAATCCAAATGACATTTTCAATCAATTTTTCTACAGTTCAAAAAATTAATTTTCTGATGAAAAACGAGGACCCGTGACCTGTCGAACTTTCTCCAGATGGTCAGAAATGGTAATTTTTTTATGTTAAATGTTTCGACTGTAAATGACTATTGCATGTGAATTATCACTTTTGGAACTTTAATAAGAGTGTTTAGAGTCATTTTAATGCCTGAAATTGGTCTAAATAAAAGCTTCTGAGTAGGAGAAAAAGTCTGTAAAAATGGCAATTTTGGTCACATTGAGGCTTTAAAAAGTAGTTATTCAACACGGGGCACAATCCAAATGACATTTTCAATCAATTTTTCTACAGTCCAAAAAAATCAATATTCTGATGAAAAAACGATGACCCGTCACCTGTCGAACTTTCTCCAGATCGTCAGAAATTGTAATTTTTTAATGTTTAAGTTTTTTGACTGTAAATGACTATTGCATGTGAATCATCACTTTTGGAACTAAAACAAGAGTGTTTAGAGTCATTTTAATGCCTGAAATTGGTCGAAATAGAAGCTTCTGAGTAGGAGAAAAAGTCTGTAAAAATGGCAATTTTGATCACATTGAGGCTTTAAAAAGTAGTTATTCAACATGAGGCACAATCCAAATGACATTTTCAATCAATTTTTCTACAGTCCAAAAAATAAATTTTCTGATCAAAAACGAGGACCCGTGACTAGGCCTGGGCAAAAATTTCGTTCCGTTCGCGGAAATTGCGATAATTTGACATTTTTGCGTTCCGCGGAGAGCGCGAAAATGTCAAAAATTCCGGTTTCCGCAGCTTGGCGATAATTTGTTTCTTGCTCGCGCTGTAAAATGATACATTCTCGCGCGCGCGCGATCGCCTTACCTGAATCCCTGCGTTCGCCGACAAGTTTTCTTGATCCGGTCGCGTTCTCCATGAGATGTTGTATTGTTTTTAGCCATTTGCGCTGTCTCGTGACAGTTCGCGCCCGCAGTGACGTCATGCGTCGCGCGATCACGTCTTTCTTCTCGCGATCATGCACCGCGAGAACAACTCAAAACAAGATGGCCGCGCCCGCAAGCAACCACATGGGTAAGTTGGCGACCCGCAACCATGCAGAAAATCTCGCGAACATGCCGGAAAAAAACTTCCGCATCTTCGCGATATTTCTGCTTGTTTGCGATAATTTTAAACATTCTCGCGATAATTTGCGAAGGTTAATTCCGCAAATTCCGCCCACCCCTACCCGTGACCTGTCGAACTTTCTCCAGATGGTCAGAAATGGTAATTTTTTAATGGTACATTTTTTGACTGTAAATGACTATTGCATGTGAATTATCACTTTTGGAACTAAAACAAGAGTGTTTAGAGTCATTTTAATGCCTGAAATTGGTCGAAATAGAAGCTTCTGAGTAGGAGAAAAAGTCTGTAAAAATGGCAATTTTGGTCACATTGAGGCGTTAAAAAGTAGTTATTCAACATGAGGCACAATCCAAATGACATTTTCAATCAATTTTTCTACAGTCCAAAAAATAAATTTTCTGAGGAAAAACGAGGACCCGTGACCTGTCGAACTTTCTCCAGATGGTCAGAAATGGTAATTTTTTAATGATGAATTTTTGGACTGTAAATGACTATTGCATGTGAATCATCACTTTTGGAACTAAAACAAGAGTGTTTAGAGTTATTTTAATGCCTGAAATTGGTCAAAATAGAAGCTTCTGAGTAGGAGAAAAAAGTCTGTAAAAATGGCAATTTTGGTCACATTGAGGCTTTAAAAGGTAGTTAATCAACATGAGGCAAAATCCAAATTACATTTTCAATCAATTTTTCTACAGTCCAAAAAATAAATTTTCTGATGATAAACGAGGACCCGTGACCTGTCGAACTTTCTACAGATGGTCAGAAATGGTAATTTTTTAATGTTGAATTTTTGGACTGTAAATGACTATTGCATGTGAATTATCACTTTTCGAACTAAAACAAGAGTGTTTAGAGTCATTTTAATGCCTGAAATTGGTCGAAATAGAAGCTTCTGAGTAGGAGAAAAAGTCTGTAAAAATGGCAATTTTGGTCACATTGAGGCGTTAAAAAGTAGTTATTCAACATGAGGCACAATCCAAATGACATTTTCAATCAATTTTTCTACAGTCCAAAAAATAAATTTTCTGAGGAAAAACGAGGACCCGTGACCTCTCGAACTTTCTCCAGATGGTCAGAAATGGTAATTTTTAAATGTTTAATTTTTTGACTGTAAATGACTATTGCATGTGAATTATCACTTTTGGAACTAAAACAAGAGTGTTTAGAGTCATTTTAATGTCTCAAATTGGTCAAAATAGAAGCTTCTGAGTAGGAGAAAAAGTCTGTAAAAATGGCAATTTTGGTCACATTGAGGCTTTAAAAAGTAGTTATTCAACATGAGGCACAATCCAAATGACATTTTCAATCAATTTTTCTACAGTCCAAAAAAAAACATTTCTGATGAAAAACGAGGACCCGTGACCTGTCGAACTTTCTCCAGATGGTCATAAATGGAAATTTTTTAATGGTACATTTTTTGACTGTAAATGACTATTGCATGTGAATTATCACTTTTGGAACTAAAACAAGAGTGTTTAGAGTCATTTTAATGCCTGAAATTGGTCGAAATAGAGGCTTCTGAGTAGGAGAAAAAGTCTGTAAAAATGGCAATTTTGGTCACATTGAGGCTTTAAAAAGTAGTTATTAAACATGAGGCACAATCCAAATGACATTTTCAATCAATTTTTCTACAGTCCAAAAAATAAATTTTCTGATGAAAAACGAGGACCTGTGACCTGTCGATCCTTCTCCAGATGGTCAGAAATGGTAATTTTTAAATGTTTAATTTTTTTACTGTAAATGACTATTGCATGTGAATTATCACTTTTGGAACTAAAACAAGAGTGTTTAGAGTCATTTTAATGTCTGAAATTGGTCAAAATAGAAGCTTCTGAGTAGGAGAAAAAGTCTGTAAAAATGGCAATTTTGGTCACATGGAGGCTTTAAAAAGTAGTTATTCAACATGAGGCACAATCCAATAACATTTTCAATCAATTTTTCTACAGTCCAAAAAAAAATGTTCTGATGAAAAACGAGGACCCGTGACCTGTCGAACTTTCTCCAGATGGTCATAAATGGAAATTTTTTAATGGTACATTTTTTGACTGTAAATAACTATTGCATGTGAATTATCACTTTTGGAACTAAAACAAGAGTGTTTAGAGTCATTTTAATGCCTGAAATTGGTCGAAATAGAAGCTTCTGAGAGGAGAAAAAAGTCTGTAAAAATGGCAATTTTGGTCACATTGAGGCTTTAAAAGGTAGTTAATCAACATGAGGCACAATCCAAATTACATTTTCAATCAATTTTTCTACAGTCCAAAAAATAAATTTTCTGATGATAAACGAGGACCCGTGACCTGTCGAACTTTCTACAGATGGTCAGAAATGGTAATTTTTTAATGTTGAATTTTTGGACTGTAAATGACTATTGCATGTGAATTATCACTTTTGGAACTAAAACAAGAGTGTTTAGAGTCATTTTAATGCCTGAAATTGGTCGAAATAGAAGCTTCTGAGTAGGAGAAAAAGTCTGTAAAAATGGCATTTTGGTCACATTGAGGCGTTAAAAAGTAGTTATTCAACATGAGGCACAATCCAAATGACATTTTCAATCAATTTTTCTACAGTCCAAAAAATAAATTTTCTGAGGAAAAACGAGGACCCGTGACCTCTCGAACTTTCTCCAGATGGTCAGAAATGGTAATTTTTAAATGTTTAATTTTTTGACTGTAAATGACTATTGCATGTGAATTATCACTTTTGGAACTAAAACAAGAGTGTTTAGAGTCATTTTAATGTCTGAAATTGGTCAAAATAGAAGCTTCTGAGTAGGAGAAAAAGTCTGTAAAAATGGCAATTTTGGTCACATTGAGGCTTTAAAAAGTAGTTATTCAACATGAGGCACAATCCAAATGACATTTTCAATCAATTTTTCTACAGTCCAAAAAAAAACATTTCTGATGAAAAACGAGGACCCGTGACCTGTCGAACTTTCTCCAGATGGTCATAAATGGAAATTTTTTAATGGTACATTTTTTGACTGTAAATGACTATTGCATGTGAATTATCACTTTTGGAACTAAAACAAGAGTGTTTAGAGTCATTTTAATGCCTGAAATTGGTCGAAATAGAAGCTTCTGAGTAGGAGAAAAAGTCTGTAAAAATGGCAATTTTGGTCACATTGAGGCATTAAAAAGTAGTTATTCAACATGAGGCACAATCCAAATGACATTTTCAATCAATTTTTCTACAGTCCAAAAAATAAATTTTCTGACGAAAAACGAGGACCTGTTGAACTTTCTCCAGATGGTCAGAAATGGTAATTTTTAAATGTTTAATTTTTTTACTGTAAATGACTATTGCATGTGAATTATCACTTTTGGAATTAAAAAAAAAGAGTGTTTAGAGTCATTTTAATGCCTGAAATTGGTCGAAATAGAAGCTTCTGAGTAGGAGAAAAAGTCTGTAAAAATGGCAATTTTGGTCACATTGAGGCTTTAAAAAGTAGTTATTAAACATGAGGCACAATCCAAATGACATTTTCAATCAATTTTTCTACAGTCCAAAAAATAAATTTTCTGATGAAAAACGAGGACCCGTGACCTGTCGAACGTTCTCCAGATGGTCAGAAATGGAAATTTTTTTATGTTAAATGTTTCGACTGTAAATGACTAATGCATGTGAATTATCACTTTTGGAACTTTAATAAGAGTGTTTAGAGTCATTTTAATGCCTGAAATTGGTCGAAATAAAAGCTTCTGAGTAGGAGAAAAAGTCTGTAAAAATGGCAATTTTTGTCACATTGAGGCTTTAAAAAGTAGTTATTCAACATGAGGCACAATCCAAATGACATTTTGAATCAATTTTTCTACAGTCCAAAAAATAAATTTTCTGATGAAAAAACGATGACCCGTGACCTGTTGAACTTTCTCAAGATGGTCAGAATTGGAAATTATTTAATGTTTACTTTTCTGACTGTAAATGACTATTGCATGTGAATTATCACTTTTGGAACTAAAACAAGAGTGTTTAGAGTCATTTTAATGCCTGAAATTGGTCGAAATAGAAGCTTCTGAGTAGGAGAAAAAGTCTGTGAAAATGGCAATTTTGGTCACATTGAGGCCTTAAAAAGTAGTTATTCAACACGAGCCACAATCCAAATGACATTTTCAATCAATTTTTCTACAGTTCAAAAAATTAATTTTCTGATGAAAAACGAGGACCCGTGACCTGTCGAACTTTCTACAGATGGTCAGAAATGGTAATTTTTTTATGTTAAATGTTTCGACTGTAAATGACTATTGCATGTGAATTATCACTTTTGGAACTTTAATAAGAGTGTTTAGAGTCATTTTAATGCCTGAAATTGGTCTAAATAAAAGCTTCTGAGTAGGAGAAAAAGTCTGTAAAAATGGCAATTTTGGTCACATTGAGGCTTTAAAAAGTAGTTATTCAACATGGGGCACAATCCAAATGACATTTTCAATCAATTTTTCTACAGTCCAAAAAAATCAATATTCTGATGAAAAAACGATGACCCGTCACCTGTCGAACTTCCTCCAGATTGTCAGAAATCGTAATTTTTGAATGTTTAAGTTTTTTGACTGTAAATGACTATTGCATGTGAATTACCCCTTTTGGAACTAAAATAAGTGTGTTTAGAGTCATTTTAATGCCTGAAATTGGTCAAAATAGAAGCTTCTGAGTAGGAGAAAAAGTCTGTAAAAATGGCAATTTTGGTCACATTGAGGCTTTAAAAAGTAGTTATTCAACATGAGGCACAATCCAAATGACATTTTGAATATATTTTTCTACAGTCCAAAAAATCACATTTCTGATGAAAAAACGATGACCCGTGACCTGTCGAACTTTCTCCAGATGGTCAGAAATGGTAATTTTTAAATGTTTAATTTTTTGACTGTAAATGACTATTGCATGTGAATGATCACTTTTGGAACTTTAATAAGAGTGTTTAGAGTCATTTTAATGCCTGAAATTGGTCGAAATAGAAGCTTCTGAGTAGGAGAAAAAGTCTGTAAAAATGGCAATTTTGGTCACATTGAGGCTTTAAAAAGTAGTTATTCAACATGAGGCACAATCCAAATGACATTTTCAATCAATTTTTCTACAGTCCAAAAAAAAACATTTCTGATGAAAAACGAGGACCCGTGACCTGTCGAACTTTCTCCAGATGGTCATAAATGGAAATTTTTTAATGGTACATTTTTTGACTGTAAATGACTATTGCATGTGAATTATCACTTTTGGAACTAAAACAAGAGTGTTTAGAGTCATTTTAATGCCTGAAATTGGTCGAAATAGAAGCTTCTGAGTAGGAGAAAAAGTCTGTAAAAATGGCAATTTTGGTCACATTGAGGCATTAAAAAGTAGTTATTCAACATGAGGCACAATCCAAATGACATTTTCAATCAATTTTTCTACAGTCCAAAAAATAAATTTTCTGACGAAAAACGAGGACCTGTTGAACTTTCTCCAGATGGTCAGAAATGGTAATTTTTAAATGTTTAATTTTTTTACTGTAAATGACTATTGCATGTGAATTATCACTTTTGGAATTAAAAAAAAAGAGTGTTTAGAGTCATTTTAATGCCTGAAATTGGTCGAAATAGAAGCTTCTGAGTAGGAGAAAAAGTCTGTAAAAATGGCAATTTTGGTCACATTGAGGCTTTAAAAAGTAGTTATTAAACATGAGGCACAATCCAAATGACATTTTCAATCAATTTTTCTACAGTCCAAAAAATAAATTTTCTGATGAAAAACGAGGACCCGTGACCTGTCGAACGTTCTCCAGATGGTCAGAAATGGAAATTTTTTTATGTTAAATGTTTCGACTGTAAATGACTAATGCATGTGAATTATCACTTTTGGAACTTTAATAAGAGTGTTTAGAGTCATTTTAATGCCTGAAATTGGTCGAAATAAAAGCTTCTGAGTAGGAGAAAAAGTCTGTAAAAATGGCAATTTTTGTCACATTGAGGCTTTAAAAAGTAGTTATTCAACATGAGGCACAATCCAAATGACATTTTGAATCAATTTTTCTACAGTCCAAAAAATAAATTTTCTGATGAAAAAACGATGACCCGTGACCTGTTGAACTTTCTCAAGATGGTCAGAATTGGAAATTATTTAATGTTTACTTTTCTGACTGTAAATGACTATTGCATGTGAATTATCACTTTTGGAACTAAAACAAGAGTGTTTAGAGTCATTTTAATGCCTGAAATTGGTCGAAATAGAAGCTTCTGAGTAGGAGAAAAAGTCTGTGAAAATGGCAATTTTGGTCACATTGAGGCCTTAAAAAGTAGTTATTCAACACGAGCCACAATCCAAATGACATTTTCAATCAATTTTTCTACAGTTCAAAAAATTAATTTTCTGATGAAAAACGAGGACCCGTGACCTGTCGAACTTTCTACAGATGGTCAGAAATGGTAATTTTTTTATGTTAAATGTTTCGACTGTAAATGACTATTGCATGTGAATTATCACTTTTGGAACTTTAATAAGAGTGTTTAGAGTCATTTTAATGCCTGAAATTGGTCTAAATAAAAGCTTCTGAGTAGGAGAAAAAGTCTGTAAAAATGGCAATTTTGGTCACATTGAGGCTTTAAAAAGTAGTTATTCAACATGGGGCACAATCCAAATGACATTTTCAATCAATTTTTCTACAGTCCAAAAAAATCAATATTCTGATGAAAAAACGATGACCCGTCACCTGTCGAACTTCCTCCAGATTGTCAGAAATCGTAATTTTTGAATGTTTAAGTTTTTTGACTGTAAATGACTATTGCATGTGAATTACCCCTTTTGGAACTAAAATAAGTGTGTTTAGAGTCATTTTAATGCCTGAAATTGGTCAAAATAGAAGCTTCTGAGTAGGAGAAAAAGTCTGTAAAAATGGCAATTTTGGTCACATTGAGGCTTTAAAAAGTAGTTATTCAACATGAGGCACAATCCAAATGACATTTTGAATATATTTTTCTACAGTCCAAAAAATCACATTTCTGATGAAAAAACGATGACCCGTGACCTGTCGAACTTTCTCCAGATGGTCAGAAATGGTAATTTTTAAATGTTTAATTTTTTGACTGTAAATGACTATTGCATGTGAATGATCACTTTTGGAACTTTAATAAGAGTGTTTAGAGTCATTTTAATGCCTGAAATTGGTCGAAATAGAAGCTTCTGAGTAGGAGAAAAAGTCTGTAAAAATGGCAATTTTGGTCACATTGAGGCTTTAAAAAGTAGTTATTCAACATGAGGCACAATCCAAATGACATTTTCAATCAATTTTTCTACAGTCCAAAAAATCTATTTTCTGATGAAAAACGAGGACCCGTGACTGTCGAACTTTCTCCAGATGGTCAGAAATTGTAAGTTTTTTAATGTTTACATTTTTTGACTGTAAATGACTATTGCATGTGAATTATCACTTTTGGAACTAAAACAAGAGTGTTTAGAGTCATTTTAATGCCTGAAATTGGTCGAAATAGAAGCTTCTGAGTAGGAGAAAAAGTCTGTAAAAATGGCAATTTTGATCACATTGAGGCTTTAAAAAGTAGTTATTCAACATGAGGCACAATCCAAATGACATCAATTTTTCTACAGTCCAAAAAATACGGACCCGTGACCTGTCGAACGTTCTCCAGATGGTCAGAAATGGTAATTTTTTAATGGTACATTTTTTGACTGTAAATGACTATTGCATGTGAATTATCACTTTTGGAACTAAAACAAGAGTATTTAGTGTCAATTTAATGCCTGAAATTGGTTGAAATAGAAGCTTCTGAGTAGGAGAAAAAAACTGTAAAAATGGCAATTTTGGTCACATTTGAGGCTTTAAAAAGTAGTCATTCAACATGAGGCACAATCCAAATGACATTTTCAATCAATTTTTATATATTCCAAAAAATAAATTTTCTGATGAAAAACGAGGACGTGACCTGTCGAACGTTCTCCAGATGGTCAGAAATGGTAATTTTTTAATGGTACATTTTTTGACTGTAAATGACTATTTCATGTGAATTATCACTTTTGGAACTAAAACAAGAGTGTTTAGTCATTTTAATGCCTGAAATTGGTCGAAATAGAAGCTTCTGAGTAGGAGAAAAAGTCTGTAAAAATGGCAATTTTGGTCACATTGAGGCTTTAAAAGGTAGTTAATCAACATGAGGCACAATCCAAATGACATTTTCAATCAATTGTTCTACAGTCCCAAAAAATCAATTTTCTGATGAAAAACGAGGGCCCGTGACCTGTCGAACTTCCTCCAGATGGTCAGAAATGGTAATTTTTTAATGTTTAATTTTTTGACTGTAAATGACTATTGCATGTGAATGATCACTTTTGGAACTAAAACAAGAGTGTTTAGAGTCATTTTAATGCCTGAAATTGGTCGAAATAGAAGCTTCTGAGTAGGAGAAAAAGTCTGTAAAAATGGCAATTTTGGTCACATTGAGGCTTTAAAAAGTAGTTATTCAACATGAGCCACAATCCAAATGACATTTTCAATCAATTTTTCTACAGTTAAAAAAAAATTTTCTGATGAAAAACGAGGACCCGTGACCTGTCGAACTTTCTCCAGATGGTCAGAAATGGTAATTTCTTTATGTTAAATGTTTCGACTGTAAATGACTATTGCATGTGAATTATCACTTTTGGAACTTTAATAAGAGTGTTTAGAGTCATTTTAATGCCTGAAATTGGTCGAAATAAAAGCTTCTGAGTAGGGGAAAAAGTCTGTAAAAATGGCAATTTTGGTCACATTGAGGCTTTAAAAAATTGTTATTCAACATGAGGCACAATCCAAATGACATTTTGAATCAATTTTTCTACAGTCAAAAAAATCTATTTTCTGATGAAAAAACGATGACCCATGACCTCTCGAACTTTCTCCAGATGGTCAGAAATGGTAATTTTTAAATGTTTAATTTTTTGACTGTAAATGACTATTGCATGTGAATTATGACTTTTGGAACTAAAAAAAAGAGTGTTTAGAGTCATTTTAATGCCTGAAATTGGTCGAAATAGAAGCTTCTGAGTAGGAGAAAAAGTCTGTAAAAATGGCAATTTTGGTCACATTGAGGCTTTAAAAAGTAGTTATTCAACATGAGGCACAATCTAAATTACTTTTCAATCAATTTTTCTACAGTCCAAAAAATCAATTTTCTGATCAAAAACGAGGACCCGTGACTGTCGAACTTTCTCCAGATGGTCAGAAATTGTAATTTTTTAATGTTTACATTTTTTGACTGTAAATGACTATTGCATGTGGATTATCACTTTTGGAACTAAAACAAGAGTGTTTAGAGTCATTTTAATGCCTGAAATTGGTCAAAATAGAAGCTTCTGAGTAGGAGAAAAAGTCTGTAAAAATGGCAATTTTGATCACATTGAGGCTTTAAAAAGTAGTTATTCAACATGAGGCACAATCCAAATGACATCAATTTTTCTACAGTCCAAAAAATACGGACCCGTGACCTGTCGAACGTTCTCCAGATGGTCAGAAATGGTAATTTTTTAATGGTACATTTTTTGACTGTAAATGACTATTGCATGTGAATTATCACTTTTGGAACTAAAACAAGAGTGTTTAGTCATTTTAATGCCTGAAATTGGTCGAAATAGAAGCTTCTGAGTAGGAGAAAAAGTCTGTAAAAATGGCAATTTTGGTCACATTGAGGCTTTAAAAGGTAGTTAATCAACATGAGGCACAATCCAAATGACATTTTCAATCAATTGTTCTACAGTCCCAAAAAATCAATTTTCTGATGAAAAACGAGGGCCCGTGACCTGTCGAACTTCCTCCAGATGGTCAGAAATGGTAATTTTTTAATGTTTAATTTTTTGACTGTAAATGACTATTGCATGTGAATTATCACTTTTGGAACTAAAACAAGAGTGTTTAGAGTCATTTTAATGCCTGAAATTGGTCAAAATAAAAGCTTCTGAGTAGGAGAAAAAGTCTGTAAAAATGGCAATTTTGGTCACATTGAGGCTTTAAAAAGTAGTTATTCAACATGAGGCACAATCCAAATGACATTTTCAATCAATTTTTCTACAGTCCAAAAAAAAAATGTTCTGATGAAAAACGAGGACCCGTGACCTGTCGAACTTTCTCCAGATGGTCAGAAATGGAAATTTTTTAATGGTACATTTTTTGACTGTAAATAACTATTGCATGTGAATTATCACATTTTGGAAAAAAAAGAGTGTTTAGAGTCATTTTAATGCCTGAAATTGGTCGAAGTAGAAGCTTCTGAGTAGGAGAAAAAGTCTGTAAAAATGGCAATTTTGGTCACATGGAGGCTTTAAAAAGTAGTTATTAAACATGAGGCACAATCCAAATGACATTTTCAATCAATTTTTCTACAGTCCAAAAAATAAATTTTCTGATGAAAAATGAGGACCCGTGACCTGTCGAACTTTCTCCAGATGGTCATAAATGGAAATTTTTTAATGGTACATTTTTTGACTGTAAATGACTATTGCATGTGAATTATCACTTTTGGAACTAAAACAAGAGTGTTTAGAGTCATTTTAATGCCTGAAATTGGTCGAAATAGAAGCTTCTGAGAGGAGAAAAAAGTCTGTAAAAATGGCAATTTTGGTCACATTGAGGCTTTAAAAGGTAGTTAATCAACATGAGGCACAATCCAAATTACATTTTCAATCAATGTTTCTACAGTCCAAAAAATAAATTTTCTGATGATAAACGAGGACCCGTGACCTGTCGAACTTTCTACAGATGGTCAGAAATGGTAATTTTTTAATGTTGAATTTTTGGACTGTAAATGACTATTGCATGTGAATTATCACTTTTGGAACTAAAACAAGAGTGTTTAGAGTCATTTTAATGCCTGAAATTGGTCGAAATAGAAGCTTCTGAGTAGGAGAAAAAGTCTGTAAAAATGGCAATTTTGGTCACATTGAGGCGTTAAAAAGTAGTTATTCAACATGAGGCACAATCCAAATGACATTTTCAATCAATTTTTCTACAGTCCAAAAAATAAATTTTCTGAGGAAAAACGAGGACCCGTGACCTCTCGAACTTTCTCCAGATGGTCAGAAATGGTAATTTTTAAATGTTTAATTTTTTGACTGTAAATGACTATTGCATGTGAATTATCACTTTTGGAACTAAAACAAGAGTGTTTAGAGTCATTTTAATGTCTGAAATTGGTCAAAATAGAAGCTTCTGAGTAGGAGAAAAAGTCTGTAAAAATGGCAATTTTGGTCACATTGAGGCGTTAAAAAGTAGTTATTCAACATGAGGCACAATCCAAATGACATTTTCAATCAATTTTTCTACAGTCCAAAAAATAAATTTTCTGAGGAAAAACGAGGACCCGTGACCTCTCGAACTTTCTCCAGATGGTCAGAAATGGTAATTTTTAAATGTTTAATTTTTTGACTGTAAATGACTATTGCATGTGAATTATCACTTTTGGAACTAAAACAAGAGTGTTTAGAGTCATTTTAATGTCTGAAATTGGTCAAAATAGAAGCTTCTGAGTAGGAGAAAAAGTCTGTAAAAATGGCAATTTTGGTCACATTGAGGCTTTAAAAAGTAGTTATTCAACATGAGGCACAATCCAAATGACATTTTCAATCAATTTTTCTACAGTCCAAAAAAAAACATTTCTGATGAAAAACGAGGACCCGTGACCTGTCGAACTTTCTCCAGATGGTCATAAATGGAAATTTTTTAATGGTACATTTTTTGACTGTAAATGACTATTGCATGTGAATTATCACTTTTGGAACTAAAACAAGAGTGTTTAGAGTCATTTTAATGCCTGAAATTGGTCGAAATAGAAGCTTCTGAGTAGGAGAAAAAGTCTGTAAAAATGGCAATTTTGGTCACATTGAGGCTTTAAAAAGTAGTTATTAAACATGAGGCACAATCCAAATGACATTTTCAATCAATTTTTCTACAGTCCAAAAAATAAATTTTCTGATGAAAAACGAGGACCCGTGACCTGTCGAACCTTCTCCAGATGGTCAGAAATGGTAATTTTTAAATGTTTAATTTTTTTACTGTAAATGACTATTGCATGTGAATTATCACTTTTGGAACTAAAACAAGAGTGTTTAGAGTCATTTTAATGTCTGAAATTGGTCAAAATAGAAGCTTCTGAGTAGGAGAAAAAGTCTGTAAAAATGGCAATTTTGGTCACATGGAGGCTTTAAAAAGTAGTTATTCAACATGAGGCACAATCCAATAACATTTTCAATCAATTTTTCTACAGTCCAAAAAAAAATGTTCTGATGAAAAACGAGGACCCGTGACCTGTCGAACTTTCTCCAGATGGTCAGAAATGGAAATTTTTTAATGGTACATTTGTTGACTGTAAATAACTATTGCATGTGAATTATCACATTTTGGAAAAAAAAGAGTGTTTAGAGTCATTTTAATGCCTGAAATTGGTCGAAGTAGAAGCTTCTGAGTAGGAGAAAAAGTCTGTAAAAATGGCAATTTTGGTCACATTGAGGCTTTAAAAAGTAGTTATTCAAAATGAGGCACAATCTAAATGACTTTTCAATCAATTTTTCTACAGTCCAAAAAAATTAATTTTCTGATGAAAAACGAGTACCCGTGACCTGTCGAACTTCCTCCAGATGGTCAGAAATGGTAATTTTTTAATGTTTAATTTTTTGACTGTAAATGACTATTGCATGTGAATTATCACTTTTGGAACTAAAATAAGTGTGTTTAGAGTCATTTTAATGCCTGAAATTGGTCGAAATAGAGGATTCTGAGTAGGACAAAAAGTCTGTAAAAATGGCAATTTTGGTCACATTGAGGCTTTAAAAAGTAGTTATTAAACATGAGGCACAATCCAAATGACATTTTCAATCAATTTTTCTACAGTCCAAAAAATAAATTTTCTGATGAAAAATGAGGACCCGTGACCTGTCGAACTTTCTCCAGATGGTCATAAATGGAAATTTTTTAATGGTACATTTTTTGACTGTAAATGACTATTGCATGTGAATTATCACTTTTGGAACTAAAACAAGAGTGTTTAGAGTCATTTTAATGCCTGAAATTGGTCGAAATAGAAGCTTCTGAGAGGAGAAAAAAGTCTGTAAAAATGGCAATTTTGGTCACATTGAGGCTTTAAAAGGTAGTTAATCAACATGAGGCACAATCCAAATTACATTTTCAATCAATGTTTCTACAGTCCAAAAAATAAATTTTCTGATGATAAACGAGGACCCGTGACCTGTCGAACTTTCTACAGATGGTCAGAAATGGTAATTTTTTAATGTTGAATTTTTGGACTGTAAATGACTATTGCATGTGAATTATCACTTTTGGAACTAAAACAAGAGTGTTTAGAGTCATTTTAATGCCTGAAATTGGTCGAAATAGAAGCTTCTGAGTAGGAGAAAAAGTCTGTAAAAATGGCAATTTTGGTCACATTGAGGCGTTAAAAAGTAGTTATTCAACATGAGGCACAATCCAAATGACATTTTCAATCAATTTTTCTACAGTCCAAAAAATAAATTTTCTGAGGAAAAACGAGGACCCGTGACCTCTCGAACTTTCTCCAGATGGTCAGAAATGGTAATTTTTAAATGTTTAATTTTTTGACTGTAAATGACTATTGCATGTGAATTATCACTTTTGGAACTAAAACAAGAGTGTTTAGAGTCATTTTAATGTCTGAAATTGGTCAAAATAGAAGCTTCTGAGTAGGAGAAAAAGTCTGTAAAAATGGCAATTTTGGTCACATTGAGGCGTTAAAAAGTAGTTATTCAACATGAGGCACAATCCAAATGACATTTTCAATCAATTTTTCTACAGTCCAAAAAATAAATTTTCTGAGGAAAAACGAGGACCCGTGACCTCTCGAACTTTCTCCAGATGGTCAGAAATGGTAATTTTTAAATGTTTAATTTTTTGACTGTAAATGACTATTGCATGTGAATTATCACTTTTGGAACTAAAACAAGAGTGTTTAGAGTCATTTTAATGTCTGAAATTGATCAAAATAGAAGCTTCTGAGTAGGAGAAAAAGTCTGTAAAAATGGCAATTTTGGTCACATTGAGGCTTTAAAAAGTAGTTATTAAACATGAGGCACAATCCAAATGACATTTTCAATCAATTTTTCTACAGTCCAAAAAATAAATTTTCTGATGAAAAACGAGGACCCGTGACCTGTCGAACCTTCTCCAGATGGTCAGAAATGGTAATTTTTAAATGTTTAATTTTTTTACTGTAAATGACTATTGCATGTGAATTATCACTTTTGGAACTAAAACAAGAGTGTTTAGAGTCATTTTAATGTCTGAAATTGGTCAAAATAGAAGCTTCTGAGTAGGAGAAAAAGTCTGTAAAAATGGCAATTTTGGTCACATGGAGGCTTTAAAAAGTAGTTATTCAACATGAGGCACAATCCAATAACATTTTCAATCAATTTTTCTACAGTCCAAAAAAAAAATGTTCTGATGAAAAACGAGGACCCTTGACCTGTCGAACTTTCTCCAGATGGTCAGAAATGGAAATTTTTTAATGGTACATTTTTTGACTGTAAATGACTATTGCATGTGAATTATCACATTTTGGAAAAAGAAGAGTGTTTAGAGTCATTTTAATGCCTGAAATTGGTCGAAGTAGAAGCTTCTGAGTAGGAGAAAAAGTCTGTAAAAATGGCAATTTTGGTCACATTGAGGCTTTAAAAAGTAGTTATTCAAAATGAGGCACAATCTAAATGACTTTTCAATCAATTTTTCTACAGTTCAAAAAATTCATTTTCTGATGAAAAACGAGGACCCGTGACCTGTCGAACTTTCTCCAGATGGTCAGAAATGGTAATTTCTTTATGTTAAATGTTTCGACTGTAAATGACTATTGCATGTGAATTATCACTTTTGGAACTTTAATAAGAGTGTTTAGAGTCATTTTAATGCCTGAAATTGGTCGAAATAAAAGCTTCTGAGTAGGGGAAAAAGTCTGTAAAAATGGCAATTTTGGTCACATTGAGGCTTTAAAAAATTGTTATTCAACATGAGGCACAATCCAAATGACATTTTGAATCAATTTTTCTACAGTCAAAAAAATCTATTTTCTGATGAAAAAACGATGACCCATGACCTCTCGAACTTTCTCCAGATGGTCAGAAATGGTAATTTTTAAATGTTTAATTTTTTGACTGTAAATGACTATTGCATGTGAATTATGACTTTTGGAACTAAAAAAAAGAGTGTTTAGAGTCATTTTAATGCCTGAAATTGGTCGAAATAGAAGCTTCTGAGTAGGAGAAAAAGTCTGTAAAAATGGCAATTTTGGTCACATTGAGGCTTTAAAAAGTAGTTATTCAACATGAGGCACAATCTAAATGACTTTTCAATCAATTTTTCTACAGTCCAAAAAATCAATTTTCTGATCAAAAACGAGGACCCGTGACTGTCGAACTTTCTCCAGATGGTCAGAAATTGTAATTTTTTAATGTTTACATTTTTTGACTGTAAATGACTATTGCATGTGAATTATCACTTTTGGAACTAAAACAAGAGTGTTTAGAGTCATTTTAATGCCTGAAATTGGTCAAAATAGAAGCTTCTGAGTAGGAGAAAAAGTCTGTAAAAATGGCAATTTTGATCGCATTGAGGCTTTAAAAAGTAGTTATTCAACATGAGGCACAATCCAAATGACATCAATTTTTCTACAGTCCAAAAAATACGGACCCGTGACCTGTCGAACGTTCTCCAGATGGTCAGAAATGGTAATTTTTTAATGGTACATTTTTTGACTGTAAATGACTATTGCATGTGAATTATCACTTTTGGAACTAAAACAAGAGTGTTTAGTCATTTTAATGCCTGAAATTGGTCGAAATAGAAGCTTCTGAGTAGGAGAAAAAGTCTGTAAAAATGGCAATTTTGGTCACATTGAGGCTTTAAAAGGTAGTTAATCAACATGAGGCACAATCCAAATGACATTTTCAATCAATTGTTCTACAGTCCCAAAAAATCAATTTTCTGATGAAAAACGAGGGCCCGTGACCTGTCGAACTTCCTCCAGATGGTCAGAAATGGTAATTTTTTAATGTTTAATTTTTTGACTGTAAATGACTATTGCATGTGAATTATCACTTTTGGAACTAAAACAAGAGTGTTTAGAGTCATTTTAATGCCTGAAATTGGTCAAAATAGAAGCTTCTGAGTAGGAGAAAAAGTCTGTAAAAATGGCAATTTTGGTCACATTGAGGCTTTAAAAAGTAGTTATTCAACATGAGGCACAATCCAAATGACATTTTCAATCAATTTTTCTACAGTCCAAAAAAAAACATTTCTGATGAAAAACGAGGACCCGTGACCTGTCGAACTTTCTCCAGATGGTCATAAATGGAAATTTTTTAATGGTACATTTTTTGACTGTAAATGACTATTGCATGTGAATTATCACTTTTGGAACTAAAACAAGAGTGTTTAGAGTCATTTTAATGCCTGAAATTGGTCGAAATAGAAGCTTCTGAGTAGGAGAAAAAGTCTGTAAAAATGGCAATTTTGGTCACATTGAGGCTTTAAAAAGTAGTTATTAAACATGAGGCACAATCCAAATGACATTTTCAATCAATTTTTCTACAGTCCAAAAAATAAATTTTCTGATGAAAAACGAGGACCCGTGACCTGTCGAACCTTCTCCAGATGGTCAGAAATGGTAATTTTTAAATGTTTAATTTTTTTACTGTAAATGACTATTGCATGTGAATTATCACTTTTGGAACTAAAACAAGAGTGTTTAGAGTCATTTTAATGTCTGAAATTGGTCAAAATAGAAGCTTCTGAGTAGGAGAAAAAGTCTGTAAAAATGGCAATTTTGGTCACATGGAGGCTTTAAAAAGTAGTTATTCAACATGAGGCACAATCCAATAACATTTTCAATCAATTTTTCTACAGTCCAAAAAAAAAATGTTCTGATGAAAAACGAGGACCCGTGACCTGTCGAACTTTCTCCAGATGGTCAGAAATGGAAATTTTTTAATGGTACATTTTTTGACTGTAAATAACTATTGCATGTGAATTATCACATTTTGGAAAAAAAAGAGTGTTTAGAGTCATTTTAATGCCTGAAATTGGTCGAAGTAGAAGCTTCTGAGTAGGAGAAAAAGTCTGTAAAAATGGCAATTTTGGTCACATTGAGGCTTTAAAAAGTAGTTATTCAAAATGAGGCACAATCTAAATGACTTTTCAATCAATTTTTCTACAGTCCAAAAAAATTAATTTTCTGAGGAAAAACGAGGACCCGTGACCTATCGAACTTTCTACAGATGGTCAGAAATGGTAATTTTTTAATGTTGAATTTTTGAACTGTAAATGACTATTGCATGTGAATTATCACTTTTGGAACTAAAACAAGAGTGTTTAGAGTCATTTTAATGCCTGAAATTGGTCGAAATAGAAGCTTCTGAGTAGGAGAAAAAGTCTGTAAAAATGGCAATTTTGGTCACATTGAGGCGTTAAAAAGTAGTTATTCAACATGAGGCACAATCCAAATGACATTTTCAATCAATTTTTCTACAGTCCAAAAAATAAATTTTCTGAGGAAAAACGAGGACCCGTGACCTCTCGAACTTTCTCCAGATGGTCAGAAATGGTAATTTTTAAATGTTTAATTTTTTGACTGTAAATGACTATTGCATGTGAATTATCACTTTTGGAACTAAAACAAGAGTGTTTAGAGTCATTTTAATGTCTGAAATTGGTCAAAATAGAAGCTTCTGAGTAGGAGAAAAAGTCTGTAAAAATGGCAATTTTGGTCACATTGAGGCTTTAAAAAGTAGTTATTCAACATGAGGCACAATCCAAATGACATTTTCAATCAATTTTTCTACAGTCCAAAAAAAAACATTTCTGATGAAAAACGAGGACCCGTAACCTGTCGAACTTTCTCCAGATGGTCATAAATGGAAATTTTTTAATGGTACATTTTTTGACTGTAAATGACTATTGCATGTGAATTATCACTTTTGGAACTAAAACAAGAGTGTTTAGAGTCATTTTAATGCCTGAAATTGGTCGAAATAGAAGCTTCTGAGTAGGAGAAAAAGTCTGTAAAAATGGCAATTTTGGTCACATTGAGGCTTTAAAAAGTAGTTATTAAACATGAGGCACAATCCAAATGACATTTTCAATCAATTTTTCTACAGTCCAAAAAATAAATTTTCTGATGAAAAACGAGGACCCGTGACCTGTCGAACCTTCTCCAGATGGTCAGAAATGGTAATTTTTAAATGTTTAATTTTTTTACTGTAAATGACTATTGCATGTGAATTATCACTTTTGGAACTAAAACAAGAGTGTTTAGAGTCATTTTAATGTCTGAAATTGGTCAAAATAGAAGCTTCTGAGTAGGAGAAAAAGTCTGTAACAATGGCAATTTTGGTCTCATGGAGGCTTTAAAAAGTAGTTATTCAACATGAGGCACAATCCAATAACATTTTCAATCAATTTTTCTACAGTCCAAAAAAAAAATGTTCTGATGAAAAACGAGGACCCTTGACCTGTCGAACTTTCTCCAGATGGTCAGAAATGGAAATTTTTTAATGGTACATTTTTTGACTGTAAATGACTATTGCATGTGAATTATCACATTTTGGAACTAAAACAAGAGTGTTTACAGTCATTTTAAGGCCTGAAATTGGTCAAAATAGAAGCTTCTGAGTAGGAGAAAAAGTCTGTAAAAATGGCAATTTTGATCACATTGAGGCTTTAAAAAGTAGTTATTCAACATGAGGCACAATCCAAATGACATCAATTTTTCTACAGTCCAAAAAATACGGACCCGTGACCTGTCGAACGTTCTCCAGATGGTCAGAAATGGTAATTTTTTAATGGTACATTTTTTGACTGTAAATGACTATTGCATGTGAATTATCACTTTTGGAACTAAAACAAGAGTGTTTAGTCATTTTAATGCCTGAAATTGGTCGAAATAGAAGCTTCTGAGTAGGAGAAAAAGTCTGTAAAAATGGCAATTTTGGTCACATTGAGGCTTTAAAAGGTAGTTAATCAACATGAGGCACAATCCAAATGACATTTTCAATCAATTGTTCTACAGTCCCAAAAAATCAATTTTCTGATGAAAAACGAGGGCCCGTGACTTGTCGAACTTCCTCCAGATGGTCAGAAATGGTAATTTTTTAATGTTTAATTTTTTGACTGTAAATGACTATTGCATGTGAATTATCACTTTTGGAACTAAAACAAGAGTGTTTAGAGTCATTTTAATGCCTGAAATTGGTCAAAATAGAAGCTTCTGAGTAGGAGAAAAAGTCTGTAAAAATGGCAATTTTGGTCACATTGAGGCTTTAAAAAGTAGTTATTCAACATGAGGCACAATCCAAATGACATTTTCAATCAATTTTTCTACAGTCCAAAAAAAAACATTTCTGATGAAAAACGAGGACCCGTGACCTGTCGAACTTTCTCCAGATGGTCATAAATGGAAATTTTTTAATGGTACATTTTTTGACTGTAAATGACTATTGCATGTGAATTATCACTTTTGGAACTAAAACAAGAGTGTTTAGAGTCATTTTAATGCCTGAAATTGGTCGAAATAGAAGCTTCTGAGTAGGAGAAAAAGTCTGTAAAAATGGCAATTTTGGTCACATTGAGGCTTTAAAAAGTAGTTATTAAACATGAGGCACAATCCAAATGACATTTTCAATCAATTTTTCTACAGTCCAAAAAATAAATTTTCTGATGAAAAACGAGGACCCGTGACCTGTCGAACCTTCTCCAGATGGTCAGAAATGGTAATTTTTAAATGTTTAATTTTTTTACTGTAAATGACTATTGCATGTGAATTATCACTTTTGGAACTAAAACAAGAGTGTTTAGAGTCATTTTAATGTCTGAAATTGGTCAAAATAGAAGCTTCTGAGTAGGAGAAAAAGTCTGTAAAAATGGCAATTCTGGTCACATGGAGGCTTTAAAAAGTAGTTATTCAACATGAGGCACAATCCAATAACATTTTCAATCAATTTTTCTACAGTCCAAAAAAAAAATGTTCTGATGAAAAACGAGGACCCGTGACCTGTCGAACTTTCTCCAGATGGTCAGAAATGGAAATTTTTTAATGGTACATTTTTTGACTGTAAATAACTATTGCATGTGAATTATCACATTTTGGAAAAAAAAGAGTGTTTAGAGTCATTTTAATGCCTGAAATTGGTCGAAGTAGAAGCTTCTGAGTAGGAGAAAAAGTCTGTAAAAATGGCAATTTTGGTCACATTGAGGCTTTAAAAAGTAGTTATTCAAAATGAGGCACAATCTAAATGACTTTTCAATCAATTTTTCTACAGTCCAAAAAAATTAATTTTCTGATGAAAAACGAGTACCCGTGACCTGTCGAACTTCCTCCAGATGGTCAGAAATGGTAATTTTTTAATGTTTAATTTTTTGACTGTAAATGACTATTGCATGTGAATTATCACTTTTGGAACTAAAATAAGTGTGTTTAGAGTCATTTTAATGCCTGAAATTGGTCGAAATAGAGGATTCTGAGTAGGACAAAAAGTCTGTAAAAATGGCAATTTTGGTCACATTGAGGCTTTAAAAAGTAGTTATTAAACATGAGGCACAATCCAAATGACATTTTCAATCAATTTTTCTACAGTCCAAAAAATAAATTTTCTGATGAAAAACGAGGACCCGTGACCTGTCGAACTTTCTCCAGATGGTCATAAATGGAAATTTTTTAATGGTACATTTTTTGACTGTAAATGACTATTGCATGTGAATTATCACTTTTGGAACTAAAACAAGAGTGTTTAGAGTCATTTTAATGCCTGAAATTGGTCGAAATAGAAGCTTCTGAGAGGAGAAAAAAGTCTGTAAAAATGGCAATTTTGGTCACATTGAGGCTTTAAAAGGTAGTTAATCAACATGAGGCACAATCCAAATTACATTTTCAATCAATTTTTCTACAGTCCAAAAAATAAATTTTCTGATGATAAACGAGGACCCGTGACCTGTCGAACTTTCTACAGATGGTCAGAAATGGTAATTTTTTAATGTTGAATTTTTGAACTGTAAATGACTATTGCATGTGAATTATCACTTTTGGAACTAAAACAAGAGTGTTTAGAGTCATTTTAATGCCTGAAATTGGTCGAAATAGAAGCTTCCGAGTAGGAGAAAAAGTCTGTAAAAATGGCAATTTTGGTCACATTGAGGCGTTAAAAAGTAGTTATTCAACATGAGGCACAATCCAAATGACATTTTCAATCAATTTTTCTACAGTCCAAAAAATAAATTTTCTGATGAAAAACGAGGACCCGTGACCTGTCGAACCTTCTCCAGATGGTCAGAAATGGTAATTTTGAAATGTTTAATTTTTTTACTGTAAATGACTATTGCATGTGAATTATCACTTTTGGAACTAAAACAAGAGTGTTTAGAGTCATTTTAATGTCTGAAATTGGTCAAAATAGAAGCTTCTGAGTAGGAGAAAAAGTCTGTAAGAATGGCAATTTTGGTCACATTGAGGCTTTAAAAAGTAGTTATTCAACATGAGGCACAATCCAAATGACATTTTCAATCAATTTTTCTACAGTCCAAAAAAAAACATTTCTGATGAAAAACGAGGACCCGTAACCTGTCGAACTTTCTCCAGATGGTCATAAATGGAAATTTTTTAATGGTACATTTTTTGACTGTAAATGACTATTGCATGTGAATTATCACTTTTGGAACTAAAACAAGAGTGTTTAGAGTCATTTTAATGCCTGAAATTGGTCGAAATAGAAGCTTCTGAGTAGGAGAAAAAGTCTGTAAAAATGGCAATTTTGGTCACATTGAGGCTTTAAAAAGTAGTTATTAAACATGAGGCACAATCCAAATGACATTTTCAATCAATTTTTCTACAGTCCAAAAAATAAATTTTCTGATGAAAAACGAGGACCCGTGACCTGTCGAACCTTCTCCAGATGGTCAGAAATGGTAATTTTTAAATGTTTAATTTTTTTACTGTAAATGACTATTGCATGTGAATTATCACTTTTGGAACTAAAACAAGAGTGTTTAGAGTCATTTTAATGTCTGAAATTGGTCAAAATAGAAGCTTCTGAGTAGGAGAAAAAGTCTGTAAAAATGGCAATTTTGGTCACATGGAGGCTTTAAAAAGTAGTTATTCAACATGAGGCACAATCCAATAACATTTTCAATCAATTTTTCTACAGTCCAAAAAAAAAATGTTCTGATGAAAAACGAGGACCCTTGACCTGTCGAACTTTCTCCAGATGGTCAGAAATGGAAATTTTTTAATGGTACATTTTTTGACTGTAAATGACTATTGCATGTGAATTATCACATTTTGGAACTAAAACAAGAGTGTTTAGAGTCATTTTAATGCCTGAAATTGGTCAAAATAGAAGCTTCTGAGTAGGAGAAAAAGTCTGTAAAAATGGCAATTTTGATCACATTGAGGCTTTAAAAAGTAGTTATTCAACATGAGGCACAATCCAAATGACATCAATTTTTCTACAGTCCAAAAAATACGGACCCGTGACCTGTCGAACGTTCTCCAGATGGTCAGAAATGGTAATTTTTTAATGGTACATTTTTTGACTGTAAATGACTATTGCATGTGAATTATCACTTTTGGAACTAAAACAAGAGTGTTTAGTCATTTTAATGCCTGAAATTGGTCGAAATAGAAGCTTCTGAGTAGGAGAAAAAGTCTGTAAAAATGGCAATTTTGGTCACATTGAGGCTTTAAAAGGTAGTTAATCAACATGAGGCACAATCCAAATGACATTTTCAATCAATTGTTCTACAGTCCCAAAAAATCAATTTTCTGATGAAAAACGAGGGCCCGTGACCTGTCGAACTTCCTCCAGATGGTCAGAAATGGTAATTTTTTAATGTTTAATTTTTTGACTGTAAATGACTATTGCATGTGAATTATCACTTTTGGAACTAAAACAAGAGTGTTTAGAGTCATTTTAATGCCTGAAATTGGTCAAAATAGAAGCTTCTGAGTAGGAGAAAAAGTCTGTAAAAATGGCAATTTTGGTCACATTGAGGCTTTAAAAAGTAGTTATTCAACATGAGGCACAATCCAAATGACATTTTCAATCAATTTTTCTACAGTCCAAAAAAAAACATTTCTGATGAAAAACGAGGACCCGTGACCTGTCGAACCTTCTCCAGATGGTCAGAAATGGTAATTTTTAAATGTTTAATTTTTTTACTGTAAATGACTATTGCATGTGAATTATCACTTTTGGAACTAAAACAAGAGTGTTTAGAGTCATTTTAATGTCTGAAATTGGTCAAAATAGAAGCTTCTGAGTAGGAGAAAAAGTCTGTAAAAATGGCAATTTTGGTCACATGGAGGCTTTAAAAAGTAGTTATTCAACATGAGGCACAATCCAATAACATTTTCAATCAATTTTTCTACAGTCCAAAAAAAAAATGTTCTGATGAAAAACGAGGACCCGTGACCTGTCGAACTTTCTCCAGATGGTCAGAAATGGAAATTTTTTAATGGTACATTTTTTGACTGTAAATAACTATTGCATGTGAATTATCACATTTTGGAAAAAAAAGAGTATTTAGAGTCATTTTAATGCCTGAAATTGGTCGAAGTAGAAGCTTCTGAGTAGGAGAAAAAGTCTGTAAAAATGGCAATTTTGGTCACATTGAGGCTTTAAAAAGTAGTTATTCAAAATGAGGCACAATCTAAATGACTTTTCAATCAATTTTTCTACAGTCCAAAAAAATTAATTTTCTGATGAAAAACGAGTTCCCGTGACCTGTCGAACTTCCTCCAGATGGTCAGAAATGGTAATTTTTTAATGTTTCATTTTTTGACTGTAAATGACTATTGCATGTGAATTATCACTTTTGGAACTAAAATAAGTGTGTTTAGAGTCATTTTAATGCCTGAAATTGGTCGAAATAGAGGATTCTGAGTAGGACAAAAAGTCTGTAAAAATGGCAATTTTGGTCACATTGAGGCTTTAAAAAGTAGTTATTAAACATGAGGCACAATCCAAATGACATTTTCAATCAATTTTTCTACAGTCCAAAAAATAAATTTTCTGATGAAAAACGAGGACCCGTGACCTGTCGAACTTTCTCCAGATGGTCATAAATGGAAATTTTTTAATGGTACATTTTTTGACTGTAAATGACTATTGCATGTGAATTATCACTTTTGGAACTAAAACAAGAGTGTTTAGAGTCATTTTAATGCCTGAAATTGGTCGAAATAGAAGCTTCTGAGAGGAGAAAAAAGTCTGTAAAAATGGCAATTTTGGTCACATTGAGGCTTTAAAAGGTAGTTAATCAACATGAGGCACAATCCAAATTACATTTTCAATCAATTTTTCTACAGTCCAAAAAATAAATTTTCTGATGATAAACGAGGACCCGTGACCTGTCGAACTTTCTACAGATGGTCAGAAATGGTAATTTTTTAATGTTGAATTTTTGAACTGTAAATGACTATTGCATGTGAATTATCACTTTTGGAACTAAAACAAGAGTGTTTAGAGTCATTTTAATGCCTGAAATTGGTCGAAATAGAAGCTTCTGAGTAGGAGAAAAAGTCTGTAAAAATGGCAATTTTGGTCACATTGAGGCGTTAAAAAGTAGTTATTCAACATGAGGCACAATCCAAATGACATTTTCAATCAATTTTTCTACAGTCCAAAAAATAAATTTTCTGAGGAAAAACGAGGACCCGTGACCTCTCTAACTTTCTCCAGATGGTCAGAAATGGTAATTTTTAAATGTTTAATTTTTTGACTGTAAATGACTATTGCATGTGAATTATCACTTTTGGAACTAAAACAAGAGTGTTTAGAGTCATTTTAATGTCTGAAATTGGTCAAAATAGAAGCTTCTGAGTAGGAGAAAAAGTCTGTAAAAATGGCAATTTTGGTCACATTGAGGCTTTAAAAAGTAGTTATTCAACATGAGGCACAATCCAAATGACATTTTCAATCAATTTTTCTACAGTCCAAAAAAAAACATTTCTGATGAAAAACGAGGACCCGTAACCTGTCGAACTTTCTCCAGATGGTCATAAATGGAAATTTTTTAATGGTACATTTTTTGACTGTAAATGACTATTGCATGTGAATTATCACTTTTGGAACTAAAACAAGAGTGTTTAGAGTCATTTTAATGCCTGAAATTGGTCGAAATAGAAGCTTCTGAGTAGGAGAAAAAGTCTGTAAAAATGGCAATTTTGGTCACATTGAGGCTTTAAAAAGTAGTTATTAAACATGAGGCACAATCCAAATGACATTTTCAATCAATTTTTCTACAGTCCAAAAAATAAATTTTCTGATGAAAAACGAGGACCCGTGACCTGTCGAACCTTCTCCAGATGGTCAGAAATGGTAATTTTTAAATGTTTAATTTTTTTACTGTAAATGACTATTGCATGTGAATTATCACTTTTGGAACTAAAACAAGAGTGTTTAGAGTCATTTTAATGTCTGAAATTGGTCAAAATAGAAGCTTCTGAGTAGGAGAAAAAGTCTGTAAAAATGGCAATTTTGGTCACATGGAGGCTTTAAAAAGTAGTTATTCAACATGAGGCACAATCCAATAACATTTTCAATCAATTTTTCTACAGTCCAAAAAAAAAATGTTCTGATGAAAAACGAGGACCCTTGACCTGTCGAACTTTCTCCAGATGGTCAGAAATGGAAATTTTTTAATGGTACATTTTTTGACTGTAAATGACTATTGCATGTGAATTATCACATTTTGGAAAAAGAAGAGTGTTTAGAGTCATTTTAATGCCTGAAATTGGTCGAAGTAGAAGCTTCTGAGTAGGAGAAAAAGTCTGTAAAAATGGCAATTTTGGTCACATTGAGGCTTTAAAAAGTAGTTATTCAAAATGAGGCACAATCTAAATGACTTTTCAATCAATTTTTCTACAGTTCAAAAAATTCATTTTCTGATGAAAAACGAGGACCCGTGACCTGTCGAACTTTCTCCAGATGGTCAGAAATGGTAATTTCTTTATGTTAAATGTTTCGACTGTAAATGACTATTGCATGTGAATTATCACTTTTGGAACTTTAATAAGAGTGTTTAGAGTCATTTTAATGCCTGAAATTGGTCGAAATAAAAGCTTCTGAGTAGGGGAAAAAGTCTGTAAAAATGGCAATTTTGGTCACATTGAGGCTTTAAAAAATTGTTATTCAACATGAGGCACAATCCAAATGACATTTTGAATCAATTTTTCTACAGTCAAAAAAATCTATTTTCTGATGAAAAAACGATGACCCATGACCTCTCGAACTTTCTCCAGATGGTCAGAAATGGTAATTTTTAAATGTTTAATTTTTTGACTGTAAATGACTATTGCATGTGAATTATGTCTTTTGGAACTAAAAAAAAGAGTGTTTAGAGTCATTTTAATGCCTGAAATTGGTCGAAATAGAAGCTTCTGAGTAGGAGAAAAAGTCTGTAAAAATGGCAATTTTGGTCACATTGAGGCTTTAAAAAGTAGTTATTCAACATGAGGCACAATCTAAATGACTTTTCAATCAATTTTTCTACAGTCCAAAAAATCAATTTTCTGATCAAAAACGAGGACCCGTGACTGTCGAACTTTCTCCAGATGGTCAGAAATTGTAATTTTTTAATGTTTACATTTTTTGACTGTAAATGACTATTGCATGTGAATTATCACTTTTGGAACTAAAACAAGAGTGTTTAGAGTCATTTTAATGCCTGAAATTGGTCAAAATAGAAGCTTCTGAGTAGGAGAAAAAGTCTGTAAAAATGGCAATTTTGATCGCATTGAGGCTTTAAAAAGTAGTTATTCAACATGAGGCACAATCCAAATGACATCAATTTTTCTACAGTCCAAAAAATACGGACCCGTGACCTGTCGAACGTTCTCCAGATGGTCAGAAATGGTAATTTTTTAATGGTACATTTTTTGACTGTAAATGACTATTGCATGTGAATTATCACTTTTGGAACTAAAACAAGAGTGTTTAGTCATTTTAATGCCTGAAATTGGTCGAAATAGAAGCTTCTGAGTAGGAGAAAAAGTCTGTAAAAATGGCAATTTTGGTCACATTGAGGCTTTAAAAGGTAGTTAATCAACATGAGGCACAATCCAAATGACATTTTCAATCAATTGTTCTACAGTCCCAAAAAATCAATTTTCTGATGAAAAACGAGGGCCCGTGACCTGTCGAACTTCCTCCAGATGGTCAGAAATGGTAATTTTTTAATGTTTAATTTTTTGACTGTAAATGACTATTGCATGTGAATTATCACTTTTGGAACTAAAACAAGAGTGTTTAGAGTCATTTTAATGCCTGAAATTGGTCAAAATAGAAGCTTCTGAGTAGGAGAAAAAGTCTGTAAAAATGGCAATTTTGGTCACATTGAGGCTTTAAAAAGTAGTTATTCAACATGAGGCACAATCCAAATGACATTTTCAATCAATTTTTCTACAGTCCAAAAAAAAACATTTCTGATGAAAAACGAGGACCCGTGACCTGTCGAACTTTCTCCAGATGGTCATAAATGGAAATTTTTTAATGGTACATTTTTTGACTGTAAATGACTATTGCATGTGAATTATCACTTTTGGAACTAAAACAAGAGTGTTTAGAGTCATTTTAATGCCTGAAATTGGTCGAAATAGAAGCTTCTGAGTAGGAGAAAAAGTCTGTAAAAATGGCAATTTTGGTCACATTGAGGCTTTAAAAAGTAGTTATTAAACATGAGGCACAATCCAAATGACATTTTCAATCAATTTTTCTACAGTCCAAAAAATAAATTTTCTGATGAAAAACGAGGACCCGTGACCTGTCGAACCTTCTCCAGATGGTCAGAAATGGTAATTTTTAAATGTTTAATTTTTTTACTGTAAATGACTATTGCATGTGAATTATCACTTTTGGAACTAAAACAAGAGTGTTTAGAGTCATTTTAATGTCTGAAATTGGTCAAAATAGAAGCTTCTGAGTAGGAGAAAAAGTCTGTAAAAATGGCAATTTTGGTCACATGGAGGCTTTAAAAAGTAGTTATTCAACATGAGGCACAATCCAATAACATTTTCAATCAATTTTTCTACAGTCCAAAAAAAAAATGTTCTGATGAAAAACGAGGACCCGTGACCTGTCGAACTTTCTCCAGATGGTCAGAAATGGAAATTTTTTAATGGTACATTTTTTGACTGTAAATAACTATTGCATGTGAATTATCACATTTTGGAAAAAAAAGAGTGTTTAGAGTCATTTTAATGCCTGAAATTGGTCGAAGTAGAAGCTTCTGAGTAGGAGAAAAAGTCTGTAAAAATGGCAATTTTGGTCACATTGAGGCTTTAAAAAGTAGTTATTCAAAATGAGGCACAATCTAAATGACTTTTCAATCAATTTTTCTACAGTCCAAAAAAATTAATTTTCTGATGAAAAACGAGTACCCGTGACCTGTCGAACTTCCTCCAGATGGTCAGAAATGGAAATTTTGTAATGGTACATTTTTTGACTGTAAATGACTATTGCATGTGAATTATCACTTTTGGAACTAAAACAAGAGTGTTTAGAGTCATTTTAATGCCTGAAATTGGTCGAAATAGAAGCTTCTGAGAGGAGAAAAAAGTCTGTAAAAATAGCAATTTTGGTCACATTGAGGCTTTAAAAGGTAGTTAATCAACATGAGGCACAATCCAAATTACATTTTCAATCAATTTTTCTACAGTCCAAAAAATAAATTTTCTGATGATAAACGAGGACCCGTGACCTGTCGAACTTTCTACAGATGGTCAGAAATGGTAATTTTTTAATGTTGAATTTTTGAGCTGTAAATGACTATTGCATGTGAATTATCACTTTTGGAACTAAAACAAGAGTGTTTAGAGTCATTTTAATGCCTGAAATTGGTCGAAATAGAAGCTTCTGAGTAGGAGAAAAAGTCTGTAAAAATGGCAATTTTGGTCACATTGAGGCGTTAAAAAGTAGTTATTCAACATGAGGCACAATCCAAATGACATTTTCAATCAATTTTTCTACAGTCCAAAAAATAAATTTTCTGAGGAAAAACGAGGACCCGTGACCTCTCGAACTTTCTCCAGATGGTCAGAAATGGTAATTTTTAAATGTTTAATTTTTTGACTGTAAATGACTATTGCATGTGAATTATCACTTTTGGAACTAAAACAAGAGTGTTTAGAGTCATTTTAATGTCTGAAATTGGTCAAAATAGAAGCTTCTGAGTAGGAGAAAAAGTCTGTAAAAATGGCAATTTTGGTCACATTGAGGCTTTAAAAAGTAGTTATTCAACATGAGGCACAATCCAAATGACATTTTCAATCAATTTTTCTACAGTCCAAAAAAAAACATTTCTGATGAAAAACGAGGACCCGTAACCTGTCGAACTTTCTCCAGATGGTCATAAATGGAAATTTTTTAATGGTACATTTTTTGACTGTAAATGACTATTGCATGTGAATTATCACTTTTGGAACTAAAACAAGAGTGTTTAGAGTCATTTTAATGCCTGAAATTGGTCGAAATAGAAGCTTCTGAGTAGGAGAAAAAGTCTGTAAAAATGGCAATTTTGGTCACATTGAGGCTTTAAAAAGTAGTTATTAAACATGAGGCACAATCCAAATGACATTTTCAATCAATTTTTCTACAGTCCAAAAAATAAATTTTCTGATGAAAAACGAGGACCCGTGACCTGTCGAACCTTCTCCAGATGGTCAGAAATGGTAATTTTTAAATGTTTAATTTTTTTACTGTAAATGACTATTGCATGTGAATTATCACTTTTGGAACTAAAACAAGAGTGTTTAGAGTCATTTTAATGTCTGAAATTGGTCAAAATAGAAGCTTCTGAGTAGGAGAAAAAGTCTGTAACAATGGCAATTTTGGTCACATGGAGGCTTTAAAAAGTAGTTATTCAACATGAGGCACAATCCAATAACATTTTCAATCAATTTTTCTACAGTCCAAAAAAAAAATGTTCTGATGAAAAACGAGGACCCTTGACCTGTCGAACTTTCTCCAGATGGTCAGAAATGGAAATTTTTTAATGGTACATTTTTTGACTGTAAATGACTATTGCATGTGAATTATCACATTTTGGAACTAAAACAAGAGTGTTTAGAGTCATTTTAAGGCCTGAAATTGGTCAAAATAGAAGCTTCTGAGTAGGAGAAAAAGTCTGTAAAAATGGCAATTTTGATCACATTGAGGCTTTAAAAAGTAGTTATTCAACATGAGGCACAATCCAAATGACATCAATTTTTCTACAGTCCAAAAAATACGGACCCGTGACCTGTCGAACGTTCTCCAGATGGTCAGAAATGGTAATTTTTTAATGGTACATTTTTTGACTGTAAATGACTATTGCATGTGAATTATCACTTTTGGAACTAAAACAAGAGTGTTTAGTCATTTTAATGCCTGAAATTGGTCGAAATAGAAGCTTCTGAGTAGGAGAAAAAGTCTGTAAAAATGGCAATTTTGGTCACATTGAGGCTTTAAAAGGTAGTTAATCAACATGAGGCACAATCCAAATGACATTTTCAATCAATTGTTCTACAGTCCCAAAAAATCAATTTTCTGATGAAAAACGAGGGCCCGTGACCTGTCGAACTTCCTCCAGATGGTCAGAAATGGTAATTTTTTAATGTTTAATTTTTTGACTGTAAATGACTATTGCATGTGAATTATCACTTTTGGAACTAAAACAAGAGTGTTTAGAGTCATTTTAATGCCTGAAATTGGTCAAAATAGAAGCTTCTGAGTAGGAGAAAAAGTCTGTAAAAATGGCAATTTTGGTCACATTGAGGCTTTAAAAAGTAGTTATTCAACATGAGGCACAATCCAAATGACATTTTCAATCAATTTTTCTACAGTCCAAAAAAAACCATTTCTGATGAAAAACGAGGACCCGTGACCTGTCGAACTTTCTCCAGATGGTCATAAATGGAAATTTTTTAATGGTACATTTTTTGACTGTAAATGACTATTGCATGTGAATTATCACTTTTGGAACTAAAACAAGAGTGTTTAGAGTCATTTTAATGCCTGAAATTGGTCGAAATAGAAGCTTCTGAGTAGGAGAAAAAGTCTGTAAAAATGGCAATTTTGGTCACATTGAGGCTTTAAAAAGTAGTTATTAAACATGAGGCACAATCCAAATGACATTTTCAATCAATTTTTCTACAGTCCAAAAAATAAATTTTCTGATGAAAAACGAGGACCCGTGACCTGTCGAACCTTCTCCAGATGGTCAGAAATGGTAATTTTTAAATGTTTAATTTTTTTACTGTAAATGACTATTGCATGTGAATTATCACTTTTGGAACTAAAACAAGAGTGTTTAGAGTCATTTTAATGTCTGAAATTGGTCAAAATAGAAGCTTCTGAGTAGGAGAAAAAGTCTGTAAAAATGGCAATTTTGGTCACATGGAGGCTTTAAAAAGTAGTTATTCAACATGAGGCACAATCCAATAACATTTTCAATCAATTTTTCTACAGTCCAAAAAAAAAATGTTCTGATGAAAAACGAGGACCCGTGACCTGTCGAACTTTCTCCAGATGGTCAGAAATGGAAATTTTTTAATGGTACATTTTTTGACTGTAAATAACTATTGCATGTGAATTATCACATTTTGGAAAAAAAAGAGTGTTTAGAGTCATTTTAATGCCTGAAATTGGTCGAAGTAGAAGCTTCTGAGTAGGAGAAAAAGTCTGTAAAAATGGCAATTTTGGTCACATTGAGGCTTTAAAAAGTAGTTATTCAAAATGAGGCACAATCTAAATGACTTTTCAATCAATTTTTCTACAGTCCAAAAAAATTAATTTTCTGATGAAAAACGAGTACCCGTGACCTGTCGAACTTCCTCCAGATGGTCAGAAATGGTAATTTTTTAATGTTTAATTTTTTGACTGTAAATGACTATTGCATGTGAATTATCACTTTTGGAACTAAAATAAGTGTGTTTAGAGTCATTTTAATGCCTGAAATTGGTCGAAATAGAGGATTCTGAGTAGGACAAAAAGTCTGTAAAAATGGCAATTTTGGTCACATTGAGGCTTTAAAAAGTAGTTATTAAACATGAGGCACAATCCAAATGACATTTTCAATCAATTTTTCTACAGTCCAAAAAATAAATTTTCTGATGAAAAACGAGGACCCGTGACCTGTCGAACCTTCTCCAGATGGTCAGAAATGGTAATTTTTAAATGTTTAATTTTTTTACTGTAAATGACTATTGCATGTGAATTATCACTTTTGGAACTAAAACAAGAGTGTTTAGAGTCATTTTAATGTCTGAAATTGGTCAAAATAGAAGCTTCTGAGTAGGAGAAAAAGTCTGTAAAAATGGCAATTTTGGTCACATGGAGGCTTTAAAAAGTAGTTATTCAACATGAGGCACAATCCAATAACATTTTCAATCAATTTTTCTACAGTCCAAAAAAAAAATGTTCTGATGAAAAACGAGGACCCGTGACCTGTCGAACTTTCTCCAGATGGTCAGAAATGGAAATTTTTTAATGGTACATTTTTTGACTGTAAATAACTATTGCATGTGAATTATCACATTTTGGAAAAAAAAGAGTGTTTAGAGTCATTTTAATGCCTGAAATTGGTCGAAGTAGAAGCTTCTGAGTAGGAGAAAAAGTCTGTAAAAATGGCAATTTTGGTCACATTGAGGCTTTAAAAAGTAGTTATTCAAAATGAGGCACAATCTAAATGACTTTTCAATCAATTTTTCTACAGTCCAAAAAAATTAATTTTCTGATGAAAAACGAGTACCCGTGACCTGTCGAACTTCCTCCAGATGGTCAGAAATGGAAATTTTTTAATGGTACATTTTTTGACTGTAAATGACTATTGCATGTGAATTATCACTTTTGGAACTAAAACAAGAGTGTTTAGAGTCATTTTAATGCCTGAAATTGGTCGAAATAGAAGCTTCTGAGAGGAGAAAAAAGTCTGTAAAAATAGCAATTTTGGTCACATTGAGGCTTTAAAAGGTAGTTAATCAACATGAGGCACAATCCAAATTACATTTTCAATCAATTTTTCTACAGTCCAAAAAATAAATTTTCTGATGATAAACGAGGACCCGTGACCTGTCGAACTTTCTACAGATGGTCAGAAATGGTAATTTTTTAATGTTGAATTTTTGAGCTGTAAATGACTATTGCATGTGAATTATCACTTTTGGAACTAAAACAAGAGTGTTTAGAGTCATTTTAATGCCTGAAATTGGTCGAAATAGAAGCTTCTGAGTAGGAGAAAAAGTCTGTAAAAATGGCAATTTTGGTCACATTGAGGCGTTAAAAAGTAGTTATTCAACATGAGGCACAATCCAAATGACATTTTCAATCAATTTTTCTACAGTCCAAAAAATAAATTTTCTGAGGAAAAACGAGGACCCGTGACCTCTCGAACTTTCTCCAGATGGTCAGAAATGGTAATTTTTAAATGTTTAATTTTTTGACTGTAAATGACTATTGCATGTGAATTATCACTTTTGGAACTAAAACAAGAGTGTTTAGAGTCATTTTAATGTCTGAAATTGGTCAAAATAGAAGCTTCTGAGTAGGAGAAAAAGTCTGTAAAAATGGCAATTTTGGTCACATTGAGGCTTTAAAAAGTAGTTATTCAACATGAGGCACAATCCAAATGACATTTTCAATCAATTTTTCTACAGTCCAAAAAAAAACATTTCTGATGAAAAACGAGGACCCGTAACCTGTCGAACTTTCTCCAGATGGTCATAAATGGAAATTTTTTAATGGTACATTTTTTGACTGTAAATGACTATTGCATGTGAATTATCACTTTTGGAACTAAAACAAGAGTGTTTAGAGTCATTTTAATGCCTGAAATTGGTCGAAATAGAAGCTTCTGAGTAGGAGAAAAAGTCTGTAAAAATGGCAATTTTGGTCACATTGAGGCTTTAAAAAGTAGTTATTAAACATGAGGCACAATCCAAATGACATTTTCAATCAATTTTTCTACAGTCCAAAAAATAAATTTTCTGATGAAAAACGAGGACCCGTGACCTGTCGAACCTTCTCCAGATGGTCAGAAATGGTAATTTTTAAATGTTTAATTTTTTTACTGTAAATGACTATTGCATGTGAATTATCACTTTTGGAACTAAAACAAGAGTGTTTAGAGTCATTTTAATGTCTGAAATTGGTCAAAATAGAAGCTTCTGAGTAGGAGAAAAAGTCTGTAACAATGGCAATTTTGGTCACATGGAGGCTTTAAAAAGTAGTTATTCAACATGAGGCACAATCCAATAACATTTTCAATCAATTTTTCTACAGTCCAAAAAAAAAATGTTCTGATGAAAAACGAGGACCCTTGACCTGTCGAACTTTCTCCAGATGGTCAGAAATGGAAATTTTTTAATGGTACATTTTTTGACTGTAAATGACTATTGCATGTGAATTATCACATTTTGGAACTAAAACAAGAGTGTTTAGAGTCATTTTAAGGCCTGAAATTGGTCAAAATAGAAGCTTCTGAGTAGGAGAAAAAGTCTGTAAAAATGGCAATTTTGATCACATTGAGGCTTTAAAAAGTAGTTATTCAACATGAGGCACAATCCAAATGACATCAATTTTTCTACAGTCCAAAAAATACGGACCCGTGACCTGTCGAACGTTCTCCAGATGGTCAGAAATGGTAATTTTTTAATGGTACATTTTTTGACTGTAAATGACTATTGCATGTGAATTATCACTTTTGGAACTAAAACAAGAGTGTTTAGTCATTTTAATGCCTGAAATTGGTCGAAATAGAAGCTTCTGAGTAGGAGAAAAAGTCTGTAAAAATGGCAATTTTGGTCACATTGAGGCTTTAAAAGGTAGTTAATCAACATGAGGCACAATCCAAATGACATTTTCAATCAATTGTTCTACAGTCCCAAAAAATCAATTTTCTGATGAAAAACGAGGGCCCGTGACCTGTCGAACTTCCTCCAGATGGTCAGAAATGGTAATTTTTTAATGTTTAATTTTTTGACTGTAAATGACTATTGCATGTGAATTATCACTTTTGGAACTAAAACAAGAGTGTTTAGAGTCATTTTAATGCCTGAAATTGGTCAAAATAGAAGCTTCTGAGTAGGAGAAAAAGTCTGTAAAAATGGCAATTTTGGTCACATTGAGGCTTTAAAAAGTAGTTATTCAACATGAGGCACAATCCAAATGACATTTTCAATCAATTTTTCTACAGTCCAAAAAAAAACATTTCTGATGAAAAACGAGGACCCGTGACCTGTCGAACTTTCTCCAGATGGTCATAAATGGAAATTTTTTAATGGTACATTTTTTGACTGTAAATGACTATTGCATGTGAATTATCACTTTTGGAACTAAAACAAGAGTGTTTAGAGTCATTTTAATGCCTGAAATTGGTCGAAATAGAAGCTTCTGAGTAGGAGAAAAAGTCTGTAAAAATGGCAATTTTGGTCACATTGAGGCTTTAAAAAGTAGTTATTAAACATGAGGCACAATCCAAATGACATTTTCAATCAATTTTTCTACAGTCCAAAAAATAAATTTTCTGATGAAAAACGAGGACCCGTGACCTGTCGAACCTTCTCCAGATGGTCAGAAATGGTAATTTTTAAATGTTTAATTTTTTTACTGTAAATGACTATTGCATGTGAATTATCACTTTTGGAACTAAAACAAGAGTGTTTAGAGTCATTTTAATGTCTGAAATTGGTCAAAATAGAAGCTTCTGAGTAGGAGAAAAAGTCTGTAAAAATGGCAATTTTGGTCACATGGAGGCTTTAAAAAGTAGTTATTCAACATGAGGCACAATCCAATAACATTTTCAATCAATTTTTCTACAGTCCAAAAAAAAAATGTTCTGATGAAAAACGAGGACCCGTGACCTGTCGAACTTTCTCCAGATGGTCAGAAATGGAAATTTTTTAATGGTACATTTTTTGACTGTAAATAACTATTGCATGTGAATTATCACATTTTGGAAAAAAAAGAGTGTTTAGAGTCATTTTAATGCCTGAAATTGGTCGAAGTAGAAGCTTCTGAGTAGGAGAAAAAGTCTGTAAAAATGGCAATTTTGGTCACATTGAGGCTTTAAAAAGTAGTTATTCAAAATGAGGCACAATCTAAATGACTTTTCAATCAATTTTTCTACAGTCCAAAAAAATTAATTTTCTGATGAAAAACGAGTACCCGTGACCTGTCGAACTTCCTCCAGATGGTCAGAAATGGTAATTTTTTAATGTTTAATTTTTTGACTGTAAATGACTATTGCATGTGAATTATCACTTTTGGAACTAAAATAAGTGTGTTTAGAGTCATTTTAATGCCTGAAATTGGTCGAAATAGAGGATTCTGAGTAGGACAAAAAGTCTGTAAAAATGGCAATTTTGGTCACATTGAGGCTTTAAAAAGTAGTTATTAAACATGAGGCACAATCCAAATGACATTTTCAATCAATTTTTCTACAGTCCAAAAAATAAATTTTCTGATGAAAAACGAGGACCCGTGACCTGTCGAACTTTCTCCAGATGGTCATAAATGGAAATTTTTTAATGGTACATTTTTTGACTGTAAATGACTATTGCATGTGAATTATCACTTTTGGAACTAAAACAAGAGTGTTTAGAGTCATTTTAATGCCTGAAATTGGTCGAAATAGAAGCTTCTGAGAGGAGAAAAAAGTCTGTAAAAATGGCAATTTTGGTCACATTGAGGCTTTAAAAGGTAGTTAATCAACATGAGGCACAATCCAAATTACATTTTCAATCAATTTTTCTACAGTCCAAAAAATAAATTTTCTGATGATAAACGAGGACCCGTGACCTGTCGAACTTTCTACAGATGGTCAGAAATGGTAATTTTTTAATGTTGAATTTTTGAACTGTAAATGACTATTGCATGTGAATTATCACTTTTGGAACTAAAACAAGAGTGTTTAGAGTCATTTTAATGCCTGAAATTGGTCGAAATAGAAGCTTCCGAGTAGGAGAAAAAGTCTGTAAAAATGGCAATTTTGGTCACATTGAGGCGTTAAAAAGTAGTTATTCAACATGAGGCACAATCCAAATGACATTTTCAATCAATTTTTCTACAGTCCAAAAAATAAATTTTCTGAGGAAAAACGAGGACCCGTGACCTCTCGAACTTTCTCCAGATGGTCAGAAATGGTAATTTTTAAATGTTTAATTTTTTGACTGTAAATGACTATTGCATGTGAATTATCACTTTTGGAACTAAAACAAGAGTGTTTAGAGTCATTTTAATGTCTGAAATTGGTCAAAATAGAAGCTTCTGAGTAGGAGAAAAAGTCTGTAAGAATGGCAATTTTGGTCACATTGAGGCTTTAAAAAGTAGTTATTCAACATGAGGCACAATCCAAATGACATTTTCAATCAATTTTTCTACAGTCCAAAAAAAAACATTTCTGATGAAAAACGAGGACCCGTAACCTGTCGAACTTTCTCCAGATGGTCATAAATGGAAATTTTTTAATGGTACATTTTTTGACTGTAAATGACTATTGCATGTGAATTATCACTTTTGGAACTAAAACAAGAGTGTTTAGAGTCATTTTAATGCCTGAAATTGGTCGAAATAGAAGCTTCTGAGTAGGAGAAAAAGTCTGTAAAAATGGCAATTTTGGTCACATTGAGGCTTTAAAAAGTAGTTATTAAACATGAGGCACAATCCAAATGACATTTTCAATCAATTTTTCTACAGTCCAAAAAATAAATTTTCTGATGAAAAACGAGGACCCGTGACCTGTCGAACCTTCTCCAGATGGTCAGAAATGGTAATTTTTAAATGTTTAATTTTTTTACTGTAAATGACTATTGCATGTGAATTATCACTTTTGGAACTAAAACAAGAGTGTTTAGAGTCATTTTAATGTCTGAAATTGGTCAAAATAGAAGCTTCTGAGTAGGAGAAAAAGTCTGTAAAAATGGCAATTTTGGTCACATGGAGGCTTTAAAAAGTAGTTATTCAACATGAGGCACAATCCAATAACATTTTCAATCAATTTTTCTACAGTCCAAAAAAAAAATGTTCTGATGAAAAACGAGGACCCTTGACCTGTCGAACTTTCTCCAGACGGTCAGAAATGGAAATTTTTTAATGGTACATTTTTTGACTGTAAATGACTATTGCATGTGAATTATCACATTTTGGAACTAAAACAAGAGTGTTTAGAGTCATTTTAATGCCTGAAATTGGTCAAAATAGAAGCTTCTGAGTAGGAGAAAAAGTCTGTAAAAATGGCAATTTTGATCACATTGAGGCTTTAAAAAGTAGTTATTCAACATGAGGCACAATCCAAATGACATCAATTTTTCTACAGTCCAAAAAATACGGACCCGTGACCTGTCGAACGTTCTCCAGATGGTCAGAAATGGTAATTTTTTAATGGTACATTTTTTGACTGTAAATGACTATTGCATGTGAATTATCACTTTTGGAACTAAAACAAGAGTGTTTAGTCATTTTAATGCCTGAAATTGGTCGAAATAGAAGCTTCTGAGTAGGAGAAAAAGTCTGTAAAAATGGCAATTTTGGTCACATTGAGGCTTTAAAAGGTAGTTAATCAACATGAGGCACAATCCAAATGACATTTTCAATCAATTGTTCTACAGTCCCAAAAAATCAATTTTCTGATGAAAAACGAGGGCCCGTGACCTGTCGAACTTCCTCCAGATGGTCAGAAATGGTAATTTTTTAATGTTTAATTTTTTGACTGTAAATGACTATTGCATGTGAATTATCACTTTTGGAACTAAAACAAGAGTGTTTAGAGTCATTTTAATGCCTGAAATTGGTCAAAATAGAAGCTTCTGAGTAGGAGAAAAAGTCTGTAAAAATGGCAATTTTGGTCACATTGAGGCTTTAAAAAGTAGTTATTCAACATGAGGCACAATCCAAATGACATTTTCAATCAATTTTTCTACAGTCCAAAAAAAAACATTTCTGATGAAAAACGAGGACCCGTGACCTGTCGAACCTTCTCCAGATGGTCAGAAATGGTAATTTTTAAATGTTTAATTTTTTTACTGTAAATGACTATTGCATGTGAATTATCACTTTTGGAACTAAAACAAGAGTGTTTAGAGTCATTTTAATGTCTGAAATTGGTCAAAATAGAAGCTTCTGAGTAGGAGAAAAAGTCTGTAAAAATGGCAATTTTGGTCACATGGAGGCTTTAAAAAGTAGTTATTCAACATGAGGCACAATCCAATAACATTTTCAATCAATTTTTCTACAGTCCAAAAAAAAAATGTTCTGATGAAAAACGAGGACCCGTGACCTGTCGAACTTTCTCCAGATGGTCAGAAATGGAAATTTTTTAATGGTACATTTTTTGACTGTAAATAACTATTGCATGTGAATTATCACATTTTGGAAAAAAAAGAGTGTTTAGAGTCATTTTAATGCCTGAAATTGGTCGAAGTAGAAGCTTCTGAGTAGGAGAAAAAGTCTGTAAAAATGGCAATTTTGGTCACATTGAGGCTTTAAAAAGTAGTTATTCAAAATGAGGCACAATCTAAATGACTTTTCAATCAATTTTTCTACAGTCCAAAAAAATTAATTTTCTGATGAAAAACGAGTACCCGTGACCTGTCGAACTTCCTCCAGATGGTCAGAAATGGTAATTTTTTAATGTTTCATTTTTTGACTGTAAATGACTATTGCATGTGAATTATCACTTTTGGAACTAAAATAAGTGTGTTTAGAGTCATTTTAATGCCTGAAATTGGTCGAAATAGAGGATTCTGAGTAGGACAAAAAGTCTGTAAAAATGGCAATTTTGGTCACATTGAGGCTTTAAAAAGTAGTTATTAAACATGAGGCACAATCCAAATGACATTTTCAATCAATTTTTCTACAGTCCAAAAAATAAATTTTCTGATGAAAAACGAGGACCCGTGACCTGTCGAACTTTCTCCAGATGGTCATAAATGGAAATTTTTTAATGGTACATTTTTTGACTGTAAATGACTATTGCATGTGAATTATCACTTTTGGAACTAAAACAAGAGTGTTTAGAGTCATTTTAATGCCTGAAATTGGTCGAAATAGAAGCTTCTGAGAGGAGAAAAAAGTCTGTAAAAATGGCAATTTTGGTCACATTGAGGCTTTAAAAGGTAGTTAATCAACATGAGGCACAATCCAAATTACATTTTCAATCAATTTTTCTACAGTCCAAAAAATAAATTTTCTGATGATAAACGAGGACCCGTGACCTGTCGAACTTTCTACAGATGGTCAGAAATGGTAATTTTTTAATGTTGAATTTTTGAACTGTAAATGACTATTGCATGTGAATTATCACTTTTGGAACTAAAACAAGAGTGTTTAGAGTCATTTTAATGCCTGAAATTGGTCGAAATAGAAGCTTCTGAGTAGGAGAAAAAGTCTGTAAAAATGGCAATTTTGGTCACATTGAGGCGTTAAAAAGTAGTTATTCAACATGAGGCACAATCCAAATGACATTTTCAATCAATTTTTCTACAGTCCAAAAAATAAATTTTCTGAGGAAAAACGAGGACCCGTGACCTCTCGAACTTTCTCCAGATGGTCAGAAATGGTAATTTTTAAATGTTTAATTTTTTGACTGTAAATGACTATTGCATGTGAATTATCACTTTTGGAACTAAAACAAGAGTGTTTAGAGTCATTTTAATGTCTGAAATTGGTCAAAATAGAAGCTTCTGAGTAGGAGAAAAAGTCTGTAAAAATGGCAATTTTGGTCACATTGAGGCTTTAAAAAGTAGTTATTCAACATGAGGCACAATCCAAATGACATTTTCAATCAATTTTTCTACAGTCCAAAAAAAAACATTTCTGATGAAAAACGAGGACCCGTAACCTGTCGAACTTTCTCCAGATGGTCATAAATGGAAATTTTTTAATGGTACATTTTTTGACTGTAAATGACTATTGCATGTGAATTATCACTTTTGGAACTAAAACAAGAGTGTTTAGAGTCATTTTAATGCCTGAAATTGGTCGAAATAGAAGCTTCTGAGTAGGAGAAAAAGTCTGTAAAAATGGCAATTTTGGTCACATTGAGGCTTTAAAAAGTAGTTATTAAACATGAGGCACAATCCAAATGACATTTTCAATCAATTTTTCTACAGTCCAAAAAATAAATTTTCTGATGAAAAACGAGGACCCGTGACCTGTCGAACCTTCTCCAGATGGTCAGAAATGGTAATTTTTAAATGTTTAATTTTTTTACTGTAAATGACTATTGCATGTGAATTATCACTTTTGGAACTAAAACAAGAGTGTTTAGAGTCATTTTAATGTCTGAAATTGGTCAAAATAGAAGCTTCTGAGTAGGAGAAAAAGTCTGTAAAAATGGCAATTTTGGTCACATGGAGGCTTTAAAAAGTAGTTATTCAACATGAGGCACAATCCAATAACATTTTCAATCAATTTTTCTACAGTCCAAAAAAAAAAGGTTCTGATGAAAAACAAGGACCCTTGACCTGTCGAACTTTCTCCAGATGGTCAGAAATGGAAATTTTTTAATGGTACATTTTTTGACTGTAAATGACTATTGCATGTGAATTATCACATTTTGGAACTAAAACAAGAGTGTTTAGAGTCATTTTAATGCCTGAAATTGGTCAAAATAGAAGCTTCTGAGTAGGAGAAAAAGTCTGTAAAAATGGCAATTTTGATCACATTGAGGCTTTAAAAAGTAGTTATTCAACATGAGGCACAATCCAAATGACATCAATTTTTCTACAGTCCAAAAAATACGGACCCGTGACCTGTCGAACGTTCTCCAGATGGTCAGAAATGGTAATTTTTTAATGGTACATTTTTTGACTGTAAATGACTATTGCATGTGAATTATCACTTTTGGAACTAAAACAAGAGTGTTTAGTCATTTTAATGCCTGAAATTGGTCGAAATAGAAGCTTCTGAGTAGGAGAAAAAGTCTGTAAAAATGGCAATTTTGGTCACATTGAGGCTTTAAAAGGTAGTTAATCAACATGAGGCACAATCCAAATGACATTTTCAATCAATTGTTCTACAGTCCCAAAAAATCAATTTTCTGATGAAAAACGAGGGCCCGTGACCTGTCGAACTTCCTCCAGATGGTCAGAAATGGTAATTTTTTAATGTTTAATTTTTTGACTGTAAATGACTATTGCATGTGAATTATCACTTTTGGAACTAAAACAAGAGTGTTTAGAGTCATTTTAATGCCTGAAATTGGTCAAAATAGAAGCTTCTGAGTAGGAGAAAAAGTCTGTAAAAATGGCAATTTTGGTCACATTGAGGCTTTAAAAAGTAGTTATTCAACATGAGGCACAATCCAAATGACATTTTCAATCAATTTTTCTACAGTCCAAAAAAAAACATTTCTGATGAAAAACGAGGACCCGTGACCTGTCGAACTTTCTCCAGATGGTCATAAATGGAAATTTTTTAATGGTACATTTTTTGACTGTAAATGACTATTGCATGTGAATTATCACTTTTGGAACTAAAACAAGAGTGTTTAGAGTCATTTTAATGCCTGAAATTGGTCGAAATAGAAGCTTCTGAGTAGGAGAAAAAGTCTGTAAAAATGGCAATTTTGGTCACATTGAGGCTTTAAAAAGTAGTTATTAAACATGAGGCACAATCCAAATGACATTTTCAATCAATTTTTCTACAGTCCAAAAAATAAATTTTCTGATGAAAAACGAGGACCCGTGACCTGTCGAACCTTCTCCAGATGGTCAGAAATGGTAATTTTTAAATGTTTAATTTTTTTACTGTAAATGACTATTGCATGTGAATTATCACTTTTGGAACTAAAACAAGAGTGTTTTTAATGTCTGAAATTGGTCAAAATAGAAGCTTCTGAGTAGGAGAAAAAGTCTGTAAAAATGGCAATTTTGGTCACATGGAGGCTTTAAAAAGTAGTTATTCAACATGAGGCACAATCCAATAACATTTTCAATCAATTTTTCTACAGTCCAAAAAAAAAATGTTCTGATGAAAAACGAGGACCCGTGACCTGTCGAACTTTCTCCAGATGGTCAGAAATGGAAATTTTTTAATGGTACATTTTTTGACTGTAAATAACTATTGCATGTGAATTATCACATTTTGGAAAAAAAAGAGTGTTTAGAGTCATTTTAATGCCTGAAATTGGTCGAAGTAGAAGCTTCTGAGTAGGAGAAAAAGTCTGTAAAAATGGCAATTTTGGTCACATTGAGGCTTTAAAAAGTAGTTATTCAAAATGAGGCACAATCTAAATGACTTTTCAATCAATTTTTCTACAGTCCAAAAAAATTAATTTTCTGATGAAAAACGAGTACCCGTGACCTGTCGAACTTCCTCCAGATGGTCAGAAATGGTAATTTTTTAATGTTTAATTTTTTGACTGTAAATGACTATTGCATGTGAATTATCACTTTTGGAACTAAAATAAGTGTGTTTAGAGTCATTTTAATGCCTGAAATTGGTCGAAATAGAGGATTCTGAGTAGGACAAAAAGTCTGTAAAAATGGCAATTTTGGTCACATTGAGGCTTTAAAAAGTAGTTATTAAACATGAGGCACAATCCAAATGACATTTTCAATCAATTTTTCTACAGTCCAAAAAATAAATTTTCTGATGAAAAACGAGGACCCGTGACCTGTCGAACTTTCTCCAGATGGTCATAAATGGAAATTTTTTAATGGTACATTTTTTGACTGTAAATGACTATTGCATGTGAATTATCACTTTTGGAACTAAAACAAGAGTGTTTAGAGTCATTTTAATGCCTGAAATTGGTCGAAATAGAAGCTTCTGAGAGGAGAAAAAAGTCTGTAAAAATGGCAATTTTGGTCACATTGAGGCTTTAAAAGGTAGTTAATCAACATGAGGCACAATCCAAATTACATTTTCAATCAATTTTTCTACAGTCCAAAAAATAAATTTTCTGATGATAAACGAGGACCCGTGACCTGTCGAACTTTCTACAGATGGTCAGAAATGGTAATTTTTTAATGTTGAATTTTTGAACTGTAAATGACTATTGCATGTGAATTATCACTTTTGGAACTAAAACAAGAGTGTTTAGAGTCATTTTAATGCCTGAAATTGGTCGAAATAGAAGCTTCTGAGTAGGAGAAAAAGTCTGTAAAAATGGCAATTTTGGTCACATTGAGGCGTTAAAAAGTAGTTATTCAACATGAGGCACAATCCAAATTACATTTTCAATCAATTTTTCTACAGTCCAAAAAATAAATTTTCTGAGGAAAAACGAGGACCCGTGACCTCTCGAACTTTCTCCAGATGGTCAGAAATGGTAATTTTTAAATGTTTAATTTTTTGACTGTAAATGACTATTGCATGTGAATTATCACTTTTGGAACTAAAACAAGAGTGTTTAGAGTCATTTTAATGTCTGAAATTGGTCAAAATAGAAGCTTCTGAGAAGGAGAAAAAGTCTGTAAAAATGGCAATTTTGGTCACATTGAGGCTTTAAAAAGTAGTTATTCAACATGAGGCACAATCCAAATGACATTTTCAATCAATTTTTCTACAGTCCAAAAAAAAACATTTCTGATGAAAAACGAGGACCCGTAACCTGTCGAACTTTCTCCAGATGGTCATAAATGGAAATTTTTTAATGGTACATTTTTTGACTGTAAATGACTATTGCATGTGAATTATCACTTTTGGAACTAAAACAAGAGTGTTTAGAGTCATTTTAATGCCTGAAATTGGTCGAAATAGAAGCTTCTGAGTAGGAGAAAAAGTCTGTAAAAATGGCAATTTTGGTCACATTGAGGCTTTAAAAAGTAGTTATTAAACATGAGGCACAATCCAAATGACATTTTCAATCAATTTTTCTACAGTCCAAAAAATAAATTTTCTGATGAAAAACGAGGACCCTTGACCTGTCGAACTTTCTCCAGATGGTCAGAAATGGAAATTTTTTAATGGTACATTTTTTGACTGTAAATGACTATTGCATGTGAATTATCACATTTTGGAACTAAAACAAGAGTGTTTAGAGTCATTTTAATGCCTGAAATTGGTCAAAATAGAAGCTTCTGAGTAGGAGAAAAAGTCTGTAAAAATGGCAATTTTGATCACATTGAGGCTTTAAAAAGTAGTTATTCAACATGAGGCACAATCCAAATGACATCAATTTTTCTACAGTCCAAAAAATACGGACCCGTGACCTGTCGAACGTTCTCCAGATGGTCAGAAATGGTAATTTTTTAATGGTACATTTTTTGACTGTAAATGACTATTGCATGTGAATTATCACTTTTGGAACTAAAACAAGAGTGTTTAGTCATTTTAATGCCTGAAATTGGTCGAAATAGAAGCTTCTGAGTAGGAGAAAAAGTCTGTAAAAATGGCAATTTTGGTCACATTGAGGCTTTAAAAAGTAGTTATTCAACATGAGGCACAATCCAAATGACATTTTCAATCAATTTTTCTACAGTCCAAAAAAAAACATTTCTGATGAAAAACGAGGACCCGTGACCTGTCGAACTTTCTCCAGATGGTCATAAATGGAAATTTTTTAATGGTACATTTTTTGACTGTAAATGACTATTGCATGTGAATTATCACTTTTGGAACTAAAACAAGAGTGTTTAGAGTCATTTTAATGCCTGCAAGTGGTCGAAATAGAAGCTTCTGAGTAGGAGAAAAAGTCTGTAAAAATGGCAATTTTGGTCACATTGAGGCTTTAAAAAGTAGTTATTCAACATGAGGCACAATCCAAATGACATTTTCAATCAATTTTTCTACAGTCCAAAAAAAAACATTTCTGATGAAAAACGAGGACCCGTGACCTGTCGAACTTTCTCCAGATGGTCATAAATGGAAATTTTTTAATGGTACATTTTTTGACTGTAAATGACTATTGCATGTGAATTATCACTTTTGGAACTAAAACAAGAGTGTTTAGAGTCATTTTAATGCCTGCAAGTGGTCGAAATAGAAGCTTCTGAGTAGGAGAAAAAGTCTGTAAAAATGGCAATTTTGGTCACATTGAGGCTTTAAAAAGTAGTTATTAAACATGAGGCACAATCCAAATGACATTTTCAATCAATTTTTCTACAGTCCAAAAAATAAATTTTCTGATGAAAAACGAGGACCCGTGACCTGTCGAACCTTCTCCAGATGGTCAGAAATGGTAATTTTTAAATGTTTAATTTTTTTACTGTAAATGACTATTGCATGTGAATTATCACTTTTGGAACTAAAACAAGAGTGTTTAGAGTCATTTTAATGTCTGAAATTGGTCAAAATAGAAGCTTCTGAGTAGGAGAAAAAGTCTGTAAAAATGGCAATTTTGGTCACATGGAGGCTTTAAAAAGTAGTTATTCAACATGAGGCACAATCCAATAACATTTTCAATCAATTTTTCTACAGTCCAAAAAAAAAATGTTCTGATGAAAAACGAGGACCCGTGACCTGTCGAACTTTCTCCAGATGGTCAGAAATGGAAATTTTTTAATGGTACATTTTTTGACTGTAAATAACTATTGCATGTGAATTATCACATTTTGGAAAAAAAAGAGTGTTTAGAGTCATTTTAATGCCTGAAATTGGTCGAAGTAGAAGCTTCTGAGTAGGAGAAAAAGTCTGTAAAAATGGCAATTTTGGTCACATTGAGGCTTTAAAAAGTAGTTATTCAAAATGAGGCACAATCTAAATGACTTTTCAATCAATTTTTCTACAGTCCAAAAAAATTAATTTTCTGATGAAAAACGAGTACCCGTGACCTGTCGAACTTCCTCCAGATGGTCAGAAATGGTAATTTTTTAATGTTTAATTTTTTGACTGTAAATGACTATTGCATGTGAATTATCACTTTTGGAACTAAAATAAGTGTGTTTAGAGTCATTTTAATGCCTGAAATTGGTCGAAATAGAGGATTCTGAGTAGGACAAAAAGTCTGTAAAAATGGCAATTTTGGTCACATTGAGGCTTTAAAAAGTAGTTATTAAACATGAGGCACAATCCAAATGACATTTTCAATCAATTTTTCTACAGTCCAAAAAATAAATTTTCTGATGAAAAACGAGGACCCGTGACCTGTCGAACTTTCTCCAGATGGTCATAAATGGAAATTTTTTAATGGTACATTTTTTGACTGTAAATGACTATTGCATGTGAATTATCACTTTTGGAACTAAAACAAGAGTGTTTAGAGTCATTTTAATGCCTGAAATTGGTCGAAATAGAAGCTTCTGAGAGGAGAAAAAAGTCTGTAAAAATGGCAATTTTGGTCACATTGAGGCTTTAAAAGGTAGGTAATCAACATGAGGCACAATCCAAATTACATTTTCAATCAATTTTTCTACAGTCCAAAAAATAAATTTTCTGATGATAAACGAGGACCCGTGACCTGTCGAACTTTCTACAGATGGTCAGAAATGGTAATTTTTTAATGTTGAATTTTTGAACTGTAAATGACTATTGCATGTGAATTATCACTTTTGGAACTAAAACAAGAGTGTTTAGAGTCATTTTAATGCCTGAAATTGGTCGAAATAGAAGCTTCTGAGTAGGAGAAAAAGTCTGTAAAAATGGCAATTTTGGTCACATTGAGGCGTTAAAAAGTAGTTATTCAACATGAGGCACAATCCAAATGACATTTTCAATCAATTTTTCTACAGTCCAAAAAATAAATTTTCTGAGGAAAAACGAGGACCCGTGACCTCTCGAACTTTCTCCAGATGGTCAGAAATGGTAATTTTTAAATGTTTAATTTTTTGACTGTAAATGACTATTGCATGTGAATTATCACTTTTGGAACTAAAACAAGAGTGTTTAGAGTCATTTTAATGTCTGAAATTGGTCAAAATAGAAGCTTCTGAGTAGGAGAAAAAGTCTGTAAAAATGGCAATTTTGGTCACATGGAGGCTTTAAAAAGTAGTTATTCAACATGAGGCACAATCCAATAACATTTTCAATCAATTTTTCTACAGTCCAAAAAAAAAATGTTCTGATGAAAAACGAGGACCCTTGACCTGTCGAACTTTCTCCAGATGGTCAGAAATGGAAATTTTTTAATGGTACATTTTTTGACTGTAAATGACTATTGCATGTGAATTATCACATTTTGGAAAAAAAAGAGTGTTTAGAGTCATTTTAATGCCTGAAATTGGTCGAAGTAGAAGCTTCTGAGTAGGAGAAAAAGTCTGTAAAAATGGCAATTTTGGTCACATTGAGGCTTTAAAAAGTAGTTATTCAAAATGAGGCACAATCTAAATGACTTTTCAATCAATTTTTCTACAGTCCAAAAAAATTAATTTTCTGATGAAAAACGAGTACCCGTGACCTGTCGAACTTCCTCCAGATGGTCAGAAATGGTAATTTTTTAATGTTTAATTTTTTGACTGTAAATGACTATTGCATGTGAATTATCACTTTTGGAACTAAAAGAAGAGTGTTTAGAGTCATTTTAATGCCTGAAATTGGTCGAAATAGAAGCTTCTGAGTAGGAGAAAAAGTCTGTAAAAATGGCAATTTTGGTCACATTGAGGCTTTAAAAAGTAGTTATTCAACATGAGGCACAATCCAAATGACATTTTCAATCAATTTTTATGTATTCCAAAAAATCTATTTTCTGATGAAAAACGAGGACCCGTGACCTGTCGAACGTTCTCCAGATGGTCAGAAATGGTAATTTTTTAATGGTACATTTTTTGACTGTAAATGACTATTGCATGTGAATTATCACTTTTGGAACTAAAACAAGAGTGTTTAGAGTCATTTTAATGCCTGAAATTGGTCGAAATAGAAGCTTCTGAGTAGGAGAAAAAGTCTGTAAAAATGGCAATTTTGGTCACATTGAGGCTTTAAAAAGTAGTTATTCAACATGAGGCACAATCCAAATGACATTTTCAATCAATTTTTCTACAGTCCAAAAAAAAACATTTCTGATGAAAAACGAGGACTCGTGACCTGTCGAACTTTCTCCAGATGGTCATAAATGGAAATTTTTTAATGGTACATTTTTTGACTGTAAATGACTATTGCATGTGAATTATCACTTTTGGAACTAAAACAAGAGTGTTTAGAGTCATTTTAATGCCTGAAATTGGTCGAAATAGAAGCTTCTGAGTAGGAGAAAAAGTCTGTAAAAATGGCAATTTTGGTCACATTGAGGCTTTAAAAAGTAGTTATTAAACATGAGGCACAATCCAAATGACATTTTCAATCAATTTTTCTACAGTCCAAAAAATAAATTTTCTGATGAAAAACGAGGACCCGTGACCTGTCGAACCTTCTCCAGATGGTCAGAAATGGTAATTTTTAAATGTTTAATTTTTTTACTGTAAATGACTATTGCATGTGAATTATCACTTTTGGAACTAAAACAAGAGTGTTTAGAGTCATTTTAATGTCTGAAATTGGTCAAAATAGAAGCTTCTGAGTAGGAGAAAAAGTCTGTAAAAATGGCAATTTTGGTCACATGGAGGCTTTAAAAAGTAGTTATTCAACATGAGGCACAATCCAATAACATTTTCAATAAATTTTTCTACAGTCCAAAAAAAAAATGTTCTGATGAAAAACGAGGACCCGTGACCTGTCGAACTTTCTCCAGATGGTCAGAAATGGAAATTTTTTAATGGTACATTTTTTGACTGTAAATAACTATTGCATGTGAATTATCACATTTTGGAAAAAAAAGAGTGTTTAGAGTCATTTTAATGCCTGAAATTGGTCGAAGTAGAAGCTTCTGAGTAGGAGAAAAAGTCTGTAAAAATGGCAATTTTGGTCACATTGAGGCTTTAAAAAGTAGTTATTCAAAATGAGGCACAATCTAAATGACTTTTCAATCAATTTTTCTACAGTCCAAAAAAATTAATTTTCTGATGAAAAACGAGTACCCGTGACCTGTCGAACTTCCTCCAGATGGTCAGAAATGGTAATTTTTTAATGTTTAATTTTTTGACTGTAAATGACTATTGCATGTGAATTATCACTTTTGGAACTAAAATAAGTGTGTTTAGAGTCATTTTAATGCCTGAAATTGGTCGAAATAGAGGATTCTGAGTAGGACAAAAAGTCTGTAAAAATGGCAATTTTGGTCACATTGAGGCTTTAAAAAGTAGTTATTAAACATGAGGCACAATCCAAATGACATTTTCAATCAATTTTTCTACAGTCCAAAAAATAAATTTTCTGATGAAAAACGAGGACCCGTGACCTGTCGAACTTTCTCCAGATGGTCATAAATGGAAATTTTTTAATGGTACATTTTTTGACTGTAAATGACTATTGCATGTGAATTATCACTTTTGGAACTAAAACAAGAGTGTTTAGAGTCATTTTAATGCCTGAAATTGGTCGAAATAGAAGCTTCTGAGAGGAGAAAAAAGTCTGTAAAAATGGCAATTTTGGTCACATTGAGGCTTTAAAAGGTAGTTAATCAACATGAGGCACAATCCAAATTACATTTTCAATCAATTTTTCTACAGTCCAAAAAATAAATTTTCTGATGATAAACGAGGACCCGTGACCTGTCGAACTTTCTACAGATGGTCAGAAATGGTAATTTTTTAATGTTGAATTTTTGAACTGTAAATGACTATTGCATGTGAATTATCACTTTTGGAACTAAAACAAGAGTGTTTAGAGTCATTTTAATGCCTGAAATTGGTCGAAATAGAAGCTTCTGAGTAGGAGAAAAAGTCTGTAAAAATGGCAATTTTGGTCACATTGAGGCGTTAAAAAGTAGTTATTCAACATGAGGCACAATCCAAATTACATTTTCAATCAATTTTTCTACAGTCCAAAAAATAAATTTTCTGAGGAAAAACGAGGACCCGTGACCTCTCGAACTTTCTCCAGATGGTCAGAAATGGTAATTTTTAAATGTTTAATTTTTTGACTGTAAATGACTATTGCATGTGAATTATCACTTTTGGAACTAAAACAAGAGTGTTTAGAGTCATTTTAATGTCTGAAATTGGTCAAAATAGAAGCTTCTGAGTAGGAGAAAAAGTCTGTAAAAATGGCAATTTTGGTCACATTGAGGCTTTAAAAAGTAGTTATTCAACATGAGGCACAATCCAAATGACATTTTCAATCAATTTTTCTACAGTCCAAAAAAAACATTTCTGATGAAAAACGAGGACCCGTAACCTGTCGAACTTTCTCCAGATGGTCATAAATGGAAATTTTTTAATGGTACATTTTTTGACTGTAAATGACTATTGCATGTGAATTATCACTTTTGGAACTAAAACAAGAGTGTTTAGAGTCATTTTAATGCCTGAAATTGGTCGAAATAGAAGCTTCTGAGTAGGAGAAAAAGTCTGTAAAAATGGCAATTTTGGTCACATTGAGGCTTTAAAAAGTAGTTATTAAACATGAGGCACAATCCAAATGACATTTTCAATCAATTTTTCTACAGTCCAAAAAATAAATTTTCTGATGAAAAACGAGGACCCGTGACCTGTCGAACCTTCTCCAGATGGTCAGAAATGGTAATTTTTAAATGTTTAATTTTTTTACTGTAAATGACTATTGCATGTGAATTATCACTTTTGGAACTAAAACAAGAGTGTTTAGAGTCATTTTAATGTCTGAAATTGGTCAAAATAGAAGCTTCTGAGTAGGAGAAAAAGTCTGTAAAAATGGCAATTTTGGTCACATTGAGGCTTTAAAAAGTAGTTATTAAACATGAGGCACAATCCAAATGACATTTTCAATCAATTTTTCTACAGTCCAAAAAATAAATTTTCTGATGAAAAACGAGGACCCGTGACCTGTCGAACTTTCTCCAGATGGTCATAAATGGAAATTTTTTAATGGTACATTTTTTGACTGTAAATGACTATTGCATGTGAATTATCACTTTTGGAACTAAAACAAGAGTGTTTAGAGTCATTTTAATGCCTGAAATTGGTCGAAATAGAAGCTTCTGAGAGGAGAAAAAAGTCTGTAAAAATGGCAATTTTGGTCACATTGAGGCTTTAAAAGGTAGTTAATCAACATGAGGCACAATCCAAATTACATTTTCAATCAATTTTTCTACAGTCCAAAAAATAAATTTTCTGATGATAAACGAGGACCCGTGACCTGTCGAACTTTCTACAGATGGTCAGAAATGGTAATTTTTTAATGTTGAATTTTTGAACTGTAAATGACTATTGCATGTGAATTATCACTTTTGGAACTAAAACAAGAGTGTTTAGAGTCATTTTAATGCCTGAAATTGGTCGAAATAGAAGCTTCTGAGTAGGAGAAAAAGTCTGTAAAAATGGCAATTTTGGTCACATTGAGGCGTTAAAAAGTAGTTATTCAACATGAGGCACAATCCAAATTACATTTTCAATCAATTTTTCTACAGTCCAAAAAATAAATTTTCTGAGGAAAAACGAGGACCCGTGACCTCTCGAACTTTCTCCAGATGGTCAGAAATGGTAATTTTTAAATGTTTAATTTTTTGACTGTAAATGACTATTGCATGTGAATTATCACTTTTGGAACTAAAACAAGAGTGTTTAGAGTCATTTTAATGTCTGAAATTGGTCAAAATAGAAGCTTCTGAGTAGGAGAAAAAGTCTGTAAAAATGGCAATTTTGGTCACATTGAGGCTTTAAAAAGTAGTTATTCAACATGAGGCACAATCCAAATGACATTTTCAATCAATTTTTCTACAGTCCAAAAAAAAACATTTCTGATGAAAAACGAGGACCCGTAACCTGTCGAACTTTCTCCAGATGGTCATAAATGGAAATTTTTTAATGGTACATTTTTTGACTGTAAATGACTATTGCATGTGAATTATCACTTTTGGAACTAAAACAAGAGTGTTTAGAGTCATTTTAATGCCTGAAATTGGTCGAAATAGAAGCTTCTGAGTAGGAGAAAAAGTCTGTAAAAATGGCAATTTTGGTCACATTGAGGCTTTAAAAAGTAGTTATTAAACATGAGGCACAATCCAAATGACATTTTCAATCAATTTTTCTACAGTCCAAAAAATAAATTTTCTGATGAAAAACGAGGACCCGTGACCTGTCGAACCTTCTCCAGATGGTCAGAAATGGTAATTTTTAAATGTTTAATTTTTTTACTGTAAATGACTATTGCATGTGAATTATCACTTTTGGAACTAAAACAAGAGTGTTTAGAGTCATTTTAATGTCTGAAATTGGTCAAAATAGAAGCTTCTGAGTAGGAGAAAAAGTCTGTAAAAATGGCAATTTTGGTCACATGGAGGCTTTAAAAAGTAGTTATTCAACATGAGGCACAATCCAATAACATTTTCAATCAATTTTTCTACAGTCCAAAAAAAAAATGTTCTGATGAAAAACGAGGACCCTTGACCTGTCGAACTTTCTCCAGATGGTCAGAAATGGAAATTTTTTAATGGTACATTTTTTGACTGTAAATGACTATTGCATGTGAATTATCACATTTTGGAACTAAAACAAGAGTGTTTAGAGTCATTTTAATGCCTGAAATTGGTCAAAATAGAAGCTTCTGAGTAGGAGAAAAAGTCTGTAAAAATGGCAATTTTGATCACATTGAGGCTTTAAAAAGTAGTTATTCAACATGAGGCACAATCCAAATGACATCAATTTTTCTACAGTCCAAAAAATACGGACCCGTGACCTGTCGAACGTTCTCCAGATGGTCAGAAATGGTAATTTTTTAATGGTACATTTTTTGACTGTAAATGACTATTGCATGTGAATTATCACTTTTGGAACTAAAACAAGAGTGTTTAGTCATTTTAATGCCTGAAATTGGTCGAAATAGAAGCTTCTGAGTAGGAGAAAAAGTCTGTAAAAATGGCAATTTTGGTCACATTGAGGCTTTAAAAGGTAGTTAATCAACATGAGGCACAATCCAAATGACATTTTCAATCAATTGTTCTACAGTCCCAAAAAATCAATTTTCTGATGAAAAACGAGGGCCCGTGACCTGTCGAACTTCCTCCAGATGGTCAGAAATGGTAATTTTTTAATGTTTAATTTTTTGACTGTAAATGACTATTGCATGTGAATTATCACTTTTGGAACTAAAACAAGAGTGTTTAGAGTCATTTTAATGCCTGAAATTGGTCAAAATAGAAGCTTCTGAGTAGGAGAAAAAGTCTGTAAAAATGGCAATTTTGGTCACATTGAGGCTTTAAAAAGTAGTTATTCAACATGAGGCACAATCCAAATGACATTTTCAATCAATTTTTCTACAGTCCAAAAAAAAACATTTCTGATGAAAAACGAGGACCCGTGACCTGTCGAACTTTCTCCAGATGGTCATAAATGGAAATTTTTTAATGGTACATTTTTTGACTGTAAATGACTATTGCATGTGAATTATCACTTTTGGAACTAAAACAAGAGTGTTTAGAGTCATTTTAATGTCTGAAATTGGTCAAAATAGAAGCTTCTGAGTAGGAGAAAAAGTCTGTAAAAATGGCAATTTTGGTCACATGGAGGCTTTAAAAAGTAGTTATTCAACATGAGGCACAATCCAATAACATTTTCAATCAATTTTTCTACAGTCCAAAAAAAAAATGTTCTGATGAAAAACGAGGACCCTTGACCTGTCGAACTTTCTCCAGATGGTCAGAAATGGAAATTTTTTAATGGTACATTTTTTGACTGTAAATGACTATTGCATGTGAATTATCACATTTTGGAACTAAAACAAGAGTGTTTAGAGTCATTTTAATGCCTGAAATTGGTCAAAATAGAAGCTTCTGAGTAGGAGAAAAAGTCTGTAAAAATGGCAATTTTGATCACATTGAGGCTTTAAAAAGTAGTTATTCAACATGAGGCACAATCCAAATGACATCAATTTTTCTACAGTCCAAAAAATACGGACCCGTGACCTGTCGAACGTTCTCCAGATGGTCAGAAATGGTAATTTTTTAATGGTACATTTTTTGACTGTAAATGACTATTGCATGTGAATTATCACTTTTGGAACTAAAACAAGAGTGTTTAGTCATTTTAATGCCTGAAATTGGTCGAAATAGAAGCTTCTGAGTAGGAGAAAAAGTCTGTAAAAATGGCAATTTTGGTCACATTGAGGCTTTAAAAGGTAGTTAATCAACATGAGGCACAATCCAAATGACATTTTCAATCAATTGTTCTACAGTCCCAAAAAATCAATTTTCTGATGAAAAACGAGGGCCCGTGACCTGTCGAACTTCCTCCAGATGGTCAGAAATGGTAATTTTTTAATGTTTAATTTTTTGACTGTAAATGACTATTGCATGTGAATTATCACTTTTGGAACTAAAACAAGAGTGTTTAGAGTCATTTTAATGCCTGAAATTGGTCAAAATAGAAGCTTCTGAGTAGGAGAAAAAGTCTGTAAAAATGGCAATTTTGGTCACATTGAGGCTTTAAAAAGTAGTTATTCAACATGAGGCACAATCCAAATGACATTTTCAATCAATTTTTCTACAGTCCAAAAAAAAACATTTCTGATGAAAAACGAGGACCCGTGACCTGTCGAACTTTCTCCAGATGGTCATAAATGGAAATTTTTTAATGGTACATTTTTTGACTGTAAATGACTATTGCATGTGAATTATCACTTTTGGAACTAAAACAAGAGTGTTTAGAGTCATTTTAATGCCTGCAATTGGTCGAAATAGAAGCTTCTGAGTAGGAGAAAAAGTCTGTAAAAATGGCAATTTTGGTCACATTGAGGCTTTAAAAAGTAGTTATTAAACATGAGGCACAATCCAAATGACATTTTCAATCAATTTTTCTACAGTCCAAAAAATAAATTTTCTGATGAAAAACGAGGACCCGTGACCTGTCGAACCTTCTCCAGATGGTCAGAAATGGTAATTTTTAAATGTTTAATTTTTTTACTGTAAATGACTATTGCATGTGAATTATCACTTTTGGAACTAAAACAAGAGTGTTTAGAGTCATTTTAATGTCTGAAATTGGTCAAAATAGAAGCTTCTGAGTAGGAGAAAAAGTCTGTAAAAATGGCAATTTTGGTCACATGGAGGCTTTAAAAAGTAGTTATTCAACATGAGGCACAATCCAATAACATTTTCAATCAATTTTTCTACAGTCCAAAAAAAAAATGTTCTGATGAAAAACGAGGACCCGTGACCTGTCGAACTTTCTCCAGATGGTCAGAAATGGAAATTTTTTAATGGTACATTTTTTGACTGTAAATAACTATTGCATGTGAATTATCACATTTTGGAAAAAAAAGAGTGTTTAGAGTCATTTTAATGCCTGAAATTGGTCGAAGTAGAAGCTTCTGAGTAGGAGAAAAAGTCTGTAAAAATGGCAATTTTGGTCACATTGAGGCTTTAAAAAGTAGTTATTCAAAATGAGGCACAATCTAAATGACTTTTCAATCAATTTTTCTACAGTCCAAAAAAATTAATTTTCTGATGAAAAACGAGTACCCGTGACCTGTCGAACTTCCTCCAGATGGTCAGAAATGGTAATTTTTTAATGTTTAATTTTTTGACTGTAAATGACTATTGCATGTGAATTATCACTTTTGGAACTAAAATAAGTGTGTTTAGAGTCATTTTAATGCCTGAAATTGGTCGAAATAGAGGATTCTGAGTAGGACAAAAAGTCTGTAAAAATGGCAATTTTGGTCACATTGAGGCTTTAAAAAGTAGTTATTAAACATGAGGCACAATCCAAATGACATTTTCAATCAATTTTTCTACAGTCCAAAAAATAAATTTTCTGATGAAAAACGAGGACCCGTGACCTGTCGAACTTTCTCCAGATGGTCATAAATGGAAATTTTTTAATGGTACATTTTTTGACTGTAAATGACTATTGCATGTGAATTATCACTTTTGGAACTAAAACAAGAGTGTTTAGAGTCATTTTAATGCCTGAAATTGGTCGAAATAGAAGCTTCTGAGAGGAGAAAAAAGTCTGTAAAAATGGCAATTTTGGTCACATTGAGGCTTTAAAAGGTAGTTAATCAACATGAGGCACAATCCAAATTACATTTTCAATCAATTTTTCTACAGTCCAAAAAATAAATTTTCTGATGATAAACGAGGACCCGTGACCTGTCGAACTTTCTACAGATGGTCAGAAATGGTAATTTTTTAATGTTGAATTTTTGAACTGTAAATGACTATTGCATGTGAATTATCACTTTTGGAACTAAAACAAGAGTGTTTAGAGTCATTTTAATGCCTGAAATTGGTCGAAATAGAAGCTTCTGAGTAGGAGAAAAAGTCTGTAAAAATGGCAATTTTGGTCACATTGAGGCGTTAAAAAGTAGTTATTCAACATGAGGCACAATCCAAATGACATTTTCAATCAATTTTTCTACAGTCCAAAAAATAAATTTTCTGAGGAAAAACGAGGACCCGTGACCTCTCGAACTTTCTCCAGATGGTCAGAAATGGTAATTTTTAAATGTTTAATTTTTTGACTGTAAATGACTATTGCATGTGAATTATCACTTTTGGAACTAAAACAAGAGTGTTTAGAGTCATTTTAATGTCTGAAATTGGTCAAAATAGAAGCTTCTGAGTAGGAGAAAAAGTCTGTAAAAATGGCAATTTTGGTCACATGGAGGCTTTAAAAAGTAGTTATTCAACATGAGGCACAATCCAATAACATTTTCAATCAATTTTTCTACAGTCCAAAAAAAAAATGTTCTGATGAAAAACGAGGACCCTTGACCTGTCGAACTTTCTCCAGATGGTCAGAAATGGAAATTTTTTAATGGTACATTTTTTGACTGTAAATGACTATTGCATGTGAATTATCACATTTTGGAAAAAAAAGAGTGTTTAGAGTCATTTTAATGCCTGAAATTGGTCGAAGTAGAAGCTTCTGAGTAGGAGAAAAAGTCTGTAAAAATGGCAATTTTGGTCACATTGAGGCTTTAAAAAGTAGTTATTCAAAATGAGGCACAATCTAAATGACTTTTCAATCAATTTTTCTACAGTCCAAAAAAATTAATTTTCTGATGAAAAACGAGTACCCGTGACCTGTCGAACTTCCTCCAGATGGTCAGAAATGGTAATTTTTTAATGTTTAATTTTTTGACTGTAAATGACTATTGCATGTGAATTATCACTTTTGGAACTAAAATAAGTGTGTTTAGAGTCATTTTAATGCCTGAAATTGGTCGAAATAGAGGATTCTGAGTAGGAGAAAAAGTCTGTAAAAATGGCAATTTTGGTCACATTGAGGCTTTAAAAAGTAGTTATTAAACATGAGGCACAATCCAAATGACATTTTCAATCAATTTTTCTACAGTCCAAAAAATAAATTTTCTGATGAAAAACGAGGACCCGTGACCTGTCGAACCTTCTCCAGATGGTCAGAAATGGTAATTTTTAAATGTTTAATTTTTTTACTGTAAATGACTATTGCATGTGAATTATCACTTTTGGAACTAAAACAAGAGTGTTTAGAGTCATTTTAATGTCTGAAATTGGTCAAAATAGAAGCTTCTGAGTAGGAGAAAAAGTCTGTAAAAATGGCAATTTTGGTCACATGGAGGCTTTAAAAAGTAGTTATTCAACATGAGGCACAATCCAATAACATTTTCAATCAATTTTTCTACAGTCCAAAAAAAAAATGTTCTGATGAAAAACGAGGACCCTTGACCTGTCGAACTTTCTCCAGATGGTCAGAAATGGAAATTTTTTAATGGTACATTTTTTGACTGTAAATGACTATTGCATGTGAATTATCACATTTTGGAACTAAAACAAGAGTGTTTAGAGTCATTTTAATGCCTGAAATTGGTCAAAATAGAAGCTTCTGAGTAGGAGAAAAAGTCTGTAAAAATGGCAATTTTGATCACATTGAGGCTTTAAAAAGTAGTTATTCAAAATGAGGCACAATCTAAATGACTTTTCAATCAATTTTTCTACAGTCCAAAAAAATTAATTTTCTGATGAAAAACGAGTACCCGTGACCTGTCGAACTTCCTCCAGATGGTCAGAAATGGTAATTTTTTAATGTTTAATTTTTTGACTGTAAATGACTATTGCATGTGAATTATCACTTTTGGAACTAAAAGAAGAGTGTTTAGAGTCATTTTAATGCCTGAAATTGGTCGAAATAGAAGCTTCTGAGTAGGAGAAAAAGTCTGTAAAAATGGCAATTTTGGTCACATTGAGGCTTTAAAAAGTAGTTATTCAACATGAGGCACAATCCAAATGACATTTTCAATCAATTTTTATGTATTCCAAAAAATCTATTTTCTGATGAAAAACGAGGACCCGTGACCTGTCGAACGTTCTCCAGATGGTCAGAAATGGTAATTTTTTAATGGTACATTTTTTGACTGTAAATGACTATTGCATGTGAATTATCACTTTTGGAACTAAAACAAGAGTGTTTAGAGTCATTTTAATGCCTGAAATTGGTCGAAATAGAAGCTTCTGAGTAGGAGAAAAAGTCTGTAAAAATGGCAATTTTGGTCACATTGAGGCTTTAAAAAGTAGTTATTCAACATGAGGCACAATCCAAATGACATTTTCAATCAATTTTTCTACAGTCCAAAAAAAAACATTTCTGATGAAAAACGAGGACCCGTGACCTGTCGAACTTTCTCCAGATGGTCATAAATGGAAATTTTTTAATGGTACATTTTTTGACTGTAAATGACTATTGCATGTGAATTATCACTTTTGGAACTAAAACAAGAGTGTTTAGAGTCATTTTAATGCCTGAAATTGGTCGAAATAGAAGCTTCTGAGTAGGAGAAAAAGTCTGTAAAAATGGCAATTTTGGTCACATTGAGGCTTTAAAAAGTAGTTATTAAACATGAGGCACAATCCAAATGACATTTTCAATCAATTTTTCTACAGTCCAAAAAATAAATTTTCTGATGAAAAACGAGGACCCGTGACCTGTCGAACCTTCTCCAGATGGTCAGAAATGGTAATTTTTAAATGTTTAATTTTTTTACTGTAAATGACTATTGCATGTGAATTATCACTTTTGGAACTAAAACAAGAGTGTTTAGAGTCATTTTAATGTCTGAAATTGGTCAAAATAGAAGCTTCTGAGTAGGAGAAAAAGTCTGTAAAAATGGCAATTTTGGTCACATGGAGGCTTTAAAAAGTAGTTATTCAACATGAGGCACAATCCAATAACATTTTCAATCAATTTTTCTACAGTCCAAAAAAAAAATGTTCTGATGAAAAACGAGGACCCGTGACCTGTCGAACTTTCTCCAGATGGTCAGAAATGGAAATTTTTTAATGGTACATTTTTTGACTGTAAATAACTATTGCATGTGAATTATCACATTTTGGAAAAAAAAGAGTGTTTAGAGTCATTTTAATGCCTGAAATTGGTCGAAGTAGAAGCTTCTGAGTAGGAGAAAAAGTCTGTAAAAATGGCAATTTTGGTCACATTGAGGCTTTAAAAAGTAGTTATTCAAAATGAGGCACAATCTAAATGACTTTTCAATCAATTTTTCTACAGTCCAAAAAAATTAATTTTCTGATGAAAAACGAGTACCCGTGACCTGTCGAACTTCCTCCAGATGGTCAGAAATGGTAATTTTTTAATGTTTAATTTTTTGACTGTAAATGACTATTGCATGTGAATTATCACTTTTGGAACTAAAATAAGTGTGTTTAGAGTCATTTTAATGCCTGAAATTGGTCGAAATAGAGGATTCTGAGTAGGACAAAAAGTCTGTAAAAATGGCAATTTTGGTCACATTGAGGCTTTAAAAAGTAGTTATTAAACATGAGGCACAATCCAAATGACATTTTCAATCAATTTTTCTACAGTCCAAAAAATAAATTTTCTGATGAAAAACGAGGACCCGTGACCTGTCGAACTTTCTCCAGATGGTCATAAATGGAAATTTTTTAATGGTACATTTTTTGACTGTAAATGACTATTGCATGTGAATTATCACTTTTGGAACTAAAACAAGAGTGTTTAGAGTCATTTTAATGCCTGAAATTGGTCGAAATAGAAGCTTCTGAGAGGAGAAAAAAGTCTGTAAAAATGGCAATTTTGGTCACATTGAGGCTTTAAAAGGTAGTTAATCAACATGAGGCACAATCCAAATTACATTTTCAATCAATTTTTCTACAGTCCAAAAAATAAATTTTCTGATGATAAACGAGGACCCGTGACCTGTCGAACTTTCTACAGATGGTCAGAAATGGTAATTTTTTAATGTTGAATTTTTGAACTGTAAATGACTATTGCATGTGAATTATCACTTTTGGAACTAAAACAAGAGTGTTTAGAGTCATTTTAATGCCTGAAATTGGTCGAAATAGAAGCTTCTGAGTAGGAGAAAAAGTCTGTAAAAATGGCAATTTTGGTCACATTGAGGCGTTAAAAAGTAGTTATTCAACATGAGGCACAATCCAAATTACATTTTCAATCAATTTTTCTACAGTCCAAAAAATAAATTTTCTGAGGAAAAACGAGGACCCGTGACCTCTCGAACTTTCTCCAGATGGTCAGAAATGGTAATTTTTAAATGTTTAATTTTTTGACTGTAAATGACTATTGCATGTGAATTATCACTTTTGGAACTAAAACAAGAGTGTTTAGAGTCATTTTAATGTCTGAAATTGGTCAAAATAGAAGCTTCTGAGTAGGAGAAAAAGTCTGTAAAAATGGCAATTTTGGTCACATTGAGGCTTTAAAAAGTAGTTATTCAACATGAGGCACAATCCAAATGACATTTTCAATCAATTTTTCTACAGTCCAAAAAAAAACATTTCTGATGAAAAACGAGGACCCGTAACCTGTCGAACTTTCTCCAGATGGTCATAAATGGAAATTTTTTAATGGTACATTTTTTGACTGTAAATGACTATTGCATGTGAATTATCACTTTTGGAACTAAAACAAGAGTGTTTAGAGTCATTTTAATGCCTGAAATTGGTCGAAATAGAAGCTTCTGAGTAGGAGAAAAAGTCTGTAAAAATGGCAATTTTGGTCACATTGAGGCTTTAAAAAGTAGTTATTAAACATGAGGCACAATCCAAATGACATTTTCAATCAATTTTTCTACAGTCCAAAAAATAAATTTTCTGATGAAAAACGAGGACCCGTGACCTGTCGAACCTTCTCCAGATGGTCAGAAATGGTAATTTTTAAATGTTTAATTTTTTTACTGTAAATGACTATTGCATGTGAATTATCACTTTTGGAACTAAAACAAGAGTGTTTAGAGTCATTTTAATGTCTGAAATTGGTCAAAATAGAAGCTTCTGAGTAGGAGAAAAAGTCTGTAAAAATGGCAATTTTGGTCACATGGAGGCTTTAAAAAGTAGTTATTCAACATGAGGCACAATCCAATAACATTTTCAATCAATTTTTCTACAGTCCAAAAAAAAAATGTTCTGATGAAAAACGAGGACCCTTGACCTGTCGAACTTTCTCCAGATGGTCAGAAATGGAAATTTTTTATGGTACATTTTTTGACTGTAAATGACTATTGCATGTGAATTATCACATTTTGGAACTAAAACAAGAGTGTTTAGAGTCATTTTAATGCCTGAAATTGGTCAAAATAGAAGCTTCTGAGTAGGAGAAAAAGTCTGTAAAAATGGCAATTTTGATCACATTGAGGCTTTAAAAAGTAGTTATTCAACATGAGGCACAATCCAAATGACATCAATTTTTCTACAGTCCAAAAAATACGGACCCGTGACCTGTCGAACGTTCTCCAGATGGTCAGAAATGGTAATTTTTTAATGGTACATTTTTGACTGTAAATGACTATTGCATGTGAATTATCACTTTTGGAACTAAAACAAGAGTGTTTAGTCATTTTAATGCCTGAAATTGGTCGAAATAGAAGCTTCTGAGTAGGAGAAAAAGTCTGTAAAAATGGCAATTTTGGTCACATTGAGGCTTTAAAAGGTAGTTAATCAACATGAGGCACAATCCAAATGACATTTTCAATCAATTGTTCTACAGTCCCAAAAAATCAATTTTCTGATGAAAAACGAGGGCCCGTGACCTGTCGAACTTCCTCCAGATGGTCAGAAATGGTAATTTTTTAATGTTTAATTTTTTGACTGTAAATGACTATTGCATGTGAATTATCACTTTTGGAACTAAAACAAGAGTGTTTAGAGTCATTTTAATGCCTGAAATTGGTCAAAATAGAAGCTTCTGAGTAGGAGAAAAGTCTGTAAAAATGGCAATTTTGGTCACATTGAGGCTTTAAAAAGTAGTTATTCAACATGAGGCACAATCCAAATGACATTTTCAATCAATTTTTCTACAGTCCAAAAAAAACATTTCTGATGAAAAACGAGGACCCGTGACCTGTCGAACTTTCTCCAGATGGTCATAAATGGAAATTTTTTAATGGTACATTTTTTGACTGTAAATGACTATTGCATGTGAATTATCACTTTTGGAACTAAAACAAGAGTGTTTAGAGTCATTTTAATGCCTGCAATTGGTCGAAATAGAAGCTTCTGAGTAGGAGAAAAAGTCTGTAAAAATGGCAATTTTGGTCACATTGAGGCTTTAAAAAGTAGTTATTAAACATGAGGCACAATCCAAATGACATTTTCAATCAATTTTTCTACAGTCCAAAAAATAAATTTTCTGATGAAAAACGAGGACCCGTGACCTGTCGAACCTTCTCCAGATGGTCAGAAATGGTAATTTTTAAATGTTTAATTTTTTTACTGTAAATGACTATTGCATGTGAATTATCACTTTTGGAACTAAAACAAGAGTGTTTAGAGTCATTTTAATGTCTGAAATTGGTCAAAATAGAAGCTTCTGAGTAGGAGAAAAAGTCTGTAAAAATGGCAATTTTGGTCACATGGAGGCTTTAAAAAGTAGTTATTCAACATGAGGCACAATCCAATAACATTTTCAATCAATTTTTCTACAGTCCAAAAAAAAAAATGTTCTGATGAAAAACGAGGACCCGTGACCTGTCGAACTTTCTCCAGATGGTCAGAAATGGAAATTTTTTAATGGTACATTTTTTGACTGTAAATAACTATTGCATGTGAATTATCACATTTTGGAAAAAAAAGAGTGTTTAGAGTCATTTTAATGCCTGAAATTGGTCGAAGTAGAAGCTTCTGAGTAGGAGAAAAAGTCTGTAAAAATGGCAATTTTGGTCACATTGAGGCTTTAAAAAGTAGTTATTCAAAATGAGGCACAATCTAAATGACTTTTCAATCAATTTTTCTACAGTCCAAAAAAATTAATTTTCTGATGAAAAACGAGTACCCGTGACCTGTCGAACTTCCTCCAGATGGTCAGAAATGGTAATTTTTTAATGTTTAATTTTTTGACTGTAAATGACTATTGCATGTGAATTATCACTTTTGGAACTAAAATAAGTGTGTTTAGAGTCATTTTAATGCCTGAAATTGGTCGAAATAGAGGATTCTGAGTAGGACAAAAAGTCTGTAAAAATGGCAATTTTGGTCACATTGAGGCTTTAAAAAGTAGTTATTAAACATGAGGCACAATCCAAATGACATTTTCAATCAATTTTTCTACAGTCCAAAAAATAAATTTTCTGATGAAAAACGAGGACCCGTGACCTGTCGAACTTTCTCCAGATGGTCATAAATGGAAATTTTTTAATGGTACATTTTTTGACTGTAAATGACTATTGCATGTGAATTATCACTTTTGGAACTAAAACAAGAGTGTTTAGAGTCATTTTAATGCCTGAAATTGGTCGAAATAGAAGCTTCTGAGAGGAGAAAAAAGTCTGTAAAAATGGCAATTTTGGTCACATTGAGGCTTTAAAAGGTAGTTAATCAACATGAGGCACAATCCAAATTACATTTTCAATCAATTTTTCTACAGTCCAAAAAATAAATTTTCTGATGATAAACGAGGACCCGTGACCTGTCGAACTTTCTACAGATGGTCAGAAATGGTAATTTTTTAATGTTGAATTTTTGAACTGTAAATGACTATTGCATGTGAATTATCACTTTTGGAACTAAAACAAGAGTGTTTAGAGTCATTTTAATGCCTGAAATTGGTCGAAATAGAAGCTTCTGAGTAGGAGAAAAAGTCTGTAAAAATGGCAATTTTGGTCACATTGAGGCGTTAAAAAGTAGTTATTCAACATGAGGCACAATCCAAATGACATTTTCAATCAATTTTTCTACAGTCCAAAAAATAAATTTTCTGAGGAAAAACGAGGACCCGTGACCTCTCGAACTTTCTCCAGATGGTCAGAAATGGTAATTTTTAAATGTTTAATTTTTGACTGTAAATGACTATTGCATGTGAATTATCACTTTTGGAACTAAAACAAGAGTGTTTAGAGTCATTTTAATGTCTGAAATTGGTCAAAATAGAAGCTTCTGAGTAGGAGAAAAAGTCTGTAAAAATGGCAATTTTGGTCACATGGAGGCTTTAAAAAGTAGTTATTCAACATGAGGCACAATCCAATAACATTTTCAATCAATTTTTCTACAGTCCAAAAAAAAATGTTCTGATGAAAAACGAGGACCCTTGACCTGTCGAACTTTCTCCAGATGGTCAGAAATGGAAATTTTTTAATGGTACATTTTTTGACTGTAAATGACTATTGCATGTGAATTATCACATTTTGGAAAAAAAGAGTGTTTAGAGTCATTTTAATGCCTGAAATTGGTCGAAGTAGAAGCTTCTGAGTAGGAGAAAAAGTCTGTAAAAATGGCAATTTTGGTCACATTGAGGCTTTAAAAAGTAGTTATTCAAAATGAGGCACAATCTAAATGACTTTTCAATCAATTTTTCTACAGTCCAAAAAAATTAATTTTCTGATGAAAAACGAGTACCCGTGACCTGTCGAACTTCCTCCAGATGGTCAGAAATGGTAATTTTTTAATGTTTAATTTTTTGACTGTAAATGACTATTGCATGTGAATTATCACTTTTGGAACTAAAATAAGTGTGTTTAGAGTCATTTTAATGCCTGAATTGGTCGAAATAGAGGATTCTGAGTAGGAGAAAAAGTCTGTAAAAATGGCAATTTTGGTCACATTGAGGCTTTAAAAAGTAGTTATTAAACATGAGGCACAATCCAAATGACATTTTCAATCAATTTTTCTACAGTCCAAAAAATAAATTTTCTGATGAAAAACGAGGACCCGTGACCTGTCGAACCTTCTCCAGATGGTCAGAAATGGTAATTTTTAAATGTTTAATTTTTTTACTGTAAATGACTATTGCATGTGAATTATCACTTTTGGAACTAAAACAAGAGTGTTTAGAGTCATTTTAATGTCTGAAATTGGTCAAAATAGAAGCTTCTGAGTAGGAGAAAAAGTCTGTAAAAATGGCAATTTTGGTCACATGGAGGCTTTAAAAAGTAGTTATTCAACATGAGGCACAATCCAATAACATTTTCAATCAATTTTTCTACAGTCCAAAAAAAAATGTTCTGATGAAAAACGAGGACCCTTGACCTGTCGAACTTTCTCCAGATGGTCAGAAATGGAAATTTTTTAATGGTACATTTTTTGACTGTAAATGACTATTGCATGTGAATTATCACATTTTGGAACTAAAACAAGAGTGTTTAGAGTCATTTTAATGCCTGAAATTGGTCAAAATAGAAGCTTCTGAGTAGGAGAAAAAGTCTGTAAAAATGGCAATTTTGATCACATTGAGGCTTTAAAAAGTAGTTATTCAACATGAGGCACAATCCAAATGACATCAATTTTTCTACAGTCCAAAAAATACGGACTCGTGACCTGTCGAACGTTCTCCAGATGGTCAGAAATGGTAATTTTTTAATGGTACATTTTTTGACTGTAAATGACTATTGCATGTGAATTATCACTTTTGGAACTAAAACAAGAGTGTTTAGTCATTTTAATGCCTGAAATTGGTCGAAATAGAAGCTTCTGAGTAGGAGAAAAAGTCTGTAAAAATGGCAATTTTGGTCACATTGAGGCTTTAAAAGGTAGTTAATCAACATGAGGCACAATCCAAATGACATTTTCAATCAATTGTTCTACAGTCCCAAAAAATCAATTTTCTGATGAAAAACGAGGGCCCGTGACCTGTCGAACTTCCTCCAGATGGTCAGAAATGGTAATTTTTTATGTTGAATTTTTTGACTGTAAATGACTATTGCATGTGAATTATCACTTTTGGAACTAAAACAAGAGTGTTTAGAGTCATTTTAATGCCTGAAATTGGTCAAAATAGAAGCTTCTGAGTAGGAGAAAAAGTCTGTAAAAATGGCAATTTTGGTCACATTGAGGCTTTAAAAAGTAGTTATTCAACATGAGGCACAATCCAAATGACATTTTCAATCAATTTTTCTACAGTCCAAAAAAAAACATTTCTGATGAAAAACGAGGACCCGTGACCTGTCGAACTTTCTCCAGATGGTCATAAATGGAAATTTTTTAATGGTACATTTTTTGACTGTAAATGACTATTGCATGTGAATTATCACTTTTGGAACTAAAACAAGAGTGTTTAGAGTCATTTTAATGCCTGAAATTGGTCGAAATAGAAGCTTCTGAGTAGGAGAAAAAGTCTGTAAAATGGCAATTTTGGTCACATTGAGGCTTTAAAAAGTAGTTATTAAACATGAGGCACAATCCAAATGACATTTTCAATCAATTTTTCTACAGTCCAAAAAATAAATTTTCTGATGAAAAACGAGGACCCGTGACCTGTCGAACCTTCTCCAGATGGTCAGAAATGGTAATTTTTAAATGTTTAATTTTTTTACTGTAAATGACTATTGCATGTGAATTATCACTTTTGGAACTAAAACAAGAGTGTTTAGAGTCATTTTAATGTCTGAAATTGGTCAAAATAGAAGCTTCTGAGTAGGAGAAAAAGTCTGTAAAAATGGCAATTTTGGTCACATGGAGGCTTTAAAAAGTAGTTATTCAACATGAGGCACAATCCAATAACATTTTCAATCAATTTTTCTACAGTCCAAAAAAAAAATGTTCTGATGAAAAACGAGGACCCGTGACCTGTCGAACTTTCTCCGGATGGTCAGAAATGGAAATTTTTCAATGGTACATTTTTTGACTGTAAATAACTATTGCATGTGAATTATCACATTTTGGAAAAAAAAGAGTGTTTAGAGTCATTTTAATGCCTGAAATTGGTCGAAGTAGAAGCTTCTGAGTAGGGGAAAAAGTCTGTAAAAATGGCAATTTTGGTCACATTGAGGCTTTAAAAAGTAGTTATTCAAAATGAGGCACAATCTAAATGACTTTTCAATCAATTTTTTCTACAGTCCAAAAAAATTAATTTTCTGATGAAAAACGAGTACCCGTGACCTGTCGAACTTCCTCCAGATGGTCAGAAATGGTAATTTTTTAATGTTTAATTTTTTGACTGTAAATGACTATTGCATGTGAATTATCACTTTTGGAACTAAAATAAGTGTGTTTAGAGTCATTTTAATGCTGAAATTGGTCGAAATAGAGGATTCTGAGTAGGACAAAAAGTCTGTAAAAATGGCAATTTTGGTCACATTGAGGCTTTAAAAAGTAGTTATTAAACATGAGGCACAATCCAAATGACATTTTCAATCAATTTTTCTACAGTCCAAAAAATAAATTTTCTGATGAAAAACGAGGACCCGTGACCTGTCGAACTTTCTCCAGATGGTCATCAATGGAAATTTTTTAATGGTACATTTTTTGACTGTAAATGACTATTGCATGTGAATTATCACTTTTGGAACTAAAACAAGAGTGTTTAGAGTCATTTTAATGCCTGAAATTGGTCGAAATAGAAGCTTCTGAGAGGAGAAAAAAGTCTGTAAAAATGGCAATTTTGGTCACATTGAGGCTTTAAAAGGTAGTTAATCAACATGAGGCACAATCCAAATTACATTTTCAATCAATTTTTCTACAGTCCAAAAAATAAATTTTCTGATGATAAACGAGGACCCGTGACCTGTCGAACTTTCTACAGATGGTCAGAAATGGTAATTTTTTAATGTTGAATTTTTGAACTGTAAATGACTATTGCATGTGAATTATCACTTTTGGAACTAAAACAAGAGTGTTTAGAGTCATTTTAATGCCTGAAATTGGTCGAAATAGAAGCTTCTGAGTAGGAGAAAAAGTCTGTAAAAATGGCAATTTTGGTCACATTGAGGCGTTAAAAAGTAGTTATTCAACATGAGGCACAATCCAAATGACATTTTCAATCAATTTTTCTACAGTCCAAAAAATAAATTTTCTGAGGAAAAACGAGGACCCGTGACCTCTCGAACTTTCTCCAGATGGTCAGAAATGGTAATTTTTAAATGTTTAATTTTTTGACTGTAAATGACTATTGCATGTGAATTATCACTTTTGGAACTAAAACAAGAGTGTTTAGAGTCATTTTAATGTCTGAAATTGGTCAAAATAGAAGCTTCTGAGTAGGAGAAAAAGTCTGTAAAAATGGCAATTTTGGTCACATTGAGGCTTTAAAAAGTAGTTATTCAACATGAGGCACAATCCAAATGACATTTTCAATCAATTTTTCTACAGTCCAAAAAAAAACATTTCTGATGAAAAACGAGGACCCGTAACCTGTCGAACTTTCTCCAGATGGTCATAAATGGAAATTTTTTAATGGTACATTTTTTGACTGTAAATGACTATTGCATGTGAATTATCACTTTTGGAACTAAAACAAGAGTGTTTAGAGTCATTTTAATGCCTGAAATTGGTCGAAATAGAAGCTTCTGAGTAGGAGAAAAAGTCTGTAAAAATGGCAATTTTGGTCACATTGAGGCTTTAAAAAGTAGTTATTAAACATGAGGCACAATCCAAATGACATTTTCAATCAATTTTTCTACAGTCCAAAAAATAAATTTTCTGATGAAAAACGAGGACCCGTGACCTGTCGAACCTTCTCCAGATGGTCAGAAATGGTAATTTTTAAATGTTTAATTTTTTTACTGTAAATGACTATTGCACGTGAATTATCACTTTTGGAACTAAAACAAGAGTGTTTAGAGTCATTTTAATGTCTGAAATTGGTCAAAATAGAAGCTTCTGAGTAGGAGAAAAAGTCTGTAAAAATGGCAATTTTGGTCACATGGAGGCTTTAAAAAGTAGTTATTCAACATGAGGCACAATCCAATAACATTTTCAATCAATTTTTCTACAGTCCAAAAAAAAAATGTTCTGATGAAAAACGAGGACCCTTGACCTGTCGAACTTTCTCCAGATGGTCAGAAATGGAAATTTTTTAATGGTACATTTTTTGACTGTAAATGACTATTGCATGTGAATTATCACATTTTGGAAAAAAAAGAGTGTTTAGAGTCATTTTAATGCCTGAAATTGGTCGAAGTAGAAGCTTCTGAGTAGGAGAAAAAGTCTGTAAAAATGGCAATTTTGGTCACATTGAGGCTTTAAAAAGTAGTTATTCAAAATGAGGCACAATCTAAATGACTTTTCAATCAATTTTTCTACAGTCCAAAAAATTTAATTTTCTGATGAAAAACGAGTACCCGTGACCTGTCGAACTTCCTCCAGATGGTCAGAAATGGTAATTTTTTAATGTTTAATTTTTTGACTGTAAATGACTATTGCATGTGAATTATCACTTTTGGAACTAAAATAAGTGTGTTTAGAGTCATTTTAATGCCTGAAATTGGTCGAAATAGAGGATTCTGAGTAGGACAAAAAGTCTGTAAAAATGGCAATTTTGGTCACATTGAGGCTTTAAAAAGTAGTTATTAAACATGAGGCACAATCCAAATGACATTTTCAATCAATTTTTCTACAGTCCAAAAAATAAATTTTCTGATGAAAAACGAGGACCCGTGACCTGTCGAACTTTCTCCAGATGGTCATCAATGGAAATTTTTTAATGGTACATTTTTTGACTGTAAATGACTATTGCATGTGAATTATCACTTTTGGAACTAAAACAAGAGTGTTTAGAGTCATTTTAATGCCTGAAATTGGTCGAAATAGAAGCTTCTGAGAGGAGAAAAAAGTCTGTAAAAATGGCAATTTTGGTCACATTGAGGCTTTAAAAGGTAGTTAATCAACATGAGGCACAATCCAAATTACATTTTCAATCAATTTTTCTACAGTCCAAAAAATAAATTTTCTGATGATAAACGAGGACCCGTGACCTGTCGAACTTTCTACAGATGGTCAGAAATGGTAATTTTTTAATGTTGAATTTTTGGACTGTAAATGACTATTGCATGTGAATTATCACTTTTGGAACTAAAACAAGAGTGTTTAGAGTCATTTTAATGCCTGAAATTGGTCGAAATAGAAGCTTCTGAGTAGGAGAAAAAGTCTGTAAAAATGGCAATTTTGGTCACATTGAGGCGTTAAAAAGTAGTTATTCAACATGAGGCACAATCCAAATGACATTTTCAATCAATTTTTCTACAGTCCAAAAAATAAATTTTCTGAGGAAAAACGAGGACCCGTGACCTCTCGAACTTTCTCCAGATGGTCAGAAATGGTAATTTTTAAATGTTTAATTTTTTGACTGTAAATGACTATTGCATGTGAATTATCACTTTTGGAACTAAAACAAGAGTGTTTAGAGTCATTTTAATGTCTGAAATTGGTCAAAATAGAAGCTTCTGAGTAGGAGAAAAAGTCTGTAAAAATGGCAATTTTGGTCACATTGAGGCTTTAAAAAGTAGTTATTCAACATGAGGCACAATCCAAATGACATTTTCAATCAATTTTTCTACAGTCCAAAAAAAAAACATTTCTGATGAAAAACGAGGACCCGTGACCTGTCGAACTTTCTCCAGATGGTCATAAATGGAAATTTTTTAATGGTACAATTTTTGACTGTAAATGACTATTGCATGTGAATTATCACTTTTGGAACTAAAACAAGAGTGTTTAGAGTCATTTTAATGCCTGAAATTGGTCGAAATAGAAGCTTCTGAGTAGGAGAAAAAGTCTGTAAAAATGGCAATTTTGGTCACATTGAGGCTTTAAAAAGTAGTTATTCAACATGAGGCACAATCCAAATGACATTTTCAATCAATTTTTCTACAGTCAAAAAAATTAATTTTCTGATGAAAAACGAGGACCCGTGACCTGTCGAACTTCCTCCAGATGGTCAGAAATGGTAATTTTGAAATGTTAATTTTTTGAGTGTAAATGACTATTGCATGTGAATTATCACTTTTGGAACTAAAACAAGAGTGTTTAGAACCATTTTAATGCCTGAAATTGGTCGAAATAGAAGCTTCTGAGTAGGAGAAAAAGTCTGTAAAAATGGCAATTTTGGTCACATTGAGGCATTAAAAAGTAGTTATTCAACATGAGGCACAATCCAAATGACATTTTCAATCAATTTTTCTACAGTCCAAAAAATAAATTTTCTGACGAAAAACGAGGACCTGTTGAACTTTCTCCAGATGGTCAGAAATGGTAATTTTTAAATGTTTAATTTTTTTACTGTAAATGACTATTGCATGTGAATTATCACTTTTGGAATTAAAAAAAAAGAGTGTTTAGAGTCATTTTAATGCCTGAAATTGGTCGAAATAGAAGCTTCTGAGTAGGAGAAAAAGTCTGTAAAAATGGCAATTTTGGTCACATTGAGGCTTTAAAAAGTAGTTATTAAACATGAGGCACAATCCAAATGACATTTTCAATCAATTTTTCTACAGTCCAAAAAATAAATTTTCTGATGAAAAACGAGGACCCGTGACCTGTCGAACGTTCTCCAGATGGTCAGAAATGGAAATTTTTTTATGTTAAATGTTTCGACTGTAAATGACTAATGCATGTGAATTATCACTTTTGGAACTTTAATAAGAGTGTTTAGAGTCATTTTAATGCCTGAAATTGGTCGAAATAAAAGCTTCTGAGTAGGAGAAAAACTCTGTAAAAATGGCAATTTTTGTCACATTGAGGCTTTAAAAAGTAGTTATTCAACATGAGGCACAATCCAAATGACATTTTGAATCAATTTTTCTACAGTCCAAAAAATAAATTTTCTGATGAAAAAACGATGACCCGTGACCTGTTGAACTTTCTCAAGATGGTCAGAAATTGTAAGTTTTTTAATGTTTACATTTTTTGACTGTAAATGACTATTGCATGTGAATTATCACTTTTGGAACTAAAACAAGAGTGTTTAGAGTCATTTTAATGCCTGAAATTGGTCGAAATAGAAGCTTCTGAGTAGGAGAAAAAGTCTGTAAAAATGGCAATTTTGATCACATTGAGGCTTTAAAAAGTAGTTATTCAACATGAGGCACAATCCAAATGACATCAATTTTTCTACAGTCCAAAAAATACGGACCCGTGACCTGTCGAACGTTCTCCAGATGGTCAGAAATGGTAATTTTTTAATGGTACATTTTTTGACTGTAAATGACTATTGCATGTGAATTATCACTTTTGGAACTAAAACAAGAGTATTTAGTGTCATTTTAATGCCTGAAATTGGTCGAAATAGAAGCTTCTGAGTAGGAGAAAAAGTCTGTAAAAATGGCAATTTTGGTCACATTTGAGGCTTTAAAAAGTAGTCATTCAACATGAGGCACAATCCAAATGACATTTTCAATCAATTTTTATATATTCCAAAAAATCAATTTTCTGATGAAAAACGAGGACGTGACCTGTCGAACGTTCTCCAGATGGTCAGAAATGGTAATTTTTTAATGGTACATTTTTTGACTGTAAATGACTATTGCATGTGAATTATCACTTTTGGAACTAAAACAAGAGTATTTAGTGTCATTTTAATGCCTGAAATTGGTCGAAATAGAAGCTTCTGAGTAGGAGAAAAAGTCTGTAAAAATGGCAATTTTGGTCACATTTGAGGCTTTAAAAAGTAGTCATTCAACATGAGGCACAATCCAAATGACATTTTCAATCAATTGTTCTACAGTCCCAAAAAATCAATTTTCTGATGAAAAACGAGGACCCGTGACCTGTCGAACTTCCTCCAGATGGTCAGAAATGGTAATTTTTTAATGTTTAATTTTTTGACTGTAAATGACTATTGCATGTGAATGATCACTTTTGGAACTAAAACAAGAGTGTTTAGAGTCATTTTAATGCCTGAAATTGGTCGAAATAGAAGCTTCTGAGTAGGAGAAAAAGTCTGTAAAAATGGCAATTTTGGTCACATTGAGGTGCCTATCACGATCCGGCAAAAACCGGGTACGAACCGTCGGACGGAGCATAATCTCCGCCCGACGCGTACCCGGTCGACAATTTTTACAAACAAGGAATTACGATTCGCACGGGTACACCATTACCGTACGATTCGTAAAAAAGCCCGACCGAACAAAAAACACCTACCAATGCGATCCGGGAAAGCGCCGACCTGACGTCGGGACGCTCGCAGCCAGCCATTCACGACCCAGGAATCACGATTCGCACCGACGTCACCCCGCACGGTGAATATTTTGCGGCAGCCAAAAACTGCCGGGAAATCAGGACGACGCGAACAAGGACCACCAGTACGCGACGGACAGACGACGACGCGAACAAGGAGGACCAGTACGCGACGGACAGACATGGACCCGAACCTACGAGTCATCCCTGCCCTCATAGCAGTACACCTCCTCTACAGGTTACGACGCAGACGCCGCAGAAGGTCAGAATAACTAAGGGAGGGGGGAAAGTGGGGTGGGGTGGGGGTGGCACGACCAGGGCAGGCCACAAAACAACCACATAAGTCACACACCACACATGGCCTGGACATACCTGACTCCCATGCCCTGGTCACCACGAGGGGGTGGGGGCGTGTCCTGATAAGCCAGCGACCGCCACAACGGAAGTCCGTCACCACGCGAACCGGCAACACAACCAGACAGGTACGTCCCGTACCCACGCCTGAAGAGCGTGGGTACGAGTCGGACCACGCCCACACACGTCACCCCAACAATGGCGGGACGGATCGCACCCACGTGGCAAAGGCCTGGGTACGGGCCGCACAAACATCACATAGCGTGGGGACGGATATGTACGGACCCTACCCCCACCCCGTATGCAAGGAGCGTACCCCCCAGCCCAACAGTGCAAGTACGACCCGTACCCCCACCCGCGTATGCATGGAGCGTACCCCCACCCCAACAGTGTAAGTTCGACCCGTACCCTCACCCGCGTATGCATGCAGCGTACCCCCCATGCCAACAGTGTAAGTACGACTCGAACCCCCACCCACGAATGCAAGGAGCGTACCCCCCAGCCCAACAGTGTAAGTACGACCCGTACCCCCACCCGCAAATGCAAGGAGCGTACCCCCCAGCCCAACAGTGTAAGTACGACCCGTACCCCCACCCGCGAATGCAAGGAGCGTACCCCCCGCCCAACAGTGCAAGTACGAATGCAAGGAGCGTACCCCCCAGCCCAACAGTGTAAGTACGACCCGTACCCCCAACTGCGAATGCAAGGAGCGTACCCCCCAGCCCAACAGTGCAAGTACGACCCGTACCCCCACCCGCGTATGCAAGGAGCGTACCCCCCATGCCAACAGTGTAAGAACGACTCGAACCCCCACCCACGAATGCAAGGAGCGTACCCCCCAGCCCAACAGTGTAAGTACGACCCGTACCCCCACCCGCGTATGCAAGGAGCGTACCCCCCATGCCAACAGTGTCAGTACGACCCGTACCCCCACCCGCGGACGTACGGAGCGTACCCCCACCCCAACAGTGTAAGTTCGACCCGTACCCTCACCCGCGTATGCATGGAGCGTACCCCCCATGCCAACAGTGTAAGTACGACTCGAACCCCCACCCACGAATGCAAGGAGCGTACCCCCCAGCCCAACAGTGTAAGTACGACCCGTACCCCCACCCGCAAATGCAAGGAGCGTACCCCCCAGCCCAACAGTGTAAGTACGACCCGTACCCCCACCCGCGTATGCAAGGAGCGTACCCCCATGCCAACAGTGTCAGTACGACCCGTACCCCCACCCGCGGACGTATGGAGCGTACCCCCACCCCAACAGTGTAAGTTCGACCCGTACCCCCACCCGCAAATGCAAGGAGCGTACCCCCCAGCCCAACAGTGTAAGTACGACCCGTACCCCCACCCGCGAATGCAAGGAGCGTACCCCCCAGCCCAACAGTGTCAGTTCGACCCGTACCCCCACCCGCGGACGTACGGAGCGTACCCCCACCCCAACAGTGTAAGTTCGACCCGTACCCCCACCCGCAAATGCAAGGAGCGTACCCCCCAGCCCAACAGTGTAAGTACGACCCGTACCCCCACCCGCGAATGCAAGGAGCGTACCCCCCAGCCCAACAGTGTCAGTACGACCCGTACCCCCACCCGCGGACGTACGGAGCGTACCCCCACCCCAACAGTGTAAGTTCGACCCGTACCCCCACCCGCAAATGCAAGGAGCGTACCCTCCAGCCCAACAGTGTAAGTACGACCCGTACCCCCACCCGCGAATGCAAGGAGCGTACCCCCCAGCCCAACAGTGTAAGTACGACCCGTACCCCCACCCGCAAATGCAAGGAGCGTACCCCCCAGCCCAACAGTGTAAGTACGACCCGTACCCCCACCCGCGAATGCAAGGAGCATACCCCCCAGCCCAACAGTGCAAGTACGACCCGTACCCCCACCCGCAAATGCAAGGAGCGTACCCCCCAGCCCAACAGTGTAAGTACGACCCGTACCCCCACCCGCGAATGCAAGGAGCGTACCCCCCCAGCCCAACAGTGTAAGTACGACCCGTACCCCCACCCGCGAATGCAAGGAGCGTACCCCCCATGCCAACAGTGTAAGTACGACCCGTACCCACACCCGCGGACGTACGGAGCGTACCCCCACCACACCAGTGTCAGTAGACTCGTACCCTCACCTCGAATGCATTGTGCGTACCCCCACCGTGTATGTGCCAAGCGCACATATCCTGAAATCGGAGGTGTGTGTGCAGAGTCCACCCAGCAGTGCCCTGAGACAGGAGGGGTGGGTGTGGAGTCCTCCCAGCAGTGCCCTGAGACAGGAGGGGTGGGTGCCTATCACTCCCAGCAGTGCCCTGAGACAGGAGGGGTGGGTGTGGAGTCCTCCCAGCAGTGCCCTGACACAGGAGGGGTGGGTGCAGAGTCCTCCCAGCAGTGCCCTGAGACAGGAGGGGTGGGTGTGGAGTCCTCCCAGCAGTGCCCTGACACAGGAGGGGTGGGTGTGGAGTCCTCCCAGCAGTGCCCTGAGACAGGAGGGGTGTAACACATGTGTGTGAGGCCAGAATTATCCACATGCATACTGGCTACAAGGGAACATGTCCCCATGAACTCATGTCAACAGACTCCACACACAAGTACAGTGATCACCAAGGATGCCACGATTGTCGCAGGTGGAGACATGGCCCTGCATGCATGGCCAAAGTAGAAGGGCTCCGTCACACACACAGCTCATGTAGACACAGCTCTGCGCTAAACATTGGGAACACCCTGCAGGGAAGAAAGCTGGGTACACAGAGGAAGGAATACACCCTGGGACAAGTGCACCATGCAGTAACTGCTTACATGAACAAAGAAAGTTAGCCAACACCTTGTGATGGCACACAGATCACAGGGTCCCACCAATGAGCAGTACACTACTACATATCCCACACACCCAAACCCTTACACACCACCCAAAACCATGTAGCAGCCCCACCAACACCAATACCAGCATAGCAGTAGTGTGATAATGAAAACAAAATTAAGCTTTATTCAGCATGAGCACAATGTCCGTGGATCGCAGGCAGTTCAATCTTCACAAAGCCCATAGGGCAGTCAATGATTCTCAGCTGGATGGGGGACACAGTGGGATGCGTGTCCCCTACCTTGCCTGCACAGTCAAATGGCATCGTCTTCCACACTGGTGAGGGCATCAGGGGGGGGGAAGCAACAGGCACCGCAGGGACATCAGGGCAAAGGGGCGGCGTTGTGGGTGCAGGGATGGAGGACTCCACCACAGGGGGTGGGTCAGTGCCAAAGGCGGAGGCCAGGATGGCACTACACACCTTTGCAAGGTCCTCCAGGGAGTCCCCTGCACCCGAAGGGACCTCAGGCCCCAAGGAGGGGGGGGGGTCAGAGGGATGGGTCGCAGCGCCACCGGGGGAGGGTGGAGACAGGGGGGAGACTCAACCACCCTGACCGGGGACCTCCTTGACCGCTTGCGTGGTGGTGTAACTGTGGGGCTCAGGGACAGAGCGGCCATGAAGGAGTCCTTGGGGGAGATGTGGCCAGGAGAGCTGAGGGGAGGGGATTTGGAGGGAGTGGACTGGGTGGAATGCGGACTCCCACTATGGCTGCGTGTCACACGTTTGCCCCCCGACCCAGTGGGTGTGCCTACCTCACCCTGTGTGTGCGTGTCAGGAGGAGTGCGGTGGACCTTCCCTGCTGGTGTGGTGCCCGTGTCCGTTGATGTGGGTGCATGCCGACGTCTGGGTGTACGTGTGACAGGCATGGGAGTGGGAAGTGTGGATGGGGCAGGGGTAGGTGGGGGGAGGTCGCGCTGCAGGAGACCCACTGCTGCAGTCAGTGTGGAGTCGATGGACCTCAGCAAGTTGCGTTGGTCAGCCTGCGATGAATGAATGCCCTCCAAGAAAGCCTCGATGTTGGTGAGGGTTTTGCCGTGGGCATGGAGGACATTAAGGATCGCAGCCTGACCAACCTGCAGTTGCCGCTGGATGTCCACAGACTCTGCATTGGCGGCAGCAGTGGAGACAGGGGCAGGGGGTGCGGTGCCTGGCAGGAAGGAGACATGCTGTGACCGGGCACGCTGGGAAGGGACACGAGCAAGTGGGAGGCGGCTGGTGGAAACTGAGGGGGCGGTGCGAGGTGTTGTTCCGCTGTCAGCTGCTGGTGCAGCCTCCGCCCACTCGGAGACATCGTCCCCGGACCTGTCAGCTTCGTAGTCTGATGTGCCAGTCGACAGGTCCTCGGCCACACTCTCCTCCGCCTCTGTACCACTCGATGTGCCAGACCCGATGTCACGGCTGGCACTGGTGCTCGGTCCCTCCGCCTGGTCTGTGTCCATGTCTCCCTCTGTGTCCCCCGACGATGCTGTGGGCAGGGTGGAGAGACAGAAATTAATCAGACACCTGTACACATCTGTCACATGAGTCCAATCTACATAGGTAACATTGCATGGCCTGAAAAGGAAGATCCCTAACATCTACTGAACAGGGTACCGATGTAGGGCATGAAACACACAGTTGGTTGAGCCACCATGCCACTGAAATACCATGGAGAGCATGAGACAATAGCTAAACACAGGAAAAGGAGTCTGACATAGCACCCAGGCCCTGGGGACAATCCAGCACTGCATCTGCACCACACAGCGTTGGCGAAAATACCGATGACCAGGGACCATATCCATGAACTTGAGACACATGCTGCATAGGTAATGCTGAAAACATGCACAACATGACTCGGTCACTGCACATTGCGTGTGTGTCCAGACACATCACACACTGCCCAGACCCAGCAAGTGGTAATCAGGATTTAACACATAGGCATTGCCCGCCCCAACAAGACCCTACACGAGGCAAATTGTTGAGACACAGGTGGCACCAACATCTCATAGTCTGGGTGATACACACAGGGGCAGGCAAAAAGCAAGATTGGACGCCAAACAGCCAAGGTGCGCCTGTACAAATAATGAGGTACCAGTGCCCATCCTCAGATGAGTATAACAAGACACACAGGCACTGGCAACTGTGAGTATGAAGAAGGACAATCAGGTCAGGCTGCACAGTGGACACCTGTACAAAATAGCACGTCTATATACATGGTGACAGGGGACAATGGCACAGAGCACAACTTACGCTGTAGACACTGACAGTGGCCACGTTTATGATGACACATACACCACTGAGGAAAAGGTGCCCCAGGGGACAGTAGTGGGCACGCAACTACATGCTACTGAATGGTAATGACTGCAACACACGTCACCATCCCTGCACTATGTGTATCGCACACTCATGCACATCATGTCACAGGCCACTACATGGGACATGCGCGCTGTAAGGCATGACACATGAGAGACCAACTCCCATGTCTGGAGTCAGCATCAGTGCCAACTGACATGGAACCCACATGCAGTGAACTTGACAGTGCACAGGCAATGTCCCACAACCTGTTACACACCACCCCCACACATGATGCTACAGACATTGTTCCCATGGACAAAGCGCCAGCCTACATTACCCTGTGAAGGAGTGACTACACACAGACCAGGGAACACATTGCAAGGAGGGGAAGGGTGGCAGGGGCACAGCGCTATACTGGGGCAAACAGGATCTGCACAGCACCTTTAAACCCTGCCAGTGAATTCATGCTACTGTGCCCTTACAAATGCCGGTGACACACAACAAACACACATGTACCTACCCCCTTCCGGCTGCTGCATCGCCTGTAAGCGCCTCTCCAGGTCTGGAAAGACCACCGGCAGCACACGCCTGTGGAGGTGGCTCAGACGGCGGCGGCCGCGGTTCTTGTGGCTCTCAGGTGAGTCCCCCAGCAGGAGCCGTGCAATCCTCCGCGTCCAGCACCGGATATCCTGCCAGCGTTTCCTCACCTGGGGCAGGCTCCGCCTCCGACCATCCACACCCCTCACGGCACTGACGGCGGTCAGCCAGATCTGCTCCTTGGCAGTGGCGCCTACCTGTGAGGAGGAACAAGTGACACCACATCAATACACCAGCCACATGTCACAGAGAGACATATGGGTACAAATTAGCTGGTTACAACAAGGCATGTCATGCAGCCAACGCATTGCACCTTTGTCATAGGGACATCATCCCCTGGTGAGGGAAAAAGCACTACGTGCCACAGTGGGTACACAGGTGGAATGATGGCAATGTCACAATCAATGATCAAGGCTCACACTGTGCATCACACCCACCCCTCCTGTCTCAGGGCACTGCTGTGAGTGATAGGCCCCCACCCCTCCTGTCTCAGGGCACTGCTGGGAGGACTCTGCACACACCCCTCCTGGCTCAGGGCACTGCTGTGAGTTCTAGGCCCCCACCCCTCCTGTCTCAGGGCACTGCTGTGAGTGATAGGCCCCCACCCCTCCTGTCTCAGGGCACTGCTGGGAGGACTCTGCACACACCCCTCCTGGCTCAGGGCACTGCTGTGAGTTCTAGGCCCCCACCCCTCCTGTCTCAGGGCACTGCTGTGAGTGATAGGCCCCCACCCCTCCTGTCTCAGGGCACTGCTGGGAGACATCAGGCACCCCCCCCCGGGTCCCCCCCGACAGTACATGGCATGTGTGATACACCTGGACGCAATGGCAGAAGTCACAGTCACCACATAGGGACAGTCTGTGGCAGTGGCCTATGCACTCACCTGATACCCTGGTCGCCCATACAGCATGGAGTACTGTGGGAGGATCACATCCAGCAGAGCCATGTTCTCCTCCAGGGTGAATGGCTGTGTCCTCTCCACAGCCCTTGACATGGTTCCAGGGAATCAGTAGCAGCAGCTGGGTCGACGAATGCAAAGATGTGCAGGCAAGTGCTCCCTCATGGGACCTGGCTGCCTTATATGTGCCCTTCTGCCCAGTCTCATGCACAGGAGTACAGAGAGATTGGTCACTCACATTTGCATCCTATGTTTCCACCAATCCCTACAAACCTAGCAGTCTGTGGGTTCTCTATCGGTTTCATTCTCCTGCATGATGTCAGCCCCACAAACACATTGCAACAAAGTAGACAAATTCCAACTGACTTCTGCTGTGCACCTTCCAGAACAATTTCGAATTTTGAACTTGGTCTCCATGACAACCAGCATGCATGTAGGCCTTAATACTTGTCCCCTATGTAATTTGGAGCATCACACACAGGTACGGTGCGTGTGGGGGCCCTAGGGCACCCCAAATGCATGGCAACGGCCCGTACATGCATGCCTACGCTCTCCATCACTATGGGTCTGCACGCGTATGCGTACCCGTAGTGGTACGGACCGTACACTCGCATCTACGCTCTCCATCACTATGGGTCTGCACGCGTATGCGTACTCGTAGTGATAGTGAGCGTAGATGTGAGTGTACGGTCCGTACCACTACGGGTACGCATACGCGTGCAGACCCATAGTGATAGTGAGCGTAGATGCGAGTGTACGGTCCGTACCACTACGGGTACGCATACGCGTGCAGACCCATAGTGATAGTGAGCGTAGATGCGAGTGTACGGTCCGTACCACTACGGGTACGCATACGCGTGCAGACCCATAGTGATAGTGAGCGTAGATGTGAGTGTACGGTCCGTACCACTACGGGTACGCATACGCGTGCAGACCCATAGTGATAGTGAGCGTAGATGCGAGTGTACGGTCCGTACCACTACGGGTACGCATACGCGTGCAGACCCATAGTGATAGTGAGCGTAGATGCGAGTGTACGGTCCGTACCACTACGGGTACGCATACGCGTGCAGACCCATAGTGATAGTGAGCGTAGATGCGAGTGTACGGTCCGTACCACTACGGGTACGCATACGCGTGCAGACCCATAGTGATAGTGAGCGTAGATGCGAGTGTACGGTCCGTACCACTACGGGTACGCATACGCGTGCAGACCCATAGTGATAGGGCCGTACACTCGCATCTACGCTCTCTATCACTATGGGTCTGCACGCGTATGCGTACTCGTAGTGGTACGGACCGTACACTCACATTTACGCTCTCCATCACTATGGGTCTGCACGCGTATGCGTACCCGTAGTGGCACGGACCGTACACTCGCATCTACGCTCGCCATCACGATGGGTACACATACGGCAGCACTCCCACAGTGATTTGGGAACATGCACAGGCCCTCTCAGCAGCAGTACGGCGGATTTTACACATCACTGTGGTGATAGGCGACACACATGTAGGAATAGGGCGGACATACTTGTCCATGGATGGACATACTTGTCCAGGAATGGACATCAAGGCATCGTCTGTGCATTACCACATGTGTGGGGCACAGGTGTCACAGGCTGTGATGTGGAACATGCCTCCTGAGTGGAGAAGGCACCAGATGTATGATGAGATGTGTACATGTGTACTGTGTGAGGGTGCAATGTGTGCCAGGCATGCCCTTGACTCCTTTGACATGTGTGCATGTGGGACTGCGCACTTGGGGTGAGCGTCACTGGCATGGCACGGACACCAACACACGGAAGTGTCCCATGATGCCCGGTACAGGGGTCATGACACATGACTTATCACTACCCACAGTGCACAATGTGACTATGCCATATATGTGTCCGGGATTTACATCAGGTTGATGTTGTAGCACCCTCAAAAGCTGCAGCCGTTGCAGCAACCAACATGTGGCTGTGTGTAGATTGTCATTGCACACTGTTCCCAACACCATGCCACATGTGTTATCGGATGTGAGGTGCACATGTATGCAAGGGACACGGAGTAGCGTGACAAGGCCATGTCAGCAAACTCACAAGGAATGTGTGGTGAGTCATGACATGTGCACCTTCATGGCAAGGTGTGTGGGCTGGACTAGTGTAATGTCATGTGACCTGTGGCTCAAGTGTTCCGCTGCCAGTCTCTGCAATCGGCATCACACTTCTGCTGATGTGTGGGTGTATGTCACTCCTGTCTTGCGTCGGGCAGTGCACTTGCACTGGGACACAGCTATTTCCATGGCGTGGCATGGGGAGGTTCTCAATCACCGTGTGTAGCTGGGTCTTGGAAGGAGTGTCACCTTGCAACCATACGTGTCCTGGGCATGTAGCACATGCCTGACTCCCTATGTGGCATTTGTGTATTGCCAGATTTACATGTGCTCAGTAGACATGAGTTGTTCTCGTAGTGCACTCACTCTTCCTTGTCACTTCCAAATTACTGCAGAGCGCCTCCTGTTGCCCGAAGAATTCCAGACTTGGCCACCATGCAGGAGAATGACAGGATCCGGCTCTACCGCTTCACCCAACCGTTGATTCTGGAGCTGACGGCGAGACTGGCACCACACCTGCAACCGCAGCACAGGTATCCTACGGCACTGACACCCCAGCTGAAGGTAATGGCTGCCCTACATTTCCTTGCCACGGGTACCTTCCAAAATACCATAGCTCATGTTGGTGGCATGTCCCAGAGCATGTTCAGCGGTGTGCTGCATGATTTCTTGGAGGCCATGTTGATTCACCTGGATGACTTCATCAAGTTCCCAACCCCTGAACAGATGACTGAGGTCAAGCGTGGTTTCTATGCCCTGGGAGGGATGCCCCATGTCATTGGGTCCATAGATGGGACACATGTAGGTTTGGTACCACCACACGCACGGGAGGTGGCGTACCGCAATCGGAAGCACTACCACTCCATCAATGCCCTTGTGGTGTGTCTGTCCAACATGGTGATTTCACATGTCTGTGCTCGTTTCCCAGGATCAGCACACGATGCCTACATCATGAGGCGTAGCGGGATGCCTGATATGATGATGCAGCTGCGCAACGAACGAGCATGTGTTGTTGGTGGGTACAGTCTGTCTGTCCTGTATTCTGTTTGGCCGAGCAGCACTACCGCTTCGCCAGTTCTAACGATATCCATGTGCTTTCCATTTAGGGGACGCTGGCTATCCCAACATGCCTTGGCTGCTGACACCTCTCCGCAACCCCATCACGCCGGCCCAGCTCCGCTACAACACCGCCCATGGCCGGACAAGGCGAGTGATAGAGAGGACGTTTGGCATGCTGAAGAGCCGATTCCGGTGCCTCCACAAGACCGGCGGCGCACTCCCATATGCCCCGGCAAAGGTTTGCAAGATCTTCATGGTCTGCTGCATGCTGCACAACATGGCAGTTGAAAGAGCTGTGCCACTCATCCTGAATCAACATGACGAGGACCATCCACCCGTGGAGGACGAAGGGCTTGGCAATGGGGCTAGTGATGTGGAGGATGTGGAGCCGCAAGAGGACATCCGGACTCGGCTCATACGCGACTTCTTTGCTTAGTGGTGAGTACCAGTGTCTGAGTGTGCACGCCTTGGTCCCCGTGTGGCATGTGTTGTGATGCGTGTCTCCACCTGCATGTATGGCACGTGAGTCAGAGGTGTGTGTGGGTGTGTCACTGGAGTGATGGTGGCAGTGATGGTAGTATTTCCCCACTCATAATTGTGACCTAGCATTTTTTCATCCATACATGTGTCGAGTCAATGCACATGCAAGTGGCTGTGCTTTTTGTGGCTGACTTCTTGTGTGTCTCTCTTCCCCAGGTACCTGCGCATGCCGTCTTCTGGTTGCATTGTTGTGGCACTGCTATTCCTCATGGACATGGCATCGTGGGCTGACTCAGCGTTACAGGCACGGACACGTTTGGAAGTCTCCATGGGGTAAGGGATGCATCTGGGGTGTATTGGGTGTGGCAGTTGTTCACGATGTGTGCACACTGCCCCGGTCGGGGTTTGGTTCCTCTGCAGACATGTGGCATCCCCATGGGACACAACATGCAGCTGGGTACACCTGAATAGATGGGCTGCCTGGTTGTCAGTCATCAGTGATGGGATAGTGGATTGTGATGAAGGCATCAATGTGTGTGACACTGCCCTCGGACACATACGGTTAACATTGTCTTGACATGGCGTGGGACTTCCACATCAGCGGATGTATGGTGTATGGCAGTCTCTCCGTGAGCAGCTGTGGGTATTTAGCTGTTAGCCGACACTTGTGTGCCAGTTCCATGGCTATCACGCATTTGTGCTGCAGAAGGGGGGTGCCAGTGTTTGAGCCACATGTTACTCCACATGATGTGTTCATGTGTACTTCAAGTTGCCTCTGCAATCCCAAAAACATGACTATTAAAGGTGTCCCTATGCCTCCAAGGTGCCTCTTCTCAGTCAATGCTGGTGTGTTGGCACGGTGCATCCGGCATGTCTGGCATGGTATTCCCTGATTGTGGCTATGTGTCAATGTGTCGAGTGGCAAGATGCAAGCTGTGTGTGTGTGCTGAGACTGTGTATTGGGCATGATGTCCATGACTGTGTGGGTATTGTGACATGTGCCATCCCCATGCATCCAACGTTGTCCATGACCCCATTCTCTGCATCCACCGGACTCAAGCTTGCAGGACATGGTGCTGCCACCTGTCTACACGTACCTGGGTGCCCCCCAGGACACGGGCCAGGATCCCTGACCTCTGCGTATGACTGTTGCTGTACTCAATGTGTCTGTCAGCACGGTTGTTCGGCCACCCCCTCAGCTGGTTCTGACCATCACGGGTGTGTATGGTGCTCCATGTCTGTCTTGCCTAAAAAACTGTGACCCATGTGTCCTGTGCCAGACTCAGGCCCCAGGGTGTGGATGGTTGAAGTGAACAGATGACTCAGGCATGTTTAGACTGTACAAGACACATGTTAGGTAATAATGCTACCAGCAGGCATCTACTCTTAATAGTGTGATTTATTATTGGGGGGGGGGGTGGGGACAAAGTGAGGGGCTTTCCGGGATTAGGGAATCCAAAGTTCAGTAGGGGAGTTGGTGTCCTTGCCATTGGAAATCCTCAGAGTCCATGCCACAGTCTTTGTCAACATTGGTCAGCCAGTGACCAGCAGGGCCATGTGGCAGAGAATGTCTCTTGATGCTGTGATGCTGTTGCTCCAGTGGGCCAGGTGCCAGGCCAGGTGTCCTGGGAGATGGTGATGTAGCAGCCACCCTCACGGTCCTTTCCGTGGACGACCCGGCTTCCTGCGGGGAACCTCAGCAGCAGGCCGTGACGACGTCTGGGATGCTCCGTCGGATGTTTCCTCCTCCTCCTCATGATCCCTCCCTGTGGGTGGTGATGTTCTCCGCCTTCTGGCACAGGGAGGGTCGGCCATGGTGTCGGCCATCCGACGGAGTTCAGCGTGAATCCCCTGGGACGCCGTCACTTGCTCAGCCTGTCTGTCCTCCATCCTCCGTTGGTGTAGCTGTAGACAGGCTATTAGCTCCGCATGTTGCTGGGCCTGCTGGACCTTGATCCCCTCGAGGACGGACACAACCTGGGCCATGCCCGTGGTGTCCTGCCGGTATGAGTCCAGGATGTTACGGACATGGGAAAATACCGGATCCCCAGCCAACTGGTCAGGCTCGCGCCTCCGCCGTCCTCCACTCCCACCACCCCTGCCCACTTGCGTCTGGCCTGCACTTGTGGGCACATCGGGTCTCCGGGACCCCTGAGGGGTGGCATTGGAGTTGTCGCCTGCCTCCTCCTGGGTGCCCGGGACACCGTGTCCCTCCTGGCGAGCCTGGTTGCATTGTGGTGTTGGGGCAGGGATCCTGGGTGTCTCCTGGGATGTGGCAGGAGTGGGGGTGGTGGTTGGCACGGTTGTACCTGACGCAGGTGCTGCAGGTGGTTGGACACCAGAGGGGCCAGGTCGGTCGGGGTCGTCCGCAGAGTGGTGAGAGTGGTCGCTGCCGGTGGGATCGGTCTCCTGCAGATCCGGGTCCTGTGAGTGTTCCCCCCCAGTGTTGGGGGGTGCAGCACGACGTTGACCTGTGTGTGAGAGAGAAAATGTTAATTTGGATCCATGCAACATCCATGTTTCATCCGTTACAAAGTTGGCACATTTCCTCTTGGAATTAGGATCTGTCTTGCATTCCACTCACAGTGCACTTGTGCATGTGTGTGTCCCTTGGGCACCAATTTGGCCCCTTTAACTATGTGTGGCACAGTCTTACTTGCTGCGTCAAGTGTGACTGCAGTCAGCAGTGGAGTGTGCATGTGTGCCGAGCTATGCATTTGCGCCTTCCTTGTAGCACTGTACATGTGCACATGGAGTGGATCCACACACTTATATGATGCAGGTGGCTGTCCTTGTGCTCGTTTACAGGTTGTGACATGGCCCTGCGTTTTGCCATGATGAAGAGGGGGGGTTCTGGCACTGGCCACCCTTGTCTACATGCACGCAGTCCACCTGCTGACGAGCAGACATTCCCACACACCACAGGACTGATTTGCTCTCCCTGTGTCTCCCTCCTTCTCTGTCCCCCTCTCCCTCCCTCTCTGTCCCCCTCTCCCTCCCTCTGTGTGTCAGCCTCCTCCCTGTGTCCATCTTCCTGTGTCTCCCTCCCTCTCTGTCCCCCTCTCCCTCCCTCTCTGTCCCCCTCTCCCTCCCTCTGTGTGTCAGCCTCCTCCCTCTGTCCGTCTCCCTCCCTCTCAGTCCCCCTCTCCCTCCCTCTGTGTCCCCCTCTCCCTCCCTACGTGTGTCACCCTCTGTCACCTTGGCCCAGCTTCCTGGGCACACACTGTTAGCAGATCTTTGAGTGGCCCTTGGCCTGTTGATGTGAGTTTGTTTCTGATCTCCAGGCACCCATTTTGTCTGCTGTGTGTCTGTGCGCTGCTGCTGTGGTGGTGTGTGCTGCCACTCTTTCACACTGTTGGCTGTTCATTAGCTGCTGGCATGTGCAAAACAGTGCCTTCACCCCCATGTGTTGATGCAAGGCGTCCGCCATTTGCTGGCAAGTCATTCCTGTGTTGGGACACAGTGTTTGTCTGCCTGTGACCTAGGCCATATGGGCAGAGGGCATTGTTGTCTGCTTTGGAGTCGCACTATGTGATTCTTGGTGCCCAGCCTCCCGACATCCGGGTTACCGTGTCATGTGTTGTTGTCTTCTGTGGCCTGTGACTTGACATTGTCCAGCTGGGTGCATGGGGCATGGTGGCAGCAGTGGCATGTGCCTGCTCATGGAGTGTGGTTGAGTAATGTGATGGCTTGTGGTGGTTGCGTGCCTGTTATTAAATTTGGTTGTGGTTGCAGTTCCCCCCATGTGAGGTGCGTTGTTTGTGTACTCACCCGGGTCTCGGAGTCCTTCTACTCCTTCAACTGCCTCCACCGGCAGTATGGCCATCACCCTCTCCTCCCAGGGATGGTACTGTACGGCTCTGCGGGAGGGCCCTCCTCCGGTGGCGTTGGCCTGGTCGTGTTCCTCCTGTCTCTTGGCTCTGACCCTCCTCCGCAGATCGTACCACCTGTTCTGGCAATCCTGCTTGGTCCTCCTGGTGTCCGCAACAGCATTCACAGCATCGACGATGGTCTGCCACATGGCTGTTTTGGCTGCCTGGCTGGTGCTTCTGACCAATGTTCCAAAGATCTGTGGCTCGACTCTGAGGATTTGATCAACAAGGACCTCCAACTCTCGGTGACTGAACTTTGGATTCTTGGTAGTGGGCATGGTGAGGGGTGTGGGTGGGGATGGTGTGGGTGTGGGGGGTGTGTGGATGTTGGGGGGGGTGTGGATGGTTGTGTGTGTGTGTGAATGTGATGAGAGGGTGTTTGTGAGGGTGGTCGTGTGAAGGTGTGCAAGTGTAAGATGTGGTGTCGCTTGTAGTCTGGTTCTGTGGTGTCTGGCAGCAGTGGGTCTGTTGCAAAGGCTCATGGTTTGTGTGTGTGGGCCCTTTTCATTGGTCCATGGGTGGGTGTGGCAGTGTTTGAATTTTGGGTGGGTGTGTTATAAGGAGTGGTGGTGTATTGGGCCTCTGTTTGTTTTTGACAGTTGCAGGTCAGTGATTGTGTTATTTTAGTGGTTGTTGGCCATGTTTAGTGGCTGTGTGCCTTTCGAATGGTGTATTGTTGAGTTGTTTTGTTTTGTCCTTGTTGTGTACGTGCGTTTTGAGCGTGTGTACGGTGTGTACATGGGCCATTTGGTTGTACGATTTGGTCCTTGTGTGTGGCTTTGTACGACTCGTACATGCGGTTGTGATGTTGGGGCATGGGGTGCGCTCCGTACTTAGGAGGTTGTGTTGGGGGTGCGCCACGAACGTACTGGGGTGGGGGTACGACTGGAACGTACTGGGGTGTGGGTACGACTGGAACGTACTGGGGTGTGGGTAGACGGGGCTATGACACGTCCTGGGGTGGGGGTGTGGCTCGCACGTACTGGGGTGTAGGTACACGGGGGGTACGACACGTACTGGGGTGGGGGTACGACTGGAACGTACTGGGGTGTGGGTAGACGGGGCTATGACACGTCCTGGGGTGGTGGTGTGGCTCGCACGTACTGGGGTGTAGGTACACGGGGGGTACGACACGTACTGGGGTGGGGGTACGACTGGAACGTACTGGGGTGTGGGTAGACGGGGCTATGACACGTCCTGGGGTGGTGGTGTGGCTCGCACGTACTGGGGTGTAGGTACACGGGGGGTACGACACGTACTGGGGTGGGGGTTCGACTGGAACGTACTGGGGTGTACCTAGACGGGTGGGGGTATACATATACGGGGGGTACGTGTCGGACGTACGGGGGCTGGGGGGAGTGTTGGGCGCGTATGCGGGCACATGTCTCCATGGTTGCTGTAGGAGTTCGGTGCGGACGGTGTTTTTTCCATACGGTTGTAACCTCGGACGCACGGGATGGATCGTGATTCCTAGGTCGGACTTGGTTTTTCACGTTTGTAAGGTAAATCGTCCGAAGACGTGTCGGACACATTTTCCGACCCGGGGACGTGTGGGGAATGATTCCCAGTGCGGTTCGTATGGACTTTTTACCATGCGAATCGTGATTGCCAGTTCGTACGGCACTTGTACGATTCGTACGGTAAAAAGACCCGATACGAGTCGCACGGGGGAATTTTTTACCGGATCGTGATCGGCACCTGAGGCTTTAAAAAGTAGTTATTCAACATGAGCCACAATCCAAATGACATTTTCAATCAATTTTTCTACAGTTCAAAAAATTCATTTTCTGATGAAAAACGAGGACCCGTGACCTGTCGAACTTTCTCCAGATGGTCAGAAATGGTAATTTCTTTATGTTAAATGTTTCGACTGTAAATGACTATTGCATGTGAATTATCACTTTTGGAACTTTAATAAGAGTGTTTAGAGTCATTTTAATGCCTGAAATTGGTCGAAATAAAAGCTTCTGAGTAGGGGAAAAAGTCTGTAAAAATGGCAATTTTGGTCACATTGAGGCTTTAAAAAATTGTTATTCAACATGAGGCACAATCCAAATGACATTTTGAATCAATTTTTCTACAGTCAAAAAAATCTATTTTCTGATGAAAAAAACGATGACCCGTGACCTCTCGAACTTTCTCCAGATGGTCAGAAATGGTAATTTTTAAATGTTTAATTTTTTGACTGTAAATGACTATTGCATGTGAATTATGACTTTTGGAACTAAAAAAAAGAGTGTTTAGAGTCATTTTAATGCCTGAAATTGGTCGAAATAGAAGCTTCTGAGTAGGAGAAAAAGTCTGTAAAAATGGCAATTTTGGTCACATTGAGGCTTTAAAAAGTAGTTATTCAACATGAGGCACAATCTAAATGACTTTTCAATCAATTTTTCTACAGTCCAAAAAATCAATTTTCTGATCAAAAACGAGGACCCGTGACTGTCGAACTTTCTCCAGATGGTCAGAAATTGTAATTTTTTAATGTTTACATTTTTTGACTGTAAATGACTATTGCATGTGAATTATCACTTTTGGAACTAAAACAAGAGTGTTTAGAGTCATTTTAATGCCTGAAATTGGTCGAAATAGAAGCTTCTGAGTAGGAGAAAAAGTCTGTAAAAATGGTAATTTTGATCACATTGAGGCTTTAAAAAGTAGTTATTCAACATGAGGCACAATCCAAATGACATCAATTTTTCTACAGTCCAAAAAATATGGACCCGTGACCTGTCGAACGTTCTCCAGATGGTCAGAAATGGTAATTTTTTAATGGTACATTTTTTGACTGTAAATGACTATTGCATGTGAATTATCACTTTTGGAACTAAAACAAGAGTGTTTAGTCATTTTAATGCCTGAAATTGGTCGAAATAGAAGCTTCTGAGTAGGAGAAAAAGTCTGTAAAAATGGCAATTTTGGTCACATTGAGGCTTTAAAAGGTAGTTAATCAACATGAGGCACAATCCAAATGACATTTTCAATCAATTGTTTTACAGTCCCAAAAAATCAATTTTCTGATGAAAAACGAGGGCCCGTGACCTGTCGAACTTCCTCCAGATGGTCAGAAATGGTAATTTTTTAATGTTTAATTTTTTGACTGTAAATGACTATTGCATGTGAATTATCACTTTTGGAACTAAAACAAGAGTGTTTAGAGTCATTTTAATGCTTGAAATTGGTCAAAATAGAAGCTTCTGAGTAGGAGAAAAAGTCTGTAAAAATTGCAATTTTGGTCACATTGAGGCTTTAAAAAATTGTTATTCAACATGAGGCACAATCCAAATGACATTTTGAATCAATTTTTCTACAGTCCAAAAAATCTATTTTCTGATGAAAAAACGATGACCCGTGACCTGTCGAACTTTCTCCAGATGGTCAGAAATGGTAATTTTTAAATGTTTAATTTTTTGACTGTAAATGACTATTGCATGTGAATGATCACTTTTGGAACTAAAACAAGAGTGTTTAGAGTCATTTTAATGCCTGAAATTGGTCGAAATAGAAGCTTCTGAGTAGGAGAAAAAGTCTGTAAAAATGGCAATTTTGGTTACATTGAGGCTTTAAAAAGTAGTTATTCAACATGAGCCACAATCCAAATGACATTTTCAATCAATTTTTCTACAGTTCAAAAAATTCATTTTCTGATGAAAAACGAGGACCCGTGACCTGTCGAACTTTCTCCAGATGGTCAGAAATGGTAATTTCTTTATGTTAAATGTTTCGACTGTAAATGACTATTGCATGTGAATTATCACTTTTGGAACTTTAATAAGAGTGTTTAGAGTCATTTTAATGCCTGAAATTGGTCGAAATAAAAGCTTCTGAGTAGGGGAAAAAGTCTGTAAAAATGGCAATTTTGGTCACATTGAGGCTTTAAAAAATTGTTATTCAACATGAGGCACAATCCAAATGACATTTTGAATCAATTTTTCTACAGTCAAAAAAATCTATTTTCTGATGAAAAAACGATGACCCGTGACCTCTCGACCTTTCTCCAGATGGTCAGAAATGGTAATTTTTAAATGTTTAATTTTTTGACTGTAAATGACTATTGCATGTGAATTATGACTTTTGGAACTAAAAAAAAGAGTGTTTAGAGTCATTTTAATGCCTGAAATTGGTCGAAATAGAAGCTTCTGAGTAGGAGAAAAAGTCTGTAAAAATGGCAATTTTGGTCACATTGAGGCTTTAAAAAGTAGTTATTCAACATGAGGCACAATCTAAATGACTTTTTAATCAATTTTTCTACAGTCCAAAAAATCAATTTTCTGATCAAAAACGAGGACCCGTCACCTGTCGAACTTTCTCCAGATGGTCAGAAATTGTAATTTTTTAATGTTTAAGTTTTTCGACTGTAAATGACTATTGCATGTGAATTATCACTTTTGGAACTAAAACAAGAGTGTTTAGAGTCATTTTAATGCCTGAAATTGGTCGAAATAGAAGCTTCTGAGTAGGAGAAAAAGTCTGTAAAAATGGCAATTTTGGTCACATTGAGGCTTTAAAAAGTAGTTATTCAACATGAGGCACAATCCAAATGACATTTTCAATCAATTTTTCTACAGTTCAAAAAATCAATTTTCTGATGAAAAACGAGGACCCGTGACTGTCGAACTTTCTCCAGATGGTCAGAAATTGTAATTTTTTAATGTTTACGTTTTTTGACTGTCAATGACTATTGCATGTGAATTATCACTTTTGGAACTAAAACAAGAGTGTTTAGAGTCATTTTAATGCCTGATATTGGTCGAAATAGAAGCTTCTGAGTAGGAGAAAAAGTCTGTAAAAATGGCAATTTTGATCACATTGAGGCTTTAAAAAGTAGTTATTCAACATGAGGCACAATCCAAATGACATCAATTTTTCTACAGTCCAAAAAATACGGACCCGTGACCTGTCGAACGTTCTCCAGATGGTCAGAAATGGTAATTTTTTAATGGTACATTTTTTGACTGTAAATGACTATTGCATGTGAATTATCAGTTTTGGAACTAAAACACGAGTATTTAGAGTCATTTTAATGCCTGAAATTGGTCAAAATAGAAGCTTGAGTAGGAGAAAAAGTCTGTAAAAATGGCAATTTTGGTCACATTGAGGCTTTAAAAGGTAGTTAATCAACATGAGGCACAATCCAAATGACATTTTCAATCAATTGTTCTACAGTCCCAAAAAATCAATTTTCTGATGAAAAAAGAGGACCCGTGACCTGTCGAACTTCCTCCAGATGGTCAGAAATGGTAATTTTTTAATGTTTAATTTTTTGACTGTAAATGACTATTGCATGTGAATTATCACTTCTGGAACTAAAACAAGAGTGTTTAGAGTCATTTTAATGCCTGAAATTGGTCAAAATAGAAGCTTCTGAGTAGGAGAAAAAGTCTGTGAAAATGGAAATTTTGGTCACATTGAGGATTTAAAAAGTGGTTATTCAACATGAGGCACAATCCAAATGACATTTTCAATCAATTTTTCTACAGTCCAAAAAATCAATTTTCTGATGAAAAAAGAGGACCCGTGACCTGTCGAACTTCCTCCAGATGGTCAGAAATGGTAATTTTTTAATGTTTAATTTTTTGACTGTAAATGACTATTGCATGTGAATTATCACTTTTGGAACTAAAATAAATGTGTTTAGAGTCATTTTAATGCCTGAAATTGGTCGAAATAGAAGCTTCTGAGTAGGAGAAAAAGTCTGTGAAAATGGCAATTTTGGTCACATTGAGGCCTTAAAAAGTAGTTATTCAACACGAGCCACAATCCAAATGACATTTTCAATCAATTTTTCTACAGTTCAAAAAATTAATTTTCTGATGAAAAACGAGGACCCGTGACCTGTCGAACTTTCTCCAGATGGTCAGAAATGGTAATTTTTTTATGTTAAATGTTTCGACTGTAAATGACTATTGCATGTGAATTATCACTTTTGGAACTTTATTAAGAGTGTTTAGAGTCATTTTAATGCCTGAAATTTGTCTAAATAAAAGCTTCTGAGTAGGAGAAAAAGTCTGTAAAAATGGCAATTTTGGTCACATTGAGGCTTTAAAAAGTAGTTATTCAACATGAGGCACAATCCAAATGACATTTTCAATCAATTTTTCTACAGTCCAAAAAAATCAATTTTCTGATGAAAAAACGATGACCCGTCACCTGTCGAACTTTCTCCAGATCGTCAGAAATTGTAATTTTTTAAGGTTTAAGTTTTTTGACTGTAAATGACTATTGCATGTGAATCATCACTTTTGGAACTAAAACAAGAGTGTTTAGAGTCATTTTAATGCCTGAAATTGGTCGAAATAGAAGCTTCTGAGTAGGAGAAAAAGTCTGTAAAAATGGCAATTTTGATCACATTGAGGCTTTAAAAAGTAGTTATTCAACATGAGGCACAATCCAAATGACATCAATTTTTCTACAGTCCAAAAAATACGGACCCGTGACCTGTCGAACGTTCTCCAGATGGTCAGAAATGGTAATTTTTTAATGGTACATTTTTTGACTGTAAATGACTATTGCATGTGAATTATCACTTTTGGAACTAAAACAAGAGTATTTAGAGTCATTTTAATGCCTGAATTTGGTCGAAATAGAAGCTTCTGAGTAGGAGAAAAAGTCTGTAAAAATGGCAATTTTGGTCACATTGAGGCTTTAAAAAGTAGTCATTCAACATGAGGCACAATCCAAATGACATTTTCAATCAATTTTAATGTATTCCAAAAAATCAATTTTCTGATGAAAAACGAGGACCCGTGACCTGTCGAACGTTCTCCAGATGGTCAGAAATGGTAATTTTTTAATGGTACATTTTTTGACTGTAAATGACTATTGCATGTGAATTATCACTTTTGGAACTAAAACAACAGTGTTTAGTCATTTTAATGCCTGAAATTGGTCGAAATAGAAGCTTCTGAGTAGGAGAAAAAGTCTGTAAAAATGGCAATTTTGGTCACATTGAGGCTTTAAAAGGTAGTTAATCAACATGAGGCACAATCCAAATGACATTTTCAATCAATTGTTCTACAGTCCCAAAAAATCAATTTTCTGATGAAAAACGAGGACCCGTGACCTGTCGAACTTCCTCCAGATGGTCAGAAATGGTAATTTTTTAATGTTTAATTTTTTGACTGTAAATGACTATTGCATGTGAATTATCACTTTTGGAACTAAAACAAGAGTGTTTAGAGTCATTTTAATGCCTGAAATTGGTCGAAATAGAAGCTTCTGAGTAGGAGAAAAAGTCTGTAAAAATGGCAATGTTGGTCACATTGAGGCTTTAAAAAGTAGTTATTCAACATGAGGCACAATCCAAATGACATTTTCAATCAATTTTTCTACAGTTCAAAAAATCAATTTTCTGATGAAAAACGAGGACCCGTGACTGTCGAACTTTCTCCAGATGGTCAGAAATTGTAATTTTTAATGTTTAAGTTTTTTGACTATAAATGACTATTGCATGTGAATGATCACTTTTGGAACTAAAACAAGAGTGTTTAGAGTCATTTTAATGCCTGAAATTGGTCGAAATAGAAGCTTCTGAGTAGGAGAAAAAGTCTGTAAAAATGGCAATTTTGGTCACATTGAGGCTTTAAAAAGTAGTTATTCAACATGAGGCACAATCTAAATGACTTTTCAATCAATTTTTCTACAGTCCAAAAAATCAATTTTCTGATCAAAAACGAGGACCCGTCACCTGTCGAACTTTCTCCAGATGGTCAGAAATTGTAATTTTTTAATGTTTAAGTTTTTCGACTGTAAATGACTATTGCATGTGAATTATCACTTTTGGAACTAAAACAAGAGTGTTTAGAGTCATTTTAATGCCTGAAATTGGTCGAAATAGAAGCTTCTGAGTAGGAGAAAAAGTCTGTAAAAATGGCAATTTTGGTCACATTGAGGCTTTAAAAAGTAGTTATTCAACATGAGGCACAATCCAAATGACATTTTCAATCAATTTTTCTACAGTTCAAAAAATCAATTTTCTGATGAAAAACGAGGACCCGTGACTGTCGAACTTTCTCCAGATGGTCAGAAATTGTAATTTTTTAATGTTTACGTTTTTTGACTGTCAATGACTATTGCATGTGAATTATCACTTTTGGAACTAAAACAAGAGTGTTTAGAGTCATTTTAATGCCTGAAATTGGTCGAAATAGAAGCTTCTGAGTAGGAGAAAAAGTCTGTAAAAATGGCAATTTTGATCACATTGAGGCTTTAAAAAGTAGTTATTCAACATGAGGCACAATCCAAATGACATCAATTTTTCTACAGTCCAAAAAATACGGACCCGTGACCTGTCGAACGTTCTCCAGATGGTCAGAAATGGTAATTTTTTAATGGTACATTTTTTGACTGTAAATGACTATTGCATGTGAATTATCAGTTTTGGAACTAAAACACGAGTATTTAGAGTCATTTTAATGCCTGAAATTGGTCAAAATAGAAGCTTGAGTAGGAGAAAAAGTCTGTAAAAATGGCAATTTTGGTCACATTGAGGCTTTAAAAGGTAGTTAATCAACATGAGGCACAATCCAAATGACATTTTCAATCAATTGTTCTACAGTCCCAAAAAATCAATTTTCTGATGAAAAAAGAGGACCCGTGACCTGTCGAACTTCCTCCAGATGGTCAGAAATGGTAATTTTTTAATGTTTAATTTTTTGACTGTAAATGACTATTGCATGTGAATTATCACTTCTGGAACTAAAACAAGAGTGTTTAGAGTCATTTTAATGCCTGAAATTGGTCAAAATAGAAGCTTCTGAGTAGGAGAAAAAGTCTGTGAAAATGGAAATTTTGGTCACATTGAGGATTTAAAAAGTGGTTATTCAACATGAGGCACAATCCAAATGACATTTTCAATCAATTTTTCTACAGTCCAAAAAATCAATTTTCTGATGAAAAAAGAGGACCCGTGACCTGTCGAACTTCCTCCAGATGGTCAGAAATGGTAATTTTTTAATGTTTAATTTTTTGACTGTAAATGACTATTGCATGTGAATTATCACTTTTGGAACTAAAATAAATGTGTTTAGAGTCATTTTAATGCCTGAAATTGGTCGAAATAGAAGCTTCTGAGTAGGAGAAAAAGTCTGTGAAAATGGCAATTTTGGTCACATTGAGGCCTTAAAAAGTAGTTATTCAACACGAGCCACAATCCAAATGACATTTTCAATCAATTTTTCTACAGTTCAAAAAATTAATTTTCTGATGAAAAACGAGGACCCGTGACCTGTCGAACTTTCTCCAGATGGTCAGAAATGGTAATTTTTTTATGTTAAATGTTTCGACTGTAAATGACTATTGCATGTGAATTATCACTTTTGGAACTTTATTAAGAGTGTTTAGAGTCATTTTAATGCCTGAAATTTGTCTAAATAAAAGCTTCTGAGTAGGAGAAAAAGTCTGTAAAAATGGCAATTTTGGTCACATTGAGGCTTTAAAAAGTAGTTATTCAACATGAGGCACAATCCAAATGACATTTTCAATCATTTTTTCTACAGTCCAAAAAAATTAATTTTCTGATGAAAAAACGATGACCCGTCACCTGTCGAACTTTCTCCAGATCGTCAGAAATTGTAATTTTTTAAGGTTTAAGTTTTTTGACTGTAAATGACTATTGCATGTGAATCATCACTTTTGGAACTAAAACAAGAGTGTTTAGAGTCATTTTAATGCCTGAAATTGGTCGAAATAGAAGCTTCTGAGTAGGAGAAAAAGTCTGTAAAAATGGCAATTTTGATCACATTGAGGCTTTAAAAAGTAGTTATTCAACATGAGGCACAATCCAAATGACATCAATTTTTCTACAGTCCAAAAAATACGGACCCGTGACCTGTCGAACGTTCTCCAGATGGTCAGAAATGGTAATTTTTTAATGGTACATTTTTTGACTGTAAATGACTATTGCATGTGAATTATCACTTTTGGAACTAAAACAAGAGTATTTAGAGTCATTTTAATGCCTGAAGTTGGTCGAAATAGAAGCTTCTGAGTAGGAGAAAAAGTCTGTAAAAATGGCAATTTTGGTCACATTGAGGCTTTAAAAAGTAGTCATTCAACATGAGGCACAATCCAAATGACATTTTCAATCAATTTTTATGTATTCCAAAAAATCAATTTTCTGATGAAAAACGAGGACCCGTGACCTGTCGAACGTTCTCCAGATGGTCAGAAATGGTAATTTTTTAATGGTACATTTTTTGACTGTAAATGACTATTGCATGTGAATTATCACTTTTGGAACTAAAACAACAGTGTTTAGTCATTTTAATGCCTGAAATTGGTCGAAATAGAAGCTTCTGAGTAGGAGAAAAAGTCTGTAAAAATGGCAATTTTGGTCACATTGAGGCTTTAAAAGGTAGTTAATCAACATGAGGCACAATCCAAATGACATTTTCAATCAATTGTTCTACAGTCCCAAAAAATCAATTTTCTGATGAAAAACGAGGACCCGTGACCTGTCGAACTTCCTCCAGATGGTCAGAAATGGTAATTTTTTAATGTTTAATTTTTTGACTGTAAATGACTATTGCATGTGAATTATCACTTTTGGAACTAAAACAAGAGTGTTTAGAGTCATTTTAATGCCTGAAATTGGTCGAAATAGAAGCTTCTGAGTAGGAGAAAAAGTCTGTAAAAATGGCAATGTTGGTCACATTGAGGCTTTAAAAAGTAGTTATTCAACATGAGGCACAATCCAAATGACATTTTCAATCAATTTTTCTACAGTTCAAAAAATCAATTTTCTGATGAAAAACGAGGACCCGTGACTGTCGAACTTTCTCCAGATGGTCAGAAATTGTAATTTTTAATGTTTAAGTTTTTTGACTATAAATGACTATTGCATGTGAATGATCACTTTTGGAACTAAAACAAGAGTGTTTAGAGTCATTTTAATGCCTGAAATTGGTCGAAATAGAAGCTTCTGAGTAGGAGAAAAAGTCTGTAAAAATGGCAATTTTGGTCACATTGAGGCTTTAAAAAGTAGTTATTCAACATGAGCCACAATCCAAATGACATTTTCAATCAATTTTTCTACAGTTCAAAAAATTCATTTTCTGATGAAAAACGAGGACCCGTGACCTGTCGAACTTTCTCCAGATGGTCAGAAATGGTAATTTCTTTATGTTAAATGTTTCGACTGTAAATGACTATTGCATGTGAATTATCACTTTTGGAACTTTAATAAGAGTGTTTAGAGTCATTTTAATGCCTGAAATTGGTCGAAATAGAATCTTCTGAGTAGGAGAAAAAAGTCTGTAAAAATGGCAATTTTGGTCACATTGAGGCTTTAAAAGGTAGTTAATCAACATGAGGCACAATCCAAATGACATTTTGAATCAATTTTTCTACAGTCCAAAAAATCTATTTTCTGATGAAAAAACGATGACCCGTGACCTCTCGAACTTTCTCCAGATGGTCAGAAATGGTAATTTTTAAATGTTTAATTTTTTGACTGTAAATGACTATTGCATGTGAATTATGACTTTTGGAACTAAAAAAAGAGTGTTTAGAGTCATTTTAATGCCTGAAATTGGTCGAAATAGAAGCTTCTGAGTAGGAGAAAAAGTCTGTAAAAATGGCAATTTTGGTCACATTGAGGCTTTAAAAAGTAGTCATTCAACATGAGGCACAATCCAAATGACATTTTCAATCAATTTTTATGTATTCCAAAAAATCTATTTTCTGATGAAAAACGAGGACCCGTGACTGTCGAACTTTCTCCAGATGGTCAGAAATTGTAAGTTTTTTAATGTTTACATTTTTTGACTGTAAATGACTATTGCATGTGAATTATCACTTTTGGAACTAAAACAAGAGTGTTTAGAGTCATTTTAATGCCTGAAATTGGTCGAAATAGAAGCTTCTGAGTAGGAGAAAAAGTCTGTAAAAATGGCAATTTTGGTCACATTGAGGCCTTAAAAAGTAGTTATTCAACACGAGCCACAATCCAAATGACATTTTCAATCAATTTTTCTACAGTTCAAAAAATTAATTTTCTGATGAAAAACGAGGACCCGTGACCTGTCGAACTTTCTCCAGATGGTCAGAAATGGTAATTTTTTTATGTTAAATGTTTCGACTGTAAATGACTATTGCATGTGAATTATCACTTTTGGAACTTTATTAAGAGTGTTTAGAGTCATTTTAATGCCTGAAATTTGTCTAAATAAAAGCTTCTGAGTAGGAGAAAAAGTCTGTAAAAATGGCAATTTTGGTCACATTGAGGCTTTAAAAAGTAGTTATTCAACATGAGGCACAATCCAAATGACATTTTCAATCATTTTTTCTACAGTCCAAAAAAATTAATTTTCTGATGAAAAAACGATGACCCGTCACCTGTCGAACTTTCTCCAGATCGTCAGAAATTGTAATTTTTTAAGGTTTAAGTTTTTTGACTGTAAATGACTATTGCATGTGAATCATCACTTTTGGAACTAAAACAAGAGTGTTTAGAGTCATTTTAATGCCTGAAATTGGTCGAAATAGAAGCTTCTGAGTAGGAGAAAAAGTCTGTAAAAATGGCAATTTTGATCACATTGAGGCTTTAAAAAGTAGTTATTCAACATGAGGCACAATCCAAATGACATCAATTTTTCTACAGTCCAAAAAATACGGACCCGTGACCTGTCGAACGTTCTCCAGATGGTCAGAAATGGTAATTTTTTAATGGTACATTTTTTGACTGTAAATGACTATTGCATGTGAATTATCACTTTTGGAACTAAAACAAGAGTATTTAGAGTCATTTTAATGCCTGAAGTTGGTCGAAATAGAAGCTTCTGAGTAGGAGAAAAAGTCTGTAAAAATGGCAATTTTGGTCACATTGAGGCTTTAAAAAGTAGTCATTCAACATGAGGCACAATCCAAATGACATTTTCAATCAATTTTTATGTATTCCAAAAAATCAATTTTCTGATGAAAAACGAGGACCCGTGACCTGTCGAACGTTCTCCAGATGGTCAGAAATGGTAATTTTTTAATGGTACATTTTTTGACTGTAAATGACTATTGCATGTGAATTATCACTTTTGGAACTAAAACAACAGTGTTTAGTCATTTTAATGCCTGAAATTGGTCGAAATAGAAGCTTCTGAGTAGGAGAAAAAGTCTGTAAAAATGGCAATTTTGGTCACATTGAGGCTTTAAAAGGTAGTTAATCAACATGAGGCACAATCCAAATGACATTTTCAATCAATTGTTCTACAGTCCCAAAAAATCAATTTTCTGATGAAAAACGAGGACCCGTGACCTGTCGAACTTCCTCCAGATGGTCAGAAATGGTAATTTTTTAATGTTTAATTTTTTGACTGTAAATGACTATTGCATGTGAATTATCACTTTTGGAACTAAAACAAGAGTGTTTAGAGTCATTTTAATGCCTGAAATTGGTCGAAATAGAAGCTTCTGAGTAGGAGAAAAAGTCTGTAAAAATGGCAATGTTGGTCACATTGAGGCTTTAAAAAGTAGTTATTCAACATGAGGCACAATCCAAATGACATTTTCAATCAATTTTTCTACAGTTCAAAAAATCAATTTTCTGATGAAAAACGAGGACCCGTGACTGTCGAACTTTCTCCAGATGGTCAGAAATTGTAATTTTTAATGTTTAAGTTTTTTGACTATAAATGACTATTGCATGTGAATGATCACTTTTGGAACTAAAACAAGAGTGTTTAGAGTCATTTTAATGCCTGAAATTGGTCGAAATAGAAGCTTCTGAGTAGGAGAAAAAGTCTGTAAAAATGGCAATTTTGGTCACATTGAGGCTTTAAAAAGTAGTTATTCAACATGAGCCACAATCCAAATGACATTTTCAATCAATTTTTCTACAGTTCAAAAAATTCATTTTCTGATGAAAAACGAGGACCCGTGACCTGTCGAACTTTCTCCAGATGGTCAGAAATGGTAATTTCTTTATGTTAAATGTTTCGACTGTAAATGACTATTGCATGTGAATTATCACTTTTGGAACTTTAATAAGAGTGTTTAGAGTCATTTTAATGCCTGAAATTGGTCGAAATAGAATCTTCTGAGTAGGAGAAAAAAGTCTGTAAAAATGGCAATTTTGGTCACATTGAGGCTTTAAAAGGTAGTTAATCAACATGAGGCACAATCCAAATGACATTTTGAATCAATTTTTCTACAGTCCAAAAAATCTATTTTCTGATGAAAAAACGATGACCCGTGACCTCTCGAACTTTCTCCAGATGGTCAGAAATGGTAATTTTTAAATGTTTAATTTTTTGACTGTAAATGACTATTGCATGTGAATTATGACTTTTGGAACTAAAAAAAGAGTGTTTAGAGTCATTTTAATGCCTGAAATTGGTCGAAATAGAAGCTTCTGAGTAGGAGAAAAAGTCTGTAAAAATGGCAATTTTGGTCACATTGAGGCTTTAAAAAGTAGTCATTCAACATGAGGCACAATCCAAATGACATTTTCAATCAATTTTTATGTATTCCAAAAAATCTATTTTCTGATGAAAAACGAGGACCCGTAACTGTCGAACTTTCTCCAGATGGTCAGAAATTGTAAGTTTTTTAATGTTTACATTTTTTGACTGTAAATGACTATTGCATGTGAATTATCACTTTTGGAACTAAAACAAGAGTGTTTAGAGTCATTTTAATGCCTGAAATTGGTCGAAATAGAAGCTTCTGAGTAGGAGAAAAAGTCTGTAAAAATGGCAATTTTGATCACATTGAGGCTTTAAAAAGTAGTTATTCAACATGAGGCACAATCCAAATGACATCAATTTTTCTACAGTCCAAAAAATACGGACCCGTGACCTGTCGAACGTTCTCCAGATGGTCAGAAATGGTAATTTTTTAATGGTACATTTTTTGACTGTAAATGACTATTGCATGTGAATTATCACTTTTGGAACTAAAACAAGAGTATTTAGTGTCATTTTAATGCCTGAAATTGGTCGAAATAGAAGCTTCTGAGTAGGAGAAAAAGTCTGTAAAAATGGTAATTTTGGTCACATTTGAGGCTTTAAAAAGTAGTCATTCAACATGAGGCACAATCCAAATGACATTTTCAATCAATTTTTATATATTCCAAAAAATCAATTTTCTGATGAAAAACGAGGACGTGACCTGTCGAACGTTCTCCAGATGGTCAGAAATGGTAATTTTTTAATGGTACATTTTTTGACTGTAAATGACTATTGCATGTGAATTATCACTTTTGGAACTAAAACAAGAGTGTTTAGTCATTTTAATGCCTGAAATTGGTCGAAATAGAAGCTTCTGAGTAGGAGAAAAAGTCTGTAAAACTGGCAATTTTGGTCACATTGAGGCTTTAAAAGGTAGTTAATCAACATGAGGCACAATCCAAATGACATTTTCAATCAATTGTTCTACAGTCCCAAAAAATCAATTTTCTGATGAAAAACGAGGGCCCGTGACCTGTCGAACTTCCTCCAGATGGTCAGAAATGGTAATTTTTTAATGTTTAATTTTTTGACTGTAAATGACTATTGCATGTGAATTATCACTTTTGGAACTAAAACAAGAGTGTTTAGAGTCATTTTAATGCCTGAAATTGGTCAAAATAGAAGCTTCTGAGTAGGAGAAAAAGTCTGTAAAAATTGCAATTTTGGTCACATTGAGGCTTTAAAAAATTGTTATTCAACATGAGGCACAATCCAAATGACATTTTGAATCAATTTTTCTACAGTCCAAAAAATCTATTTTCTGATGAAAAAACGATGACCCGTGACCTGTCGAACTTTCTCCAGATGGTCAGAAATGGTAATTTTTAAATGTTTAATTTTTAGACTGTAAATGACTATTGCATGTGAATGATCACTTTTGGAACTAAAACAAGAGTGTTTAGAGTCATTTTAATGCCTGAAATTGGTCGAAATAGAAGCTTCTGAGTAGGAGAAAAAGTCTGTAAAAATGGCAATTTTGGTCACATTGAGGCTTTAAAAAGTAGTTATTCAACATGAGCCACAATCCAAATGACATTTTCAATCAATTTTTCTACAGTTCAAAAAATTCATTTTCTGATGAAAAACGAGGACCCGTGACCTGTCGAACTTTCTCCAGATGGTCAGAAATGGTAATTTCTTTATGTTAAATGTTTCGACTGTAAATGACTATTGCATGTGAATTATCACTTTTGGAACTTTAATAAGAGTGTTTAGAGTAGGGGTGGGCGGAATTTGCGGAATTAACCTTCGCAAATTATCGCGAGAATGTTTAAAATTATCGCAAACAAGCAGAAATATCGCAAAGATGCGGAAGTTTTTTTCCGGCATGTTCGCGAGATTTTCTGCATGGTTGCGGGTCGCCAACTTACCCATGTGGTTGCTTGCGGGCGCGGCCATCTTGTTTTGAGTTGTTCTCGCGGTGCATGATCGCGAGAAGAAAGACGTGATCGCGCGACGCATGACGTCACTGCGGGCGCGAACTGTCGCGAGACAGCGCAAATGGCTAAAAACAATACAACATCTCATGGAGAACGCGACCGGATCAAGAAAACTTGTCGGCGAACGCAGGGATTCAGGTAAGGCGATCGCGCGCGCGCGAGAATGTATCATTTTACAGCGCGAGCAAGAAACAAATTATCGCCAAGCTGCGGAAACCGGAATTTTTGACATTTTCGCGCTCTCCGCGGAACGCAAAAATGTCAAATTATCGCAATTTCCGCGAACGGAACGAAATTTTTGCCCAGGCCTAGTTTAGAGTCATTTTAATGCCTGAAATTGGTCGAAATAAAAGCTTCTGAGTAGGGGAAAAAGTCTGTAAAAATGGCAATTTTGGTCACATTGAGGCTTTAAAAAATTGTTATTCAACATGAGGCACAATCCAAATGACATTTTGAATCAATTTTTCTACAGTCAAAAAAATCTATTTTCTGATGAAAAAACGATGACCCGTGACCTCTCGAACTTTCTCCAGATGGTCAGAAATGGTAATTTTTAAATGTTTAATTTGTTGACTGTAAATGACTATTGCATGTGAATTATGACTTTTGGAACTAAAAAAAAGAGTGTTTAGAGTCATTTTAATGCCTGAAATTGGTCGAAATAGAAGCTTCTGAGTAGGAGAAAAAGTCTGTAAAAATGGCAATTTTGGTCACATTGAGGCTTTAAAAAGTAGTTATTCAACATGAGGCACAATCTAAATGACTTTTCAATCAATTTTTCTACAGTCCAAAAAATCAATTTTCTGATCAAAAACGAGGACCCGTCACCTGTCGAACTTTCTCCAGATGGTCAGAAATTGTAATTTTTTAATGTTTAAGTTTTTCGACTGTAAATGACTATTGCATGTGAATTATCACTTTTGGAACTAAAACAAGAGTGTTTAGAGTCATTTTAATGCCTGAAATTGGTCGAAATAGAAGCTTCTGAGTAGGAGAAAAAGTCTGTAAAAATGGCAATTTTGGTCACATTGAGGCTTTAAAAAGTAGTTATTCAACATGAGGCACAATCCAAATGACATTTTCAATCAATTTTTCTACAGTTCAAAAAATCAATTTTCTGATGACAAACGAGGACCCGTGACTGTCGAACTTTCTCCAGATGGTCAGAAATTGTAATTTTTTAATGTTTACGTTTTTTGACTGTAAATGACTATTGCATGTGAATTATCACTTTTGGAACTAAAACAAGAGTGTTTAGAGTCATTTTAATGCCTGAAATTGGTCGAAATAGAAGCTTCTGAGTAGGAGAAAAAGTCTGTAAAAATGGCAATTTTGATCACATTGAGGCTTTAAAAAGTAGTTATTCAACATGAGGCACAATCCAAATGACATCAATTTTTCTACAGTCCAAAAAATACGTACCCGTGACCTGTCGAACGTTCTCCAGATGGTCAGAAATGGTAATTTTTTAATGGTACATTTTTTGACTGTAAATGACTATTGCATGTGAATTATCACTTTTGGAACTAAAACAAGAGTATTTAGAGTCATTTTAATGCCTGAAATTGGTCGAAATAGAAGCTTCTGAGTAGGAGAAAAAGTCTGTAAAAATGGCAATTTTGGTCACATTGAGGCTTTAAAAAGTAGTCATTCAACATGAGGCACAATCCAAATGACATTTTCAATCAATTTTTATGTATTCCAAAAAATCAATTTTCTGATGAAAAACGAGGACCCGTGACCTGTCGAACGTTCTCCAGATGGTCAGAAATGGTCATTTTTTAATGGTACATTTTTTGACTGTAAATGACTATTGCATGTGAATTATCACTTTTGGAACTAAAACAACAGTGTTTAGTCATTTTAATGCCTGAAATTGGTCGAAATAGAAGCTTCTGAGTAGGAGAAAAAGTCTGTAAAAATGGCAATTTTGGTCACATTGAGGCTTTAAAAGGTAGTTAATCAACATGAGGCACAATCCAAATGACATTTTCAATCAATTGTTCTACAGTCCCAAAAAATCAATTTTCTGATGAAAAAAGAGGACCCGTGACCTGTCGAACTTCCTCCAGATGGTCATTAATGGTAATTTTTTAATGTTTAATTTTTTGACTGTAAATGACTATTGCATGTGAATTATCACTTTTGGAACTAAAACAAGAGTGTTTAGAGTCATTTTAATGCCTGAAATTGGTCAAAATAGAAGCTTCTGAGTAGGAGAAAAAGTCTGTGAAAATGGATATTTTGGTCACATTGAGGATTTAAAAAGTGGTTATTCAACGTGAGGCACAATCCAAATGACATTTTCAATCAATTTTTCTACAGTCCAAAAAATCCATTTTCTGATGAAAAAAGAGGACCCTTGACCTGTCGAACTTCCTCCAGATGGTCAGAAATGGTAATTTTTTAATGTTTAATTTTTTGACTGTAAATGACTATTGCATGTTAATTATCACTTTTGGAACTAAAATAAATGTGTTTAGAGTAATTTTAATGCCTGAAATTGGTTGAAATAGAAGCTTCTGAGTAGGAGAAAAAGTCTGTGAAAATGGCAATTTTGGTCACATTGAGGCCTTAAAAAGTAGTTATTCAACACGAGCCACAATCCAAATGACATTTTCAATCAATTTTTCTACAGTTCAAAAAATTAATTTTCTGATGAAAAACGATGACCCGTGACTTGTCGAACTTTCTCCAGATGGTCAGAAATGGTAATTTTTTTATGTTAAATGTTTCGACTGTAAATGACTATTGCATGTGAATTATCACTTTTGGAACTTTAATAAGAGTGTTTAGAGTCATTTTAATGCCTGAAATTGGTCTAAATAAAAGCTTCTGAGTAGGAGAAAAAGTCTGTAAAAATGGCAATTTTGGTCACATTGAGGCTTTAAAAAGTAGTTATTCAACATGAGGCACAATCCAAATGACATTTTCAATCAATTTTTCTACAGTTCAAAAAATCAATTTTCTGATGAAAAACGAGGACCCGTGACTGTCGAACTTTCTCCAGATGGTCAGAAATTGTAATTTTTTAATGTTTAAGTTTTTTGACTGTAAATGACTATTGCATGTGAATTATCACTTTTGGAACTAAAACAAGAGTGTTTAGAGTCATTTTAATGCCTGAAATTGGTCGAAATAGAAGCTTCTGAGTAGGAGAAAAAGTCTGTAAAAATGGCAATTTTGATCACATTGAGGCTTTAAAAAGTAGTTATTCAACATGAGGCACAATCCAAATGACATCAATTTTTCTACAGTCCAAAAAATACGGACCCGTGACCTGTCGAACGTTCTCCAGATGGTCAGAAATGGTAATTTTTTAATGGTACATTTTTTGACTGTAAATGACTATTGCATGTGAATTATCACTTTTGGAACTAAAACAAGAGTATTTAGAGTCATTTTAATGCCTGAAATTGGTCGAAATAGAAGCTTCTGAGTAGGAGAAAAAGTCTGTAAAAATGGCAATTTTGATCACATTGAGGCTTTAAAAAGTAGTTATTTAACATGAGGCACAATCCAAATGACATCAATTTTTCTACAGTCCAAAAAATACGGACCCGTGACCTGTCGAACGTTCTCCAGATGGTCAGAAATGGTAATTTTTTAATGGTACATTTTTTGACTGTAAATGACTATTGCATGTGAATTATCACTTTTGGAACTTTAATAAGAGTGTTTAGAGTCATTTTAATGCCTGAAATTGGTCGAAATAAAAGCTTCTGAGTAGGAGAAAAAGTCTGTAAAAATGGCAATTTTGGTCACATTGAGGCTTTAAAAAATTGTTATTCAACATGAGGCACAATCCAAATGACATTTTGAATCAATTTTTCTACAGTCCAAAAAATCTATTTTCTGATGAAAAAACGATGACCCGTGACCTCTCGAAGTTTCTCGAGATGGTCAGAAATGGTAATTTTTAAATGTTTAATTTTTTGACTGTAAATGACTATTGCATGTGAATTATGACTTTTGGAACTAAAAAAAGAGTGTTTAGAGTCATTTTAATGCCTGAAATTGGTCGAAATAGAAGCTTCTGAGTAGGAGAAAAAGTCTGTAAAAATGGCAATTTTGGTCACATTGAGGCTTTAAAAAGTAGTCATTCAACATGAGGCACAATCCAAATGACATTTTCAATCAATTTTTATGTATTCCAAAAAATCAATTTTCTGATGAAAAACGAGGACCCGTGACCTGTCGAACGTTCTCCAGATGGTCAGAAATGGTAATTTTTTAATGATACATTTTTTGACTGTAAATGACTATTGCATGTGAATTATCACTTTTGGAACTAAAACAACAGTGTTTAGTCATTTTAATGCCTGAAATTGGTCGAAATAGAAGCTTCTGAGTAGGAGAAAAAGTCTGTAAAAATGGCAATTTTGGTCACATTGAGGCTTTAAAAGGTAGTTAATCAACATGAGGCACAATCCAAATGACATTTTCAATCAATTGTTCTACAGTCCCAAAAAATCAATTTTCTGATGAAAAACGAGGACCCGTCACCTGTCGAACTTTCTCCAGATCGTCAGAAATCGTAATTTTTGAATGTTTAAGTTTTTTGACTGTAAATGACTATTGCATGTGAATTACCCCTTTTGGAACTAAAATAAGTGTGTTTAGAGTCATTTTAATGCCTGAAATTGGTCAAAATAGAACCTTCTGAGTAGGAGAAAAGTCTGTAAAAATGGCAATTTTGGTCACATTGAGGCTTTAAAAAGTAGTTATTCAACATGAGGCACAATCCAAATGACATTTTCAATCAATTTTTCTACAGTTCAAAAAATCAATTTTCTGATGAAAAACGAGGACCCGTGACTGTCGAACTTTCTCCAGATGGTCAGAAATTGTAATTTTTTAATGTTTAAGTTTTTTGACTGTAAATGACTATTGCATGTGAATTATCACTTTTGGAACTAAGACAAGAGTGTTTAGAGTCATTTTAATGCCTGAAATTGGTCGAAATAGAAGCTTCTGAGTAGGAGAAAAAGTCTGTAAAAATGGCAATTTTGATCACATTGAGGCTTTAAAAAGTAGTTATTCAACATGAGGCACAATCCAAATGACATCAATTTTTCTACAGTCCAAAAAATACGGACCCGTGACCTGTCGAACGTTCTCCAGATGGTCAGAAATGGTAATTTTTTAATGGTACATTTTTTGACTGTAAATGACTATTGCATGTGAATTATCACTTTTGGAACTAAAACAAGAGTATTTAGAGTCATTTTAATGCCTGAAATTGGGCGAAATAGAAGCTTCTGAGTAGGAGAAAAAGTCTGTAAAAATGGCAATTTTGGTCACATTGAGGCTTTAAAAAGTAGTCATTCAACATGAGGCACAATCCAAATGACATTTTCAATCAATTTTTATGTATTCCAAAAAATCAATTTTCTGATAAAAAACGAGGACCCGTGACCTGTCGAACGTTCTCCAGATGGTCAGAAATGGTCATTTTTTAATGGTACATTTTTTGACTGTAAATGACTATTGCATGTGAATTATCACTTTTGGAACTAAAACAACAGTGTTTAGTCATTTTAATGCCTGAAATTGGTCGAAATAGAAGCTTCTGAGTAGGAGAAAAAGTCTGTAAAAATGGCAATTTTGGTCACATTGAGGCTTTAAAAGGTAGTTAATCAACATGAGGCACAATCCAAATGACATTTTCAATCAATTGTTCTACAGTCCCAAAAAATCAATTTTCTGATGAAAAAAGAGGACCCGTGACCTGTCGAACTTCCTCCAGATGGTCAGAAATGGTAATTTTTTAATGTTTAATTTTTTGACTGTAAATGACTATTGCATGTGAATTATCACTTTTGGAACTAAAATAAATGTGTTTAGAGTCATTTTAATGCCTGAAATTGGTCGAAATAGAAGCTTCTGAGTAGGAGAAAAAGTCTGTGAAAATGGCAATTTTGGTCACATTGAGGCCTTAAAAAGTAGTTATTCAACACGAGCCACAATCCAAATGACATTTTCAATCAATTTTTCTACAGTTCAAAAAATTAATTTTCTGATGAAAAACGAGGACCCGTGACCTGTCGAACTTTCTCCAGATGGTCAGAAATGGTAATTTTTTTATGTTAAATGTTTCGACTGTAAATGACTATTGCATGTGAATTATCACCTTTGGAACTTTAATAAGAGTGTTTAGAGTCATTTTAATGCCTGAAATTGGTCTAAATAAAAGCTTCTGAGTAGGAGAAAAAGTCTGTAAAAATGGCAATTTTGGTCACATTGAGGCTTTAAAAAGTAGTTATTCAACATGAGGCACAATCCAAATGACATTTTGAATCAATTTTTCTACAGTCCAAAAAAATCAATTTTCTGATGAAAAAACGATGACCCGTCACCTGTCGAACTTTCTCCAGATCGTCAGAAATTGTAATTTTTTAATGTTTAAGTTTTTTGACTGTAAATGACTGTTGCATGTGAATCATCACTTTTGGAACTAAAACAAGAGTGTTTAGAGTCATTTTAATGCCTGAAATTGGTCGAAATAGAAGCTTCTGAGTAGGAGAAAAAGTCTGTAAAAATGGCAATTTTGGTCACATTGAGGCTTTAAAAAGTAGTTATTCAACATGAGGCACAATCCAAATGACATTTTCAATCAATTTTTCTACAGTTCAAAAAATCAATTTTCTGATGAAAAACGAGGACCCGTGACTGTCGAACTTTCTCCAGATGGTCAGAAATTGTAATTTTTTAATGTTTAATTTTTTTGACTGTAAATGACTATTGCATGTGAATTATCACTTTTGGAACTAAAACAAGAGTGTTTAGAGTCATTTTAATGCCTGAAATTGGTCGAAATAGAAGCTTCTGAGTAGGAGAAAAAGTCTGTAAAAATGGCAATTTTGATCACATTGAGGCTTTAAAAAGTAGTTATTCAACATGAGGCACAATCCAAATTACATCAATTTTTCTACAGTCCAAAAAATACGGACCCGTGACCTGTCGAACGTTCTCCAGATGGTCAGAAATGGTAATTTTTTAATGGTACATTTTTTGACTGTAAATGACTATTGCATGTGAATTATCACTTTTGGAACTAAAACAAGAGTATTTAGAGTCATTTTAATGCCTGAAATTGGTCGAAATAGAAGCTTCTGAGTAGGAGAAAAAGTCTGTAAAAATGGCAATTTTGGTCACATTGAGGCTTTAAAAAGTAGTTATTAATTATGAGGCACAATCCAAATGACATTTTCAATCAATTTTTCTACAGTCCAAAAAATAAATTTTCTGATGAAAAACGAGGACCCGTGACCTGTCGAACCTTCTCCAGATGGTCAGAAATGGTAATTTTTAAATGTTTCATTTTTTTACTGTAAATGACTATTGCATGTGAATTATCACTTTTGGAACTAAAACAAGAGTGTTTAGAGTCATTTTAATGTCTGAAATTGGTCAAAATAGAAGCTTCTGAGTAGGAGAAAAAGTCTGTAAAAATGGCAATTTTGGTCACATGGAGGCTTTAAAAAGTAGTTATTCAACATGAGGCACAATCCAATAACATTTTCAATCAATTTTTCTACAGTCCAAAAAAAAAATGTTCTGATGAAAAACGAGGACCCGTGACCTGTCGAACTTTCTCCAGATGGTCAGAAATGGTAATTTCTTTATGTTAAATGTTTCGACTGTAAATGACTATTGCATGTGAATTATCACTTTTGGAACTTTAATAAGAGTGTTTAAAGTCATTTTAATGCCTGAAATTGGTCGAAATAAAAGCTTCTGAGTAGGAGAAAAAGTCTGTAAAAATGGCAATTTTGGTCACATTGAGGCTTTAAAAAATTGTTATTCAACATGAGGCACAATCCAAATGACATTTTGAATCAATTTTTCTACAGTCCAAAAAATCTATTTTCTGATGAAAAAACGATGACCCGTGACCTCTCGAACTTTCTCGAGATGGTCAGAAATGGTAATTTTTAAATGTTTAATTTTTTGACTGTAAATGACTATTGCATGTGAATTATGACTTTTGGAAGTAAAAAAAGAGTGTTTAGAGTCATTTTAATGCCTGAAATTGGTCGAAATAGAAGCTTCTGAGTAGGAGAAAAAGTCTGTAAAAATGGCAATTTTGGTCACATTGAGGCTTTAAAAAGTAGTCATTCAACATGAGGCACAATCCAAATGACATTTTCAATCAATTTTTATGTATTCCAAAAAATCAATTTTCTGATGAAAAACGAGGACCCGTGACCTGTCGAACGTTCTCCAGATGGTCAGAAATGGTAATTTTTTAATGGTACATTTTTTGACTGTAAATGACTATTGCATGTGAATTATCACTTTTGGAACTAAAACAACAGTGTTTAGTCATTTTAATGCCTGAAATTGGTCGAAATAGAAGCTTCTGAGTAGGAGAAAAAGTCTGTAAAAATGGCAATTTTGGTCACATTGAGGCTTTAAAAGGTAGTTAATCAACATGAGGCACAATCCAAATGACATTTTCAATCAATTGTTCTACAGTCCCAAAAAATCAATTTTCTGATGAAAAACGAGGACCCGTCACCTGTCGAACTTTCTCCAGATCGTCAGAAATCGTAATTTTTGAATGTTTAAGTTTTTTGACTGTAAATGACTATTGCATGTGAATTACCCCTTTTGGAACTAAAATAAGTGTGTTTAGAGTCATTTTAATGCCTGAAATTGGTCAAAATAGAACCTTCTGAGTAGGAGAAAAAGTCTGTAAAAATGGCAATTTTGGTCACATTGAGGCTTTAAAAAGTAGTTATTCAACATGAGGCACAATCCAAATGACATTTTCAATCAATTTTTCTACAGTTCAAAAAATCAATTTTCTGATGAAAAACGAGGACCCGTGACTGTCGAACTTTCTCCAGATGGTCAGAAATTGTAATTTTTTAATGTTTAAGTTTTTTGACTGTAAATGACAATTGCATGTGAATTATCACTTTTGGAACTAAGACAAGAGTGTTTAGAGTCATTTTAATGCCTGAAATTGGTCAAAATAGAAGCTTCTGAGTAGGAGAAAAAGTCTGTAAAAATGGCAATTTTGATCACATTGAGGCTTTAAAAAGTAGTTATTCAACATGAGGCACAATCCAAATGACATCAATTTTTCTACAGTCCAAAAAATACGGACCCGTGACCTGTCGAACGTTCTCCAGATGGTCAGAAATGGTAATTTTTTAATGGTACATTTTTTGACTGTAAATGACTATTGCATGTGAATTATCACTTTTGGAACTAAAACAAGAGTATTTAGAGTCATTTTAATGCCTGAAATTGGTCGAAATAGAAGCTTCTGAGTAGGAGAAAAAGTCTGTAAAAATGGCAATTTTGGTCACATTGAGGCTTTAAAAAGTAGTCATTCAACATGAGGCACAATCCAAATGACATTTTCAATCAATTTTTATGTATTCCAAAAAATCAATTTTCTGATAAAAAACGAGGACCCGTGACCTGTCGAACGTTCTCCAGATGGTCAGAAATGGTCATTTTTTAATGGTACATTTTTTGACTGTAAATGACTATTGCATGTGAATTATCACTTTTGGAACTAAAACAACAGTGTTTAGTCATTTTAATGCCTGAAATTGGTCGAAATAGAAGCTTCTGAGTAGGAGAAAAAGTCTGTAAAAATGGCAATTTTGGTCACATTGAGGCTTTAAAAGGTAGTTAATCAACATGAGGCACAATCCAAATGACATTTTCAATCAATTGTTCTACAGTCCCAAAAAATCAATTTTCTGATGAAAAAAGAGGACCCGTGACCTGTCGAACTTCCTCCAGATGGTCAGAAATGGTAATTTTTTAATGTTTAATTTTTTGACTGTAAATGACTATTGCATGTGAATTATCACTTTTGGAACTAAAATAAATGTGTTTAGAGTCATTTTAATGCCTGAAATTGGTCGAAATAGAAGCTTCTGAGTAGGAGAAAAAGTCTGTGAAAATGGAAATTTTGGTCACATTGAGGCCTTAAAAAGTAGTTATTCAACATGAGGCACAATCCAAATGACATTTTCAATCAATTTTTCTACAGTCCAAAAAAATCAATTTTCTGATGAAAAAACGATGACCCGTCACCTGTCGAACTTTCTCCAGATCGTCAGAAATTGTAATTTTTTAATGTTTAAGTTTTTTGACTGTAAATGACTATTGCATGTGAATCATCACTTTTGGAACTAAAACAAGAGTGTTTAGAGTCATTTTAATGCCTGAAATTGGTCGAAATAGAAGCTTCTGAGTAGGAGAAAAAGTCTGTAAAAATGGCAATTTTGGTCACATTGAGGCTTTAAAAAGTAGTTATTCAACATGAGGCACAATCCAAATGACATTTTCAATCAATTTTTATGTATTCCAAAAAATCAATTTTCTGATGAAAAACGAGGACCCGTGACCTGTCGAACGTTCTCCAGATGGTCAGAAATGGTAATTTTTTAATGGTACATTTTTTGACTGTAAATGACTATTGCATGTGAATTATCACTTTTGGAACTAAAACAAGAGTATTTAGTGTCATTTTAATGCCTGAAATTGGTCGAAATAGAAGCTTCTGAGTAGGAGAAAAAGTCTGTAAAAATGGCAATTTTGGTCACATTTGAGGCTTTAAAAAGTAGTCATTCAACATGAGGCACAATCCAAATGACATTTTCAATCAATTTTTATATATTCCAAAAAATCAATTTTCTGATGAAAAACGAGGACGTGACCTGTCGAACGTTCTCCAGATGGTCAGAAATGGTAATTTTTTAATGGTACATTTTTTGACTGTAAATGACTATTGCATGTGAATTATCACTTTTGGAACTAAAACAAGAGTGTTTAGTCATTTTAATGCCTGAAATTGGTCGAAATAGAAGCTTCTGAGTAGGAGAAAAAGTCTGTAAAAATGGCAATTTTGGTCACATTGAGGCTTTAAAAGGTAGTTAATCAACATGAGGCACAATCCAAATGACATTTTCAATCAATTGTTCTACAGTCCCAAAAAATCAATTTTCTGATGAAAAACGAGGGCCCGTGACCTGTCGAACTTCCTCCAGATGGTCAGAAATGGTAATTTTTTAATGTTTAATTTTTTGACTGTAAATGACTATTGCATGTGAATGATCACTTTTGGAACTAAAACAAGAGTGTTTAGAGTCATTTTAATGCCTGAAATTGGTCGAAATAGAAGCTTCTGAGTAGGAGAAAAAGTCTGTAAAAATGGCAATTTTGGTCACATTGAGGCTTTAAAAAGTAGTTATTCAACATGAGCCACAATCCAAATGACATTTTCAATCAATTTTTCTACAGTTCAAAAAATTCATTTTCTGATGAAAAACGAGGACCCGTGACCTGTCGAACTTTCTCCAGATGGTCAGAAATGGTAATTTCTTTATGTTAAATGTTTCGACTGTAAATGACTATTGCATGTGAATTATCACTTTTGGAACTTTAATAAGAGTGTTTAGAGTCATTTTAATGCCTGAAATTGGTCGAAATAAAAGCTTCTGAGTAGGGGAAAAAGTCTGTAAAAATGGCAATTTTGGTCACATTGAGGCTTTAAAAAATTGTTATTCAACATGAGGCACAATCCAAATGACATTTTGAATCAATTTTTCTACAGTCAAAAAAATCTATTTTCTGATGAAAAAACGATGACCCGTGACCTCTCGAACTTTCTCCAGATGGTCAGAAATGGTAATTTTTAAATGTTTAATTTTTTGACTGTAAATGACTATTGCATGTGAATTATGACTTTTGGAACTAAAAAAAAGAGTGTTTAGAGTCATTTTAATGCCTGAAATTGGTCGAAATAGAAGCTTCTGAGTAGGAGAAAAAGTCTGTAAAAATGGCAATTTTGGTCACATTGAGGCTTTAAAAAGTAGTTATTCAACATGAGGCACAATCTAAATGACTTTTCAATCAATTTTTCTACAGTCCAAAAAATCAATTTTCTGATCAAAAACGAGGACCCGTGACTGTCGAACTTTCTCCAGATGGTCAGAAATTGTAATTTTTTAATGTTTACATTTTTTGACTGTAAATGACTATTGCATGTGAATTATCACTTTTGGAACTAAAACAAGAGTGTTTAGAGTCATTTTAATGCCTGAAATTGGTCGAAATAGAAGCTTCTGAGTAGGAGAAAAAGTCTGTAAAAATGGCAATTTTGATCACATTGAGGCTTTAAAAAGTAGTTATTCAACATGAGGCACAATCCAAATGACATCAATTTTTCTACAGTCCAAAAAATACGGACCCGTGACCTGTCGAACGTTCTCCAGATGGTCAGAAATGGTAATTTTTTAATGGTACATTTTTTGACTGTAAATGACTATTGCATGTGAATTATCACTTTTGGAACTAAAACAAGAGTGTTTAGTCATTTTAATGCCTGAAATTGGTCGAAATAGAAGCTTCTGAGTAGGAGAAAAAGTCTGTAAAAATGGCAATTTTGGACACATTGAGGCTTTAAAAGGTAGTTAATCAACATGAGGCACAATCCAAATGACATTTTCAATCAATTGTTCTACAGTCCCAAAAAATCAATTTTCTGATGAAAAACGAGGGCCCGTGACCTGTCGAACTTCCTCCAGATGGTCAGAAATGGTAATTTTTTAATGTTTAATTTTTTGACTGTAAATGACTATTGCATGTGAATTATCACTTTTGGAACTAAAACAAGAGTGTTTAGAGTCATTTTAATGCCTGAAATTGGTCAAAATAGAAGCTTCTGAGTAGGAGAAAAAGTCTGTAAAAATTGCAATTTTAGTCACATTGAGGCTTTAAAAAATTGTTATTCAACATGAGGCACAATCCAAATGACATTTTGAATCAGATTTTCTACAGTCCAAAAAATCTATTTTCTGATGAAAAAACGATGACCCGTGACCTGTCGAACTTTCTCCTGATGGTCAGAAATGGTAATTTTTAAATGTTTAATTTTTTGACTGTAAATGACTATTGCATGTGAATGATCACTTTTGGAACTAAAACAAGAGTGTTTAGAGTCATTTTAATGCCTGAAATTGGTCGAAATAGAAGCTTCTGAGTAGGAGAAAAAGTCTGTAAAAATGGCAATTTTGGTTACATTGAGGCTTTAAAAAGTAGTTATTCAACATGAGGCACAATCCAAATGACATCAATTTTTCTACAGTCCAAAAAATACGGACCCGTGACCTGTCGAACGTTCTCCAGATGGTCAGAAATGGTAATTTTTTAATGGTACATTTTTTGACTGTAAATGACTATTGCATGTGAATTATCACTTTTGGAACTAAAACAAGAGTATTTAGAGTCATTTTAATGCCTGAAATTGGTCAAAATAGAAGCTTGAGTAGGAGAAAAAGTCTGTAAAAATGGCAATTTTGGTCACATTGAGGCTTTAAAATGTAGTTAATCAACATGAGGCACAATCCAAATGACATTTTCAATCAATTGTTCTACAGTCCCAAAAAATCAATTTTCTGATGAAAAAAGAGGACCCGTGACCTGTCGAACTTCCTCCAGATGGTCAGAAATGGTAATTTTTTAATGTTTAATTTTTTGACTGTAAATGACTATTGCATGTGAATTATCACTTTTGGAACTAAAACAAGAGTGTTTAGAGTCATTTTAATGCCTGAAATTGGTCAAAATAGAAGCTTCTGAGTAGGAGAAAAAGTCTGTGAAAATGGAAATTTTGGTCACATTGAGGATTTAAAAAGTGGTTATTCAACATGAGGCACAATCCAAATGACATTTTCAATCAATTTTTCTACAGTCCAAAAAATCAATTTTCTGATGAAAAAAGAGGACCCGTGACCTGTCGAACTTCCTCCAGATGGTCAGAAATGGTAATTTTTTAATGTTTAATTTTTTGACTGTAAATGACTATTGCATGTGAATTATCACTTTTGGAACTAAAATAAATGTGTTTAGAGTCATTTTAATGCCTGAAATTGGTCGAAATAGAAGCTTCTGAGTAGGAGAAAAAGTCTGTGAAAATGGCAATTTTGGTCACATTGAGGCCTTAAAAAGTAGTTATTCAACACGAGCCACAATCCAAATGACATTTTCAATCAATTTTTCTACAGTTCAAAAAATTAATTTTCTGATGAAAAACGAGGACCCGTGACCTGTCGAACTTTCTCCAGATGGTCAGAAATGGTAATTTTTTTATGTTAAATGTTTCGACTGTAAATGACTATTGCATGTGAATTATCACTTTTGGAACTTTAATAAGAGTGTTTAGAGTCATTTTAATGCCTGAAATTGGTCGAAATAGAAGCTTCTGAGTAGGAGAAAAAGTCTGTAAAAATGGCAATTTTGGTCACATTGAGGCTTTAAAAGGTAGTTAATCAACATGAGGCACAATCCAAATGACATTTTCAATCAATTGTTCTACAGTCCCAAAAAATCAATTTTCTGATGAAAAAAGAGGACCCGTGACCTGTCGAACTTCCTCCAGATGGTCAGAAATGGTAATTTTTTAATGTTTAATTTTTTGACTGTAAATGACTATTGCATGTGAATTATCACTTTTGGAACTAAAATAAATGTGTTTAGAGTCATTTTAATGCCTGAAATTGGTCGAAATAGAAGCTTCTGAGTAGGAGAAAAAGTCTGTGAAAATGGAAATTTTGGTCACATTGAGGCCTTAAAAAGTAGTTATTCAACATGAGGCACAATCCAAATGACATTTTCAATCAATTTTTCTACAGTCCAAAAAAATCAATTTTCTGATGAAAAAACGATGACCCGTCACCTGTCGAACTTTCTCCAGATCGTCAGAAATTGTAATTTTTTAATGTTTAAGTTTTTTGACTGTAAATGACTATTGCATGTGAATCATCACTTTTGGAACTAAAACAAGAGTGTTTAGAGTCATTTTAATGCCTGAAATTGGTCGAAATAGAAGCTTCTGAGTAGGAGAAAAAGTCTGTAAAAATGGCAATTTTGGTCACATTGAGGCTTTAAAAAGTAGTTATTCAACATGAGGCACAATCCAAATGACATTTTCAATCAATTTTTATGTATTCCAAAAAATCAATTTTCTGATGAAAAACGAGGACCCGTGACCTGTCGAACGTTCTCCAGATGGTCAGAAATGGTAATTTTTTAATGGTACATTTTTTGACTGTAAATGACTATTGCATGTGAATTATCACTTTTGGAACTAAAACAAGAGTATTTAGTGTCATTTTAATGCCTGAAATTGGTCGAAATAGAAGCTTCTGAGTAGGAGAAAAAGTCTGTAAAAATGGCAATTTTGGTCACATTTGAGGCTTTAAAAAGTAGTCATTCAACATGAGGCACAATCCAAATGACATTTTCAATCAATTTTTATATATTCCAAAAAATCAATTTTCTGATGAAAAACGAGGACGTGACCTGTCGAACGTTCTCCAGATGGTCAGAAATGGTAATTTTTTAATGGTACATTTTTTGACTGTAAATGACTATTGCATGTGAATTATCACTTTTGGAACTAAAACAAGAGTGTTTAGTCATTTTAATGCCTGAAATTGGTCGAAATAGAAGCTTCTGAGTAGGAGAAAAAGTCTGTAAAAATGGCAATTTTGGTCACATTGAGGCTTTAAAAGGTAGTTAATCAACATGAGGCACAATCCAAATGACATTTTCAATCAATTGTTCTACAGTCCCAAAAAATCAATTTTCTGATGAAAAACGAGGGCCCGTGACCTGTCGAACTTCCTCCAGATGGTCAGAAATGGTAATTTTTTAATGTTTAATTTTTTGACTGTAAATGACTATTGCATGTGAATGATCACTTTTGGAACTAAAACAAGAGTGTTTAGAGTCATTTTAATGCCTGAAATTGGTCGAAATAGAAGCTTCTGAGTAGGAGAAAAAGTCTGTAAAAATGGCAATTTTGGTCACATTGAGGCTTTAAAAAGTAGTTATTCAACATGAGCCACAATCCAAATGACATTTTCAATCAATTTTTCTACAGTTCAAAAAATTCATTTTCTGATGAAAAACGAGGACCCGTGACCTGTCGAACTTTCTCCAGATGGTCAGAAATGGTAATTTCTTTATGTTAAATGTTTCGACTGTAAATGACTATTGCATGTGAATTATCACTTTTGGAACTTTAATAAGAGTGTTTAGAGTCATTTTAATGCCTGAAATTGGTCGAAATAAAAGCTTCTGAGTAGGGGAAAAAGTCTGTAAAAATGGCAATTTTGGTCACATTGAGGCTTTAAAAAATTGTTATTCAACATGAGGCACAATCCAAATGACATTTTGAATCAATTTTTCTACAGTCAAAAAAATCTATTTTCTGATGAAAAAACGATGACCCGTGACCTCTCGAACTTTCTCCAGATGGTCAGAAATGGTAATTTTTAAATGTTTAATTTTTTGACTGTAAATGACTATTGCATGTGAATTATGACTTTTGGAACTAAAAAAAAGAGTGTTTAGAGTCATTTTAATGCCTGAAATTGGTCGAAATAGAAGCTTCTGAGTAGGAGAAAAAGTCTGTAAAAATGGCAATTTTGGTCACATTGAGGCTTTAAAAAGTAGTTATTCAACATGAGGCACAATCTAAATGACTTTTCAATCAATTTTTCTACAGTCCAAAAAATCAATTTTCTGATCAAAAACGAGGACCCGTGACTGTCGAACTTTCTCCAGATGGTCAGAAATTGTAATTTTTTAATGTTTACATTTTTTGACTGTAAATGACTATTGCATGTGAATTATCACTTTTGGAACTAAAACAAGAGTGTTTAGAGTCATTTTAATGCCTGAAATTGGTCGAAATAGAAGCTTCTGAGTAGGAGAAAAAGTCTGTAAAAATGGCAATTTTGATCACATTGAGGCTTTAAAAAGTAGTTATTCAACATGAGGCACAATCCAAATGACATCAATTTTTCTACAGTCCAAAAAATACGGACCCGTGACCTGTCGAACGTTCTCCAGATGGTCAGAAATGGTAATTTTTTAATGGTACATTTTTTGACTGTAAATGACTATTGCATGTGAATTATCACTTTTGGAACTAAAACAAGAGTGTTTAGTCATTTTAATGCCTGAAATTGGTCGAAATAGAAGCTTCTGAGTAGGAGAAAAAGTCTGTAAAAATGGCAATTTTGGACACATTGAGGCTTTAAAAGGTAGTTAATCAACATGAGGCACAATCCAAATGACATTTTCAATCAATTGTTCTACAGTCCCAAAAAATCAATTTTCTGATGAAAAACGAGGGCCCGTGACCTGTCGAACTTCCTCCAGATGGTCAGAAATGGTAATTTTTTAATGTTTAATTTTTTGACTGTAAATGACTATTGCATGTGAATTATCACTTTTGGAACTAAAACAAGAGTGTTTAGAGTCATTTTAATGCCTGAAATTGGTCAAAATAGAAGCTTCTGAGTAGGAGAAAAAGTCTGTAAAAATTGCAATTTTAGTCACATTGAGGCTTTAAAAAATTGTTATTCAACATGAGGCACAATCCAAATGACATTTTGAATCAGATTTTCTACAGTCCAAAAAATCTATTTTCTGATGAAAAAACGATGACCCGTGACCTGTCGAACTTTCTCCTGATGGTCAGAAATGGTAATTTTTAAATGTTTAATTTTTTGACTGTAAATGACTATTGCATGTGAATGATCACTTTTGGAACTAAAACAAGAGTGTTTAGAGTCATTTTAATGCCTGAAATTGGTCGAAATAGAAGCTTCTGAGTAGGAGAAAAAGTCTGTAAAAATGGCAATTTTGGTTACATTGAGGCTTTAAAAAGTAGTTATTCAACATGAGGCACAATCCAAATGACATCAATTTTTCTACAGTCCAAAAAATACGGACCCGTGACCTGTCGAACGTTCTCCAGATGGTCAGAAATGGTAATTTTTTAATGGTACATTTTTTGACTGTAAATGACTATTGCATGTGAATTATCACTTTTGGAACTAAAACAAGAGTATTTAGAGTCATTTTAATGCCTGAAATTGGTCAAAATAGAAGCTTGAGTAGGAGAAAAAGTCTGTAAAAATGGCAATTTTGGTCACATTGAGGCTTTAAAATGTAGTTAATCAACATGAGGCACAATCCAAATGACATTTTCAATCAATTGTTCTACAGTCCCAAAAAATCAATTTTCTGATGAAAAAAGAGGACCCGTGACCTGTCGAACTTCCTCCAGATGGTCAGAAATGGTAATTTTTTAATGTTTAATTTTTTGACTGTAAATGACTATTGCATGTGAATTATCACTTTTGGAACTAAAACAAGAGTGTTTAGAGTCATTTTAATGCCTGAAATTGGTCAAAATAGAAGCTTCTGAGTAGGAGAAAAAGTCTGTGAAAATGGAAATTTTGGTCACATTGAGGATTTAAAAAGTGGTTATTCAACATGAGGCACAATCCAAATGACATTTTCAATCAATTTTTCTACAGTCCAAAAAATCAATTTTCTGATGAAAAAAGAGGACCCGTGACCTGTCGAACTTCCTCCAGATGGTCAGAAATGGTAATTTTTTAATGTTTAATTTTTTGACTGTAAATGACTATTGCATGTGAATTATCACTTTTGGAACTAAAATAAATGTGTTTAGAGTCATTTTAATGCCTGAAATTGGTCGAAATAGAAGCTTCTGAGTAGGAGAAAAAGTCTGTGAAAATGGCAATTTTGGTCACATTGAGGCCTTAAAAAGTAGTTATTCAACACGAGCCACAATCCAAATGACATTTTCAATCAATTTTTCTACAGTTCAAAAAATTAATTTTCTGATGAAAAACGAGGACCCGTGACCTGTCGAACTTTCTCCAGATGGTCAGAAATGGTAATTTTTTTATGTTAAATGTTTCGACTGTAAATGACTATTGCATGTGAATTATCACTTTTGGAACTTTAATAAGAGTGTTTAGAGTCATTTTAATGCCTGAAATTGGTCTAAATAAAAGCTTCTGAGTAGGAGAAAAAGTCTGTAAAAATGGCAATTTTGGTTACATTGAGGCTTTAAAAAGTAGTTATTCAACATGAGCCACAATCCAAATGACATTTTCAATCAATTTTTCTACAGTTCAAAAAATTCATTTTCTGATGAAAAACGAGGACCCGTGACCTGTCGAACTTTCTCCAGATGGTCAGAAATGGTAATTTCTTTATGTTAAATGTTTCTACTGTAAATGACTATTGCATGTGAATTATCACTTTTGGAACTTTAATAAGAGTGTTTAGAGTCATTTTAATGCCTGAAATTGGTCGAAATAAAAGCTTCTGAGTAGGGGAAAAAGTCTGTAAAAATGGCAATTTTGGTCACATTGAGGCTTTAAAAAATTGTTATTCAACATGAGGCACAATCCAAATGACATTTTGAATCAATTTTTCTACAGTCAAAAAAATCTATTTTCTGATGAAAAAACGATGACCCGTGACCTCTCGACCTTTCTCCAGATGGTCAGAAATGGTAATTTTTAAATGTTTAATTTTTTGACTGTAAATGACTATTGCATGTGAATTATGACTTTTGGAACTAAAAAAATGAGTGTTTAGAGTCATTTTAATGCCTGAAATTGGTCGAAATAGAAGCTTCTGAGTAGGAGAAAAAGTCTGTAAAAATGGCACTTTTGGTCACATTGAGGCTTTAAAAAGTAGTTATTCAACATGAGGCACAATCTAAATGACTTTTCAATCAATTTTTCTACAGTCCAAAAAATCAATTTTCTGATCAAAAACGAGGACCCGTCACCTGTCGAACTTTCTCCAGATGGTCAGAAATTGTAATTTTTTAATGTTTAAGTTTTTCGACTGTAAATGACTATTGCATGTGAATTATCACTTTTGGAACTAAAACAAGAGTGTTTAGAGTCATTTTAATGCCTGAAATTGGTCGAAATAGAAGCTTCTGAGTAGGAGAAAAAGTCTGTAAAAATGGCAATTTTGGTCACATTGAGGCTTTAAAAAGTAGTCATTCAACATGAGGCACAATCCAAATGACATTTTCAATCAATTTTTATGTATTCCAAAAAATCAATTTTCTGATAAAAAACGAGGACCCGTGACCTGTCGAACGTTCTCCAGATGGTCAGAAATGGTCATTTTTTAATGGTACATTTTTTGACTGTAAATGACTATTGCATGTGAATTATCACTTTTGGAACTAAAACAACAGTGTTTAGTCATTTTAATGCCTGAAATTGGTCGAAATAGAAGCTTCTGAGTAGGAGAAAAAGTCTGTAAAAATGGCAATTTTGGTCACATTGAGGCTTTAAAAGGTAGTTAATCAACATGAGGCACAATCCAAATGACATTTTCAATCAATTGTTCTACAGTCCCAAAAAATCAATTTTCTGATGAAAAAAGAGGACCCGTGACCTGTCGAACTTCCTCCAGATGGTCAGAAATGGTAATTTTTTAATGTTTAATTTTTTGACTGTAAATGACTATTGCATGTGAATTATCACTTTTGGAACTAAAATAAATGTGTTTAGAGTCATTTTAATGCCTGAAATTGGTCGAAATAGAAGCTTCTGAGTAGGAGAAAAAGTCTGTGAAAATGGAAATTTTGGTCACATTGAGGCCTTAAAAAGTAGTTATTCAACATGAGGCACAATCCAAATGACATTTTCAATCAATTTTTCTACAGTCCAAAAAAATCAATTTTCTGATGAAAAAACGATGACCCGTCACCTGTCGAACTTTCTCCAGATCGTCAGAAATTGTAATTTTTTAATGTTTAAGTTTTTTGACTGTAAATGACTATTGCATGTGAATCATCACTTTTGGAACTAAAAGAAGAGTGTTTAGAGTCATTTTAATGCCTGAAATTGGTCGAAATAGAAGCTTCTGAGTAGGAGAAAAAGTCTGTAAAAATGGCAATTTTGGTCACATTGAGGCTTTAAAAAGTAGTTATTCAACATGAGGCACAATCCAAATGACATTTTCAATCAATTTTTATGTATTCCAAAAAATCTATTTTCTGATGAAAAACGAGGACCCGTGACCTGTCGAACGTTCTCCAGATGGTCAGAAATGGTAATTTTTTAATGGTACATTTTTTGACTGTAAATGACTATTGCATGTGAATTATCACTTTTGGAACTAAAACAAGAGTGTTTAGAGTCATTTTAATGCCTGAAATTGGTCGAAATAGAAGCTTCTGAGTAGGAGAAAAAGTCTGTAAAAATGGCAATTTTGGTCACATTGAGGCTTTAAAAAGTAGTTATTCAACATGAGCCACAATCCAAATGACATTTTCAATCAATTTTTCTACAGTTCAAAAAATTCATTTTCTGATGAAAAACGAGGACCCGTGACCTGTCGAACTTTCTCCAGATGGTCAGAAATGGTAATTTCTTTATGTTAAATGTTTCGACTGTAAATGACTATTGCATGTGAATTATCACTTTTGGAACTTTAATAAGAGTGTTTAGAGTCATTTTAATGCCTGAAATTGGTCGAAATAAAAGCTTCTGAGTAGGGGAAAAAGTCTGTAAAAATGGCAATTTTGGTCACATTGAGGCTTTAAAAAATTGTTATTCAACATGAGGCACAATCCAAATGACATTTTGAATCAATTTTTCTACAGTCAAAAAAATCTATTTTCTGATGAAAAAACGATGACCCGTGACCTCTCGAACTTTCTCCAGATGGTCAGAAATGGTAATTTTTAAATGTTTAATTTTTTGACTGTAAATGACTATTGCATGTGAATTATGACTTTTGGAACTAAAAAAAAGAGTGTTTAGAGTCATTTTAATGCCTGAAATTGGTCGAAATAGAAGCTTCTGAGTAGGAGAAAAAGTCTGTAAAAATGGCAATTTTGGTCACATTGAGGCTTTAAAAAGTAGTTATTCAACATGAGGCACAATCTAAATGACTTTTCAATCAATTTTTCTACAGTCCAAAAAATCAATTTTCTGATCAAAAACGAGGACCCGTGACTGTCGAACTTTCTCCAGATGGTCAGAAATTGTAATTTTTTAATGTTTACATTTTTTGACTGTAAATGACTATTGCATGTGAATTATCACTTTTGGAACTAAAACAAGAGTGTTTAGAGTCATTTTAATGCCTGAAATTGGTCGAAATAGAAGCTTCTGAGTAGGAGAAAAAGTCTGTAAAAATGGCAATTTTGATCACATTGAGGCTTTAAAAAGTAGTTATTCAACATGAGGCACAATCCAAATGACATCAATTTTTCTACAGTCCAAAAAATACGGACCCGTGACCTGTCGAACGTTCTCCAGATGGTCAGAAATGGTAATTTTTTAATGGTACATTTTTTGACTGTAAATGACTATTGCATGTGAATTATCACTTTTGGAACTAAAACAAGAGTGTTTAGTCATTTTAATGCCTGAAATTGGTCGAAATAGAAGCTTCTGAGTAGGAGAAAAAGTCTGTAAAAATGGCAATTTTGGTCACATTGAGGCTTTAAAAGGTAGTTAATCAACATGAGGCACAATCCAAATGACATTTTCAATCAATTGTTCTACAGTCCCAAAAAATCAATTTTCTGATGAAAAACGAGGGCCCGTGACCTGTCGAACTTCCTCCAGATGGTCAGAAATGGTAATTTTTTAATGTTTAATTTTTTGACTGTAAATGACTATTGCATGTGAATTATCACTTTTGGAACTAAAACAAGAGTGTTTAGAGTCATTTTAATGCCTGAAATTGGTCAAAATAGAAGCTTCTGAGTAGGAGAAAAAGTCTGTAAAAATTGCAATTTTGGTCACATTGAGGCTTTAAAAAATTGTTATTCAACATGAGGCACAATCCAAATATTTTCTGATGAAAAAACGATGACCCGTGACCTGTCGAACTTTCTCCTGATGGTCAGAAATGGTAATTTTTAAATGTTTAATTTTTTGACTGTAAATGACTATTGCATGTGAATGATCACTTTTGGAACTAAAACAAGAGTGTTTAGAGTCATTTTAATGCCTGAAATTGGTCGAAATAGAAGCTTCTGAGTAGGAGAAAAAGTCTGTAAAAATGGCAATTTTGGTTACATTGAGGCTTTAAAAAGTAGTTATTCAACATGAGCCACAATCCAAATGACATTTTCAATCAATTTTTCTACAGTTCAAAAAATTCATTTTCTGATGAAAAACGAGGACCCGTGACCTGTCGAACTTTCTCCAGATGGTCAGAAATTGTAATTTTTTAATGTTTAAGTTTTTTGACTGTAAATGACTATTGCATGTGAATTATCACTTTTGGAACTAAAACAAGAGTGTTTAGAGTCATTTTAATGCCTGAAATTGGTCGAAATAGAAGCTTCTGAGTAGGAGAAAAAGTCTGTAAAAATGGCAATTTTGATCACATTGAGGCTTTAAAAAGTAGTTATTCAACATGAGGCACAATCCAAATGACATCAATTTTTCTACAGTCCAAAAAATACGGACCCGTGACCTGTCGAACGTTCTCCAGATGGTCAGAAATGGTAATTTTTTAATGGTACATTTTTTGACTGTAAATGACTATTGCATGTGAATTATCACTTTTGGAACTAAAACAAGAGTGTTTAGAGTCATTTTAATGCCTGAAATTGGTCAAAATAGAAGCTTCTGAGTAGGAGAAAAAGTCTGTGAAAATGGAAATTTTGGTCACATTGAGGATTTAAAAAGTGGTTATTCAACATGAGGCACAATCCAAATGACATTTTCAATCAATTTTTCTACAGTCCAAAAAATCAATTTTCTGATGAAAAAAGAGGACCCGTGACCTGTCGAACTTCCTCCAGATGGTCAGAAATGGTAATTTTTTAATGTTTAATTTTTTGACTGTAAATGACTATTGCATGTGAATTATCACTTTTGGAACTAAAATAAATGTGTTTAGAGTCATTTTAATGCCTGAAATTGGTCGAAATAGAAGCTTCTGAGTAGGAGAAAAAGTCTGTGAAAATGGCAATTTTGGTCACATTGAGGCCTTAAAAAGTAGTTATTCAACACGAGCCACAATCCAAATGACATTTTCAATCAATTTTTCTACAGTTCAAAAAATTAATTTTCTGATGAAAAACGAGGACCCGTGACCTGTCGAACTTTCTCCAGATGGTCAGAAATGGTAATTTTTTTATGTTAAATGTTTCGACTGTAAATGACTATTGCATGTGAATTATCACTTTTGGAACTTTAATAAGAGTGTTTAGAGTCATTTTAATGCCTGAAATTGGTCTAAATAAAAGCTTCTGAGTAGGAGAAAAAGTCTGTAAAAATGGCAATTTTGGTTACATTGAGGCTTTAAAAAGTAGTTATTCAACATGAGCCACAATCCAAATGACATTTTCAATCAATTTTTCTACAGTTCAAAAAATTCATTTTCTGATGAAAAACGAGGACCCGTGACCTGTCGAACTTTCTCCAGATGGTCAGAAATGGTAATTTCTTTATGTTAAATGTTTCTACTGTAAATGACTATTGCATGTGAATTATCACTTTTGGAACTTTAATAAGAGTGTTTAGAGTCATTTTAATGCCTGAAATTGGTCGAAATAAAAGCTTCTGAGTAGGGGAAAAAAAAATGGCAATTTTGGTCACATTGAGGCTTTAAAAAATTGTTATTCAACATGAGGCACAATCCAAATGACATTTTGAATCAATTTTTCTACAGTCAAAAAAATCTATTTTCTGATGAAAAAACGATGACCCGTGACCTCTCGACCTTTCTCCAGATGGTCAGAAATGGTAATTTTTAAATGTTTAATTTTTTGACTGTAAATGACTATTGCATGTGAATTATGACTTTTGGAACTAAAAAAATGAGTGTTTAGAGTCATTTTAATGCCTGAAATTGGTCGAAATAGAAGCTTCTGAGTAGGAGAAAAAGTCTGTAAAAATGGCAATTTTGGTCACATTGAGGCTTTAAAAAGTAGTTATTCAACATGAGGCACAATCTAAATGACTTTTCAATCAATTTTTCTACAGTCCAAAAAATCAATTTTCTGATCAAAAACGAGGACCCGTCACCTGTCGAACTTTCTCCAGATGGTCAGAAATTGTAATTTTTTAATGTTTAAGTTTTTCGACTGTAAATGACTATTGCATGTGAATTATCACTTTTGGAACTAAAACAAGAGTGTTTAGAGTCATTTTAATGCCTGAAATTGGTCGAAATAGAAGCTTCTGAGTAGGAGAAAAAGTCTGTAAAAATGGCAATTTTGGTCACATTGAGGCTTTAAAAAGTAGTCATTCAACATGAGGCACAATCCAAATGACATTTTCAATCAATTTTTATGTATTCCAAAAAATCAATTTTCTGATAAAAAACGAGGACCCGTGACCTGTCGAACGTTCTCCAGATGGTCAGAAATGGTCATTTTTTAAAGGTACATTTTTTGACTGTAAATGACTATTGCATGTGAATTATCACTTTTGGAACTAAAACAACAGTGTTTAGTCATTTTAATGCCTGAAATTGGTCGAAATAGAAGCTTCTGAGTAGGAGAAAAAGTCTGTAAAAATGGCAATTTTGGTCACATTGAGGCTTTAAAAGGTAGTTAATCAACATGAGGCACAATCCAAATGACATTTTCAATCAATTGTTCTACAGTCCCAAAAAATCAATTTTCTGATGAAAAAAGAGGACCCGTGACCTGTCGAACTTCCTCCAGATGGTCAGAAATGGTAATTTTTTAATGTTTAATTTTTTGACTGTAAATGACTATTGCATGTGAATTATCACTTTTGGAACTAAAATAAATGTGTTTAGAGTCATTTTAATGCCTGAAATTGGTCGAAATAGAAGCTTCTGAGTAGGAGAAAAAGTCTGTGAAAATGGAAATTTTGGTCACATTGAGGCCTTAAAAAGTAGTTATTCAACATGAGGCACAATCCAAATGACATTTTCAATCAATTTTTCTACAGTCCAAAAAAATCAATTTTCTGATGAAAAAACGATGACCCGTCACCTGTCGAACTTTCTCCAGATCGTCAGAAATTGTAATTTTTTAATGTTTAAGTTTTTTGACTGTAAATGACTATTGCATGTGAATCATCACTTTTGGAACTAAAACAAGAGTGTTTAGAGTCATTTTAATGCCTGAAATTGGTCGAAATAGAAGCTTCTGAGTAGGAGAAAAAGTCTGTAAAAATGGCAATTTTGGTCACATTGAGGCTTTAAAAAGTAGTTATTCAACATGAGGCACAATCCAAATGACATTTTCAATCAATTTTTATGTATTCCAAAAAATCAATTTTCTGATGAAAAACGAGGACCCGTGACCTGTCGAACGTTCTCCAGATGGTCAGAAATGGTAATTTTTTAATGGTACATTTTTTGACTGTAAATGACTATTGCATGTGAATTATCACTTTTGGAACTAAAACAAGAGTATTTAGTGTCATTTTAATGCCTGAAATTGGTCGAAATAGAAGCTTCTGAGTAGGAGAAAAAGTCTGTAAAAATGGCAATTTTGGTCACATTTGAGGCTTTAAAAAGTAGTCATTCAACATGAGGCACAATCCAAATAACATTTTCAATCAATTTTTATATATTCCAAAAAATCAATTTTCTGATGAAAAACGAGGACGTGACCTGTCGAACGTTCTCCAGATGGTCAGAAATGGTAATTTTTTAATGGTACATTTTTTGACTGTAAATGACTATTGCATGTGAATTATCACTTTTGGAACTAAAACAAGAGTGTTTAGTCATTTTAATGCCTGAAATTGGTCGAAATAGAAGCTTCTGAGTAGGAGAAAAAGTCTGTAAAAATGGCAATTTTGGTCACATTGAGGCTTTAAAAGGTAGTTAATCAACATGAGGCACAATCCAAATGACATTTTCAATCAATTGTTCTACAGTCCCAAAAAATCAATTTTCTGATGAAAAACGAGGGCCCGTGACCTGTCGAACTTCCTCCAGATGGTCAGAAATGGTAATTTTTTAATGTTTAATTTTTTGACTGTAAATGACTATTGCATGTGAATGATCACTTTTGGAACTAAAACAAGAGTGTTTAGAGTCATTTTAATGCCTGAAATTGGTCGAAATAGAAGCTTCTGAGTAGGAGAAAAAGTCTGTAAAAATGGCAATATTGGTCACATTGAGGCTTTAAAAAGTAGTTATTCAACATGAGCCACAATCCAAATGACATTTTCAATCAATTTTTCTACAGTTCAAAAAATTCATTTTCTGATGAAAAACGAGGACCCGTGACCTGTCGAACTTTCTCCAGATGGTCAGAAATGGTAATTTCTTTATGTTAAATGTTTCGACTGTAAATGACTATTGCATGTGAATTATCACTTTTGGAACTTTAATAAGAGTGTTTAGAGTCATTTTAATGCCTGAAATTGGTCGAAATAAAAGCTTCTGAGTAGGGGAAAAAGTCTGTAAAAATGGCAATTTTGGTCACATTGAGGCTTTAAAAAATTGTTATTCAACATGAGGCACAATCCAAATGACATTTTGAATCAATTTTTCTACAGTCAAAAAAATCTATTTTCTGATGAAAAAACGATGACCCGTGACCTCTCGAACTTTCTCCAGATGGTCAGAAATGGTAATTTTTAAATGTTTAATTTTTTGACTGTAAATGACTATTGCATGTGAATTATGACTTTTGGAACTAAAAAAAAGAGTGTTTAGAGTCATTTTAATGCCTGAAATTGGTCGAAATAGAAGCTTCTGAGTAGGAGAAAAAGTCTGTAAAAATGGCAATTTTGGTCACATTGAGGCTTTAAAAAGTAGTTATTCAACATGAGGCACAATCTAAATGACTTTTCAATCAATTTTTCTACAGTCCAAAAAATCAATTTTCTGATCAAAAACGAGGACCCGTGACTGTCGAACTTTCTCCAGATGGTCAGAAATTGTAATTTTTTAATGTTTACATTTTTTGACTGTAAATGACTATTGCATGTGAATTATCACTTTTGGAACTAAAACAAGAGTGTTTAGAGTCATTTTAATGCCTGAAATTGGTCGAAATAGAAGCTTCTGAGTAGGAGAAAAAGTCTGTAAAAATGGCAATTTTGATCACATTGAGGCTTTAAAAAGTAGTTATTCAACATGAGGCACAATCCAAATGACATCAATTTTTCTACAGTCCAAAAAATACGGACCCGTGACCTGTCGAACGTTCTCCAGATGGTCAGAAATGGTAATTTTTTAATGGTACATTTTTTGACTGTAAATGACTATTGCATGTGAATTATCACTTTTGGAACTAAAACAAGAGTGTTTAGTCATTTTAATGCCTGAAATTGGTCGAAATAGAAGCTTCTGAGTAGGAGAAAAAGTCTGTAAAAATGGCAATTTTGGTCACATTGAGGCTTTAAAAGGTAGTTAATCAACATGAGGCACAATCCAAATGACATTTTCAATCAATTGTTCTACAGTCCCAAAAAATCAATTTTCTGATGAAAAACGAGGGCCCGTGACCTGTCGAACTTCCTCCAGATGGTCAGAAATGGTAATTTTTTAATGTTTAATTTTTTGACTGTAAATGACTATTGCATGTGAATTATCACTTTTGGAACTAAAACAAGAGTGTTTAGAGTCATTTTAATGCCTGAAATTGGTCAAAATAGAAGCTTCTGAGTAGGAGAAAAAGTCTGTAAAAATTGCAATTTTGGTCACATTGAGGCTTTAAAAACTTGTTATTCAACATGAGGCACAATCCAAATGACATTTTGAATCAATTTTTCTACAGTCCAAAAAATCTATTTTCTGATGAAAAAACGATGACCCGTGACCTGTCGAACTTTCTCCTGATGGTCAGAAATGGTAATTTTTAAATGTTTAATTTTTTGACTGTAAATGACTATTGCATGTGAATGATCACTTTTGGAACTAAAACAAGAGTGTTTAGAGTCATTTTAATGCCTGAAATTGGTCGAAATAGAAGCTTCTGAGTAGGAGAAAAAGTCTGTAAAAATGGCAATTTTGGTTACATTGAGGCTTTAAAAAGTAGTTATTCAACATGAGCCACAATCCAAATGACATTTTCAATCAATTTTTCTACAGTTCAAAAAATTCATTTTCTGATGAAAAACGAGGACCCGTGACCTGTCGAACTTTCTCCAGATGGTAAGAAATTGTAATTTTTTAATGTTTAAGTTTTTTGACTGTAAATGACTATTGCATGTGAATTATCACTTTTGGAACTAAAACAAGAGTGTTTAGAGTCATTTTAATGCCTGAAATTGGTCGAAATAGAAGCTTCTGAGTAGGAGAAAAAGTCTGTAAAAATGGCAATTTTGATCACATTGAGGCTTTAAAAAGTAGTTATTCAACATGAGGCACAATCCAAATGACATCAATTTTTCTACAGTCCAAAAAATACGGACCCGTGACCTGTCGAACGTTCTCCAGATGGTCAGAAATGGTAATTTTTTAATGGTACATTTTTTGACTGTAAATGACTATTGCATGTGAATTATCACTTTTGGAACTAAAACAAGAGTATTTAGAGTCATTTTAATGCCTGAAATTGGTCAAAATAGAAGCTTGAGTAGGAGAAAAAGTCTGTAAAAATGGCAATTTTGGTCACATTGAGGCTTTAAAATGTAGTTAATCAACATGAGGCACAATCCAAATGACATTTTCAATCAATTGTTCTACAGTCCCAAAAAATCAATTTTCTGATGAAAAAAGAGGACCCGTGACCTGTCGAACTTCCTCCAGATGGTCAGAAATGGTAATTTTTTAATGTTTAATTTTTTGACTGTAAATGACTATTGCATGTGAATTATCACTTTTGGAACTAAAACAAGAGTGTTTAGAGTCATTTTAATGCCTGAAATTGGTCAAAATAGAAGCTTCTGAGTAGGAGAAAAAGTCTGTGAAAATGGAAATTTTGGTCACATTGAGGATTTAAAAAGTGGTTATTCAACATGAGGCACAATCCAAATGACATTTTCAATCAATTTTTCTACAGTCCAAAAAATCAATTTTCTGATGAAAAAAGAGGACCCGTGACCTGTCGAACTTCCTCCAGATGGTCAGAAATGGTAATTTTTTAATGTTTAATTTTTTGACTGTAAATGACTATTGCATGTGAATTATCACTTTTGGAACTAAAATAAATGTGTTTAGAGTCATTTTAATGCCTGAAATTGGTCGAAATAGAAGCTTCTGAGTAGGAGAAAAAGTCTGTGAAAATGGCAATTTTGGTCACATTGAGGCCTTAAAAAGTAGTTATTCAACACGAGCCACAATCCAAATGACATTTTCAATCAATTTTTCTACAGTTCAAAAAATTAATTTTCTGATGAAAAACGAGGACCCGTGACCTGTCGAACTTTCTCCAGATGGTCAGAAATGGTAATTTTTTTATGTTAAATGTTTCGACTGTAAATGACTATTGCATGTGAATTATCACTTTTGGAACTTTAATAAGAGTGTTTAGAGTCATTTTAATGCCTGAAATTGGTCTAAATAAAAGCTTCTGAGTAGGAGAAAAAGTCTGTAAAAATGGCAATTTTGGTTACATTGAGGCTTTAAAAAGTAGTTATTCAACATGAGCCACAATCCAAATGACATTTTCAATCAATTTTTCTACAGTTCAAAAAATTCATTTTCTGATGAAAAACGAGGACCCGTGACCTGTCGAACTTTCTCCAGATGGTCAGAAATGGTAATTTCTTTATGTTAAATGTTTCTACTGTAAATGACTATTGCATGTGAATTATCACTTTTGGAACTTTAATAAGAGTGTTTAGAGTCATTTTAATGCCTGAAATTGGTCGAAATAAAAGCTTCTGAGTAGGGGAAAAAGTCTGTAAAAATGGCAATTTTGGTCACATTGAGGCTTTAAAAAATTGTTATTCAACATGAGGCACAATCCAAATGACATTTTGAATCAATTTTTCTACAGTCAAAAAAATCTATTTTCTGATGAAAAAACGATGACCCGTGACCTCTCGACCTTTCTCCAGATGGTCAGAAATGGTAATTTTTAAATGTTTAATTTTTTGACTGTAAATGACTATTGCATGTGAATTATGACTTTTGGAACTAAAAAAATGAGTGTTTAGAGTCATTTTAATGCCTGAAATTGGTCGAAATAGAAGCTTCTGAGTAGGAGAAAAAGTCTGTAAAAATGGCAATTTTGGTCACATTGAGGCTTTAAAAAGTAGTTATTCAACATGAGGCACAATCTAAATGACTTTTCAATCAATTTTTCTACAGTCCAAAAAATCAATTTTCTGATCAAAAACGAGGACCCGTCACCTGTCGAACTTTCTCCAGATGGTCAGAAATTGTAATTTTTTAATGTTTAAGTTTTTCGACTGTAAAAGACTATTGCATGTGAATTATCACTTTTGGAACTAAAACAAGAGTGTTTAGAGTCATTTTAATGCCTGAAATTGGTCGAAATAGAAGCTTCTGAGTAGGAGAAAAAGTCTGTAAAAATGGCAATTTTGGTCACATTGAGGCTTTAAAAAGTAGTTATTCAACATGAGGCACAATCCAAATGACATTTTCAATCAATTTTTCTACAGTTCAAAAAATCAATTTTCTGATGAAAAACGAGGACCCGTGACTGTCGAACTTTCTCCAGATGGTCAGAAATTGTAATTTTTTAATGTTTAAGTTTTTTGACTGTAAATGACTATTGCATGTGAATTATCACTTTTGGAACTAAAACAAGAGTGTTTAGAGTCATTTTAATGCCTGAAATTGGTCGAAATAGAAGCTTCTGAGTAGGAGAAAAAGTCTGTAAAAATGGCAATTTTGATCACATTGAGGCTTTAAAAAGTAGTTATTCAACATGAGGCACAATCCAAATGACATCAATTTTTCTACAGTCCAAAAAATCAATTTTCTGATCAAAAACGAGGACCCGTCACCTGTCGAACGTTCTCCAGATGGTCAGAAATGGTAATTTTTTAATGGTACATTTTTTGACTGTAAATGACTATTGCATGTGAATTATCACTTTTGGAACTAAAACAAGAGTATTTAGAGTCATTTTAATGCCTGAAATTGGTCAAAATAGAAGCTTGAGTAGGAGAAAAAGTCTGTAAAAATGGCAATTTTGGTCACATTGAGGCTTTAAAATGTAGTTAATCAACATGAGGCACAATCCAAATGACATTTTCAATCAATTGTTCTACAGTCCCAAAAAATCAATTTTCTGATGAAAAAAGAGGACCCGTGACCTGTCGAACTTCCTCCAGATGGTCAGAAATGGTAATTTTTTAATGTTTAATTTTTTGACTGTAAATGACTATTGCATGTGAATTATCACTTTTGGAACTAAAACAAGAGTGTTTAGAGTCATTTTAATGCCTGAAATTGGTCAAAATAGAAGCTTCTGAGTAGGAGAAAAAGTCTGTGAAAATGGAAATTTTGGTCACATTGAGGATTTAAAAAGTGGTTATTCAACATGAGGCACAATCCAAATGACATTTTCAATCAATTTTTCTACAGTCCAAAAAATAAATTTTCTGATGAAAAACGAGGACCCGTGACCTGTCGAACCTTCTCCAGATGGTCAGAAATGGTAATTTTTAAATGTTTCATTTTTTTACTGTAAATGACTATTGCATGTGAATTATCACTTTTGGAACTAAAACAAGAGTGTTTAGAGTCATTTTAATGTCTGAAATTGGTCAAAATAGAAGCTTCTGAGTAGGAGAAAAAGTCTGTAAAAATGGCAATTTTGGTCACATGGAGGCTTTAAAAAGTAGTTATTCAACATGAGGCACAATCCAATAACATTTTCAATCAATTTTTCTACAGTCCAAAAAAAAAATGTTCTGATGAAAAACGAGGACCCGTGACCTGTCGAACTTTCTCCAGATGGTCAGAAATGGTAATTTCTTTATGTTAAATGTTTCGACTGTAAATGACTATTGCATGTGAATTATCACTTTTGGAACTTTAATAAGAGTGTTTAGAGTCATTTTAATGCCTGAAATTGGTCGAAATAAAAGCTTCTGAGTAGGAGAAAAAGTCTGTAAAAATGGCAATTTTGGTCACATTGAGGCTTTAAAAAATTGTTATTCAACATGAGGCACAATCCAAATGACATTTTGAATCAATTTTTCTACAGTCCAAAAAATCTATTTTCTGATGAAAAAACGATGACCCGTGACCTCTCGAACTTTCTCGAGATGGTCAGAAATGGTAATTTTTAAATGTTTAATTTTTTGACTGTAAATGACTATTGCATGTGAATTATGACTTTTGGAACTAAAAAAAGAGTGTTTAGAGTCATTTTAATGCCTGAAATTGGTCGAAATAGAAGCTTCTGAGTAGGAGAAAAAGTCTGTAAAAATGGCAATTTTGGTCACATTGAGGCTTTAAAAAGTAGTCATTCAACATGAGGCACAATCCAAATGACATTTTCAATCAATTTTTATGTATTCCAAAAAATCAATTTTCTGATGAAAAACGAGGACCCGTGACCTGTCGAACGTTCTCCAGATGGTCAGAAATGGTAATTTTTTAATGGTACATTTTTTGACTGTAAATGACTATTGCATGTGAATTATCACTTTTGGAACTAAAACAACAGTGTTTAGTCATTTTAATGCCTGAAATTGGTCGAAATAGAAGCTTCTGAGTAGGAGAAAAAGTCTGTAAAAATGGCAATTTTGGTCACATTGAGGCTTTAAAAGGTAGTTAATCAACATGAGGCACAATCCAAATGACATTTTCAATCAATTGTTCTACAGTCCCAAAAAATCAATTTTCTGATGAAAAACGAGGACCCGTCACCTGTCGAACTTTCTCCAGATCGTCAGAAATCGTAATTTTTGAATGTTTAAGTTTTTTGACTGTAAATGACTATTGCATGTGAATTACCCCTTTTGGAACTAAAATAAGTGTGTTTAGAGTCATTTTAATGCCTGAAATTGGTCAAAATAGAACCTTCTGAGTAGGAGAAAAAGTCTGTAAAAATGGCAATTTTGGTCACATTGAGGCTTTAAAAAGTAGTTATTCAACATGAGGCACAATCCAAATGACATTTTCAATCAATTTTTCTACAGTTCAAAAAATCAATTTTCTGATGAAAAACGAGGACCCGTGACTGTCGAACTTTCTCCAGATGGTCAGAAATTGTAATTTTTTAATGTTTAAGTTTTTTGACTGTAAATGACAATTGCATGTGAATTATCACTTTTGGAACTAAGACAAGAGTGTTTAGAGTCATTTTAATGCCTGAAATTGGTCAAAATAGAAGCTTCTGAGTAGGAGAAAAAGTCTGTAAAAATGGCAATTTTGATCACATTGAGGCTTTAAAAAGTAGTTATTCAACATGAGGCACAATCCAAATGACATCAATTTTTCTACAGTCCAAAAAATACGGACCCGTGACCTGTCGAACGTTCTCCAGATGGTCAGAAATGGTAATTTTTTAATGGTACATTTTTTGACTGTAAATGACTATTGCATGTGAATTATCACTTTTGGAACTAAAACAAGAGTATTTAGAGTCATTTTAATGCCTGAAATTGGTCGAAATAGAAGCTTCTGAGTAGGAGAAAAAGTCTGTAAAAATGGCAATTTTGGTCACATTGAGGCTTTAAAAAGTAGTCATTCAACATGAGGCACAATCCAAATGACATTTTCAATCAATTTTTATGTATTCCAAAAAATCAATTTTCTGATAAAAAACGAGGACCCGTGACCTGTCGAACGTTCTCCAGATGGTCAGAAATGGTCATTTTTTAATGGTACATTTTTTGACTGTAAATGACTATTGCATGTGAATTATCACTTTTGGAACTAAAACAACAGTGTTTAGTCATTTTAATGCCTGAAATTGGTCGAAATAGAAGCTTCTGAGTAGGAGAAAAAGTCTGTAAAAATGGCAATTTTGGTCACATTGAGGCTTTAAAAGGTAGTTAATCAACATGAGGCACAATCCAAATGACATTTTCAATCAATTGTTCTACAGTCCCAAAAAATCAATTTTCTGATGAAAAAAGAGGACCCGTGACCTGTCGAACTTCCTCCAGATGGTCAGAAATGGTAATTTTTTAATGTTTAATTTTTTGACTGTAAATGACTATTGCATGTGAATTATCACTTTTGGAACTAAAATAAATGTGTTTAGAGTCATTTTAATGCCTGAAATTGGTCGAAATAGAAGCTTCTGAGTAGGAGAAAAAGTCTGTGAAAATGGAAATTTTGGTCACATTGAGGCCTTAAAAAGTAGTTATTCAACATGAGGCACAATCCAAATGACATTTTCAATCAATTTTTCTACAGTCCAAAAAAATCAATTTTCTGATGAAAAAACGATGACCCGTCACCTGTCGAACTTTCTCCAGATCGTCAGAAATTGTAATTTTTTAATGTTTAAGTTTTTTGACTGTAAATGACTATTGCATGTGAATCATCACTTTTGGAACTAAAACAAGAGTGTTTAGAGTCATTTTAATGCCTGAAATTGGTCGAAATAGAAGCTTCTGAGTAGGAGAAAAAGTCTGTAAAAATGGCAATTTTGGTCACATTGAGGCTTTAAAAAGTAGTTATTCAACATGAGGCACAATCCAAATGACATTTTCAATCAATTTTTATGTATTCCAAAAAATCAATTTTCTGATGAAAAACGAGGACCCGTGACCTGTCGAACGTTCTCCAGATGGTCAGAAATGGTAATTTTTTAATGGTACATTTTTTGACTGTAAATGACTATTGCATGTGAATTATCACTTTTGGAACTAAAACAAGAGTATTTAGTGTCATTTTAATGCCTGAAATTGGTCGAAATAGAAGCTTCTGAGTAGGAGAAAAAGTCTGTAAAAATGGCAATTTTGGTCACATTTGAGGCTTTAAAAAGTAGTCATTCAACATGAGGCACAATCCAAATGACATTTTCAATCAATTTTTATATATTCCAAAAAATCAATTTTCTGATGAAAAACGAGGACGTGACCTGTCGAACGTTCTCCAGATGGTCAGAAATGGTAATTTTTTAATGGTACATTTTTTGACTGCAAATGACTATTGCATGTGAATTATCACTTTTGGAACTAAAACAAGAGTGTTTAGTCATTTTAATGCCTGAAATTGGTCGAAATAGAAGCTTCTGAGTAGGAGAAAAAGTCTGTAAAAATGGCAATTTTGGTCACATTGAGGCTTTAAAAGGTAGTTAATCAACATGAGGCACAATCCAAATGACATTTTCAATCAATTGTTCTACAGTCCCAAAAAATCAATTTTCTGATGAAAAACGAGGGCCCGTGACCTGTCGAACTTCCTCCAGATGGTCAGAAATGGTAATTTTTTAATGTTTAATTTTTTGACTGTAAATGACTATTGCATGTGAATGATCACTTTTGGAACTAAAACAAGAGTGTTTAGAGTCATTTTAATGCCTGAAATTGGTCGAAATAGAAGCTTCTGAGTAGGAGAAAAAGTCTGTAAAAATGGCAATTTTGGTCACATTGAGGCTTTAAAAAGTAGTTATTCAACATGAGCCACAATCCAAATGACATTTTCAATCAATTTTTCTACAGTTCAAAAAATTCATTTTCTGATGAAAAACGAGGACCCGTGACCTGTCGAACTTTCTCCAGATGGTCAGAAATGGTAATTTCTTTATGTTAAATGTTTCGACTGTAAATGACTATTGCATGTGAATTATCACTTTTGGAACTTTAATAAGAGTGTTTAGAGTCATTTTAATGCCTGAAATTGGTCGAAATAAAAGCTTCTGAGTAGGGGAAAAAGTCTGTAAAAATGGCAATTTTGGTCACATTGAGGCTTTAAAAAATTGTTATTCAACATGAGGCACAATCCAAATGACATTTTGAATCAATTTTTCTACAGTCAAAAAAATCTATTTTCTGATGAAAAAACGATGACCCGTGACCTCTCGAACTTTCTCCAGATGGTCAGAAATGGTAATTTTTAAATGTTTAATTTTTTGACTGTAAATGACTATTGCATGTGAATTATGACTTTTGGAACTAAAAAAAAGAGTGTTTAGAGTCATTTTAATGCCTGAAATTGGTCGAAATAGAAGCTTCTGAGTAGGAGAAAAAGTCTGTAAAAATGGCAATTTTGGTCACATTGAGGCTTTAAAAAGTAGTTATTCAACATGAGGCACAATCTAAATGACTTTTCAATCAATTTTTCTACAGTCCAAAAAATCAATTTTCTGATCAAAAACGAGGACCCGTGACTGTCGAACTTTCTCCAGATGGTCAGAAATTGTAATTTTTTAATGTTTACATTTTTTGACTGTAAATGACTATTGCATGTGAATTATCACTTTTGGAACTAAAACAAGAGTGTTTAGAGTCATTTTAATGCCTGAAATTGGTCGAAATAGAAGCTTCTGAGTAGGAGAAAAAGTCTGTAAAAATGGCAATTTTGATCACATTGAGGCTTTAAAAAGTAGTTATTCAACATGAGGCACAATCCAAATGACATCAATTTTTCTACAGTCCAAAAAATACGGACCCGTGACCTGTCGAACGTTCTCCAGATGGTCAGAAATGGTAATTTTTTAATGGTACATTTTTTGACTGTAAATGACTATTGCATGTGAATTATCACTTTTGGAACTAAAACAAGAGTGTTTAGTCATTTTAATGCCTGAAATTGGTCGAAATAGAAGCTTCTGAGTAGGAGAAAAAGTCTGTAAAAATGGCAATTTTGGACACATTGAGGCTTTAAAAGGTAGTTAATCAACATGAGGCACAATCCAAATGACATTTTCAATCAATTGTTCTACAGTCCCAAAAAATCAATTTTCTGATGAAAAACGAGGGCCCGTGACCTGTCGAACTTCCTCCAGATGGTCAGAAATGGTAATTTTTTAATGTTTAATTTTTTGACTGTAAATGACTATTGCATGTGAATTATCACTTTTGGAACTAAAACAAGAGTGTTTAGAGTCATTTTAATGCCTGAAATTGGTCAAAATAGAAGCTTCTGAGTAGGAGAAAAAGTCTGTAAAAATTGCAATTTTGGTCACATTGAGGCTTTAAAAAATTGTTATTCAACATGAGGCACAATCCAAATGACATTTTGAATCAGATTTTCTACAGTCCAAAAAATCTATTTTCTGATGAAAAAACGATGACCCGTGACCTGTCGAACTTTCTCCTGATGGTCAGAAATGGTAATTTTTAAATGTTTAATTTTTTGACTGTAAATGACTATTGCATGTGAATGATCACTTTTGGAACTAAAACAAGAGTGTTTAGAGTCATTTTAATGCCTGAAATTGGTCGAAATAGAAGCTTCTGAGTAGGAGAAAAAGTCTGTAAAAATGGCAATTTTGGTTACATTGAGGCTTTAAAAAGTAGTTATTCAACATGAGGCACAATCCAAATGACATCAATTTTTCTACAGTCCAAAAAATACGGACCCGTGACCTGTCGAACGTTCTCCAGATGGTCAGAAATGGTAATTTTTTAATGGTACATTTTTTGACTGTAAATGACTATTGCATGTGAATTATCACTTTTGGAACTAAAACAAGAGTATTTAGAGTCATTTTAATGCCTGAAATTGGTCAAAATAGAAGCTTGAGTAGGAGAAAAAGTCTGTAAAAATGGCAATTTTGGTCACATTGAGGCTTTAAAATGTAGTTAATCAACATGAGGCACAATCCAAATGACATTTTCAATCAATTTTTCTACAGTCCCAAAAAATCAATTTTCTGATGAAAAAAGAGGACCCGTGACCTGTCGAACTTCCTCCAGATGGTCAGAAATGGTAATTTTTTAATGTTTAATTTTTTGACTGTAAATGACTATTGCATGTGAATTATCACTTTTGGAACTAAAACAAGAGTGTTTAGAGTCATTTTAATGCCTGAAATTGGTCAAAATAGAAGCTTCTGAGTAGGAGAAAAAGTCTGTGAAAATGGAAATTTTGGTCACATTGAGGATTTAAAAAGTGGTTATTCAACATGAGGCACAATCCAAATGACATTTTCAATCAATTTTTCTACAGTCCAAAAAATCAATTTTCTGATGAAAAAAGAGGACCCGTGACCTGTCGAACTTCCTCCAGATGGTCAGAAATGGTAATTTTTTAATGTTTAATTTTTTGACTGTAAATGACTATTGCATGTGAATTATCACTTTTGGAACTAAAATAAATGTGTTTAGAGTCATTTTAATGCCTGAAATTGGTCGAAATAGAAGCTTCTGAGTAGGAGAAAAAGTCTGTGAAAATGGCAATTTTGGTCACATTGAGGCCTTAAAAAGTAGTTATTCAACACGAGCCACAATCCAAATGACATTTTCAATCAATTTTTCTACAGTTCAAAAAATTAATTTTCTGATGAAAAACGAGGACCCGTGACCTGTCGAACTTTCTCCAGATGGTCAGAAATGGTAATTTTTTTATGTTAAATGTTTCGACTGTAAATGACTATTGCATGTGAATTATCACTTTTGGAACTTTAATAAGAGTGTTTAGAGTCATTTTAATGCCTGAAATTGGTCTAAATAAAAGCTTCTGAGTAGGAGAAAAAGTCTGTAAAAATGGCAATTTTGGTTACATTGAGGCTTTAAAAAGTAGTTATTCAACATGAGCCACAATCCAAATGACATTTTCAATCAATTTTTCTACAGTTCAAAAAATTCATTTTCTGATGAAAAACGAGGACCCGTGACCTGTCGAACTTTCTCCAGATGGTCAGAAATGGTAATTTCTTTATGTTAAATGTTTCTACTGTAAATGACTATTGCATGTGAATTATCACTTTTGGAACTTTAATAAGAGTGTTTAGAGTCATTTTAATGCCTGAAATTGGTCGAAATAAAAGCTTCTGAGTAGGGGAAAAAGTCTGTAAAAATGGCAATTTTGGTCACATTGAGGCTTTAAAAAATTGTTATTCAACATGAGGCACAATCCAAATGACATTTTGAATCAATTTTTCTACAGTCAAAAAAATCTATTTTCTGATGAAAAAACGATGACCCGTGACCTCTCGACCTTTCTCCAGATGGTCAGAAATGGTAATTTTTAAATGTTTAATTTTTTGACTGTAAATGACTATTGCATGTGAATTATGACTTTTGGAACTAAAAAAATGAGTGTTTAGAGTCATTTTAATGCCTGAAATTGGTCGAAATAGAAGCTTCTGAGTAGGAGAAAAAGTCTGTAAAAATGGCAATTTTGGTCACATTGAGGCTTTAAAAAGTAGTTATTCAACATGAGGCACAATCTAAATGACTTTTCAATCAATTTTTCTACAGTCCAAAAAATCAATTTTCTGATCAAAAACGAGGACCCGTCACCTGTCGAACTTTCTCCAGATGGTCAGAAATTGTAATTTTTTAATGTTTAAGTTTTTCGACTGTAAATGACTATTGCATGTGAATTATCACTTTTGGAACTAAAACAAGAGTGTTTAGAGTCATTTTAATGCCTGAAATTGGTCGAAATAGAAGCTTCTGAGTAGGAGAAAAAGTCTGTAAAAATGGCAATTTTGGTCACATTGAGGCTTTAAAAAGTAGTCATTCAACATGAGGCACAATCCAAATGACATTTTCAATCAATTTTTATGTATTCCAAAAAATCAATTTTCTGATAAAAAACGAGGACCCGTGACCTGTCGAACGTTCTCCAGATGGTCAGAAATGGTCATTTTTTAATGGTACATTTTTTGACTGTAAATGACTATTGCATGTGAATTATCACTTTTGGAACTAAAACAACAGTGTTTAGTCATTTTAATGCCTGAAATTGGTCGAAATAGAAGCTTCTGAGTAGGAGAAAAAGTCTGTAAAAATGGCAATTTTGGTCACATTGAGGCTTTAAAAGGTAGTTAATCAACATGAGGCACAATCCAAATGACATTTTCAATCAATTGTTCTACAGTCCCAAAAAATCAATTTTCTGATGAAAAAAGAGGACCCGTGACCTGTGGAACTTCCTCCAGATGGTCAGAAATGGTAATTTTTTAATGTTTAATTTTTTGACTGTAAATGACTATTGCATGTGAATTATCACTTTTGGAACTAAAATAAATGTGTTTAGAGTCATTTTAATGCCTGAAATTGGTCGAAATAGAAGCTTCTGAGTAGGAGAAAAAGTCTGTGAAAATGGAAATTTTGGTCACATTGAGGCCTTAAAAAGTAGTTATTCAACATGAGGCACAATCCAAATGACATTTTCAATCAATTTTTCTACAGTCCAAAAAAATCAATTTTCTGATGAAAAAACGATGACCCGTCACCTGTCGAACTTTCTCCAGATCGTCAGAAATTGTAATTTTTTAATGTTTAAGTTTTTTGACTGTAAATGACTATTGCATGTGAATCATCACTTTTGGAACTAAAAGAAGAGTGTTTAGAGTCATTTTAATGCCTGAAATTGGTCGAAATAGAAGCTTCTGAGTAGGAGAAAAAGTCTGTAAAAATGGCAATTTTGGTCACATTGAGGCTTTAAAAAGTAGTTATTCAACATGAGGCACAATCCAAATGACATTTTCAATCAATTTTTATGTATTCCAAAAAATCTATTTTCTGATGAAAAACGAGGACCCGTGACCTGTCGAACGTTCTCCAGATGGTCAGAAATGGTAATTTTTTAATGGTACATTTTTTGACTGTAAATGACTATTGCATGTGAATTATCACTTTTGGAACTAAAACAAGAGTGTTTAGAGTCATTTTAATGCCTGAAATTGGTCGAAATAGAAGCTTCTGAGTAGGAGAAAAAGTCTGTAAAAATGGCAATTTTGGTCACATTGAGGCTTTAAAAAGTAGTTATTCAACATGAGCCACAATCCAAATGACATTTTCAATCAATTTTTCTACAGTTCAAAAAATTCATTTTCTGATGAAAAACGAGGACCCGTGACCTGTCGAACTTTCTCCAGATGGTCAGAAATGGTAATTTCTTTATGTTAAATGTTTCGACTGTAAATGACTATTGCATGTGAATTATCACTTTTGGAACTTTAATAAGAGTGTTTAGAGTCATTTTAATGCCTGAAATTGGTCGAAATAAAAGCTTCTGAGTAGGGGAAAAAGTCTGTAAAAATGGCAATTTTGGTCACATTGAGGCTTTAAAAAATTGTTATTCAACATGAGGCACAATCCAAATGACATTTTGAATCAATTTTTCTACAGTCAAAAAAATCTATTTTCTGATGAAAAAACGATGACCCGTGACCTCTCGAACTTTCTCCAGATGGTCAGAAATGGTAATTTTTAAATGTTTAATTTTTTGACTGTAAATGACTATTGCATGTGAATTATGACTTTTGGAACTAAAAAAAAGAGTGTTTAGAGTCATTTTAATGCCTGAAATTGGTCGAAATAGAAGCTTCTGAGTAGGAGAAAAAGTCTGTAAAAATGGCAATTTTGGTCACATTGAGGCTTTAAAAAGTAGTTATTCAACATGAGGCACAATCTAAATGACTTTTCAATCAATTTTTCTACAGTCCAAAAAATCAATTTTCTGATCAAAAACGAGGACCCGTGACTGTCGAACTTTCTCCAGATGGTCAGAAATTGTAATTTTTTAATGTTTACATTTTTTGACTGTAAATGACTATTGCATGTGAATTATCACTTTTGGAACTAAAACAAGAGTGTTTAGAGTCATTTTAATGCCTGAAATTGGTCGAAATAGAAGCTTCTGAGTAGGAGAAAAAGTCTGTAAAAATGGCAATTTTGATCACATTGAGGCTTTAAAAAGTAGTTATTCAACATGAGGCACAATCCAAATGACATCAATTTTTCTACAGTCCAAAAAATACGGACCCGTGACCTGTCGAACGTTCTCCAGATGGTCAGAAATGGTAATTTTTTAATGGTACATTTTTTGACTGTAAATGACTATTGCATGTGAATTATCACTTTTGGAACTAAAACAAGAGTGTTTAGTCATTTTAATGCCTGAAATTGGTCGAAATAGAAGCTTCTGAGTAGGAGAAAAAGTCTGTAAAAATGGCAATTTTGGTCACATTGAGGCTTTAAAAGGTAGTTAATCAACATGAGGCACAATCCAAATGACATTTTCAATCAATTGTTCTACAGTCCCAAAAAATCAATTTTCTGATGAAAAACGAGGGCCCGTGACCTGTCGAACTTCCTCCAGATGGTCAGAAATGGTAATTTTTTAATGTTTAATTTTTTGACTGTAAATGACTATTGCATGTGAATTATCACTTTTGGAACTAAAACAAGAGTGTTTAGAGTCATTTTAATGCCTGAAATTGGTCAAAATAGAAGCTTCTGAGTAGGAGAAAAAGTCTGTAAAAATTGCAATTTTGGTCACATTGAGGCTTTAAAAAATTGTTATTCAACATGAGGCACAATCCAAATATTTTCTGATGAAAAAACGATGACCCGTGACCTGTCAAACTTTCTCCTGATGGTCAGAAATGGTAATTTTTAAATGTTTAATTTTTTGACTGTAAATGACTATTGCATGTGAATGATCACTTTTGGAACTAAAACAAGAGTGTTTAGAGTCATTTTAATGCCTGAAATTGGTCGAAATAGAAGCTTCTGAGTAGGAGAAAAAGTCTGTAAAAATGGCAATTTTGGTTACATTGAGGCTTTAAAAAGTAGTTATTCAACATGAGCCACAATCCAAATGACATTTTCAATCAATTTTTCTACAGTTCAAAAAATTCATTTTCTGATGAAAAACGAGGACCCGTGACCTGTCGAACTTTCTCCAGATGGTCAGAAATTGTAATTTTTTAATGTTTAAGTTTTTTGACTGTAAATGACTATTGCATGTGAATTATCACTTTTGGAACTAAAACAAGAGTGTTTAGAGTCATTTTAATGCCTGAAATTGGTCGAAATAGAAGCTTCTGAGTAGGAGAAAAAGTCTGTAAAAATGGCAATTTTGATCACATTGAGGCTTTAAAAAGTAGTTATTCAACATGAGGCACAATCCAAATGACATCAATTTTTCTACAGTCCAAAAAATACGGACCCGTGACCTGTCGAACGTTCTCCAGATGGTCAGAAATGGTAATTTTTTAATGGTACATTTTTTGACTGTAAATGACTATTGCATGTGAATTATCACTTTTGGAACTAAAACAAGAGTGTTTAGAGTCATTTTAATGCCTGAAATTGGTCAAAATAGAAGCTTCTGAGTAGGAGAAAAAGTCTGTGAAAATGGAAATTTTGGTCACATTGAGGATTTAAAAAGTGGTTATTCAACATGAGGCACAATCCAAATGACATTTTCAATCAATTTTTCTACAGTCCAAAAAATCAATTTTCTGATGAAAAAAGAGGACCCGTGACCTGTCGAACTTCCTCCAGATGGTCAGAAATGGTAATTTTTTAATGTTTAATTTTTTGACTGTAAATGACTATTGCATGTGAATTATCACTTTTGGAACTAAAATAAATGTGTTTAGAGTCATTTTAATGCCTGAAATTGGTCGAAATAGAAGCTTCTGAGTAGGAGAAAAAGTCTGTGAAAATGGCAATTTTGGTCACATTGAGGCCTTAAAAAGTAGTTATTCAACACGAGCCACAATCCAAATGACATTTTCAATCAATTTTTCTACAGTTCAAAAAATTAATTTTCTGATGAAAAACGAGGACCCGTGACCTGTCGAACTTTCTCCAGATGGTCAGAAATGGTAATTTTTTTATGTTAAATGTTTCGACTGTAAATGACTATTGCATGTGAATTATCACTTTTGGAACTTTAATAAGAGTGTTTAGAGTCATTTTAATGCCTGAAATTGGTCTAAATAAAAGCTTCTGAGTAGGAGAAAAAGTCTGTAAAAATGGCAATTTTGGTTACATTGAGGCTTTAAAAAGTAGTTATTCAACATGAGCCACAATCCAAATGACATTTTCAATCAATTTTTCTACAGTTCAAAAAATTCATTTTCTGATGAAAAACGAGGACCCGTGACCTGTCGAACTTTCTCCAGATGGTCAGAAATGGTAATTTCTTTATGTTAAATGTTTCTACTGTAAATGACTATTGCATGTGAATTATCACTTTTGGAACTTTAATAAGAGTGTTTAGAGTCATTTTAATGCCTGAAATTGGTCGAAATAAAAGCTTCTGAGTAGGGGAAAAAGTCTGTAAAAATGGCAATTTTGGTCACATTGAGGCTTTAAAAAATTGTTATTCAACATGAGGCACAATCCAAATGACATTTTGAATCAATTTTTCTACAGTCAAAAAAATCTATTTTCTGATGAAAAAACGATGACCCGTGACCTCTCGACCTTTCTCCAGATGGTCAGAAATGGTAATTTTTAAATGTTTAATTTTTTGACTGTAAATGACTATTGCATGTGAATTATGACTTTTGGAACTAAAAAAATGAGTGTTTAGAGTCATTTTAATGCCTGAAATTGGTCGAAATAGAAGCTTCTGAGTAGGAGAAAAAGTCTGTAAAAATGGCAATTTTGGTCACATTGAGGCTTTAAAAAGTAGTTATTCAACATGAGGCACAATCTAAATGACTTTTCAATCAATTTTTCTACAGTCCAAAAAATCAATTTTCTGATCAAAAACGAGGACCCGTCACCTGTCGAACTTTCTCCAGATGGTCAGAAATTGTAATTTTTTAATGTTTAAGTTTTTCGACTGTAAATGACTATTGCATGTGAATTATCACTTTTGGAACTAAAACAAGAGTGTTTAGAGTCATTTTAATGCCTGAAATTGGTCGAAATAGAAGCTTCTGAGTAGGAGAAAAAGTCTGTAAAAATGGCAATTTTGGTCACATTGAGGCTTTAAAAAGTAGTCATTCAACATGAGGCACAATCCAAATGACATTTTCAATCAATTTTTATGTATTCCAAAAAATCAATTTTCTGATAAAAAACGAGGACCCGTGACCTGTCGAACGTTCTCCAGATGGTCAGAAATGGTCATTTTTTAAAGGTACATTTTTTGACTGTAAATGACTATTGCATGTGAATTATCACTTTTGGAACTAAAACAACAGTGTTTAGTCATTTTAATGCCTGAAATTGGTCGAAATAGAAGCTTCTGAGTAGGAGAAAAAGTCTGTAAAAATGGCAATTTTGGTCACATTGAGGCTTTAAAAGGTAGTTAATCAACATGAGGCACAATCCAAATGACATTTTCAATCAATTGTTCTACAGTCCCAAAAAATCAATTTTCTGATGAGAAAAGAGGACCCGTGACCTGTCGAACTTCCTCCAGATGGTCAGAAATGGTAATTTTTTAATGTTTAATTTTTTGACTGTAAATGACTATTGCATGTGAATTATCACTTTTGGAACTAAAATAAATGTGTTTAGAGTCATTTTAATGCCTGAAATTGGTCGAAATAGAAGCTTCTGAGTAGGAGAAAAAGTCTGTGAAAATGGAAATTTTGGTCACATTGAGGCCTTAAAAAGTAGTTATTCAACATGAGGCACAATCCAAATGACATTTTCAATCAATTTTTCTACAGTCCAAAAAAATCAATTTTCTGATGAAAAAACGATGACCCGTCACCTGTCGAACTTTCTCCAGATCGTCAGAAATTGTAATTTTTTAATGTTTAAGTTTTTTGACTGTAAATGACTATTGCATGTGAATCATCACTTTTGGAACTAAAACAAGAGTGTTTAGAGTCATTTTAATGCCTGAAATTGGTCGAAATAGAAGCTTCTGAGTAGGAGAAAAAGTCTGTAAAAATGGCAATTTTGGTCACATTGAGGCTTTAAAAAGTAGTTATTCAACATGAGGCACAATCCAAATGACATTTTCAATCAATTTTTATGTATTCCAAAAAATCAATTTTCTGATGAAAAACGAGGACCCGTGACCTGTCGAACGTTCTCCAGATGGTCAAAAATGGTAATTTTTTAATGGTACATTTTTTGACTGTAAATGACTATTGCATGTGAATTATCACTTTTGGAACTAAAACAAGAGTATTTAGTGTCATTTTAATGCCTGAAATTGGTCGAAATAGAAGCTTCTGAGTAGGAGAAAAAGTCTGTAAAAATGGCAATTTTGGTCACATTTGAGGCTTTAAAAAGTAGTCATTCAACATGAGGCACAATCCAAATAACATTTTCAATCAATTTTTATATATTCCAAAAAATCAATTTTCTGATGAAAAACGAGGACGTGACCTGTCGAACGTTCTCCAGATGGTCAGAAATGGTAATTTTTTAATGGTACATTTTTTGACTGTAAATGACTATTGCATGTGAATTATCACTTTTGGAACTAAAACAAGAGTGTTTAGTCATTTTAATGCCTGAAATTGGTCGAAATAGAAGCTTCTGAGTAGGAGAAAAAGTCTGTAAAAATGGCAATTTTGGTCACATTGAGGCTTTAAAAGGTAGTTAATCAACATGAGGCACAATCCAAATGACATTTTCAATCAATTGTTCTACAGTCCCAAAAAATCAATTTTCTGATGAAAAACGAGGGCCCGTGACCTGTCGAACTTCCTCCAGATGGTCAGAAATGGTAATTTTTTAATGTTTAATTTTTTGACTGTAAATGACTATTGCATGTGAATGATCACTTTTGGAACTAAAACAAGAGTGTTTAGAGTCATTTTAATGCCTGAAATTGGTCGAAATAGAAGCTTCTGAGTAGGAGAAAAAGTCTGTAAAAATGGCAATATTGGTCACATTGAGGCTTTAAAAAGTAGTTATTCAACATGAGCCACAATCCAAATGACATTTTCAATCAATTTTTCTACAGTTCAAAAAATTCATTTTCTGATGAAAAACGAGGACCCGTGACCTGTCGAACTTTCTCCAGATGGTCAGAAATGGTAATTTCTTTATGTTAAATGTTTCGACTGTAAATGACTATTGCATGTGAATTATCACTTTTGGAACTTTAATAAGAGTGTTTAGAGTCATTTTAATGCCTGAAATTGGTCGAAATAAAAGCTTCTGAGTAGGGGAAAAAGTCTGTAAAAATGGCAATTTTGGTCACATTGAGGCTTTAAAAAATTGTTATTCAACATGAGGCACAATCCAAATGACATTTTGAATCAATTTTTCTACAGTCAAAAAAATCTATTTTCTGATGAAAAAACGATGACCCGTGACCTCTCGAACTTTCTCCAGATGGTCAGAAATGGTAATTTTTAAATGTTTAATTTTTTGACTGTAAATGACTATTGCATGTGAATTATGACTTTTGGAACTAAAAAAAAGAGTGTTTAGAGTCATTTTAATGCCTGAAATTGGTCGAAATAGAAGCTTCTGAGTAGGAGAAAAAGTCTGTAAAAATGGCAATTTTGGTCACATTGAGGCTTTAAAAAGTAGTTATTCAACATGAGGCACAATCTAAATGACTTTTCAATCAATTTTTCTACAGTCCAAAAAATCAATTTTCTGATCAAAAACGAGGACCCGTGACTGTCGAACTTTCTCCAGATGGTCAGAAATTGTAATTTTTTAATGTTTACATTTTTTGACTGTAAATGACTATTGCATGTGAATTATCACTTTTGGAACTAAAACAAGAGTGTTTAGAGTCATTTTAATGCCTGAAATTGGTCGAAATAGAAGCTTCTGAGTAGGAGAAAAAGTCTGTAAAAATGGCAATTTTGATCACATTGAGGCTTTAAAAAGTAGTTATTCAACATGAGGCACAATCCAAATGACATCAATTTTTCTACAGTCCAAAAAATACGGACCCGTGACCTGTCGAACGTTCTCCAGATGGTCAGAAATGGTAATTTTTTAATGGTACATTTTTTGACTGTAAATGACTATTGCATGTGAATTATCACTTTTGGAACTAAAACAAGAGTGTTTAGTCATTTTAATGCCTGAAATTGGTCGAAATAGAAGCTTCTGAGTAGGAGAAAAAGTCTGTAAAAATGGCAATTTTGGTCACATTGAGGCTTTAAAAGGTAGTTAATCAACATGAGGCACAATCCAAATGACATTTTCAATCAATTGTTCTACAGTCCCAAAAAATCAATTTTCTGATGAAAAACGAGGGCCCGTGACCTGTCGAACTTCCTCCAGATGGTCAGAAATGGTAATTTTTTAATGTTTAATTTTTTGACTGTAAATGACTATTGCATGTGAATTATCACTTTTGGAACTAAAACAAGAGTGTTTAGAGTCATTTTAATGCCTGAAATTGGTCAAAATAGAAGCTTCTGAGTAGGAGAAAAAGTCTGTAAAAATTGCAATTTTGGTCACATTGAGGCTTTAAAAAATTGTTATTCAACATGAGGCACAATCCAAATGACATTTTGAATCAATTTTTCTACAGTCCAAAAAATCTATTTTCTGATGAAAAAACGATGACCCGTGACCTGTCGAACTTTCTCCTGATGGTCAGAAATGGTAATTTTTAAATGTTTAATTTTTTGACTGTAAATGACTATTGCATGTGAATGATCACTTTTGGAACTAAAACAAGAGTGTTTAGAGTCATTTTAATGCCTGAAATTGGTCGAAATAGAAGCTTCTGAGTAGGAGAAAAAGTCTGTAAAAATGGCAATTTTGGTTACATTGAGGCATTAAAAAGTAGTTATTCAACATGAGCCACAATCCAAATGACATTTTCAATCAATTTTTCTACAGTTCAAAAAATTCATTTTCTGATGAAAAACGAGGACCCGTGACCTGTCGAACTTTCTCCAGATGGTAAGAAATTGTAATTTTTTAATGTTTAAGTTTTTTGACTGTAAATGACTATTGCATGTGAATTATCACTTTTGGAACTAAAACAAGAGTGTTTAGAGTCATTTTAATGCCTGAAATTGGTCGAAATAGAAGCTTCTGAGTAGGAGAAAAAGTCTGTAAAAATGGCAATTTTGATCACATTGAGGCTTTAAAAAGTAGTTATTCAACATGAGGCACAATCCAAATGACATCAATTTTTCTACAGTCCAAAAAATACGGACCCGTGACCTGTCGAACGTTCTCCAGATGGTCAGAAATGGTAATTTTTTAATGGTACATTTTTTGACTGTAAATGACTATTGCATGTGAATTATCACTTTTGGAACTAAAACAAGAGTATTTAGAGTCATTTTAATGCCTGAAATTGGTCAAAATAGAAGCTTGAGTAGGAGAAAAAGTCTGTAAAAATGGCAATTTTGGTCACATTGAGGCTTTAAAATGTAGTTAATCAACATGAGGCACAATCCAAATGACATTTTCAATCAATTGTTCTACAGTCCCAAAAAATCAATTTTCTGATGAAAAAAGAGGACCCGTGACCTGTCGAACTTCCTCCAGATGGTCAGAAATGGTAATTTTTTAATGTTTAATTTTTTGACTGTAAATGACTATTGCATGTGAATTATCACTTTTGGAACTAAAACAAGAGTGTTTAGAGTCATTTTAATGCCTGAAATTGGTCAAAATAGAAGCTTCTGAGTAGGAGAAAAAGTCTGTGAAAATGGAAATTTTGGTCACATTGAGGATTTAAAAAGTGGTTATTCAACATGAGGCACAATCCAAATGACATTTTCAATCAATTTTTCTACAGTCCAAAAAATCAATTTTCTGATGAAAAAAGAGGACCCGTGACCTGTCGAACTTCCTCCAGATGGTCAGAAATGGTAATTTTTTAATGTTTAATTTTTTGACTGTAAATGACTATTGCATGTGAATTATCACTTTTGGAACTAAAACAAGAGTGTTTAGAGTCATTTTAATGCCTGAAATTGGTCAAAATAGAAGCTTCTGAGTAGGAGAAAAAGTCTGTGAAAATGGAAATTTTGGTCACATTGAGGATTTAAAAAGTGGTTATTCAACATGAGGCACAATCCAAATGACATTTTCAATCAATTTTTCTACAGTCCAAAAAATCAATTTTCTGATGAAAAAAGAGGACCCGTGACCTGTCGAACTTCCTCCAGATGGTCAGAAATGGTAATTTTTTAATGTTTAATTTTTTGACTGTAAATGACTATTGCATGTGAATTATCACTTTTGGAACTAAAATAAATGTGTTTAGAGTCATTTTAATGCCTGAAATTGGTCGAAATAGAAGCTTCTGAGTAGGAGAAAAAGTCTGTGAAAATGGCAATTTTGGTCACATTGAGGCCTTAAAAAGTAGTTATTCAACACGAGCCACAATCCAAATGACATTTTCAATCAATTTTTCTACAGTTCAAAAAATTAATTTTCTGATGAAAAACGAGGACCCGTGACCTGTCGAACTTTCTCCAGATGGTCAGAAATGGTAATTTTTTTATGTTAAATGTTTCGACTGTAAATGACTATTGCATGTGAATTATCACTTTTGGAACTTTAATAAGAGTGTTTAGAGTCATTTTAATGCCTGAAATTGGTCTAAATAAAAGCTTCTGAGTAGGAGAAAAAGTCTGTAAAAATGGCAATTTTGGTTACATTGAGGCTTTAAAAAGTAGTTATTCAACATGAGCCACAATCCAAATGACATTTTCAATCAATTTTTCTACAGTTCAAAAAATTCATTTTCTGATGAAAAACGAGGACCCGTGACCTGTCGAACTTTCTCCAGATGGTCAGAAATGGTAATTTCTTTATGTTAAATGTTTCTACTGTAAATGACTATTGCATGTGAATTATCACTTTTGGAACTTTAATAAGAGTGTTTAGAGTCATTTTAATGCCTGAAATTGGTCGAAATAAAAGCTTCTGAGTAGGGGAAAAAGTCTGTAAAAATGGCAATTTTGGTCACATTGAGGCTTTAAAAAATTGTTATTCAACATGAGGCACAATCCAAATGACATTTTGAATCAATTTTTCTACAGTCAAAAAAATCTATTTTCTGATGAAAAAACGATGACCCGTGACCTCTCGACCTTTCTCCAGATGGTCAGAAATGGTAATTTTTAAATGTTTAATTTTTTGACTGTAAATGACTATTGCATGTGAATTATGACTTTTGGAACTAAAAAAATGAGTGTTTAGAGTCATTTTAATGCCTGAAATTGGTCGAAATAGAAGCTTCTGAGTAGGAGAAAAAGTCTGTAAAAATGGCAATTTTGGTCACATTGAGGCTTTAAAAAGTAGTTATTCAACATGAGGCACAATCTAAATGACTTTTCAATCAATTTTTCTACAGTCCAAAAAATCAATTTTCTGATCAAAAACGAGGACCCGTCACCTGTCGAACTTTCTCCAGATGGTCAGAAATTGTAATTTTTTAATGTTTAAGTTTTTCGACTGTAAAAGACTATTGCATGTGAATTATCACTTTTGGAACTAAAACAAGAGTGTTTAGAGTCATTTTAATGCCTGAAATTGGTCGAAATAGAAGCTTCTGAGTAGGAGAAAAAGTCTGTAAAAATGGCAATTTTGGTCACATTGAGGCTTTAAAAAGTAGTTATTCAACATGAGGCACAATCCAAATGACATTTTCAATCAATTTTTCTACAGTTCAAAAAATCAATTTTCTGATGAAAAACGAGGACCCGTGACTGTCGAACTTTCTCCAGATGGTCAGAAATTGTAATTTTTTAATGTTTAAGTTTTTTGACTGTAAATGACTATTGCATGTGAATTATCACTTTTGGAACTAAAACAAGAGTGTTTAGAGTCATTTTAATGCCTGAAATTGGTCGAAATAGAAGCTTCTGAGTAGGAGAAAAAGTCTGTAAAAATGGCAATTTTGATCACATTGAGGCTTTAAAAAGTAGTTATTCAACATGAGGCACAATCCAAATGACATCAATTTTTCTACAGTCCAAAAAATCAATTTTCTGATCAAAAACGAGGACCCGTCACCTGTCGAACGTTCTCCAGATGGTCAGAAATGGTAATTTTTTAATGGTACATTTTTTGACTGTAAATGACTATTGCATGTGAATTATCACTTTTGGAACTAAAACAAGAGTATTTAGAGTCATTTTAATGCCTGAAATTGGTCAAAATAGAAGCTTGAGTAGGAGAAAAAGTCTGTAAAAATGGCAATTTTGGTCACATTGAGGCTTTAAAATGTAGTTAATCAACATGAGGCACAATCTAAATGACATTTTCAATCAATTGTTCTACAGTCCCAAAAAATCAATTTTCTGATGAAAAAAGAGGACCCGTGACCTGTCGAACTTCCTCCAGATGGTCAGAAATGGTAATTTTTTAATGTTTAATTTTTTGACTGTAAATGACTATTGCATGTGAATTATCACTTTTGGAACTAAAACAAGAGTGTTTAGAGTCATTTTAATGCCTGAAATTGGTCAAAATAGAAGCTTCTGAGTAGGAGAAAAAGTCTGTGAAAATGGAAATTTTGGTCACATTGAGGATTTAAAAAGTGGTTATTCAACATGAGGCACAATCCAAATGACATTTTCAATCAATTTTTCTACAGTCCAAAAAATCAATTTTCTGATGAAAAAAGAGGACCCGTGACCTGTCGAACTTCCTCCAGATGGTCAGAAATGGTAATTTTTTAATGTTTAATTTTTTGACTGTAAATGACTATTGCATGTGAATTATCACTTTTGGAACTAAAATAAATGTGTTTAGAGTCATTTTAATGCCTGAAATTGGTCGAAATAGAAGCTTCTGAGTAGGAGAAAAAGTCTGTGAAAATGGCAATTTTGGTCACATTGAGGCCTTAAAAAGTAGTTATTCAACACAAGCCACAATCCAAATGACATTTTCAATCAATTTTTCTACAGTTCAAAAAATTAATTTTCTGATGAAAAACGAGGACCCGTGACCTGTCGAACTTTCTCCAGATGGTCAGAAATGGTAATTTTTTTATGTTAAATGTTTCGACTGTAAATGACTATTGCATGTGAATTATCACTTTTGGAACTTTAATAAGAGTGTTTAGAGTCATTTTAATGCCTGAAATTGGTCTAAATAAAAGCTTCTGAGTAGGAGAAAAAGTCTGTAAAAATGGCAATTTTGGTCACATTGAGGCTTTAAAAAGTAGTTATTCAACATGAGGCACAATCCAAATGACATTTTCAATCAATTTTTCTACAGTCCAAAAAAATCAATTTTCTGATGAAAAAACGATGACCCGTCACCTGTCGAACTTTCTCCAGATCGTCAGAAATTGTAATTTTTTATTGTTTAAGTTTTTTGACTGTAAATGACTATTGCATGTGAATCATCACTTTTGGAACTAAAACAAGAGTGTTTAGAGTCATTTTAATGCCTGAAATTGGTCGAAATAGAAGCTTCTGAGTAGGAGAAAAAGTCTGTAAAAATGGCAATTTTGATCACATTGAGGCTTTAAAAAGTAGTTATTCAACATGAGGCACAATCCAAATGACATCAATTTTTCTACAGTCCAAAAAATACGGACCCGTGACCTGTCGAACGTTCTCCAGATGGTCAGAAATGGTAATTTTTTAATGGTACATTTTTTGACTGTAAATGACTATTGCATGTGAATTATCACTTTTGGAACTAAAACAACAGTGTTTAGTCATTTTAATGCCTGAAATTGGTCGAAATAGAAGCTTCTGAGTAGGAGAAAAAGTCTGTAAAAATGGCAATTTTGGTCACATTGAGGCTTTAAAAGGTAGTTAATCAACATGAGGCACAATCCAAATGACATTTTCAATCAATTGTTCTACAGTCCCAAAAAATCAATTTTCTGATGAAAAACGAGGACCCGTGACCTGTCGAACTTCCTCCAGATGGTCAGAAATGGTAATTTTTTAATGTTTAATTTTTTGACTGTAAATGACTATTGCATGTGAATTATCACTTTTGGAACTAAAACAAGAGTGTTTAGAGTCATTTTAATGCCTGAAATTGGTCGAAATAGAAGCTTCTGAGTAGGAGAAAAAGTCTGTAAAAATGGCAATGTTGGTCACATTGAGGCTTTAAAAAGTAGTTATTCAACATGAGGCACAATCCAAATGACATTTTGAATCAATTTTTCTACAGTCCAAAAAATCTATTTTCTGATGAAAAAACGAGGACCCGTGACTGTCGAACTTTCTCCAGATGGTCAGAAATTGTAATTTTTAAATGTTTAATTTTTTGACTGTAAATGACTATTGCATGTGAATTATGACTTTTGGAACTAAAAAAAGAGTGTTTAGAGTCATTTTAATGCCTGAAATTGGTCGAAATAGAAGCTTCTGAGTAGGAGAAAAAGTCTGTAAAAATGGCAATTTTGGTCACATTGAGGCTATAAAAAGTAGTCATTCAACATGAGGCACAATCCAAATGACATTTTCAATCAATTTTTATGTATTCCAAAAAATCTATTTTCTGATGAAAAACGAGGACCCGTGACTGTCGAACTTTCTCCAGATGGTCAGAAATTGTAAGTTTTTTAATGTTTACATTTTTTGACTGTAAATGACTATTGCATGTGAATTGTCACTTTTGGAACTAAAACAAGAGTGTTTAGAGTCATTTTAATGCCTGAAATTGGTCGAAATAGAAGCTTCTGAGTAGGAGAAAAAGTCTGTAAAAATGGCAATTTTGATCACATTGAGGCTTTAAAAAGTAGTTATTCAACATGAGGCACAATCCAAATGACATCAATTTTTCTACAGTCCAAAAAATACGGACCCGTGACCTGTCGAACGTTCTCCAGATGGTCAGAAATGGTAATTTTTTAATGGTACATTTTTTGACTGTAAATGACTATTGCATGTGAATTATCACTTTTGGAACTAAAACAAGAGTATTTAGTGTCATTTTAATGCCTGAAATTGGTCGAAATAGAAGCTTCTGAGTAGGAGAAAAAGTCTGTAAAAATGGCAATTTTGGTCACATTTGAGGCTTTAAAAAGTAGTCATTCAACATGAGGCACAATCCAAATGACATTTTCAATCAATTTTTATATATTCCAAAAAATCAATTTTCTGATGAAAAACGAGGACGTGACCTGTCAAACGTTCTCCAGATGGTCAGAAATGGTAATTTTTTAATGGTACATTTTTTGACTGTAAATGACTATTGCATGTGAATTATCACTTTTGGAACTAAAACAAGAGTGTTTAGTCATTTTAATGCCTGAAATTGGTCGAAATAGAAGCTTCTGAGTAGGAGAAAAAGTCTGTAAAAATGGCAATTTTGGTCACATTGAGGCTTTAAAAGGTAGTTAATCAACATGAGGCACAATCCAAATGACATTTTCAATCAATTGTTCTACAGTCCCAAAAAATCAATTTTCTGATGAAAAACGAGGGCCCGTGACCTGTCGAACTTCCTCCAGATGGTCAGAAATGGTAATTTTTTAATGTTTAATTTTTTGACTGTAAATGACTATTGCATGTGAATTATCACTTTTGGAACTGAAACAAGAGTGTTTAGAGTCATTTTAATGCCTGAAATTGGTCAAAATAGAAGCTTCTGAGTAGGAGAAAAAGTCTGTAAAAATTGCAATTTTGGTCACATTGAGGCTTTAAAAAATTGTTATTCAACATGAGGCACAATCCAAATGACATTTTGAATCAATTTTTCTACAGTCCAAAAAATCTATTTTCTGATGAAAAAACGATGACCCGTGACCTGTCGAACTTTCTCCAGATGGTCAGAAATGGTAATTTTTAAATGCTTAATTTTTTGACTGTAAATGACTATTGCATGTGAATGATCACTTTTGGAACTAAAACAAGAGTGTTTAGAGTCATTTTAATGCCTGAAATTGGTCGAAATAGAAGCTTCTGAGTAGGAGAAAAAGTCTGTAAAAATGGCAATTTTGGTCACATTGAGGCTTTAAAAAGTAGTTATTCAACATGAGCCACAATCCAAATGACATTTTCAATCAATTTTTCTACAGTTCAAAAAATTCATTTTCTGATGAAAAACGAGGACCCGTGACCTGTCGAACTTTCTCCAGATGGTCAGAAATGGTAATTTCTTTATGTTAATTGTTTCGACTGTAAATGACTATTGCATGTGAATTATCACTTTTGGAACTTTAATAAGAGTGTTTAGAGTCATTTTAATGCCTGAAATTGGTCGAAATAAAAGCTTCTGAGTAGGGGAAAAAGTCTGTAAAAATGGCAATTTTGGTCACATTGAGGCTTTAAAAAATTGTTATTCAACATGAGGCACAATCCAAATGACATTTTGAATCAATTTTTCTACAGTCAAAAAAATCTATTTTCTGATGAAAAAACGATGACCCGTGACCTCTCGAACTTTCTCCAGATGGTCAGAAATGGTAATTTTTAAATGTTTAATTTTTTGACTGTAAATGACTATTGCATGTGAATTATGACTTTTGGAACTAAAAAAAAGAGTGTTTAGAGTCATTTTAATGCCTGAAATTGGTCGAAATAGAAGCTTCTGAGTAGGAGAAAAAGTCTGTAAAAATGGCAATTTTGGTCACATTGAGGCTTTAAAAAGTAGTTATTCAACATGAGGCACAATCTAAATGACTTTTCAATCAATTTTTCTACAGTCCAAAAAATCAATTTTCTGATCAAAAACGAGGACCCGTCACCTGTCGAACTTTCTCCAGATGGTCAGAAATTGTAATTTTTTAATGTTTAAGTTTTTTGACTGTAAATGACTATTGCATGTGAATTATCACTTTTGGAACTAAAACAAGAGTGTTTAGAGTCATTTTAATGCCTGAAATTGGTCGAAATAGAAGCTTCTGAGTAGGAGAAAAAGTCTGTAAAAATGGCAATTTTGGTCACATTGAGGCTTTAAAAAGTAGTTATTCAACATGAGGCACAATCCAAATGACATCAATTTTTCTACAGTCCAAAAAATACGGACCCGTGACCTGTCGAACGTTCTCCAGATGGTCAGAAATGGTAATTTTTTAATGGTACATTTTTTGACTGTAAATGACTATTGCATGTGAATTATCACTTTTGGAACTAAAACAAGAGTATTTAGAGTCATTTTAATGCCTGAAATTGGTCGAAATAGAAGATTCTGAGTAGGAGAAAAAGTCTGTAAAAATGGCAATTTTGGTCACATTGAGGCTTTAAAAAGTAGTCATTCAACATGAGGCACAATCCAAATGACATTTTCAATCAATTTTTATGTTTTCCAAAAAATCAATTTTCTGATGAAAAACGAGGACCCGTGACCTGTCGAACGTTCTCCAGATGGTCAGAAATGGTCATTTTTTAATGGTACATTTTTTGACTGTAAATGACTATTGCATGTGAATTATCACTTTTGGAACTAAAACAAGAGTGTTTAGAGTCATTTTAATGCCTGAAATTGGTCGAAATAGAAGCTTCTGAGTAGGAGAAAAAGTCTGTAAAAATGGCAATTTTGGTCACATTGAGGCTTTAAAAGGTAGTTAATCAACATGAGGCACAATCCAAATGACATTTTCAATCAATTGTTCTACAGTCGCAAAAAATCAATTTTCTGATGAAAAACGAGGACCCGTGACCTGTCGAACTTCCTCCAGATGGTCAGAAATGGTAATTTTTTAATGTTTAATTTTTTGACTGTAAATGACTATTGCATGTGAATTATCACTTTTGGAACCAAAACAAGAGTGTTTAGAGTCATTTTAATGCCTGAAATTGGTCGAAATAGAAGCTTCTGAGTAGGAGAAAAAGTCTGTAAAAATGGCAATGTTGGTCACATTGAGGCTTTAAAAAGTAGTTATTCAACATGAGGCACAATCCAAATGACATTTTGAATCAATTTTTCTACAGTCCAAAAAATCTATTTTCTGATGAAAAAACGAGGACCCGTGACTGTCGAACTTTCTCCAGATGGTCAGAAATTGTAATTTTTAAATGTTTAATTTTTTGACTGTAAATGACTATTGCATGTGAATTATGACTTTTGGAACTAAAAAAAGAGTGTTTAGAGTCATTTTAATGCCTGAAATTGGTCGAAATAGAAGCTTCTGAGTAGGAGAAAAAGTCTGTAAAAATGGCAATTTTGGTCACATTGAGGCTTTAAAAAGTAGTCATTCAACATGAGGCACAATCCAAATGACATTTTCAATCAATTTTTATGTATTCCAAAAAATCTATTTTCTGATGAAAAACGAGGACCCGTGACTGTCGAACTTTCTCCAGATGGTCAGAAATTGTAAGTTTTTTAATGTTTACATTTTTTGACTGTAAATGACTATTGCATGTGAATTATCACTTTTGGAACTAAAACAAGAGTGTTTAGAGTCATTTTAATGCCTGAAATTGGTCGAAATAGAAGCTTCTGAGTAGGAGAAAAAGTCTGTAAAAATGGCAATGTTGGTCACATTGAGGCTTTAAAAAGTAGTTATTCAACATGAGGCACAATCCAAATGACATTTTGAATCAATTTTTCTACAGTCCAAAAAATCTATTTTCTGATGAAAAAACGAGGACCCGTGACTGTCGAACTTTCTCCTGATGGTCAGAAATTGTAATTTTTAAATGTTTAATTTTTTGACTGTAAATGACTATTGCATGTGAATTATGACTTTTGGAACTAAAAAAAGAGTGTTTAGAGTCATTTTAATGCCTGAAATTGGTCGAAATAGAAGCTTCTGAGTAGGAGAAAAAGTCTGTAAAAATGGCAATTTTGGTCACATTGAGGCTTTAAAAAGTAGTCATTCAACATGAGGCACAATCCAAATGACATTTTCAATCAATTTTTATGTATTCCAAAAAATCTATTTTCTGATGAAAAACGAGGACCCGTGACTGTCGAACTTTCTCCAGATGGTCAGAAATTGTAAGTTTTTTAATGTTTACATTTTTTGACTGTAAATGACTATTGCATGTGAATTATAACTTTTGGAACTAAAACAAGAGTGTTTAGAGTCATTTTAATGCATGAAATTGGTCAAAATAGAAGCTTCTGAGTAGGAGAAAAAGTCTGTAAAAATGGCAATTTTGATCACATTGAGGCTTTAAAAAGTAGTTATTCAACATGAGGCACAATCCAAATGACATCAATTTTTCTACAGTCCAAAAAATACGGACCCGTGACCTGTCGAACGTTCTCCAGATGGTCAGAAATGGTAATTTTTTAATGGTACATTTTTTGACTGTAAATGACTATTGCATGTGAATTATCACTTTTGGAACTAAAACAAGAGTATTTAGTGTCATTTTAATGCCTGAAATTGGTCGAAATAGAAGCTTCTGAGTAGGAGAAAAAGTCTGTAAAAATGGCAATTTTGGTCACATTTGAGGCTTTAAAAAGTAGTCATTCAACATGAGGCACAATCCAAATGACATTTTCAATCAATTTTTATATATTCCAAAAAATCAATTTTCTGATGAAAAACGAGGACGTGACCTGTCGAACGTTCTCCAGATGGTCAGAAATGGTAATTTTTTTAATGGTACATTTTTTGACTGTAAATGACTATTGCATGTGAATTATCACTTTTGGAACTAAAACAAGAGTGTTTAGTCATTTTAATGCCTGAAATTGGTCGAAATAGAAGCTTCTGAGTAGGAGAAAAAGTCTGTAAAAATGGCAATTTTGGTCACATTGAGGCTTTAAAAGGTAGTTAATCAACATGAGGCACAATCCAAATGACATTTTCAATCAATTGTTCTACAGTCCCAAAAAATCAATTTTCTGATGAAAAACGAGGGCCCGTGACCTGTCGAACTTCCTCCAAATGGTCAGAAATTGTAATTTTTTAATGTTTAAGTTTTTTGACTGTAAATGACTATTGCATGTGAATTATCACTTTTGGAACTAAAACAAGAGTGTTTAGAGTCATTTTAATGCCTGAAATTGGTCGAAATAGAAGCTTCTGAGTAGGAGAAAAAGTCTGTAAAAATGGCAATTTTGGTCACATTGAGGCTTTAAAAAGTAGTTATTCAACATGAGGCACAATCCAAATGACATTTTCAATCAATTTTTCTACAGTTCAAAAAATCAATTTTCTGATGAAAAACGAGGACCCGTGACTGTCGAACTTTCTCCAGATGGTCATAAATTGTAATTTTTTAATGTTTAAGTTGTTTGACTGTAAATGACTATTGCATGTGAATTATCACTTTTGGAACTAAAACAAGAGTGTTTAGAGTCATTTTAATGCCTGAAATTGGTCGAAATAGAAGCTTCTGAGTAGGAGAAAAAGTCTGTAAAAATTGCAATTTTGGTCACATTGAGGCTTTAAAAAATTGTTATTCAACATGAGGCACAATCCAAATGACATTTTCAATCAATTTTTCTACAGTCCAAAAAATCTATTTTCTGATGAAAAAACGATGACCCGTGACCTGTCGAACTTTCTCCAGATGGTCAGAAATGGTAATTTTTAAATGTTTAATTTTTTGACTGTAAATGACTATTGCATGTGAATGATCACTTTTGGAACTAAAACAAGAGTGTTTAGAGTCATTTTAATGCCTGAAATTGGTCGAAATAGAAGCTTCTGAGTAGGAGAAAAAGTCTGTAAAAATGGCAATTTTGGTCACATTGAGGCTTTAAAAAGTAGTTATTCAACATGAGCCACAATCCAAATGACATTTTCAATCAATTTTTCTACAGTTCAAAAAATTCATTTTCTGATGAAAAACGAGGACCCGTGACCTGTCGAACTTTCTCCAGATGGTCAGAAATGGTAATTTCTTTATGTTAAATGTTTCGACTGTAAATGACTATTGCATGTGAATTATCACTTTTGGAACTTTAATAAGAGTGTTTAGAGTCATTTTAATGCCTGAAATTGGTCGAAATAAAAGCTTCTGAGTAGGGGAAAAAGTCTGTAAAAATGGCAATTTTGGTCACATTGAGGCTTTAAAAAATTGTTATTCAACATGAGGCACAATCCAAATGACATTTTGAATCAATTTTTCTACAGTCAAAAAAATCTATTTTCTGATGAAAAAACGATGACCCGTGACCTCTCGAACTTTCTCCAGATGGTCAGAAATGGTAATTTTTAAATGTTTAATTTTTTGACTGTAAATGACTATTGCATGTGAATTATGACTTTTGGAACTAAAAAAAAGAGTGTTTAGAGTCATTTTAATGCCTGAAATTGGTCGAAATAGAAGCTTCTGAGTAGGAGAAAAAGTCTGTAAAAATGGCAATTTTGGTCACATTGAGGCTTTAAAAAGTAGTTATTCAACATGAGGCACAATCTAAATTACTTTTCAATCAATTTTTCTACAGTCCAAAAAATCAATTTTCTGATCAAAAACGAGGACCCGTCACCTGTCGAACTTTCTCCAGATGGTCAGAAATTGTAATTTTTTAATGTTTAAGTTTTTTGACTGTAAATGACTATTGCATGTGAATTATCACTTTTGGAACTAAAACAAGAGTGTTTAGAGTCATTTTAATGCCTGAAATTGGTCGAAATAGAAGCTTCTGAGTAGGAGAAAAAGTCTGTAAAAATGGCAATTTTGGTCACATTGAGGCTTTAAAAAGTAGTTATTCAACATGAGGCACAATCCAAATGACATTTTCAATCAATTTTTCTACAGTTCAAAAAATCAATTTTCTGATGAAAAACGAGGACCCGTGACTGTCGAACTTTCTCCAGATGGTCAGAAATTGTAATTTTTTAATGTTTAAGTTGTTTGACTGTAAATGACTATTGCATGTGAATTATCACTTTTGGAACTAAAACAAGAGTGTTTAGAGTCATTTTAATGCCTGAAATTGGTCGAAATAGAAGCTTCTGAGTAGGAGAAAAAGTCTGTAAAAATGGCAATTTTGATCACATTGAGGCTTTAAAAAGTAGTTATTCAACATGAGGCACAATCCAAATGACATCAATTTTTCTACAGTCCAAAAAATACGGACCCGTGACCTGTCGAACGTTCTCCAGATGGTCAGAAATGGTAATTTTTTAATGGTACATTTTTTGACTGTAAATGACTATTGCATGTGAATTATCACTTTTGGAACTAAAACAAGAGTATTTAGAGTCATTTTAATGCCTGAAATTGGTCGAAATAGAAGATTCTGAGTAGGAGAAAAAGTCTGTAAAAATGGCAATTTTGGTCACATTGAGGCTTTAAAAAGTAGTCATTCAACATGAGGCACAATCCAAATGACATTTTCAATCAATTTTTATGTTTTCCAAAAAATCAATTTTCTGATGAAAAACGAGGACCCGTGACCTGTCGAACGTTCTCCAGATGGTCAGAAATGGTCATTTTTTAATGGTACATTTTTTGACTGTAAATGACTATTGCATGTGAATTATCACTTTTGGAACTAAAACAAGAGTGTTTAGTCATTTTAATGCCTGAAATTGGTCGAAATAGAAGCTTCTGAGTAGGAGAAAAAGTCTGTAAAAATGGCAATTTTGGTCACATTGAGGCTTTAAAAGGTAGTTAATCAACATGAGGCACAATCCAAATGACATTTTCAATCAATTGTTCTACAATCCCAAAAAATCAATTTTCTGATGAAAAAAGAGGACCCGTGACCTGTCGAACTTCCTCCAGATGGTCAGAAATGGTAATTTTTTAATATTTAATTTTTTGACTGTAAATGACTATTGCATGTGAATTATCACTTTTGGAACTAAAACAAGAGTGTTTAGAGTCATTTTAATGCCTGAAATTGGTCAAAATAGAAGCTTCTGAGTAGGAGAAAAAGTCTGTAAAAATTGCAATTTTGGTCACATTGAGGCTTTAAAAAATTGTTATTCAACATGAGGCACAATCCAAATGACATTTTGAATCAATTTTTCTACAGTCCAAAAAATCTATTTTCTGATGAAAAAACGATGACCCGTGACCTGTCGAACTTTCTCCAGATGGTCAGAAATGGTAATTTTTAAATGTTTAATTTTTTGACTGTAAATGACCATTGCATGTGAATGATCACTTTTGGAACTAAAACAAGAGTGTTTAGAGTCATTTTAATGCCTGAAATTGGTCGAAATAGAAGCTTCTGAGTAGGAGAAAAAGTCTGTAAAAATGGCAATTTTGGTCACATTGAGGCTTTAAAAAGTAGTTATTCAACATGAGCCATAATCCAAATGACATTTTCAATCAATTTTTCTACAGTTCAAAAAATTCATTTTCTGATGAAAAACGAGGACCCGTGACCTGTCGAACTTTCTCCAGATGGTCAGAAATGGTAATTTCTTTATGTTAAATGTTTCGACTGTAAATGACTATTGCATGTGAATTATCACTTTTGGAACTTTAATAAGAGTGTTTAGAGTCATTTTAATGCCTGAAATTGGTCGAAATAAAAGCTTCTGAGTAGGGGAAAAAGTCTGTAAAAATGGCAATTTTGGTCACATTGAGGCTTTAAAAAATTGTTATTAAACATGAGGCACAATCCAAATGATATTTTGAATCAATTTTTCTACAGTCAAAAAAATCTATTTTCTGATGAAAAAACGATGACCCGTGACCTCTCGAACTTTCTCCAGATGGTCAGAAATGGTGATTTTTAAATGTTTAATTTGTTGACTGTAAATGACTATTGCATGTGAATTATGACTTTTGGTACTAAAAAAAAGAGTGTTTAGAGTCATTTTAATGCCTGAAATTGGTCGAAATAGAAGCTTCTGAGTGGGAGAAAAAGTCTGTAAAAATGGCAATTTTGGTCACATTGAGGCTTTAAAAAGTAGTTATTCAACATGAGGCACAATCTAAATGACTTTTCAATCAATTTTTCTACAGTCCAAAAAATCAATTTTCTGATCAAAAACGAGGACCCGTCACCTGTCGAACTTTCTCCAGATGGTCAGAAATTGTAATTTTTTAATGTTTAAGTTTTTCGACTGTAAATGACTATTGCATGTGAATTATCACTTTTGGAACTAAAACAAGTGTTTAGAGTCATTTTAATGCCTGAAATTGGTCGAAATAGAAGCTTCTGAGTAGGAGAAAAAGTCTGTAAAAATGGCAATTTTGGTCACATTGAGGCTTTAAAAAGTAGTTATTCAACATGAGGCACAATCCAAATGACATTTTCAATCAATTTTTCTACAGTTCAAAAAATCAATTTTCTGATGAAAAACGAGGACCCGTGACTGTCGAACTTTCTCCAGATGGTCAGAAATTGTAATTTTTTAATGTTTAAGTTTTTTGACTGTAAATGACTATTGCATGTGAATTATCACTTTTGGAACTAAAACAAGAGTGTTTAGAGTCATTTTAATGCCTGAAATTGGTCGAAATAGAAGCTTCTGAGTAGGAGAAAAAGTCTGTAAAAATGGCAATTTTGATCACATTGAGGCTTTAAAAAGTAGTTATTCAACATGAGGCACAATCCAAATGACATCAATTTTTCTACAGTCCAAAAAATACGGACCCGTGACCTGTCGAACGTTCTCCAGATGGTCAGAAATGGTAATTTTTTAATGGTACATTTTTTGACTGTAAATGACTATTGCATGTGAATTATCACTTTTGGAACTAAAACAAGAGTATTTAGAGTCATTTTAATGCCTGAAATTGGTCGAAATAGAAGCTTCTGAGTAGGAGAAAAAGTCTGTAAAAATGGCAATTTTGGTCACATTGAGGCTTTAAAAAGTAGTCATTCAACATGAGGCACAATCCAAATGACATTTTCAATCAATTTTTATGTATTCCAAAAAATCAATTTTCTGATGAAAAACGAGGACCCGTGACTGTCGAACTTTCTCCAGATGGTCAGAAATTGTAATTTTTTAATGTTTAAGTTGTTTGACTGTAAATGACTATTGCATGTGAATTATCACTTTTGGAACTAAAACAAGAGTGTTTAGAGTCATTTTAACCCCTTCCATGCTGCGCAAATTCCGCCGCTGTGCTGACGGAATCTTGCGCGGGCGTGGTCATGACGGAACGGTTCCGTCATGAGCACAGCTCAACCGTGGCTCATGACGGAACCGTTCCGTCATGAGCACCGAAGGGGTTAATGCCTGAAATTGGTCGAAATAGAAGCTTCTGAGTAGGAGAAAAAGTCTGTAAAAATGGCAATTTTGATCACATTGAGGCTTTAAAAAGTAGTTATTCAACATGAGGCACAATCCAAATGACATCAATTTTTCTACAGTCCAAAAAATACGGACCCGTGACCTGTCGAACGTTCTCCAGATGGTCAGAAATGGTAATTTTTTAATGGTACATTTTTTGACTGTAAATGACTATTGCATGTGAATTATCACTTTTGGAACTAAAACAAGAGTATTTAGAGTCATTTTAATGCCTGAAATTGGTCGAAATAGAAGATTCTGAGTAGGAGAAAAAGTCTGTAAAAATGGCAATTTTGGTCACATTGAGGCTTTAAAAAGTAGTCATTCAACATGAGGCACAATCCAAATGACATTTTCAATCAATTTTTATGTTTTCCCAAAAATCAATTTTCTGATGAAAAACGAGGACCCGTGACCTGTCGAACGTTCTCCAGATGGTCAGAAATGGTCATTTTTTAATGGTACATTTTTTGACTATAAATGACTATTGCATGTGAATTATCACTTTTGGAACTAAAACAAGAGTGTTTAGTCATTTTAATGCCTGAAATTGGTCGAAATAGAAGCTTCTGAGTAGGAGAAAAAGTCTGTAAAAATGGCAATTTTGGTCACATTGAGGCTTTAAAAGGTAGTTAATCAACATGAGGCACAATCCAAATGACATTTTCAATCAATTTTTATGTTTTCCAAAAAATCAATTTTCTGATGAAAAACGAGGACCCGTGACCTGTCGAACGTTCTCCAGATGGTCAGAAATGGTCATTTTTTAATGGTACATTTTTTGACTGTAAATGACTATTGCATGTGAATTATCACTTTTGGAACTAAAACAAGAGTGTTTAGAGTCATTTTAATGCCTGAAATTGGTCGAAATAGAAGCTTCTGAGTAGGAGAAAAAGTCTGTAAAAATGGCAATTTTGGTCACATTGAGGCTTTAAAAGGTAGTTAATCAACATGAGGCACAATCCAAATGACATTTTCAATCAATTGTTCTACAGTCCCAAAAAATCAATTTTCTGATGAAAAACGAGGACCCGTGACCTGTCGAACTTCCTCCAGATGGTCAGAAATGGTAATTTTTTAATGTTTAATTTTTTGACTGTAAATGACTATTGCATGTGAATTATGACTTTTGGAACTAAAAAAAGAGTGTTTAGAGTCATTTTAATGCCTGAAATTGGTCGAAATAGAAGCTTCTGAGTAGGAGAAAAAGTCTGTAAAAATGGCAATTTTGGTCACATTGAGGCTTTAAAAAGTAGTCATTCAACATGAGGCACAATCCAAATGACATTTTCAATCAATTTTTATGTATTCCAAAAAATCTATTTTCTGATGAAAAACGAGGACCCGTGACTGTCGAACTTTCTCCAGATGGTCAGAAATTGTAAGTTTTTTAATGTTTACATTTTTTGACTGTAAATGACTATTGCATGTGAATTATCACTTTTGGAACTAAAACAAGAGTGTTTAGAGTCATTTTAATGCCTGAAATTGGTCGAAATAGAAGCTTCTGAGTAGGAGAAAAAGTCTGTAAAAATGGCAATGTTGGTCACATTGAGGCTTTAAAAAGTAGTTATTCAACATGAGGCACAATCCAAATGACATTTTGAATCAATTTTTCTACAGTCCAAAAAATCTATTTTCTGATGAAAAAACGAGGACCCGTGACTGTCGAACTTTCTCCTGATGGTCAGAAATTGTAATTTTTAAATGTTTAATTTTTTGACTGTAAATGACTATTGCATGTGAATTATGACTTTTGGAACTAAAAAAAGAGTGTTTAGAGTCATTTTAATGCCGGAAATTGGTCGAAATAGAAGCTTCTGAGTAGGAGAAAAAGTCTGTAAAAATGGCAATTTTGGTCACATTGAGGCTTTAAAAAGTAGTCATTCAACATGAGGCACAATCCAAATGACATTTTCAATCAATTTTTATGTATTCCAAAAAATCTATTTTCTGATGAAAAACGAGGACCCGTGACTGTCGAACTTTCTCCAGATGGTCAGAAATTGTAAGTTTTTTAATGTTTACATTTTTTGACTGTAAATGACTATTGCATGTGAATTATAACTTTTGGAACTAAAACAAGAGTGTTTAGAGTCATTTTAATGCATGAAATTGGTCGAAATAGAAGCTTCTGAGTAGGAGAAAAAGTCTGTAAAAATGGCAATTTTGATCACATTGAGGCTTTAAAAAGTAGTTATTCAACATGAGGCACAATCCAAATGACATCAATTTTTCTACAGTCCAAAAAATACGGACCCGTGACCTGTCGAACGTTCTCCAGATGGTCAGAAATGGTAATTTTTTAATGGTACATTTTTTGACTGTAAATGACTATTGCATGTGAATTATCACTTTTGGAACTAAAACAAGAGTATTTAGAGTCATTTTAATGCCTGAAATTGGTCGAAATAGAAGATTCTGAGTAGGAGAAAAAGTCTGTAAAAATGGCAATTTTGGTCACATTGAGGCTTTAAAAAGTAGTCATTCAACATGAGGCACAATCCAAATGACATTTTCAATCAATTTTTATGTTTTCCCAAAAATCAATTTTCTGATGAAAAACGAGGACCCGTGACCTGTCGAACGTTCTCCAGATGGTCAGAAATGGTCATTTTTTAATGGTACATTTTTTGACTATAAATGACTATTGCATGTGAATTATCACTTTTGGAACTAAAACAAGAGTGTTTAGTCATTTTAATGCCTGAAATTGGTCGAAATAGAAGCTTCTGAGTAGGAGAAAAAGTCTGTAAAAATGGCAATTTTGGTCACATTGAGGCTTTAAAAGGTAGTTAATCAACATGAGGCACAATCCAAATGACATTTTCAATCAATTTTTATGTTTTCCAAAAAATCAATTTTCTGATGAAAAACGAGGACCCGTGACCTGTCGAACGTTCTCCAGATGGTCAGAAATGGTCATTTTTTAATGGTACATTTTTTGACTGTAAATGACTATTGCATGTGAATTATCACTTTTGGAACTAAAACAAGAGTGTTTAGAGTCATTTTAATGCCTGAAATTGGTCGAAATAGAAGCTTCTGAGTAGGAGAAAAAGTCTGTAAAAATGGCAATTTTGGTCACATTGAGGCTTTAAAAAGTAGTTATTCAACATGAGGCACAATCCAAATGACATTTTCAATCAATTTTTCTACAGTTCAAAAAATCAATTTTCTGATGAAAAACGAGGACCCGTGACTGTCGAACTTTCTCCAGATGGTCAGAAATTGTAATTTTTTAATGTTTAAGTTTTTTGACTGTAAATGACTATTGCATGTGAATTATCACTTTTGGAACTAAAACAAGAGTGTTTAGAGTCATTTTAATGCCTGAAATTGGTCGAAATAGAAGCTTCTGAGTAGGAGAAAAAGTCTGTAAAAATGGCAATTTTGATCACATTGAGGCTTTAAAAAGTAGTTATTCAACATGAGGCACAATCCAAATGACATCAATTTTTCTACAGTCCAAAAAATACGGACCCGTGACCTGTCGAACGTTCTCCAGATGGTCAGAAATGGTAATTTTTTAATGGTACATTTTTTGACTGTAAATGACTATTGCATGTGAATTATCACTTTTGGAACTAAAACAAGAGTATTTAGAGTCATTTTAATGCCTGAAATTGGTCGAAATAGAAGCTTCTGAGTAGGAGAAAAAGTCTGTAAAAATGGCAATTTTGGTCACATTGAGGCTTTAAAAAGTAGTCATTCAACATGAGGCACAATCCAAATGACATTTTCAATCAATTTTTATGTATTCCAAAAAATCAATTTTCTGATGAAAAACGAGGACCCGTGACTGTCGAACTTTCTCCAGATGGTCAGAAATTGTAATTTTTTAATGTTTAAGTTGTTTGACTGTAAATGACTATTGCATGTGAATTATCACTTTTGGAACTAAAACAAGAGTGTTTAGAGTCATTTTAACCCCTTCCATGCTGCGCAAATTCCGCCGCTGTGCTGACGGAATCTTGCGCGGGCGTGGTCATGACGGAACGGTTCCGTCATGAGCACAGCTCAACCGTGGCTCATGACGGAACCGTTCCGTCATGAGCACCCGAAGGGTTAATGCCTGAAATTGGTCGAAATAGAAGCTTCTGAGAAGGAGAAAAAGTCTGTAAAAATGCAATTTTGATCACATTGAGGCTTTAAAAAGTAGTTATTCAACATGAGGCACAATCCAAATGACATCAATTTTTCTACAGTCCAAAAAATACGGACCCGTGACCTGTCGAACGTTCTCCAGATGGTCAGAAATGGTAATTTTTTTAATGGTACATTTTTTGACTGTAAATGACTATTGCATGTGAATTATCACTTTTGGAACTAAACAAGAGTATTTAGAGTCATTTTAATGCCTGAAATTGGTCGAAATAGAAGATTCTGAGTAGGAGAAAAAGTCTGTAAAAATGGCAATTTTGGTCACATTGAGGCTTTAAAAAGTAGTCATTCAACATGAGGCACAATCCAAATGACATTTTCAATCAATTTTTATGTTTTCCCAAAAATCAATTTTCTGATGAAAAACGAGGACCCGTGACCTGTCGAACGTTCTCCAGATGGTCAGAAATGGTCATTTTTTAATGGTACATTTTTTGACTATAAATGACTATTGCATGTGAATTATCACTTTTGGAACTAAAACAAGAGTGTTTAGTCATTTTAATGCCTGAAATTGGTCGAAATAGAAGCTTCTGAGTAGGAGAAAAAGTCTGTAAAAATGGCAATTTTGGTCACATTGAGGCTTTAAAAGGTAGTTAATCAACATGAGGCAAATCCAAATGACATTTTCAATCAATTTTTATGTTTTCCAAAAAATCAATTTTTCTGATGAAAAACGAGGACCCGTGACCTGTCGAACGTTCTCCAGATGGTCAGAAATGGTCATTTTTTAATGGTACATTTTTTGACTGTAAATGACTATTGCATGTGAATTATCACTTTTGGAACTAAAACAAGAGTGTTTAGAGTCATTTTAATGCCTGAAATTGGTCGAAATAGAAGCTTCTGAGTAGGAGAAAAAGTCTGTAAAAATGGCAATTTTGGTCACATTGAGGCTTTAAAAGGTAGTTAATCAACATGAGGCACAATACAAATGACATTTTCAATCAATTGTTCTACAGTCCCAAAAAATCAATTTTCTGATGAAAAACGAGGACCCGTGACCTGTCGAACTTCCTCCAGATGGTCAGAAATGGTAATTTTTTAATGTTTAATTTTTGACTGTAAATGACTATTGCATGTGAATTATGACTTTTGGAACTAAAAAAAGAGTGTTTAGAGTCATTTAATGCCTGAAATTGGTCGAAATAGAAGCTTCTGAGTAGGAGAAAAAGTCTGTAAAAATGGCAATTTTGGTCACATTGAGGCTTTAAAAAGTAGTCATTCAACATGAGGCACAATCCAAATGACATTTTCAATCAATTTTAATGTATTCCAAAAAATCTATTTTCTGATGAAAAACGAGGACCCGTGACTGTCGAACTTTCTCCAGATGGTCAGAAATTGTAAGTTTTTTAATGTTTACATTTTTTGACTGTAAATGACTATTGCATGTGAATTATCACTTTTTGGAACTAAAACAAGAGTGTTTAGAGTCATTTTAATGCCTGAAATTGGTCGAATAGAAGCTTCTGAGTAGGAGAAAAAGTCTGTAAAAATGGCAATGTTGGTCACATTGAGGCTTTAAAAAGTAGTTATTCAACATGAGGCACAATCCAAATGACATTTTGAATCAATTTTTCTACAGTCCAAAAAATCTATTTTCTGATGAAAAAACGAGGACCCGTGACTGTCGAACTTTCTCCTGATGGTCAGAAATTGTAATTTTTAAATGTTTAATTTTTTGACTGTAAATGACTATTGCATGTGAATTATGACTTTTGGAACTAAAAAAAGAGTGTTTAGAGTCATTTTAATGCCGGAAATTGGTCGAAATAGAAGCTTCTGAGTAGGAGAAAAAGTCTGTAAAAATGGCAATTTTGGTCACATTGAGGCTTTAAAAAGTAGTCATTCAACATGAGGCACAATCCAAATGACATTTTCAATCAATTTTTATGTATTCCAAAAAATCTATTTTCTGATGAAAAACAAGGACCCGTGACTGTCGAACTTTCTCCAGATGTCAGAAATTTGTAAGTTTTTTAATGTTTACATTTTTTGACTGTAAATGACTATTGCATGTGAATTATAACTTTTGGAACTAAAACAAGAGTGTTTAGAGTCATTTTAATGCATGAAATTGGTCGAAATAGAAGCTTCTGAGTAGGAGAAAAAGTCTGTAAAAATGGCAATTTTGATCACATTGAGGCTTTAAAAAGTAGTTATTCAACATGAGGCACAATCCAAATGACATCAATTTTTCTACAGTCCAAAAAATACGGACCCGTGACCTGTCGAACGTTCTCCAGATGGTCAGAAATGGTAATTTTTTAATGGTACATTTTTTGACTGTAAATGACTATTGCATGTGAATTATCACTTTTGGAACTAAAACAAGAGTATTTAGAGTCATTTTAATGCCTGAAATTGGTCGAAATAGAAGATTCTGAGTAGGAGAAAAAGTCTGTAAAAATGGCAATTTTGGTCACATTGAGGCTTTAAAAAGTAGTCATTCAACATGAGGCACAATCCAAATGACATTTTCAATCAATTTTTATGTTTTCCCAAAAATCAATTTTCTGATGAAAAACGAGGACCCGTGACCTGTCGAACGTTCTCCAGATGGTCAGAAATGGTCATTTTTTAATGGTACATTTTTTGACTATAAATGACTATTGCATGTGAATTATCACTTTTGGAACTAAAACAAGAGTGTTTAGTCATTTTAATGCCTGAAATTGGTCGAAATAGAAGCTTCTGAGTAGGAGAAAAAGTCTGTAAAAATGGCAATTTTGGTCACATTGAGGCTTTAAAAGGTAGTTAATCAACATGAGGCACAATCCAAATGACATTTTCAATCAATTTTTATGTTTTCCAAAAAATCAATTTTCTGATGAAAAACGAGGACCCGTGACCTGTCGAACGTTCTCCAGATGGTCAGAAATGGTCATTTTTTAATGGTACATTTTTTGACTGTAAATGACTATTGCATGTGAATTATCACTTTTGGAACTAAAACAAGAGTGTTTAGAGTCATTTTAATGCCTGAAATTGGTCGAAATAGAAGCTTCTGAGTAGGAGAAAAAGTCTGTAAAAATGGCAATTTTGGTCACATTGAGGCTTTAAAAGGTAGTTAATCAACATGAGGCACAATCCAAATGACATTTTCAATCAATTGTTCTACAGTCCCAAAAAATCAATTTTCTGATGAAAAACGAGGACCCGTGACCTGTCGAACTTCCTCCAGATGGTCAGAAATGGTAATTTTTTAATGTTTAATTTTTTGACTGTAAATGACTATTGCATGTGAATTATGACTTTTGGAACTAAAAAAAGAGTGTTTAGAGTCATTTTAATGCCTGAAATTGGTCGAAATAGAAGCTTCTGAGTAGGAGAAAAAGTCTGTAAAAATGGCAATTTTGGTCACATTGAGGCTTTAAAAAGTAGTCATTCAACATGAGGCACAATCCAAATGACATTTTCAATCAATTTTTATGTATTCCAAAAAATCTATTTTCTGATGAAAAACGAGGACCCGTGACTGTCGAACTTTCTCCAGATGGTCAGAAATTGTAAGTTTTTTAATGTTTACATTTTTTGACTGTAAATGACTATTGCATGTGAATTATCACTTTTGGAACTAAAACAAGAGTGTTTAGAGTCATTTTAATGCCTGAAATTGGTCGAAATAGAAGCTTCTGAGTAGGAGAAAAAGTCTGTAAAAATGGCAATGTTGGTCACATTGAGGCTTTAAAAAGTAGTTATTCAACATGAGGCACAATCCAAATGACATTTTGAATCAATTTTTCTACAGTCCAAAAAATCTATTTTCTGATGAAAAAACGAGGACCCGTGACTGTCGAACTTTCTCCTGATGGTCAGAAATTGTAATTTTTAAATGTTTAATTTTTTGACTGTAAATGACTATTGCATGTGAATTATGACTTTTGGAACTAAAAAAAGAGTGTTTAGAGTCATTTTAATGCCGGAAATTGGTCGAAATAGAAGCTTCTGAGTAGGAGAAAAAGTCTGTAAAAATGGCAATTTTGGTCACATTGAGGCTTTAAAAAGTAGTCATTCAACATGAGGCACAATCCAAATGACATTTTCAATCAATTTTTATGTATTCCAAAAAATCTATTTTCTGATGAAAAACGAGGACCCGTGACTGTCGAACTTTCTCCAGATGGTCAGAAATTGTAAGTTTTTTAATGTTTACATTTTTTGACTGTAAATGACTATTGCATGTGAATTATAACTTTTGGAACTAAAACAAGAGTGTTTAGAGTCATTTTAATGCATGAAATTGGTCGAAATAGAAGCTTCTGAGTAGGAGAAAAAGTCTGTAAAAATGGCAATTTTGATCACATTGAGGCTTTAAAAAGTAGTTATTCAACATGAGGCACAATCCAAATGACATCAATTTTTCTACAGTCCAAAAAATACGGACCCGTGACCTGTCGAACGTTCTCCAGATGGTCAGAAATGGTAATTTTTTAATGGTACATTTTTTGACTGTAAATGACTATTGCATGTGAATTATCACTTTTGGAACTAAAACAAGAGTATTTAGTGTCATTTTAATGCCTGAAATTGGTCGAAATAGAAGCTTCTGAGTAGGAGAAAAAGTCTGTAAAAATGGCAATTTTGGTCACATTTGAGGCTTTAAAAAGTAGTCATTCAACATGAGGCACAATCCAAATGACATTTTCAATCAATTGTTCTACAGTCCCAAAAAATCAATTTTCTGATGAAAAACGAGGGCCCGTGACCTGTCGAACTTCCTCCAGATGGTCAGAAATTGTAATTTTTTAATGTTTAAGTTTTTTGACTGTAAATGACTATTGCATGTGAATTATCACTTTTGGAACTAAAACAAGAGTGTTTAGAGTCATTTTAATGCCTGAAATTGGTCGAAATAGAAGCTTCTGAGTAGGAGAAAAAGTCTGTAAAAATGGCAATTTTGGTCACATTGAGGCTTTAAAAAGTAGTTATTCAACATGAGGCACAATCCAAATGACATTTTCAATCAATTTTTCTACAGTTCAAAAAATCAATTTTCTGATGAAAAACGAGGACCCGTGACTGTCGAACTTTCTCCAGATGGTCAGAAATTGTAATTTTTTAATGTTTAAGTTGTTTGACTGTAAATGACTATTGCATGTGAATTATCACTTTTGGAACTAAAACAAGAGTGTTTAGAGTCATTTTAATGCCTGAAATTGGTCGAAATAGAAGCTTCTGAGTAGGAGAAAAAGTCTGTAAAAATTGCAATTTTGGTCACATTGAGGCTTTAAAAAATTGTTATTCAACATGAGGCACAATCCAAATGACATTTTCAATCAATTTTTCTACAGTCCAAAAAATCTATTTTCTGATGAAAAAACGATGACCCGTGACCTGTCGAACTTTCTCCAGATGGTCAGAAATGGTAATTTTTAAATGTTTAATTTTTTGACTGTAAATGACTATTGCATGTGAATGATCACTTTTGGAACTAAAACAAGAGTGTTTAGAGTCATTTTAATGCCTGAAATTGGTCGAAATAGAAGCTTCTGAGTAGGAGAAAAAGTCTGTAAAAATGGCAATTTTGGTCACATTGAGGCTTTAAAAAGTAGTTATTCAACATGAGCCACAATCCAAATGACATTTTCAATCAATTTTTCTACAGTTCAAAAAATTCATTTTCTGATGAAAAACGAGGACCCGTGACCTGTCGAACTTTCTCCAGATGGTCAGAAATGGTAATTTCTTTATGTTAAATGTTTCGACTGTAAATGACTATTGCATGTGAATTATCACTTTTGGAACTTTAATAAGAGTGTTTAGAGTCATTTTAATGCCTGAAATTGGTCGAAATAAAAGCTTCTGAGTAGGGGAAAAAGTCTGTAAAAATGGCAATTTTGGTCACATTGAGGCTTTAAAAAATTGTTATTCAACATGAGGCACAATCCAAATGACATTTTGAATCAATTTTTCTACAGTCAAAAAAATCTATTTTCTGATGAAAAAACGATGACCCGTGACCTCTCGAACTTTCTCCAGATGGTCAGAAATGGTAATTTTTAAATGTTTAATTTTTTGACGGTAAATGACTATTGCATGTGAATTATGACTTTTGGAACTAAAAAAAAGAGTGTTTAGAGTCATTTTAATGCCTGAAATTGGTCGAAATAGAAGCTTCTGAGTAGGAGAAAAAGTCTGTAAAAATGGCAATTTTGGTCACATTGAGGCTTTAAAAAGTAGTTATTCAACATGAGGCACAATCTAAATGACTTTTCAATCAATTTTTCTACAGTCCAAAAAATCAATTTTCTGATCAAAAACGAGGACCCGTCACCTGTCGAACTTTCTCCAGATGGTCAGAAATTGTAATTTTTTAATGTTTAAGTTTTTTGACTGTAAATGACTATTGCATGTGAATTATCACTTTTGGAACTAAAACAAGAGTGTTTAGAGTCATTTTAATGCCTGAAATTGGTCGAAATAGAAGCTTCTGAGTAGGAGAAAAAGTCTGTAAAAATGGCAATTTTGGTCACATTGAGGCTTTAAAAAGTAGTTATTCAACATGAGGCACAATCCAAATGACATTTTCAATCAATTTTTCTACAGTTCAAAAAATCAATTTTCTGATGAAAAACGAGGACCCGTGACTGTCGAACTTTCTCCAGATGGTCAGAAATTGTAATTTTTTAATGTTTAAGTTGTTTGACTGTAAATGACTATTGCATGTGAATTATCACTTTTGGAACTAAAACAAGAGTGTTTAGAGTCATTTTAATGCCTGAAATTGGTCGAAATAGAAGCTTCTGAGTAGGAGAAAAAGTCTGTAAAAATGGCAATTTTGATCACATTGAGGCTTTAAAAAGTAGTTATTCAACATGAGGCACAATCCAAATGACATCAATTTTTCTACAGTCCAAAAAATACGGACCCGTGACCTGTCGAACGTTCTCCAGATGGTCAGAAATGGTAATTTTTTAATGGTACATTTTTTGACTGTAAATGACTATTGCATGTGAATTATCACTTTTGGAACTAAAACAAGAGTATTTAGAGTCATTTTAATGCCTGAAATTGGTCGAAATAGAAGATTCTGAGTAGGAGAAAAAGTCTGTAAAAATGGCAATTTTGGTCACATTGAGGCTTTAAAAAGTAGTCATTCAACATGAGGCACAATCCAAATGACATTTTCAATCAATTTTTATGTTTTCCAAAAAATCAATTTTCTGATGAAAAACGAGGACCCGTGACCTGTCGAACGTTCTCCAGATGGTCAGAAATGGTCATTTTTTAATGGTACATTTTTTGACTGTAAATGACTATTGCATGTGAATTATCACTTTTGGAACTAAAACAAGAGTGTTTAGTCATTTTAATGCCTGAAATTGGTCGAAATAGAAGCTTCTGAGTAGGAGAAAAAGTCTGTAAAAATGGCAATTTTGGTCACATTGAGGCTTTAAAAGGTAGTTAATCAACATGAGGCACAATCCAAATGACATTTTCAATCAATTGTTCTACAATCCCAAAAAATCAATTTTCTGATGAAAAAAGAGGACCCGTGACCTGTCGAACTTCCTCCAGATGGTCAGAAATGGTAATTTTTTAATATTTAATTTTTTGACTGTAAATGACTATTGCATGTGAATTATCACTTTTGGAACTAAAACAAGAGTGTTTAGAGTCATTTTAATGCCTGAAATTGGTCAAAATAGAAGCTTCTGAGTAGGAGAAAAAGTCTGTAAAAATTGCAATTTTGGTCACATTGAGGCTTTAAAAAATTGTTATTCAACATGAGGCACAATCCAAATGACATTTTGAATCAATTTTTCTACAGTCCAAAAAATCTATTTTCTGATGAAAAAACGATGACCCGTGACCTGTCGAACTTTCTCCAGATGGTCAGAAATGGTAATTTTTAAATGTTTAATTTTTTGACTGTAAATGACTATTGCATGTGAATGATCACTTTTGGAACTAAAACAAGAGTGTTTAGAGTCATTTTAATGCCTGAAATTGGTCGAAATAGAAGCTTCTGAGTAGGAGAAAAAGTCTGTAAAAATGGCAATTTTGGTCACATTGAGGCTTTAAAAAGTAGTTATTCAACATGAGCCACAATCCAAATGACATTTTCAATCAATTTTTCTACAGTTCAAAAAATTCATTTTCTGATGAAAAACGAGGACCCGTGACCTGTCGAACTTTCTCCAGATGGTCAGAAATGGTAATTTCTTTATGTTAAATGTTTCGACTGTAAATGACTATTGCATGTGAATTATCACTTTTGGAACTTTAATAAGAGTGTTTAGAGTCATTTTAATGCCTGAAATTGGTCGAAATAAAAGCTTCTGAGTAGGGGAAAAAGTCTGTAAAAATGGCAATTTTGGTCACATTGAGGCTTTAAAAAATTGTTATTCAACATGAGGCACAATCCAAATGATATTTTGAATCAATTTTTCTACAGTCAAAAAAATCTATTTTCTGATGAAAAAACGATGACCCGTGACCTCTCGAACTTTCTCCAGATGGTCAGAAATGGTGATTTTTAAATGTTTAATTTGTTGACTGTAAATGACTATTGCATGTGAATTATGACTTTTGGTACTAAAAAAAAGAGTGTTTAGAGTCATTTTAATGCCTGAAATTGGTCGAAATAGAAGCTTCTGAGTGGGAGAAAAAGTCTGTAAAAATGGCAATTTTGGTCACATTGAGGCTTTAAAAAGTAGTTATTCAACATGAGGCACAATCTAAATGACTTTTCAATCAATTTTTCTACAGTCCAAAAAATCAATTTTCTGATCAAAAACGAGGACCCGTCACCTGTCGAACTTTCTCCAGATGGTCAGAAATTGTAATTTTTTAATGTTTAAGTTTTTCGACTGTAAATGACTATTGCATGTGAATTATCACTTTTGGAACTAAAACAAGTGTTTAGAGTCATTTTAATGCCTGAAATTGGTCGAAATAGAAGCTTCTGAGTAGGAGAAAAAGTCTGTAAAAATGGCAATTTTGGTCACATTGAGGCTTTAAAAAGTAGTTATTCAACATGAGGCACAATCCAAATGACATTTTCAATCAATTTTTCTACAGTTCAAAAAATCAATTTTCTGATGAAAAACGAGGACCCGTGACTGTCGAACTTTCTCCAGATGGTCAGAAATTGTAATTTTTTAATGTTTAAGTTTTTTGACTGTAAATGACTATTGCATGTGAATTATCACTTTTGGAACTAAAACAAGAGTGTTTAGAGTCATTTTAATGCCTGAAATTGGTCGAAATAGAAGCTTCTGAGTAGGAGAAAAAGTCTGTAAAAATGGCAATTTTGATCACATTGAGGCTTTAAAAAGTAGTTATTCAACATGAGGCACAATCCAAATGACATCAATTTTTCTACAGTCCAAAAAATACGGACCCGTGACCTGTCGAACGTTCTCCAGATGGTCAGAAATGGTAATTTTTTAATGGTACATTTTTTGACTGTAAATGACTATTGCATGTGAATTATCACTTTTGGAACTAAAACAAGAGTATTTAGAGTCATTTTAATGCCTGAAATTGGTCGAAATAGAAGCTTCTGAGTAGGAGAAAAAGTCTGTAAAAATGGCAATTTTGGTCACATTGAGGCTTTAAAAAGTAGTCATTCAACATGAGGCACAATCCAAATGACATTTTCAATCAATTTTTATGTATTCCAAAAAATCAATTTTCTGATGAAAAACGAGGACCCGTGACTGTCGAACTTTCTCCAGATGGTCAGAAATTGTAATTTTTTAATGTTTAAGTTGTTTGACTGTAAATGACTATTGCATGTGAATTATCACTTTTGGAACTAAAACAAGAGTGTTTAGAGTCATTTTAACCCCTTCCATGCTGCGCAAATTCCGCCGCTGTGCTGACGGAATCTTGCGCGGGCGTGGTCATGACGGAACGGTTCCGTCATGAGCACAGCTCAACCGTGGCTCATGACGGAACCGTTCCGTCATGAGCACCGAAGGGGTTAATGCCTGAAATTGGTCGAAATAGAAGCTTCTGAGTAGGAGAAAAAGTCTGTAAAAATGGCAATTTTGATCACATTGAGGCTTTAAAAAGTAGTTATTCAACATGAGGCACAATCCAAATGACATCAATTTTTCTACAGTCCAAAAAATACGGACCCGTGACCTGTCGAACGTTCTCCAGATGGTCAGAAATGGTAATTTTTTAATGGTACATTTTTTGACTGTAAATGACTATTGCATGTGAATTATCACTTTTGGAACTAAAACAAGAGTATTTAGAGTCATTTTAATGCCTGAAATTGGTCGAAATAGAAGATTCTGAGTAGGAGAAAAAGTCTGTAAAAATGGCAATTTTGGTCACATTGAGGCTTTAAAAAGTAGTCATTCAACATGAGGCACAATCCAAATGACATTTTCAATCAATTTTTATGTTTTCCCAAAAATCAATTTTCTGATGAAAAACGAGGACCCGTGACCTGTCGAACGTTCTCCAGATGGTCAGAAATGGTCATTTTTTAATGGTACATTTTTTGACTATAAATGACTATTGCATGTGAATTATCACTTTTGGAACTAAAACAAGAGTGTTTAGTCATTTTAATGCCTGAAATTGGTCGAAATAGAAGCTTCTGAGTAGGAGAAAAAGTCTGTAAAAATGGCAATTTTGGTCACATTGAGGCTTTAAAAGGTAGTTAATCAACATGAGGCACAATCCAAATGACATTTTCAATCAATTGTTCTACAGTCCCAAAAAATCAATTTTCTGATGAAAAAAGAGGACCCGTGACCTGTCGAACTTCCTCCAGATGGTCAGAAATGGTAATTTTTTAATGTTTAATTTTTTGACTGTAAATGACTATTGCATGTGAATTATCACTTTTGGAACTAAAACAAGAGTGTTTAGAGTCATTTTAATGCCTGAAATTGGTCAAAATAGAAGCTTCTGAGTAGGAGAAAAAGTCTGTAAAAATTGCAATTTTGGTCACATTGAGGCTTTAAAAAATTGTTATTCAACATGAGGCACAATCCAAATGACATTTTGAATCAATTTTTCTACAGTCCAAAAAATCTATTTTCTGATGAAAAAACGATGACCCGTGACCTGTCGAACTTTCTCCAGATGGTCAGAAATGGTAATTTTTAAATGTTTAATTTTTTTACTGTAAATGACTATTGCATGTGAATGATCACTTTTGGAACTAAAACAAGAGTGTTTAGAGTCATTTTAATGCCTGAAATTGGTCGAAATAGAAGCTTCTGAGTAGGAAAAAAAGTCTGTAAAAATGGCAATTTTGGTCACATTGAGGCTTTAAAAAGTAGTTATTCAACATGAGCCACAATCCAAATGACATTTTCAATCAATTTTTCTACAGTTCAAAAAATTCATTTTCTGATGAAAAACGAGGACCCGTGACCTGTCGAACTTTCTCCAGATGGTCAGAAATGGTAATTTCTTTATGTTAAATGTTTCGACTGTAAATGACTATTGCATGTGAATTATCACTTTTGGAACTTTAATAAGAGTGTTTAGAGTCATTTTAATGCCTGAAATTGGTCGAAATAAAAGCTTCTGAGTAGGGGAAAAAGTCTGTAAAAATGGCAATTTTGGTCACATTGAGGCTTTAAAAAATTGTTATTCAACATGAGGCACAATCCAAATGATATTTTGAATCAATTTTTCTACAGTCAAAAAAATCTATTTTCTGATGAAAAAACGATGACCCGTGACCTCTCGAACTTTCTCCAGATGGTCAGAAATGGTAATTTTTAAATGTTTAATTTGTTGACTGTAAATGACTATTGCATGTGAATTATGACTTTTGGAACTAAAAAAAAGAGTGTTTAGAGTCATTTTAATGCCTGAAATTGGTCGAAATAGAAGCTTCTGAGTAGGAGAAAAAGTCTGTAAAAATGGCAATTTTGGTCACATTGAGGCTTTAAAAAGTAGTTATTCAACATGAGGCACAATCTAAATGACTTTTCAATCAATTTTTCTACAGTCCAAAAAATCAATTTTCTGATCAAAAACGAGGACCCGTCACCTGTCGAACTTTCTCCAGATGGTCAGAAATTGTAATTTTTTAATGTTTAAGTTTTTCGACTGTAAATGACTATTGCATGTGAATTATCACTTTTGGAACTAAAACAAGAGTGTTTAGAGTCATTTTAATGCCTGAAATTGGTCGAAATAGAAGCTTCTGAGTAGGAGAAAAAGTCTGTAAAAATGGCAATTTTGGTCACATTGAGGCTTTAAAAAGTAGTTATTCAACATGAGGCACAATCCAAATGACATTTTCATTCAATTTTTCTACAGTTCAAAAAATCAATTTTCTGATGAAAAACGAGGACCCGTGACTGTCGAACTTTCTCCAGATGGTCAGAAATTGTAATTTTTTAATGTTTAAGTTTTTTGACTGTAAATGACTATTGCATGTGAATTATCACTTTTGGAACTAAAACAAGAGTGTTTAGAGTCATTTTAATGCCTGAAATTGTTCGAAATAGAAGCTTCTGAGTAGGAGAAAAAGTCTGTAAAAATGGCAATTTTGATCACATTGAGGCTTTAAAAAGTAGTTATTCAACATGAGGCACAATCCAAATGACATCAATTTTTCTACAGTCCAAAAAATACGGACCCGTGACCTGTCGAACGTTCTCCAGATGGTCAGAAATGGTAATTTTTTAATGGTACATTTTTTGACTGTAAATGACTATTGCATGTGAATTATCACTTTTGGAACTAAAACAAGAGTATTTAGAGTCATTTTAATGCCTGAAATTGGTCGAAATAGAAGCTTCTGAGTAGGAGAAAAAGTCTGTAAAAATGGCAATTTTGGTCACATTGAGGCTTTAAAAAGTAGTCATTCAACATGAGGCACAATCCAAATGACATTTTCAATCAATTTTTATGTATTCCAAAAAATCAATTTTCTGATGAAAAACGAGGACCCGTGACCTGTCGAACGTTCTCCAGATGGTCAGAAATGGTCATTTTTTAATGGTACATTTTTTGACTGTAAATGACTATTGCATGTGAATTATCACTTTTGGAACTAAAACAACAGTGTTTAGTCATTTTAATGCCTGAAATTGGTCGAAATAGAAGCTTCTGAGTAGGAGAAAAAGTCTGTAAAAATGGCAATTTTGGTCACATTGAGGCTTTAAAAGGTAGTTAATCAACATGAGGCACAATCCAAATGACATTTTCAATCAATTGTTCTACAGTCCCAAAAAATCAATTTTCTGATGAAAAAAGAGGACCCGTGACCTGTCGAACTTCCTCCAGATGGTCAGAAATGGTAATTTTTTAATGTTTAATTTTTTGACTGTAAATGACTATTGCATGTGAATTATCACTTTTGGAACTAAAACAAGAGTGTTTAGAGTCATTTTAATGCCTGAAATTGGTCAAAATAGAAGCTTCTGAGTAGGAGAAAAAGTCTGTGAAAATGGATATTTTGGTCACATTGAGGATTTAAAAAGTGGTTATTCAACATGAGGCACAATCCAAATGACATTTTCAATCAATTTTTCTACAGTCCAAAAAATCAATTTTCTGATGAAAAAAGAGGACCCGTGACCTGTCGAATTTCCTCCAGATGGTCAGAAATGGTAATTTTTTAATGTTTAATTTTTTGACTGTAAATGACTATTGCATGTGAATTATCACTTTTGGAACTAAAATAAATGTGTTTAGAGTCATTTTAATGCCTGAAATTGGTCGAAATAGAAGCTTCTGAGTAGGAGAAAAAGTCTGTGAAAATGGCAATTTTGGTCACATTGAGGCCTTAAAAAGTAGTTATTCAACACGAGCCACAATCCAAATGACATTTTCAATCAATTTTTCTACAGTTCAAAAAATTAATTTTCTGATGAAAAACGAGGACCCGTGACCTGTCGAACTTTCTCCAGATGGTCAGAAATGGTAATTTTTTTATGTTAAATGTTTCGACTGTAAATGACTATTGCATGTGAATTATCACTTTTGGAACTTTAATAAGAGTGTTTAGAGTCATTTTAATGCCTGAAATTGGTCTAAATAAAAGCTTCTGAGTAGGAGAAAAAGTCTGTAAAAATGGCAATTTTGGTCACATTGAGGCTTTAAAAAGTAGTTATTCAACATGAGGCACAATCCAAATGACATTTTCAATCAATTTTTCTACAGTTCAAAAAATCAATTTTCTGATGAAAAACGAGGACCCGTGACTGTCGAACTTTCTCCAGATGGTCAGAAATTGTAATTTTTTAATGTTTAAGTTTTTTGACTGTAAATGACTATTGCATGTGAATTATCACTTTTGGAACTAAAACAAGAGTGTTTAGAGTCATTTTAATGCCTGAAATTGGTCGAAATAGAAGCTTCTGAGTAGGAGAAAAAGTCTGTAAAAATGGCAATTTTGATCACATTGAGGCTTTAAAAAGTAGTTATTCAACATGAGGCACAATCCAAATGACATCAATTTTTCTACAGTCCAAAAAATACGGACCCGTGACCTGTCGAACGTTCTCCAGATGGTCAGAAATGGTAATTTTTTAATGGTACATTTTTTGACTGTAAATGACTATTGCATGTGAATTATCACTTTTGGAACTAAAACAAGAGTATTTAGAGTCATTTTAATGCCTGAAATTGGTCGAAATAGAAGCTTCTGAGTAGGAGAAAAAGTCTGTAAAAATGGCAATTTTGGTCACATTGAGGCTTTAAAAAGTAGTCATTCAACATGAGGCACAATCCAAATGACATTTTCAATCAATTTTTATGTATTCCAAAAAATCAATTTTCTGATGAAAAACGAGGACCCGTGACCTGTCGAACGTTCTCCAGATGGTCAGAAATGGTAATTTTTTAATGGTACATTTTTTGACTGTAAATGACTATTGCATGTGAATTATCACTTTTGGAACTAAAACAACAGTGTTTAGTCATTTTAATGCCTGAAATTGGTCGAAATAGAAGCTTCTGAGTAGGAGAAAAAGTCTGTAAAAATGGCAATTTTGGTCACATTGAGGCTTTAAAAAGTAGTTATTCAACATGAGGCACAATCCAAATGACATTTTCAATCAATTTTTCTACAGTTCAAAAAATCAATTTTCTGATGAAAAACGAGGACCCGTGACTGTCGAACTTTCTCCAGATGGTCAGAAATTGTAATTTTTTAATGTTTAAGTTTTTTGACTGTAAATGACTATTGCATGTGAATTATCACTTTTGGAACTAAAACAAGAGTGTTTAGAGTCATTTTAATGCCTGAAATTGGTCGAAATAGAAGCTTCTGAGTAGGAGAAAAAGTCTGTAAAAATGGCAATTTTGATCACATTGAGGCTTTAAAAAGTAGTTATTCAACATGAGTCACAATCCAAATGACATCAATTTTTCTACAGTCCAAAAAATACGGACCCGTGACCTGTCGAACGTTCTCCAGATGGTCAGAAATGGTAATTTTTCAATGGTACATTTTTTGACTGTAAATGACTATTGCATGTGAATTATCACTTTTGGAACTAAAACAAGAGTATTTAGAGTCATTTTAATGCCTGAAATTGGTCGAAATAGAAGCTTCCGAGTAGGAGAAAAAGTCTGTAAATATGGCAATTTTGGTCACATTGAGGCTTTAAAAAGTAGTCATTCAACATGAGGCACAATCCAAATTACATTTTCAATCAATTTTTATGTATTCCAAAAAATCAATTTTCTGATAAAAAACGAAGACCCGTGACCTGTCGAACGTTCTCCAGATGGTCAGAAATGGTCATTTTTTAATGGTACATTTTTTGACTGTAAATGACTATTGCATGTGAATTATCACTTTTGGAACTAAAACAACAGTGTTTAGTCATTTTAATGCCTGAAATTTGTCGAAATAGAAGCTCCTTAGTAGGAGAAAAAGTCTGTAAAAATGGCAATTTTGGTCACATTGAGGCTTTAAAAGGTAGTTAATCAACATGAGGCACAATCCAAATGACATTTTCAATCAATTGTTCTACAGTCCCAAAAAATCAATTTTCTGATGAAAAAAGAGGACCCGTGACCTGTCGAACTTCCTCCAGATGGTCAGAAATGGTAATTTTTTAATGTTTAATTTTTTGACTGTAAATGACTATTGCATGTGAATTATCACTTTTGGAACTAAAATAAATGTGTTTAGAGTCATTTTAATGCCTGAAATTGGTCGAAATAGAAGCTTCTGAGTAGGAGAAAAAGTCTGTGAAAATGGCAATTTTGGTCACATTGAGGCCTTAAAAAGTAGTTATTCAACACGAGCCACAATCCAAATGACATTTTCAATCAATTTTTCTACAGTTCAAAAAATTAATTTTCTGATGAAAAACGAGGACCCGTGACCTGTCGAACTTTCTCCAGATGGTCAGAAATGGTAATTGTTTTATGTTAAATGTTTCGACTGTAAATGACTATTGCATGTGAATTATCACTTTTGGAACTTTAATAAGAGTGTTTAGAGTCATTTTAATGCCTGAAATTGGTCTAAATAAAAGCTTCTGAGTAGGAGAAAAAGTCTGTAAAAATGGCAATTTTGGTCACATTGAGGCTTTAAAAAGTAGTTATTCAACATGAGCCACAATCCAAATGACATTTTCAATCAATTTTTCTACAGTTCAAAAAATTCATTTTCTGATGAAAAACGAGGACCCGTGACTGTCGAACTTTCTCCAGATGGTCAGAAATTGTAATTTTTTAATGTTTAAGTTGTTTGACTGTAAATGACTATTGCATGTGAATTATCACTTTTGGAACTAAAACAAGAGTGTTTAGAGTCATTTTAATGCCTGAAATTGGTCGAAATAGAAGCTTCTGAGTAGGAGAAAAAGTCTGTAAAAATGGCAATTTTGATCACATTGAGGCTTTAAAAAGTAGTTATTCAACATGAGGCACAATCCAAATGACATCAATTTTTCTACAGTCCAAAAAATACGGACCCGTGACCTGTCGAACGTTCTCCAGATGGTCAGAAATGGTAATTATTTAATGGTACATTTTTTGACTGTAAATGACTATTGCATGTGAATTATCACTTTTGGAACTAAAACAAGAGTATTTAGAGTCATTTTAATGCCTGAAATTGGTCGAAATAGAAGCTTCTGAGTAGGAGAAAAAGTCTGTAAAAATGGCACTTTTGGTCACATTGAGGCTTTAAAAAGTAGTCATTCAACATGAGGCACAATCCAAATGACATTTTCAATCAATTTTTATGTTTTCCAAAAAATCAATTTTCTGATGAAAAACGAGGACCCGTGACCTGTCGAACGTTCTCCAGATGGTCAGAAATGGTCATTTTTTAATGGTACATTTTTTGACTGTAAATGACTATTGCATGTGAATTATCACTTTTGGAACTAAAACAAGAGTGTTTAGTCATTTTAATGCCTGAAATTGGTCGAAATAGAAGCTTCTGAGTAGGAGAAAAAGTCTGTAAAAATGGCAATTTTGGTCACATTGAGGCTTTAAAAGGTAGTTAATCAACATGAGGCACAATCCAAATGACATTTTCAATCAATTGTTCTACAGTCCCAAAAAATCAATTTTCTGATGAAAAACGAGGGCCCGTGACCTGTCGAACTTCCTCCAGATGGTCAGAAATGGTAATTTTTTAATGTTTAATTTTTTGACTGTAAATGACTATTGCATGTGAATTATCACTTTTGGAACTAAAACAAAAGTGTTTAGAATCATTTTAATGCCTGAAATTGGTCAAAATAGAAGCTTCTGAGTAGGAGAAAAAGTCTGTAAAAATGGCAATTTTGGTCACATTGAGGCTTTAAAAAATTGTTATTCAACATGAGGCACAATCCAAATGACATTTTGAATCAATTTTTCTACAGTCCAAAAAATCTATTTTCTGATGAAAAAACGATGACCCGTGACCTGTCGAACTTTCTCCAGATGGTCAGAAATGGTAATTTTTAAATGTTTAATTTTTTGACTGTAAATGACTATTGCATGTGAATGATCACTTTTGGAACTAAAACAAGAGTGTTTAGAGTCATTTTAATGCCTGAAATTGGTCGAAATAGAAGCTTCTGAGTAGGAGAAAAAGTCTGTAAAAATGGCACTTTTGGTCACATTGAGGCTTTAAAAAGTAGTCATTCAACATGAGGCACAATCCAAATGACATTTTCAATCAATTTTTATGTTTTCCAAAAAATCAATTTTCTGATGAAAAACGAGGACCCGTGACCTGTCGAACGTTCTCCAGATGGTCAGAAATGGTCATTTTTTAATGGTACATTTTTTGACTGTAAATGACTATTGCATGTGAATTATCACTTTTGGAACTAAAACAAGAGTGTTTAGTCATTTTAATGCCTGAAATTGGTCGAAATAGAAGCTTCTGAGTAGGAGAAAAAGTCTGTAAAAATGGCAATTTTGGTCACATTAAGGATTTAAAAGGTAGTTAATCAACATGAGGCACAATCCAAATGACATTTTCAATCAATTGTTCTACAGTCCCAAAAAATCAATTTTCTGATGAAAAACGAGGGCCCGTGACCTGTCGAACTTCCTCCAGATGGTCAGAAATGGTAATTTTTTAATGTTTAATTTTTTGACTGTAAATGACTATTGCATGTGAATTATCACTTTTGGAACTAAAACAAGAGTGTTTAGAATCATTTTAATGCCTGAAATTGGTCAAAATAGAAGCTTCTGAGTAGGAGAAAAAGTCTGTAAAAATGGCAATTTTGGTCACATTGAGGCTTTAAAAAATTGTTATTCAACATGAGGCACAATCCAAATGACATTTTGAATCAATTTTTCTACAGTCCAAAAAATCTATTTTCTGATGAAAAAACGATGACCCGTGACCTGTCGAACTTTCTCCAGATGGTCAGAAATGGTAATTTTTAAATGTTTAATTTTTTGACTGTAAATGACTATTGCATGTGAATGATCACTTTTGGAACTAAAACAAGAGTGTTTAGAGTCATTTTAATGCCTGAAATTGGTCGAAATAGAAGCTTCTGAGTAGGAGAAAAAGTCTGTAAAAATGGCAATTTTGGTCACATTGAGGCTTTAAAAAGTAGTTATTCAACATGAGCCACAATCCAAATGACATTTTCAATCAATTTTTCTACAGTTCAAAAAATTCATTTTCTGATGAAAAACGAGGACCCGTGACCTGTCGAACTTTCTCCAGATGGTCAGAAATGGTAATTTCTTTATGTTAAATGTTTCGACTGTAAATGACTATTGCATGTGAATTATCACTTTTGGAACTTTAATAAGAGTGTTTAGAGTCATTTTAATGCCTGAAATTGGTCGAAATAAAAGCTTCTGAGTAGGGGAAAAAGTCTGTAAAAATGGCAATTTTGGTCACATTGAGGCTTTAAAAAATTGTTATTCAACATGAGGCACAATCCAAATGACATTTTGAATCAATTTTTCTACAGTCAAAAAAATCTATTTTCTGATGAAAAAACGATGACCCGTGACCTCTCGAACTTTCTCCAGATGGTCAGAAATGGTAATTTTTAAATGTTTAATTTGTTGACTGTAAATGACTATTGCATGTGAATTATGACTTTTGGAACTAAAAAAAAGAGTGTTTAGAGTCATTTTAATGCCTGAAATTGGTCGAAATAGAAGCTTCTGAGTAGGAGAAAAAGTCTGTAAAAATGGCAATTTTGGTCACATTGAGGCTTTAAAAAGTAGTTATTCAACATGAGGCACAATCTAAATGACTTTTCAATCAATTTTTCTACAGTCCAAAAAATCAATTTTCTGATCAAAAACGAGGACCCGTCACCTGTCGAACTTTCTCCAGATGGTCAGAAATTGTAATTTTTTAATGTTTAAGTTTTTCGACTGTAAATGACTATTGCATGTGAATTATCACTTTTGGAACTAAAACAAGAGTGTTTAGAGTCATTTTAATGCCTGAAGTTGGTCGAAATAGAAGCTTCTGAGTAGGAGAAAAAGTCTGTAAAAATGGCAATTTTGGTCACATTGAGGCTTTAAAAAGTAGTTATTCAACATGAGGCACAATCCAAATGACATTTTCAATCAATTTTTCTACAGTTCAAAAAATCAATTTTCTGATGAAAAACGAGGACCCGTGACTGTCGAACTTTCTCCAGATGGTCAGAAATTGTAATTTTTTAATGTTTAAGTTTTTTGACTGTAAATGACTATTGCATGTGAATTATCACTTTTGGAACTAAAACAAGAGTGTTTAGAGTCATTTTAATGCCTGAAATTGGTCGAAATAGAAGCTTCTGAGTAGGAGAAAAAGTCTGTAAAAATGGCAATTTTGATCACATTGATGCTTTAAAAAGTAGTTATTCAACATGAGGCACAATCCAAATGACATCAATTTTTCTACAGTCCAAAAAATACGGACCCGTGACCTGTCGAACGTTCTCCAGATGGTCAGAAATGGTAATTTTTTAATGGTACATTTTTTGACTGTAAATGACTATTGCATGTGAATTATCACTTTTGGAACTAAAACAAGAGTATTTAGAGTCATTTTAATGCCTGAAATTGGTCGAAATAGAAGCTTCTGAGTAGGAGAAAAAGTCTGTAAAAATGGCAATTTTGGTCACATTGAGGCTTTAAAAAGTAGTCATTCAACATGAGGCACAATCCAAATGACATTTTCAATCAATTTTTATGTATTCCAAAAAATCAATTTTCTGATGAAAAACGAGGACCCGTGACCTGTCGAACGTTCTCCAGATGGTCAGAAATGGTCATTTTTTAATGGTACATTTTTTGACTGTAAATGACTATTGCATGTGAATTATCACTTTTGGAACTAAAACAACAGTGTTTAGTCATTTTAATGCCTGAAATTGGTCGAAATAGAAGCTTCTGAGTAGGAGAAAAAGTCTGTAAAAATGGCAATTTTGGTCACATTGAGGCTTTAAAAGGTAGTTAATCAACATGAGGCACAATCCAAATGACATTTTCAATCAATTGTTCTACAGTCCCAAAAAATCAATTTTCTGATGAAAAAAGAGGACCCGTGACCTGTCGAACTTCCTCCAGATGGTCAGAAATGGTAATTTTTTAATGTTTAATTTTTTGACTGTAAATGACTATTGCATGTGAATTATCACTTTTGGAACTAAAACAAGAGTGTTTAGAGTCATTTTAATGCCTGAAATTGGTCAAAATAGAAGCTTCTGAGTAGGAGAAAAAGTCTGTGAAAATGGATATTTTGGTCACATTGAGGATTTAAAAAGTGGTTATTCAACATGAGGCACAATCCAAATGACATTTTCAATCAATTTTTCTACAGTCCAAAAAATCAATTTTCTGATGAAAAAAGAGGACCCGTGACCTGTCGAACTTCCTCCAGATGGTCAGAAATGGTAATTTTTTAATGTTTAATTTTTTGACTGTAAATGACTATTGCATGTGAATTATCACTTTTGGAACTAAAATAAATGTGTTTAGAGTTATTTTAATGCCTGAAATTGGTCGAAATAGAAGCTTCTGAGTAGGAGAAAAAGTCTGTGAAAATGGCAATTTTGGTCACATTGAGGCCTTAAAAAGTAGTTATTCAACACGAGCCACAATCCAAATGACATTTTCAATCAATTTTTCTACAGTTCAAAAAATTAATTTTCTGATGAAAAACGAGGACCCGTGACCTGTCGAACTTTCTCCAGATGGTCAGAAATGGTAATTTTTTTATGTTAAATGTTTCGACTGTAAATGACTATTGCATGTGAATTATCACTTTTGGAACTTTAATAAGAGTGTTTAGAGTCATTTTAATGCCTGAAATTGGTCTAAATAAAAGCTTCTGAGTAGGAGAAAAAGTCTGTAAAAATGGCAATTTTGGTCACATTGAGGCTTTAAAAAGTAGTTATTCAACATGAGGCACAATCCAAATGACATTTTCAATCAATTTTTCTACAGTTCAAAAAATCAATTTTCTGATGAAAAACGAGGACCCGTGACTGTCGAACTTTCTCCAGATGGTCAGAAATTGTAATTTTTTAATGTTTAAGTTTTTTGACTGTAAATGACTATTGCATGTGAATTATCACTTTTGGAACTAAAACAAGAGTGTTTAGAGTCATTTTAATGCCTGAAATTGGTCGAAATAGAAGCTTCTGAGTAGGAGAAAAAGTCTGTAAAAATGGCAATTTTGATCACATTGAGGCTTTAAAAAGTAGTTATTCAACATGAGGCACAATCCAAATGACATCAATTTTTCTACAGTCCAAAAAATACGGACCCGTGACCTGTCGAACGTTCTCCAGATGGTCAGAAATGGTAATTTTTTAATGGTACATTTTTTGACTGTAAACGACTATTGCATGTGAATTATCACTTTTGGAACTAAAACAAGAGTATTTAGAGTCATTTTAATGCCTGAAATTGGTCGAAATAGAAGCTTCTGAGTAGGAGAAAAAGTCTGTAAAAATGGCAATTTTGGTCACATTGAGGCTTTAAAAAGTAGTTATTCAACATGAGGCACAATCCAAATGACATTTTCAATCAATTTTTCTACAGTTCAAAAAATCAATTTTCTGATGAAAAACGAGGACCCGTGACTGTCGAACTTTCTCCAGATGGTCAGAAATTCTAATTTTTTAATGTTTAAGTTTTTTGACTGTAAATGACTATTGCATGTGAATTATCACTTTTGGAACTAAAACAAGAGTGTTTAGAGTCATTTTAATGCCTGAAATTGGTCGAAATAGAAGCTTCTGAGTAGGAGAAAAAGTCTGTAAAAATGGCAATTTTGATCACATTGAGGCTTTAAAAAGTAGTTATTCAACATGAGCCACAATCCAAATGACATTTTCAATCAATTTTTCTACAGTTCAAAAAATTCATTTTCTGATGAAAAACGAGGACCCGTGACCTGTCGAACTTTCTCCAGATGGTCAGAAATGGTAATTTCTTTATGTTAAATGTTTCGACTGTAAATGACTATTGCATGTGAATTATCACTTTTGGAACTTTAATAAGAGTGTTTAGAGTCATTTTAATGCCTGAAATTGGTCTAAATAAAAGCTTCTGAGTAGGAGAAAAAGTCTGTAAAAATGGCAATTTTGGTCACATTGAGGCTTTAAAAAGTAGTTATTCAACATGAGGCACAATCCAAATGACATTTTCAATCAATTTTTCTACAGTCCAAAAAAATCAATTTTCTGATGAAAAAACGATGACCCGTCACCTGTCGAACTTTCTCCAGATCGTCAGAAATTGTAATTTTTTAATGTTTAAGTTTTTTGACTGTAAATGACTATTGCATGTGAATCATCACTTTTGGAACTAAAACAAGAGTGTTTAGAGTCATTTTAATGCCTGAAATTGGTCGAAATAGAAGCTTCTGAGTAGGAGAAAAAGTCTGTAAAAATGGCAATTTTGGTCACATTGAGGCTTTAAAAAGTAGTTATTCAACATGAGGCACAATCCAAATGACATTTTCAATCAATTTTTATGTATTCCAAAAAATCAATTTTCTGATAAAAAACGAAGACCCGTGACCTGTCGAACGTTCTCCAGATGGTCAGAAATGGTCATTTTTTAATGGTACATTTTTTGACTGTAAATGACTATTGCATGTGAATTATCACTTTTGGAACTAAAACAACAGTGTTTAGTCATTTTAATGCCTGAAATTTGTCGAAATAGAAGCTTCTGAGTAGGAGAAAAAGTCTGTAAAAATGGCAATTTTGATCACATTGAGGCTTTAAAAAGTAGTTATTCAACATGAGTCACAATCCAAATGACATCAATTTTTCTACAGTCCAAAAAAATACGGACCCGTGACCTGTCGAACGTTCTCCAGATGGTCAGAAATGGTAATTTTTTAATGGTACATTTTTTGACTGTAAATGACTATTGCATGTGAATTATCACTTTTGGAACTAAAACAAGAGTATTTAGAGTCATTTTAATGCCTGAAATTGGTCGAAATAGAAGCTTCCGAGTAGGAGAAAAAGTCTGTAAATATGGCAATTTTGGTCACATTGAGGCTTTAAAAAGTAGTCATTCAACATGAGGCACAATCCAAATTACATTTTCAATCAATTTTTATGTATTCCAAAAAATCAATTTTCTGATAAAAAACGAAGACCCGTGACCTGTCGAACGTTCTCCAGATGGTCAGAAATGGTCATTTTTTAATGGTACATTTTTTGACTGTAAATGACTATTGCATGTGAATTATCACTTTTGGAACTAAAACAACAGTGTTTAGTCATTTTAATGCCTGAAATTTGTCGAAATAGAAGCTCCTTAGTAGGAGAAAAAGTCTGTAAAAATGGCAATTTTGGTCACATTGAGGCTTTAAAAGGTAGTTAATCAACATGAGGCACAATCCAAATGACATTTTCAATCAATTGTTCTACAGTCCCAAAAAATCAATTTTCTGATGAAAAAAGAGGACCCGTGACCTGTCGAACTTCCTCCAGATGGTCAGAAATGGTAATTTTTTAATGTTTAATTTTTTGACTGTAAATGACTATTGCATGTGAATTATCACTTTTGGAACTAAAATAAATGTGTTTAGAGTCATTTTAATGCCTGAAATTGGTCGAAATAGAAGCTTCTGAGTAGGAGAAAAAGTCTGTGAAAATGGCAATTTTGGTCACATTGAGGCCTTAAAAAGTAGTTATTCAACACGAGCCACAATCCAAATGACATTTTCAATCAATTTTTCTACAGTTCAAAAAATTAATTTTCTGATGAAAAACGAGGACCCGTGACCTGTCGAACTTTCTCCAGATGGTCAGAAATGGTAATTGTTTTATGTTAAATGTTTCGACTGTAAATGACTATTGCATGTGAATTATCACTTTTGGAACTTTAATAAGAGTGTTTAGAGTCATTTTAATGCCTGAAATTGGTCTAAATAAAAGCTTCTGAGTAGGAGAAAAAGTCTGTAAAAATGGCAATTTTGGTCACATTGAGGCTTTAAAAAGTAGTTATTCAACATGAGCCACAATCCAAATGACATTTTCAATCAATTTTTCTACAGTTCAAAAAATTCATTTTCTGATGAAAAACGAGGACCCGTGACTGTCGAACTTTCTCAAGATGGTCAGAAATTGTAATTTTTTAATGTTTAAGTTGTTTGACTGTAAATGACTATTGCATGTGAATTATCACTTTTGGAACTAAAACAAGAGTGTTTAGAGTCATTTTAATGCCTGAAATTGGTCGAAATAGAAGCTTCTGAGTAGGAGAAAAAGTCTGTAAAAATGGCAATTTTGATCACATTGAGGCTTTAAAAAGTAGTTATTCAACATGAGGCACAATCCAAATGACATCAATTTTTCTACAGTCCAAAAAATACGGACCCGTGACCTGTCGAACGTTCTCCAGATGGTCAGAAATGGTAATTATTTAAAGGTACATTTTTTGACTGTAAATGACTATTGCATGTGAATTATCACTTTTGGAACTAAAACAAGAGTATTTAGAGTCATTTTAATGCCTGAAATTGGTCGAAATAGAAGCTTCTGAGTAGGAGAAAAAGTCTGTAAAAATGGCACTTTTGGTCACATTGAGGCTTTAAAAAGTAGTCATTCAACATGAGGCACAATCCAAATGACATTTTCAATCAATTTTTATGTTTTCCAAAAAATCAATTTTCTGATGAAAACCGAGGACCCGTGACCTGTCGAACGTTCTCCAGATGGTCAGAAATGGTCATTTTTTAATGGTACATTTTTTGACTGTAAATGACTATTGCATGTGAATTATCACTTTTGGAACTAAAACAAGAGTGTTTAGTCATTTTAATGCCTGAAATTGGTCGAAATAGAAGCTTCTGAGTAGGAGAAAAAGTCTGTAAAAATGGCAATTTTGGTCACATTGAGGCTTTAAAAGGTAGTTAATCAACATGAGGCACAATCCAAATGACATTTTCAATCAATTGTTCTACAGTCCCAAAAAATCAATTTTCTGATGAAAAACGAGGGCCCGTGACCTGTCGAACTTCCTCCAGATGGTCAGAAATGGTAATTTTTTAATGTTTAATTTTTTGACTGTAAATGACTATTGCATGTGAATTATCACTTTTGGAACTAAAACAAAAGTGTTTAGAATCATTTTAATGCCTGAAATTGGTCAAAATAGAAGCTTCTGAGTAGGAGAAAAAGTCTGTAAAAATGGCAATTTTGGTCACATTGAGGCTTTAAAAAATTGTTATTCAACATGAGGCACAATCCAAATGACATTTTGAATCAATTTTTCTACAGTCCAAAAAATCTATTTTCTGATGAAAAAACGATGACCCGTGACCTGTCGAACTTTCTCCAGATGGTCAGAAATGGTAATTTTTAAATGTTTAATTTTTTGACTGTAAATGACTATTGCATGTGAATGATCACTTTTGGAACTAAAACAAGAGTGTTTAGAGTCATTTTAATGCCTGAAATTGGTCGAAATAGAAGCTTCTGAGTAGGAGAAAAAGTCTGTAAAAATGGCACTTTTGGTCACATTGAGGCTTTAAAAAGTAGTCATTCAACATGAGGCACAATCCAAATGACATTTTCAATCAATTTTTATGTTTTCCAAAAAATCAATTTTCTGATGAAAAACGAGGACCCGTGACCTGTCGAACGTTCTCCAGATGGTCAGAAATGGTCATTTTTTAATGGTACATTTTTTGACTGTAAATGACTATTGCATGTGAATTATCACTTTTGGAACTAAAACAAGAGTGTTTAGTCATTTTAATGCCTGAAATTGGTCGAAATAGAAGCTTCTGAGTAGGAGAAAAAGTCTGTAAAAATGGCAATTTTGGTCACATTAAGGATTTAAAAGGTAGTTAATCAACATGAGGCACAATCCAAATGACATTTTCAATCAATTGTTCTACAGTCCCAAAAAATCAATTTTCTGATGAAAAACGAGGGCCCGTGACCTGTCGAACTTCCTCCAGATGGTCAGAAATGGTAATTTTTTAATGTTTAATTTTTTGACTGTAAATGACTATTGCATGTGAATTATCACTTTTGGAACTAAAACAAGAGTGTTTAGAATCATTTTAATGCCTGAAATTGGTCAAAATAGAAGCTTCTGAGTAGGAGAAAAAGTCTGTAAAAATGGCAATTTTGGTCACATTGAGGCTTTAAAAAATTGTTATTCAACATGAGGCACAATCCAAATGACATTTTGAATCAATTTTTCTACAGTCCAAAAAATCTATTTTCTGATGAAAAAACGATGACCCGTGACCTGTCGAACTTTCTCCAGATGGTCAGAAATGGTAATTTTTAAATGTTTAATTTTTTGACTGTAAATGACTATTGCATGTGAATGATCACTTTTGGAACTAAAACAAGAGTGTTTAGAGTCATTTTAATGCCTGAAATTGGTCGAAATAGAAGCTTCTGAGTAGGAGAAAAAGTCTGTAAAAATGGCAATTTTGGTCACATTGAGGCTTTAAAAAGTAGTTATTCAACATGAGCCACAATCCAAATGACATTTTCAATCAATTTTTCTACAGTTCAAAAAATTCATTTTCTGATGAAAAACGAGGACCCGTGACCTGTCGAACTTTCTCCAGATGGTCAGAAATGGTAATTTCTTTATGTTAAATGTTTCGACTGTAAATGACTATTGCATGTGAATTATCACTTTTGGAACTTTAATAAGAGTGTTTAGAGTCATTTTAATGCCTGAAATTGGTCGAAATAAAAGCTTCTGAGTAGGGGAAAAAGTCTGTAAAAATGGCAATTTTGGTCACATTGAGGCTTTAAAAAATTGTTATTCAACATGAGGCACAATCCAAATGACATTTTGAATCAATTTTTCTACAGTCAAAAAAATCTATTTTCTGATGAAAAAACGATGACCCGTGACCTCTCGAACTTTCTCCAGATGGTCAGAAATGGTAATTTTTAAATGTTTAATTTGTTGACTGTAAATGACTATTGCATGTGAATTATGACTTTTGGAACTAAAAAAAAGAGTGTTTAGAGTCATTTTAATGCCTGAAATTGGTCGAAATAGAAGCTTCTGAGTAGGAGAAAAAGTCTGTAAAAATGGCAATTTTGGTCACATTGAGGCTTTAAAAAGTAGTTATTCAACATGAGGCACAATCTAAATGACTTTTCAATCAATTTTTCTACAGTCCAAAAAATCAATTTTCTGATCAAAAACGAGGACCCGTCACCTGTCGAACTTTCTCCAGATGGTCAGAAATTGTAATTTTTTAATGTTTAAGTTTTTCGACTGTAAATGACTATTGCATGTGAATTATCACTTTTGGAACTAAAACAAGAGTGTTTAGAGTCATTTTAATGCCTGAAGTTGGTCGAAATAGAAGCTTCTGAGTAGGAGAAAAAGTCTGTAAAAATGGCAATTTTGGTCACATTGAGGCTTTAAAAAGTAGTTATTCAACATGAGGCACAATCCAAATGACATTTTCAATCAATTTTTCTACAGTTCAAAAAATCAATTTTCTGATGAAAAACGAGGACCCGTGACTGTCGAACTTTCTCCAGATGGTCAGAAATTGTAATTTTTTAATGTTTAAGTTTTTTGACTGTAAATGACTATTGCATGTGAATTATCACTTTTGGAACTAAAACAAGAGTGTTTAGAGTCATTTTAATGCCTGAAATTGGTCGAAATAGAAGCTTCTGAGTAGGAGAAAAAGTCTGTAAAAATGGCAATTTTGATCACATTGATGCTTTAAAAAGTAGTTATTCAACATGAGGCACAATCCAAATGACATCAATTTTTCTACAGTCCAAAAAATACGGACCCGTGACCTGTCGAACGTTCTCCAGATGGTCAGAAATGGTAATTTTTTAATGGTACATTTTTTGACTGTAAATGACTATTGCATGTGAATTATCACTTTTGGAACTAAAACAAGAGTATTTAGAGTCATTTTAATGCCTGAAATTGGTCGAAATAGAAGCTTCTGAGTAGGAGAAAAAGTCTGTAAAAATGGCAATTTTGGTCACATTGAGGCTTTAAAAAGTAGTCATTCAACATGAGGCACAATCCAAATGACATTTTCAATCAATTTTTATGTATTCCAAAAAATCAATTTTCTGATGAAAAACGAGGACCCGTGACCTGTCGAACGTTCTCCAGATGGTCAGAAATGGTCATTTTTTAATGGTACATTTTTTGACTGTAAATGACTATTGCATGTGAATTATCACTTTTGGAACTAAAACAACAGTGTTTAGTCATTTTAATGCCTGAAATTGGTCGAAATAGAAGCTTCTGAGTAGGAGAAAAAGTCTGTAAAAATGGCAATTTTGGTCACATTGAGGCTTTAAAAGGTAGTTAATCAACATGAGGCACAATCCAAATGACATTTTCAATCAATTGTTCTACAGTCCCAAAAAATCAATTTTCTGATGAAAAAAGAGGACCCGTGACCTGTCGAACTTCCTCCAGATGGTCAGAAATGGTAATTTTTTAATGTTTAATTTTTTGACTGTAAATGACTATTGCATGTGAATTATCACTTTTGGAACTAAAACAAGAGTGTTTAGAGTCATTTTAATGCCTGAAATTGGTCAAAATAGAAGCTTCTGAGTAGGAGAAAAAGTCTGTGAAAATGGATATTTTGGTCACATTGAGGATTTAAAAAGTGGTTATTCAACATGAGGCACAATCCAAATGACATTTTCAATCAATTTTTCTACAGTCCAAAAAATCAATTTTCTGATGAAAAAAGAGGACCCGTGACCTGTCGAACTTCCTCCAGATGGTCAGAAATGGTAATTTTTTAATGTTTAATTTTTTGACTGTAAATGACTATTGCATGTGAATTATCACTTTTGGAACTAAAATAAATGTGTTTAGAGTTATTTTAATGCCTGAAATTGGTCGAAATAGAAGCTTCTGAGTAGGAGAAAAAGTCTGTGAAAATGGCAATTTTGGTCACATTGAGGCCTTAAAAAGTAGTTATTCAACACGAGCCACAATCCAAATGACATTTTCAATCAATTTTTCTACAGTTCAAAAAATTAATTTTCTGATGAAAAACGAGGACCCGTGACCTGTCGAACTTTCTCCAGATGGTCAGAAATGGTAATTTTTTTATGTTAAATGTTTCGACTGTAAATGACTATTGCATGTGAATTATCACTTTTGGAACTTTAATAAGAGTGTTTAGAGTCATTTTAATGCCTGAAATTGGTCTAAATAAAAGCTTCTGAGTAGGAGAAAAAGTCTGTAAAAATGGCAATTTTGGTCACATTGAGGCTTTAAAAAGTAGTTATTCAACATGAGGCACAATCCAAATGACATTTTCAATCAATTTTTCTACAGTTCAAAAAATCAATTTTCTGATGAAAAACGAGGACCCGTGACTGTCGAACTTTCTCCAGATGGTCAGAAATTGTAATTTTTTAATGTTTAAGTTTTTTGACTGTAAATGACTATTGCATGTGAATTATCACTTTTGGAACTAAAACAAGAGTGTTTAGAGTCATTTTAATGCCTGAAATTGGTCGAAATAGAAGCTTCTGAGTAGGAGAAAAAGTCTGTAAAAATGGCAATTTTGATCACATTGAGGCTTTAAAAAGTAGTTATTCAACATGAGGCACAATCCAAATGACATCAATTTTTCTACAGTCCAAAAAATACGGACCCGTGACCTGTCGAACGTTCTCCAGATGGTCAGAAATGGTAATTTTTTAATGGTACATTTTTTGACTGTAAACGACTATTGCATGTGAATTATCACTTTTGGAACTAAAACAAGAGTATTTAGAGTCATTTTAATGCCTGAAATTGGTCGAAATAGAAGCTTCTGAGTAGGAGAAAAAGTCTGTAAAAATGGCAATTTTGGTCACATTGAGGCTTTAAAAAGTAGTTATTCAACATGAGGCACAATCCAAATGACATTTTCAATCAATTTTTATGTATTCCAAAAAATCAATTTTCTGATAAAAAACGAAGACCCGTGACCTGTCGAACGTTCTCCAGATGGTCAGAAATGGTCATTTTTTAATGGTACATTTTTTGACTGTAAATGACTATTGCATGTGAATTATCACTTTTGGAACTAAAACAACAGTGTTTAGTCATTTTAATGCCTGAAATTTGTCGAAATAGAAGCTTCTGAGTAGGAGAAAAAGTCTGTAAAAATGGCAATTTTGATCACATTGAGGCTTTAAAAAGTAGTTATTCAACATGAGTCACAATCCAAATGACATCAATTTTTCTACAGTCCAAAAAATACGGACCCGTGACCTGTCGAACGTTCTCCAGATGGTCAGAAATGGTAATTTTTTAATGGTACATTTTTTGACTGTAAATGACTATTGCATGTGAATTATCACTTTTGGAACTAAAACAAGAGTATTTAGAGTCATTTTAATGCCTGAAATTGGTCGAAATAGAAGCTTCCAAGTAGGAGAAAAAGTCTGTAAATATGGCAATTTTGGTCACATTGAGGCTTTAAAAAGTAGTCATTCAACATGAGGCACAATCCAAATTACATTTTCAATCAATTTTTATGTATTCCAAAAAATCAATTTTCTGATAAAAAACGAAGACCCGTGACCTGTCGAACGTTCTCCAGATGGTCAGAAATGGTCATTTTTTAATGGTACATTTTTTGACTGTAAATGACTATTGCATGTGAATTATCACTTTTGGAACTAAAACAACAGTGTTTAGTCATTTTAATGCCTGAAATTTGTCGAAATAGAAGCTCCTTAGTAGGAGAAAAAGTCTGTAAAAATGGCAATTTTGGTCACATTGAGGCTTTAAAAGGTAGTTAATCAACATGAGGCACAATCCAAATGACATTTTCAATCAATTGTTCTACAGTCCCAAAAAATCAATTTTCTGATGAAAAAAGAGGACCCGTGACCTGTCGAACTTCCTCCAGATGGTCAGAAATGGTAATTTTTTAATGTTTAATTTTTTGACTGTAAATGACTATTGCATGTGAATTATCACTTTTGGAACTAAAATAAATGTGTTTAGAGTCATTTTAATGCCTGAAATTGGTCGAAATAGAAGCTTCTGAGTAGGAGAAAAAGTCTGTGAAAATGGCAATTTTGGTCACATTGAGGCCTTAAAAAGTAGTTATTCAACACGAGCCACAATCCAAATGACATTTTCAATCAATTTTTCTACAGTTCAAAAAATTAATTTTCTGATGAAAAACGAGGACCCGTGACCTGTCGAACTTTCTCCAGATGGTCAGAAATGGTAATTGTTTTATGTTAAATGTTTCGACTGTAAATGACTATTGCATGTGAATTATCACTTTTGGAACTTTAATAAGAGTGTTTAGAGTCATTTTAATGCCTGAAATTGGTCTAAATAAAAGCTTCTGAGTAGGAGAAAAAGTCTGTAAAAATGGCAATTTTGGTCACATTGAGGCTTTAAAAAGTAGTTATTCAACATGAGCCACAATCCAAATGACATTTTCAATCAATTTTTCTACAGTTCAAAAAATTCATTTTCTGATGAAAAACGAGGACCCGTGACTGTCGAACTTTCTCCAGATGGTCAGAAATTGTAATTTTTTAATGTTTAAGTTGTTTGACTGTAAATGACTATTGCATGTGAATTATCACTTTTGGAACTAAAACAAGAGTGTTTAGAGTCATTTTAATGCCTGAAATTGGTCGAAATAGAAGCTTCTGAGTAGGAGAAAAAGTCTGTAAAAATGGCAATTTTGATCACATTGAGGCTTTAAAAAGTAGTTATTCAACATGAGGCACAATCCAAATGACATCAATTTTTCTACAGTCCAAAAAATACGGACCCGTGACCTGTCGAACGTTCTCCAGATGGTCAGAAATGGTAATTATTTAATGGTACATTTTTTGACTGTAAATGACTATTGCATGTGAATTATCACTTTTGGAACTAAAACAAGAGTATTTAGAGTCATTTTAATGCCTGAAATTGGTCGAAATAGAAGCTTCTGAGTAGGAGAAAAAGTCTGTAAAAATGGCACTTTTGGTCACATTGAGGCTTTAAAAAGTAGTCATTCAACATGAGGCACAATCCAAATGACATTTTCAATCAATTTTTATGTTTTCCAAAAAATCAATTTTCTGATGAAAACCGAGGACCCGTGACCTGTCGAACGTTCTCCAGATGGTCAGAAATGGTCATTTTTTAATGGTACATTTTTTGACTGTAAATGACTATTGCATGTGAATTATCACTTTTGGAACTAAAACAAGAGTGTTTAGTCATTTTAATGCCTGAAATTGGTCGAAATAGAAGCTTCTGAGTAGGAGAAAAAGTCTGTAAAAATGGCAATTTTGGTCACATTGAGGCTTTAAAAGGTAGTTAATCAACATGAGGCACAATCCAAATGACATTTTCAATCAATTGTTCTACAGTCCCAAAAAATCAATTTTCTGATGAAAAACGAGGGCCCGTGACCTGTCGAACTTCCTCCAGATGGTCAGAAATGGTAATTTTTTAATGTTTAATTTTTTGACTGTAAATGACTATTGCATGTGAATTATCACTTTTGGAACTAAAACAAAAGTGTTTAGAATCATTTTAATGCCTGAAATTGGTCAAAATAGAAGCTTCTGAGTAGGAGAAAAAGTCTGTAAAAATGGCAATTTTGGTCACATTGAGGCTTTAAAAAATTGTTATTCAACATGAGGCACAATCCAAATGACATTTTGAATCAATTTTTCTACAGTCCAAAAAATCTATTTTCTGATGAAAAAACGATGACCCGTGACCTGTCGAACTTTCTCCAGATGGTCAGAAATGGTAATTTTTAAATGTTTAATTTTTTGACTGTAAATGACTATTGCATGTGAATGATCACTTTTGGAACTAAAACAAGAGTGTTTAGAGTCATTTTAATGCCTGAAATTGGTCGAAATAGAAGCTTCTGAGTAGGAGAAAAAGTCTGTAAAAATGGCACTTTTGGTCACATTGAGGCTTTAAAAAGTAGTCATTCAACATGAGGCACAATCCAAATGACATTTTCAATCAATTTTTATGTTTTCCAAAAAATCAATTTTCTGATGAAAAACGAGGACCCGTGACCTGTCGAACGTTCTCCAGATGGTCAGAAATGGTCATTTTTTAATGGTACATTTTTTGACTGTAAATGACTATTGCATGTGAATTATCACTTTTGGAACTAAAACAAGAGTGTTTAGTCATTTTAATGCCTGAAATTGGTCGAAATAGAAGCTTCTGAGTAGGAGAAAAAGTCTGTAAAAATGGCAATTTTGGTCACATTGAGGCTTTAAAAGGTAGTTAATCAACATGAGGCACAATCCAAATGACATTTTCAATCAATTGTTCTACAGTCCCAAAAAATCAATTTTCTGATGAAAAACGAGGGCCCGTGACCTGTCGAACTTCCTCCAGATGGTCAGAAATGGTAATTTTTTAATGTTTAATTTTTTGACTGTAAATGACTATTGCATGTGAATTATCACTTTTGGAACTAAAACAAGAGTGTTTAGAATCATTTTAATGCCTGAAATTGGTCAAAATAGAAGCTTCTGAGTAGGAGAAAAAGTCTGTAAAAATGGCAATTTTGGTCACATTGAGGCTTTAAAAAATTGTTATTCAACATGAGGCACAATCCAAATGACATTTTGAATCAATTTTTCTACAGTCCAAAAAATCTATTTTCTGATGAAAAAACGATGACCCGTGACCTGTCGAACTTTCTCCAGATGGTCAGAAATGGTAATTTTTAAATGTTTAATTTTTTGACTGTAAATGACTATTGCATGTGAATGATCACTTTTGGAACTAAAACAAGAGTGTTTAGAGTCATTTTAATGCCTGAAATTGGTCGAAATAGAAGCTTCTGAGTAGGAGAAAAAGTCTGTAAAAATGGCAATTTTGGTCACATTGAGGCTTTAAAAGTAGTTATTCAACATGAGCCACAATCCAAATGACATTTTCAATCAATTTTTCTACAGTTCAAAAAATTCATTTTCTGATGAAAAACGAGGACCCGTGACCTGTCGAACTTTCTCCAGATGGTCAGAAATGGTAATTTCTTTATGTTAAATGTTTCGACTGTAAATGACTATTGCATGTGAATTATCACTTTTGGAACTTTAATAAGAGTGTTTAGAGTCATTTTAATGCCTGAAATTGGTCGAAATAAAAGCTTCTGAGTAGGGGAAAAAGTCTGTAAAAATGGCAATTTTGGTCACATTGAGGCTTTAAAAAATTGTTATTCAACATGAGGCACAATCCAAATGACATTTTGAATCAATTTTTCTACAGTCAAAAAAATCTATTTTCTGATGAAAAAACGATGACCCGTGACCTCTCGAACTTTCTCCAGATGGTCAGAAATGGTAATTTTTAAATGTTTAATTTGTTGACTGTAAATGACTATTGCATGTGAATTATGACTTTTGGAACTAAAAAAAAGAGTGTTTAGAGTCATTTTAATGCCTGAAATTGGTCGAAATAGAAGCTTCTGAGTAGGAGAAAAAGTCTGTAAAAATGGCAATTTTGGTCACATTGAGGCTTTAAAAAGTAGTTATTCAACATGAGGCACAATCTAAATGACTTTTCAATCAATTTTTCTACAGTCCAAAAAATCAATTTTCTGATCAAAAACGAGGACCCGTCACCTGTCGAACTTTCTCCAGATGGTCAGAAATTGTAATTTTTTAATGTTTAAGTTTTTCGACTGTAAATGACTATTGCATGTGAATTATCACTTTTGGAACTAAAACAAGAGTGTTTAGAGTCATTTTAATGCCTGAAGTTGGTCGAAATAGAAGCTTCTGAGTAGGAGAAAAAGTCTGTAAAAATGGCAATTTTGGTCACATTGAGGCTTTAAAAAGTAGTTATTCAACATGAGGCACAATCCAAATGACATTTTCAATCAATTTTTCTACAGTTCAAAAAATCAATTTTCTGATGAAAAACGAGGACCCGTGACTGTCGAACTTTCTCCAGATGGTCAGAAATTGTAATTTTTTAATGTTTAAGTTTTTTGACTGTAAATGACTATTGCATGTGAATTATCACTTTTGGAACTAAAACAAGAGTGTTTAGAGTCATTTTAATGCCTGAAATTGGTCGAAATAGAAGCTTCTGAGTAGGAGAAAAAGTCTGTAAAAATGGCAATTTTGATCACATTGAGGCTTTAAAAAGTAGTTATTCAACATGAGGCACAATCCAAATGACATCAATTTTTCTACAGTCCAAAAAATACGGACCCGTGACCTGTCGAACGTTCTCCAGATGGTCAGAAATGGTAATTTTTTAATGGTACATTTTTTGACTGTAAATGACTATTGCATGTGAATTATCACTTTTGGAACTAAAACAAGAGTATTTAGAGTCATTTTAATGCCTGAAATTGGTCGAAATAGAAGCTTCTGAGTAGGAGAAAAAGTCTGTAAAAATGGCAATTTTGGTCACATTGAGGCTTTAAAAAGTAGTCATTCAACATGAGGCACAATCCAAATGACATTTTCAATCAATTTTTATGTATTCCAAAAAATCAATTTTCTGATGAAAAACGAGGACCCGTGACCTGTCGAACGTTCTCCAGATGGTCAGAAATGGTCATTTTTTAATGGTACATTTTTTGACTGTAAATGACTATTGCATGTGAATTATCACTTTTGGAACTAAAACAACAGTGTTTAGTCATTTTAATGCCTGAAATTGGTCGAAATAGAAGCTTCTGAGTAGGAGAAAAAGTCTGTAAAAATGGCAATTTTGGTCACATTGAGGCTTTAAAAGGTAGTTAATCAACATGAGGCACAATCCAAATGACATTTTCAATCAATTGTTCTACAGTCCCAAAAAATCAATTTTCTGATGAAAAAAGAGGACCCGTGACCTGTCGAACTTCCTCCAGATGGTCAGAAATGGTAATTTTTTAATGTTTAATTTTTTGACTGTAAATGACTATTGCATGTGAATTATCACTTTTGGAACTAAAACAAGAGTGTTTAGAGTCATTTTAATGCCTGAAATTGGTCAAAATAGAAGCTTCTGAGTAGGAGAAAAAGTCTGTGAAAATGGATATTTTGGTCACATTGAGGATTTAAAAAGTGGTTATTCAACATGAGGCACAATCCAAATGACATTTTCAATCAATTTTTCTACAGTCCAAAAAATCAATTTTCTGATGAAAAAAGAGGACCCGTGACCTGTCGAACTTCCTCCAGATGGTCAGAAATGGTAATTTTTTAATGTTTAATTTTTTGACTGTAAATGACTATTGCATGTGAATTATCACTTTTGGAACTAAAATAAATGTGCTTAGAGTTATTTTAATGCCTGAAATTGGTCGAAATAGAAGCTTCTGAGTAGGAGAAAAAGTCTGTGAAAATGGCAATTTTGGTCACATTGAGGCCTTAAAAAGTAGTTATTCAACACGAGCCACAATCCAAATGACATTTTCAATCAATTTTTCTACAGTTCAAAAAATTAATTTTCTGATGAAAAACGAGGACCCGTGACCTGTCGAACTTTCTCCAGATGGTCAGAAATGGTAATTTTTTTATGTTAAATGTTTCGACTGTAAATGACTATTGCATGTGAATTATCACTTTTGGAACTTTAATAAGAGTGTTTAGAGTCATTTTAATGCCTGAAATTGGTCTAAATAAAAGCTTCTGAGTAGGAGAAAAAGTCTGTAAAAATGGCAATTTTGGTCACATTGAGGCTTTAAAAAGTAGTTATTCAACATGAGGCACAATCCAAATGACATTTTCAATCAATTTTTCTACAGTTCAAAAAATCAATTTTCTGATGAAAAACGAGGACCCGTGACTGTCGAACTTTCTCCAGATGGTCAGAAATTGTAATTTTTTAATGTTTAAGTTTTTTGACTGTAAATGACTATTGCATGTGAATTATCACTTTTGGAACTAAAACAAGAGTGTTTAGAGTCATTTTAATGCCTGAAATTGGTCGAAATAGAAGCTTCTGAGTAGGAGAAAAAGTCTGTAAAAATGGCAATTTTGATCACATTGAGGCTTTAAAAAGTAGTTATTCAACATGAGGCACAATCCAAATGACATCAATTTTTCTACAGTCCAAAAAATACGGACCCGTGACCTGTCGAACGTTCTCCAGATGGTCAGAAATGGTAATTTTTTAATGGTACATTTTTTGACTGTAAATGACTATTGCATGTGAATTATCACTTTTGGAACTAAAACAAGAGTATTTAGAGTCATTTTAATGCCTGAAATTGGTCGAAATAGAAGCTTCTGAGTAGGAGAAAAAGTCTGTAAAAATGGCAATTTTGGTCACATTGAGGCTTTAAAAAGTAGTTATTCAACATGAGGCACAATCCAAATGACATTTTCAATCAATTTTTCTACAGTTCAAAAAATCAATTTTCTGATGAAAAACGAGGACCCGTGACTGTCGAACTTTCTCCAGATGGTCAGAAATTCTAATTTTTTAATGTTTAAGTTTTTTGACTGTAAATGACTATTGCATGTGAATTATCACTTTTGGAACTAAAACAAGAGTGTTTAGAGTCATTTTAATGCCTGAAATTGGTCGAAATAGAAGCTTCTGAGTAGGAGAAAAAGTCTGTAAAAATGGCAATTTTGATCACATTGAGGCTTTAAAAAGTAGTTATTCAACATGAGCCACAATCCAAATGACATTTTCAATCAATTTTTCTACAGTTCAAAAAATTCATTTTCTGATGAAAAACGAGGACCCGTGACCTGTCGAACTTTCTCCAGATGGTCAGAAATGGTAATTTCTTTATGTTAAATGTTTCGACTGTAAATGACTATTGCATGTGAATTATCACTTTTGGAACTTTAATAAGAGTGTTTAGAGTCATTTTAATGCCTGAAATTGGTCTAAATAAAAGCTTCTGAGTAGGAGAAAAAGTCTGTAAAAATGGCAATTTTGGTCACATTGAGGCTTTAAAAAGTAGTTATTCAACATGAGGCACAATCCAAATGACATTTTCAATCAATTTTTCTACAGTCCAAAAAAATCAATTTTCTGATGAAAAAACGATGACCCGTCACCTGTCGAACTTTCTCCAGATCGTCAGAAATTGTAATTTTTTAATGTTTAAGTTTTTTGACTGTAAATGACTATTGCATGTGAATCATCACTTTTGGAACTAAAACAAGAGTGTTTAGAGTCATTTTAATGCCTGAAATTGGTCGAAATAGAAGCTTCTGAGTAGGAGAAAAAGTCTGTAAAAATGGCAATTTTGGTCACATTGAGGCTTTAAAAAGTAGTTATTCAACATGAGGCACAATCCAAATGACATTTTCAATCAATTTTTCTACAGTTCAAAAAATCAATTTTCTGATGAAAAACGAGGACCCGTGACTGTCGAACTTTCTCCAGATGGTCAGAAATTGTAATTTTTTAATGTTTAAGTTTTTTGACTGTAAATGACTATTGCATGTGAATTATCACTTTTGGAACTAAAACAAGAGTGTTTAGAGTCATTTTAATGCCTGAAATTGGTCGAAATAGAAGCTTCTGAGTAGGAGAAAAAGTCTGTAAAAATGGCAATTTTGATCACATTGAGGCTTTAAAAAGTAGTTATTCAACATGAGGCACAATCCAAATGACATCAATTTTTCTACAGTCCAAAAAATACGGACCCGTGACCTGTCGAACGTTCTCCAGATGGTCAGAAATGGTAATTTTTTAATGGTACATTTTTTGACTGTAAATGACTATTGCATGTGAATTATCACTTTTGGAACTAAAACAAGAGTATTTAGAGTCATTTTAATGCCTGAAATTGGTCGAAATAGAAGCTTCTGAGTAGGAGAAAAAGTCTGTAAAAATGGCAATTTTGGTCACATTGAGGTTTAAAAAGTAGTCATTCAACATGAGGCACAATCCAAATGACATTTTCAATCAATTTTTATGTATTCCAAAAAATCAATTTTCTGATGAAAAACGAGGACCCGTGACCTGTCGAACGTTCTCCAGATGGTCAGAAATGGTCATTTTTTAATGGTACATTTTTTGACTGTAAATGACTATTGCATGTGAATTATCACTTTTGGAACTAAAACAACAGTGTTTAGTCATTTTAATGCCTGAAATTGGTCGAAATAGAAGCTTCTGAGTAGGAGAAAAAGTCTGTAAAAATGGCAATTTTGGTCACATTGAGGCTTTAAAAAGTAGTTATTCAACATGAGGCACAATCCAAATGACATTTTCAATCAATTTTTCTACAGTTCAAAAAATCAATTTTCTGATGAAAAACGAGGACCCGTGACTGTCGAACTTTCTCCAGATGGTCAGAAATTGTAATTTTTTAATGTTTAAGTTTTTTGACTGTAAATGACTATTGCATGTGAATTATCACTTTTGGAACTAAAACAAGAGTGTTTAGAGTCATTTTAATGCCTGAAATTGGTCGAAATAGAAGCTTCTGAGTAGGAGAAAAAGTCTGTAAAAATGGCAATTTTGATCACATTGAGGCTTTAAAAAGTAGTTATTCAACATGAGGCACAATCCAAATGACATCAATTTTTCTACAGTCCAAAAAATACGGACCCGTGACCTGTCGAACGTTCTCCAGATGGTCAGAAATGGTAATTTTTTAATGGTACATTTTTTGACTGTAAATGACTATTGCATGTGAATTATCACTTTTGGAACTAAAACAAGAGTATTTAGAGTCATTTTAATGCCTGAAATTGGTCGAAATAGAAGCTTCTGAGTAGGAGAAAAAGTCTGTAAAAATGGCAATTTTGGTCACATTGAGGCTTTAAAAAGTAGTTATTCAACATGAGGCACAATCCAAATGACATTTTCAATCAATTTTTCTACAGTTCAAAAAATCAATTTTCTGATGAAAAACGAGGACCCGTGACTGTCGAACTTTCTCCAGATGGTCAGAAATTCTAATTTTTTAATGTTTAAGTTTTTTGACTGTAAATGACTATTGCATGTGAATTATCACTTTTGGAACTAAAACAAGAGTGTTTAGAGTCATTTTAATGCCTGAAATTGGTCGAAATAGAAGCTTCTGAGTAGGAGAAAAAGTCTGTAAAAATGGCAATTTTGATCACATTGAGGCTTTAAAAAGTAGTTATTCAACATGAGCCACAATCCAAATGACATTTTCAATCAATTTTTCTACAGTTCAAAAAATTCATTTTCTGATGAAAAACGAGGACCCGTGACCTGTCGAACTTTCTCCAGATGGTCAGAAATGGTAATTTCTTTATGTTAAATGTTTCGACTGTAAATGACTATTGCATGTGAATTATCACTTTTGGAACTTTAATAAGAGTGTTTAGAGTCATTTTAATGCCTGAAATTGGTCTAAATAAAAGCTTCTGAGTAGGAGAAAAAGTCTGTAAAAATGGCAATTTTGGTCACATTGAGGCTTTAAAAAGTAGTTATTCAACATGAGGCACAATCCAAATGACATTTTCAATCAATTTTTCTACAGTCCAAAAAAATCAATTTTCTGATGAAAAAACGATGACCCGTCACCTGTCGAACTTTCTCCAGATCGTCAGAAATTGTAATTTTTTAATGTTTAAGTTTTTTGACTGTAAATGACTATTGCATGTGAATCATCACTTTTGGAACTAAAACAAGAGTGTTTAGAGTCATTTTAATGCCTGAAATTGGTCGAAATAGAAGCTTCTGAGTAGGAGAAAAAGTCTGTAAAAATGGCAATTTTGGTCACATTGAGGCTTTAAAAAGTAGTTATTCAACATGAGGCACAATCCAAATGACATTTTCAATCAATTTTTCTACAGTTCAAAAAATCAATTTTCTGATGAAAAACGAGGACCCGTGACTGTCGAACTTTCTCCAGATGGTCAGAAATTGTAATTTTTTAATGTTTAAGTTTTTTGACTGTAAATGACTATTGCATGTGAATTATCACTTTTGGAACTAAAACAAGAGTGTTTAGAGTCATTTTAATGCCTGAAATTGGTCGAAATAGAAGCTTCTGAGTAGGAGAAAAAGTCTGTAAAAATGGCAATTTTGATCACATTGAGGCTTTAAAAAGTAGTTATTCAACATGAGGCACAATCCAAATGACATCAATTTTTCTACAGTCCAAAAAATACGGACCCGTGACCTGTCGAACGTTCTCCAGATGGTCAGAAATGGTAATTTTTTAATGGTACATTTTTTGACTGTAAATGACTATTGCATGTGAATTATCACTTTTGGAACTAAAACAAGAGTATTTAGAGTCATTTTAATGCCTGAAATTGGTCGAAATAGAAGCTTCTGAGTAGGAGAAAAAGTCTGTAAAAATGGCAATTTTGGTCACATTGAGGCTTTAAAAAGTAGTCATTCAACATGAGGCACAATCCAAATGACATTTTCAATCAATTTTTATGTATTCCAAAAAATCAATTTTCTGATGAAAAACGAGGACCCGTGACCTGTCGAACGTTCTCCAGATGGTCAGAAATGGTAATTTTTTAATGGTACATTTTTTGACTGTAAATGACTATTGCATGTGAATTATCACTTTTGGAACTAAAACAACAGTGTTTAGTCATTTTAATGCCTGAAATTGGTCGAAATAGAAGCTTCTGAGTAGGAGAAAAAGTCTGTAAAAATGGCAATTTTGGTCACATTGAGGCTTTAAAAGGTAGTTAATCAACATGAGGCACAATCCAAATGACATTTTCAATCAATTGTTCTACAGTCCCAAAAAATCAATTTTCTGATGAAAAACGAGGACCCGTGACCTGTCGAACTTTCTCCAGATGGTCAGAAATGGTAATGTTAAATGTTTCGACTGTAAATGACTATTGCATGTGAATTATCACTTTTGGAACTTTAATAAGAGTGTTTAGAGTCATTTTAATGCCTGAAATTGGTCGAAATAAAAGCTTCTGAGTAGGAGAAAAAGTCTGTAAAAATGGCAATTTTGGTCACATTGAGGCTTTAAAAAATTGTTATTCAACATGAGGCACAATCCAAATGACATTTTGAATCAATTTTTCTACAGTCCAAAAAATCTATTTTCTGATGAAAAAACGATGACCCGTGACCTCTCGAACTTTCTCCAGATGGTCAGAAATGGTAATTTTTAAATGTTTAATTTTTTGACTGTAAATGACTATTGCATGTGAATTATGACTTTTGGAACTAAAAAAAGAGTGTTTAGAGTCATTTTAATGCCTGAAATTGGTCGAAATAGAAGCTTCTGAGTAGGAGAAAAAGTCTGTAAAAATGGCAATTTTGGTCACATTGAGGCTTTAAAAAGTAGTTATTCAACATGAGGCACAATCCAAATGACATCAATTTTTCTACAGTCCAAAAAATACGGACCCGTGACCTGTCGAACGTTCTCCAGATGGTCAGAAATGGTAATTGTTTAATGGTACATTTTTTGACTGTAAATGACTATTGCATGTGAATTATCACTTTTGGAACTAAAACAAGAGTATTTAGAGTCATTTTAATGCCTGAAATTGGTCGAAATAGAAGCTTCTGAGTAGGAGAAAAAGTCTGTAAAAATGGCAATTTTGGTCACATTGAGGCTTTAAAAGGTAGTTAATCAACATGAGGCACAATCCAAATGACATTTTCAATCAATTGTTCTACAGTCCCAAAAAATCAATTTTCTGATGAAAAACGAGGGCCCGTGACCTGTCGAACTTCCTCCAGATGGTCAGAAATGGTAATTTTTTAATGTTTAATTTTTTGACTGTAAATGACTATTGCATGTGAATTATCACTTTTGGAACTAAAACAAGAGTGTTTAGAATCATTTTAATGCCTGAAATTGGTCAAAATAGAAGCTTCTGAGTAGGAGAAAAAGTCTGTAAAAATGGCAATTTTGGTCACATTGAGGCTTTAAAAAATTGTTATTCAACATGAGGCACAATCCAAATGACATTTTGAATCAATTTTTCTACAGTCCAAAAAATCTATTTTCTGATGAAAAAACGATGACCCGTGACCTGTCGAACTTTCTCCAGATGGTCAGAAATGGTAATTTTTAAATGTTTAATTTTTTGACTGTAAATGACTATTGCATGTGAATGATCACTTTTGGAACTAAAACAAGAGTGTTTAGAGTCATTTTAATGCCTGAAATTGGTCGAAATAGAAGCTTCTGAGTAGGAGAAAAAGTCTGTAAAAATGGCAATTTTGGTCACATTGAGGCTTTAAAAGTAGTTATTCAACATGAGCCACAATCCAAATGACATTTTCAATCAATTTTTCTACAGTTCAAAAAATTCATTTTCTGATGAAAAACGAGGACCCGTGACCTGTCGAACTTTCTCCAGATGGTCAGAAATGGTAATTTCTTTATGTTAAATGTTTCGACTGTAAATGACTATTGCATGTGAATTATCACTTTTGGAACTTTAATAAGAGTGTTTAGAGTCATTTTAATGCCTGAAATTGGTCGAAATAAAAGCTTCTGAGTAGGGGAAAAAGTCTGTAAAAATGGCAATTTTGGTCACATTGAGGCTTTAAAAAATTGTTATTCAACATGAGGCACAATCCAAATGACATTTTGAATCAATTTTTCTACAGTCAAAAAAATCTATTTTCTGATGAAAAAACGATGACCCGTGACCTCTCGAACTTTCTCCAGATGGTCAGAAATGGTAATTTTTAAATGTTTAATTTGTTGACTGTAAATGACTATTGCATGTGAATTATGACTTTTGGAACTAAAAAAAAGAGTGTTTAGAGTCATTTTAATGCCTGAAATTGGTCGAAATAGAAGCTTCTGAGTAGGAGAAAAAGTCTGTAAAAATGGCAATTTTGGTCACATTGAGGCTTTAAAAAGTAGTTATTCAACATGAGGCACAATCTAAATGACTTTTCAATCAATTTTTCTACAGTCCAAAAAATCAATTTTCTGATCAAAAACGAGGACCCGTCACCTGTCGAACTTTCTCCAGATGGTCAGAAATTGTAATTTTTTAATGTTTAAGTTTTTCGACTGTAAATGACTATTGCATGTGAATTATCACTTTTGGAACTAAAACAAGAGTGTTTAGAGTCATTTTAATGCCTGAAGTTGGTCGAAATAGAAGCTTCTGAGTAGGAGAAAAAGTCTGTAAAAATGGCAATTTTGGTCACATTGAGGCTTTAAAAAGTAGTTATTCAACATGAGGCACAATCCAAATGACATTTTCAATCAATTTTTCTACAGTTCAAAAAATCAATTTTCTGATGAAAAACGAGGACCCGTGACTGTCGAACTTTCTCCAGATGGTCAGAAATTGTAATTTTTTAATGTTTAAGTTTTTTGACTGTAAATGACTATTGCATGTGAATTATCACTTTTGGAACTAAAACAAGAGTGTTTAGAGTCATTTTAATGCCTGAAATTGGTCGAAATAGAAGCTTCTGAGTAGGAGAAAAAGTCTGTAAAAATGGCAATTTTGATCACATTGAGGCTTTAAAAAGTAGTTATTCAACATGAGGCACAATCCAAATGACATCAATTTTTCTACAGTCCAAAAAATACGGACCCGTGACCTGTCGAACGTTCTCCAGATGGTCAGAAATGGTAATTTTTTAATGGTACATTTTTTGACTGTAAATGACTATTGCATGTGAATTATCACTTTTGGAACTAAAACAAGAGTATTTAGAGTCATTTTAATGCCTGAAATTGGTCGAAATAGAAGCTTCTGAGTAGGAGAAAAAGTCTGTAAAAATGGCAATTTTGGTCACATTGAGGCTTTAAAAAGTAGTCATTCAACATGAGGCACAATCCAAATGACATTTTCAATCAATTTTTATGTATTCCAAAAAATCAATTTTCTGATGAAAAACGAGGACCCGTGACCTGTCGAACGTTCTCCAGATGGTCAGAAATGGTCATTTTTTAATGGTACATTTTTTGACTGTAAATGACTATTGCATGTGAATTATCACTTTTGGAACTAAAACAACAGTGTTTAGTCATTTTAATGCCTGAAATTGGTCGAAATAGAAGCTTCTGAGTAGGAGAAAAAGTCTGTAAAAATGGCAATTTTGGTCACATTGAGGCTTTAAAAGGTAGTTAATCAACATGAGGCACAATCCAAATGACATTTTCAATCAATTGTTCTACAGTCCCAAAAAATCAATTTTCTGATGAAAAAAGAGGACCCGTGACCTGTCGAACTTCCTCCAGATGGTCAGAAATGGTAATTTTTTAATGTTTAATTTTTTGACTGTAAATGACTATTGCATGTGAATTATCACTTTTGGAACTAAAACAAGAGTGTTTAGAGTCATTTTAATGCCTGAAATTGGTCAAAATAGAAGCTTCTGAGTAGGAGAAAAAGTCTGTGAAAATGGATATTTTGGTCACATTGAGGATTTAAAAAGTGGTTATTCAACATGAGGCACAATCCAAATGACATTTTCAATCAATTTTTCTACAGTCCAAAAAATCAATTTTCTGATGAAAAAAGAGGACCCGTGACCTGTCGAACTTCCTCCAGATGGTCAGAAATGGTAATTTTTTAATGTTTAATTTTTTGACTGTAAATGACTATTGCATGTGAATTATCACTTTTGGAACTAAAATAAATGTGCTTAGAGTTATTTTAATGCCTGAAATTGGTCGAAATAGAAGCTTCTGAGTAGGAGAAAAAGTCTGTGAAAATGGCAATTTTGGTCACATTGAGGCCTTAAAAAGTAGTTATTCAACACGAGCCACAATCCAAATGACATTTTCAATCAATTTTTCTACAGTTCAAAAAATTAATTTTCTGATGAAAAACGAGGACCCGTGACCTGTCGAACTTTCTCCAGATGGTCAGAAATGGTAATTTTTTTATGTTAAATGTTTCGACTGTAAATGACTATTGCATGTGAATTATCACTTTTGGAACTTTAATAAGAGTGTTTAGAGTCATTTTAATGCCTGAAATTGGTCTAAATAAAAGCTTCTGAGTAGGAGAAAAAGTCTGTAAAAATGGCAATTTTGGTCACATTGAGGCTTTAAAAAGTAGTTATTCAACATGAGGCACAATCCAAATGACATTTTCAATCAATTTTTCTACAGTTCAAAAAATCAATTTTCTGATGAAAAACGAGGACCCGTGACTGTCGAACTTTCTCCAGATGGTCAGAAATTGTAATTTTTTAATGTTTAAGTTTTTTGACTGTAAATGACTATTGCATGTGAATTATCACTTTTGGAACTAAAACAAGAGTGTTTAGAGTCATTTTAATGCCTGAAATTGGTCGAAATAGAAGCTTCTGAGTAGGAGAAAAAGTCTGTAAAAATGGCAATTTTGATCACATTGAGGCTTTAAAAAGTAGTTATTCAACATGAGGCACAATCCAAATGACATCAATTTTTCTACAGTCCAAAAAATACGGACCCGTGACCTGTCGAACGTTCTCCAGATGGTCAGAAATGGTAATTTTTTAATGGTACATTTTTTGACTGTAAATGACTATTGCATGTGAATTATCACTTTTGGAACTAAAACAAGAGTATTTAGAGTCATTTTAATGCCTGAAATTGGTCGAAATAGAAGCTTCTGAGTAGGAGAAAAAGTCTGTAAAAATGGCAATTTTGGTCACATTGAGGCTTTAAAAAGTAGTTATTCAACATGAGGCACAATCCAAATGACATTTTCAATCAATTTTTCTACAGTTCAAAAAATCAATTTTCTGATGAAAAACGAGGACCCGTGACTGTCGAACTTTCTCCAGATGGTCAGAAATTCTAATTTTTTAATGTTTAAGTTTTTTGACTGTAAATGACTATTGCATGTGAATTATCACTTTTGGAACTAAAACAAGAGTGTTTAGAGTCATTTTAATGCCTGAAATTGGTCGAAATAGAAGCTTCTGAGTAGGAGAAAAAGTCTGTAAAAATGGCAATTTTGATCACATTGAGGCTTTAAAAAGTAGTTATTCAACATGAGCCACAATCCAAATGACATTTTCAATCAATTTTTCTACAGTTCAAAAAATTCATTTTCTGATGAAAAACGAGGACCCGTGACCTGTCGAACTTTCTCCAGATGGTCAGAAATGGTAATTTCTTTATGTTAAATGTTTCGACTGTAAATGACTATTGCATGTGAATTATCACTTTTGGAACTTTAATAAGAGTGTTTAGAGTCATTTTAATGCCTGAAATTGGTCTAAATAAAAGCTTCTGAGTAGGAGAAAAAGTCTGTAAAAATGGCAATTTTGGTCACATTGAGGCTTTAAAAAGTAGTTATTCAACATGAGGCACAATCCAAATGACATTTTCAATCAATTTTTCTACAGTCCAAAAAAATCAATTTTCTGATGAAAAAACGATGACCCGTCACCTGTCGAACTTTCTCCAGATCGTCAGAAATTGTAATTTTTTAATGTTTAAGTTTTTTGACTGTAAATGACTATTGCATGTGAATCATCACTTTTGGAACTAAAACAAGAGTGTTTAGAGTCATTTTAATGCCTGAAATTGGTCGAAATAGAAGCTTCTGAGTAGGAGAAAAAGTCTGTAAAAATGGCAATTTTGGTCACATTGAGGCTTTAAAAAGTAGTTATTCAACATGAGGCACAATCCAAATGACATTTTCAATCAATTTTTCTACAGTTCAAAAAATCAATTTTCTGATGAAAAACGAGGACCCGTGACTGTCGAACTTTCTCCAGATGGTCAGAAATTGTAATTTTTTAATGTTTAAGTTTTTTGACTGTAAATGACTATTGCATGTGAATTATCACTTTTGGAACTAAAACAAGAGTGTTTAGAGTCATTTTAATGCCTGAAATTGGTCGAAATAGAAGCTTCTGAGTAGGAGAAAAAGTCTGTAAAAATGGCAATTTTGATCACATTGAGGCTTTAAAAAGTAGTTATTCAACATGAGGCACAATCCAAATGACATCAATTTTTCTACAGTCCAAAAAATACGGACCCGTGACCTGTCGAACGTTCTCCAGATGGTCAGAAATGGTAATTTTTTAATGGTACATTTTTTGACTGTAAATGACTATTGCATGTGAATTATCACTTTTGGAACTAAAACAAGAGTATTTAGAGTCATTTTAATGCCTGAAATTGGTCGAAATAGAAGCTTCTGAGTAGGAGAAAAAGTCTGTAAAAATGGCAATTTTGGTCACATTGAGGTTTAAAAAGTAGTCATTCAACATGAGGCACAATCCAAATGACATTTTCAATCAATTTTTATGTATTCCAAAAAATCAATTTTCTGATGAAAAACGAGGACCCGTGACCTGTCGAACGTTCTCCAGATGGTCAGAAATGGTCATTTTTTAATGGTACATTTTTTGACTGTAAATGACTATTGCATGTGAATTATCACTTTTGGAACTAAAACAACAGTGTTTAGTCATTTTAATGCCTGAAATTGGTCGAAATAGAAGCTTCTGAGTAGGAGAAAAAGTCTGTAAAAATGGCAATTTTGGTCACATTGAGGCTTTAAAAAGTAGTTATTCAACATGAGGCACAATCCAAATGACATTTTCAATCAATTTTTCTACAGTTCAAAAAATCAATTTTCTGATGAAAAACGAGGACCCGTGACTGTCGAACTTTCTCCAGATGGTCAGAAATTGTAATTTTTTAATGTTTAAGTTTTTTGACTGTAAATGACTATTGCATGTGAATTATCACTTTTGGAACTAAAACAAGAGTGTTTAGAGTCATTTTAATGCCTGAAATTGGTCGAAATAGAAGCTTCTGAGTAGGAGAAAAAGTCTGTAAAAATGGCAATTTTGATCACATTGAGGCTTTAAAAAGTAGTTATTCAACATGAGGCACAATCCAAATGACATCAATTTTTCTACAGTCCAAAAAATACGGACCCGTGACCTGTCGAACGTTCTCCAGATGGTCAGAAATGGTAATTTTTTAATGGTACATTTTTTGACTGTAAATGACTATTGCATGTGAATTATCACTTTTGGAACTAAAACAAGAGTATTTAGAGTCATTTTAATGCCTGAAATTGGTCGAAATAGAAGCTTCTGAGTAGGAGAAAAAGTCTGTAAAAATGGCAATTTTGGTCACATTGAGGCTTTAAAAAGTAGTTATTCAACATGAGGCACAATCCAAATGACATTTTCAATCAATTTTTCTACAGTTCAAAAAATCAATTTTCTGATGAAAAACGAGGACCCGTGACTGTCGAACTTTCTCCAGATGGTCAGAAATTCTAATTTTTTAATGTTTAAGTTTTTTGACTGTAAATGACTATTGCATGTGAATTATCACTTTTGGAACTAAAACAAGAGTGTTTAGAGTCATTTTAATGCCTGAAATTGGTCGAAATAGAAGCTTCTGAGTAGGAGAAAAAGTCTGTAAAAATGGCAATTTTGATCACATTGAGGCTTTAAAAAGTAGTTATTCAACATGAGCCACAATCCAAATGACATTTTCAATCAATTTTTCTACAGTTCAAAAAATTCATTTTCTGATGAAAAACGAGGACCCGTGACCTGTCGAACTTTCTCCAGATGGTCAGAAATGGTAATTTCTTTATGTTAAATGTTTCGACTGTAAATGACTATTGCATGTGAATTATCACTTTTGGAACTTTAATAAGAGTGTTTAGAGTCATTTTAATGCCTGAAATTGGTCTAAATAAAAGCTTCTGAGTAGGAGAAAAAGTCTGTAAAAATGGCAATTTTGGTCACATTGAGGCTTTAAAAAGTAGTTATTCAACATGAGGCACAATCCAAATGACATTTTCAATCAATTTTTCTACAGTCCAAAAAAATCAATTTTCTGATGAAAAAACGATGACCCGTCACCTGTCGAACTTTCTCCAGATCGTCAGAAATTGTAATTTTTTAATGTTTAAGTTTTTTGACTGTAAATGACTATTGCATGTGAATCATCACTTTTGGAACTAAAACAAGAGTGTTTAGAGTCATTTTAATGCCTGAAATTGGTCGAAATAGAAGCTTCTGAGTAGGAGAAAAAGTCTGTAAAAATGGCAATTTTGGTCACATTGAGGCTTTAAAAAGTAGTTATTCAACATGAGGCACAATCCAAATGACATTTTCAATCAATTTTTCTACAGTTCAAAAAATCAATTTTCTGATGAAAAACGAGGACCCGTGACTGTCGAACTTTCTCCAGATGGTCAGAAATTGTAATTTTTTAATGTTTAAGTTTTTTGACTGTAAATGACTATTGCATGTGAATTATCACTTTTGGAACTAAAACAAGAGTGTTTAGAGTCATTTTAATGCCTGAAATTGGTCGAAATAGAAGCTTCTGAGTAGGAGAAAAAGTCTGTAAAAATGGCAATTTTGATCACATTGAGGCTTTAAAAAGTAGTTATTCAACATGAGGCACAATCCAAATGACATCAATTTTTCTACAGTCCAAAAAATACGGACCCGTGACCTGTCGAACGTTCTCCAGATGGTCAGAAATGGTAATTTTTTAATGGTACATTTTTTGACTGTAAATGACTATTGCATGTGAATTATCACTTTTGGAACTAAAACAAGAGTATTTAGAGTCATTTTAATGCCTGAAATTGGTCGAAATAGAAGCTTCTGAGTAGGAGAAAAAGTCTGTAAAAATGGCAATTTTGGTCACATTGAGGCTTTAAAAAGTAGTCATTCAACATGAGGCACAATCCAAATGACATTTTCAATCAATTTTTATGTATTCCAAAAAATCAATTTTCTGATGAAAAACGAGGACCCGTGACCTGTCGAACGTTCTCCAGATGGTCAGAAATGGTAATTTTTTAATGGTACATTTTTTGACTGTAAATGACTATTGCATGTGAATTATCACTTTTGGAACTAAAACAACAGTGTTTAGTCATTTTAATGCCTGAAATTGGTCGAAATAGAAGCTTCTGAGTAGGAGAAAAAGTCTGTAAAAATGGCAATTTTGGTCACATTGAGGCTTTAAAAGGTAGTTAATCAACATGAGGCACAATCCAAATGACATTTTCAATCAATTGTTCTACAGTCCCAAAAAATCAATTTTCTGATGAAAAACGAGGACCCGTGACCTGTCGAACTTTCTCCAGATGGTCAGAAATGGTAATGTTAAATGTTTCGACTGTAAATGACTATTGCATGTGAATTATCACTTTTGGAACTTTAATAAGAGTGTTTAGAGTCATTTTAATGCCTGAAATTGGTCGAAATAAAAGCTTCTGAGTAGGAGAAAAAGTCTGTAAAAATGGCAATTTTGGTCACATTGAGGCTTTAAAAAATTGTTATTCAACATGAGGCACAATCCAAATGACATTTTGAATCAATTTTTCTACAGTCCAAAAAATCTATTTTCTGATGAAAAAACGATGACCCGTGACCTCTCGAACTTTCTCCAGATGGTCAGAAATGGTAATTTTTAAATGTTTAATTTTTTGACTGTAAATGACTATTGCATGTGAATTATGACTTTTGGAACTAAAAAAAGAGTGTTTAGAGTCATTTTAATGCCTGAAATTGGTCGAAATAGAAGCTTCTGAGTAGGAGAAAAAGTCTGTAAAAATGGCAATTTTGGTCACATTGAGGCTTTAAAAAGTAGTTATTCAACATGAGGCACAATCCAAATGACATCAATTTTTCTACAGTCCAAAAAATACGGACCCGTGACCTGTCGAACGTTCTCCAGATGGTCAGAAATGGTAATTGTTTAATGGTACATTTTTTGACTGTAAATGACTATTGCATGTGAATTATCACTTTTGGAACTAAAACAAGAGTATTTAGAGTCATTTTAATGCCTGAAATTGGTCGAAATAGAAGCTTCTGAGTAGGAGAAAAAGTCTGTAAAAATGGCAATTTTGGTCACATTGAGGCTTTAAAAAGTAGTCATTCAACATGAGGCACAATCCAAATGACATTTTCAATCAATTTTTATGTATTCCAAAAAATCAATTTTCTGATGAAAAACGAGGACACGTGACCTGTCGAACGTTCTCCAGGTGGTCAGAAATGGTAATTTTTTAATGGTACATTTTTTGACAGTAAATGACTATTGCATGTGAATTATCACTTTTGGAACTAAAACAACAGTGTTTAGTCATTTTAATGCCTGAAATTGGTCGAAATAGAAGCTTCTGAGTAGGAGAAAAAGTCTGTAAAAATGGCAATTTTGGTCACATTGAGGCTTTAAAAGGTAGTTAATCAACATGAGGCACAATCCAAATGACATTTTCAATCAATTGTTCTACAGTCCCAAAAAATCAATTTTCTGATGAAAAACGAGGACCCGTGACCTGTCGAACTTTCTCCAGATGGTCAGAAATTGTAATTTTTTAATGTTTAAGTTTTTTGACTGTAAATGACTATTGCATGTGAATGATCACTTTTGGAACTAAAACAAGAGTGTTTAGAGTCATTTTAATGCCTGAAATTGGTCGAAATAGAAGCTTCTGAGTAGGAGAAAAAGTCTGTAAAAATGGCAATTTTGGTCACATTGAGGCTTTAAAAAGTAGTTATTCAACATGAGGCACAATCCAAATGACATTTTCAATCAATTTTTCTACAGTTCAAAAAAATCAATTTTCTGATGAAAAACGCGGACCCGTGACTGTCGAACTTTCTCCAGATGGTCAGAAATTGTAATTTTTTAATGTTTAAGTTTTTTGACTGTAAATGACTATTGCATGTGAATGATCACTTTTGGAACTAAAACAAGAGTGTTTAGAGTCATTTTAATGCCTGAAATTGGTCGAAATAGAAGCTTCTGAGTAGGAGAAAAAGTCTGTAAAAATGGCAATTTTGGTCACATTGAGGCTTTAAAAAGTAGTTATTCAACATGAGCCACAATCCAAATGACATTTTCAATCAATTTTTCTACAGTTCAAAAAATTCATTTTCTGATGAAAAACGAGGACCCGTGACCTGTCGAACTTTCTCCAGATGGTCAGAAATGGTAATTTCTTTATGTTAAATGTTTCGACTGTAAATGACTATTGCATGTGAATTATCACTTTTGGAACTTTAATAAGAGTGTTTAGAGTCATTTTAATGCCTGAAATTGGTCTAAATAAAAGCTTCTGAGTAGGAGAAAAAGTCTGTAAAAATGGCAATTTTGGTCACATTGAGGCTTTAAAAAGTAGTTATTCAACATGAGGCACAATCCAAATGACATTTTCAATCAATTTTTCTACAGTCCAAAAAAATCAATTTTCTGATGAAAAAACGATGACCCGTCACCTGTCGAACTTTCTCCAGATCGTCAGAAATTGTAATTTTTTAATGTTTAAGTTTTTTGACTGTAAATGACTATTGCATGTGAATCATCACTTTTGGAACTAAAACAAGAGTCTTTAGAGTCATTTTAATGCCTGAAATTGGTCGAAATAGAAGCTTCTGAGTAGGAGAAAAAGTCTGTAAAAATGGCAATTTTGGTCACATTGAGGCTTTAAAAAGTAGTTATTCAACATGAGGCACAATCCAAATGACATTTTCAATCAATTTTTCTACAGTTCAAAAAATCAATTTTCTGATGAAAAACGAGGACCCGTGACTGTCGAACTTTCTCCAGATGGTCAGAAATTGTAATTTTTTAATGTTTAAGTTTTTTGACTGTAAATGACTATTGCATGTGAATTATCACTTTTGGAACTAAAACAAGAGTGTTTAGAGTCATTTTAATGCCTGAAATTGGTCGAAATAGAAGCTTCTGAGTAGGAGAAAAAGTCTGTAAAAATGGCAATTTTGATCACATTGAGGCTTTAAAAAGTAGTTATTCAACATGAGGCACAATCCAAATGACATCAATTTTTCTACAGTCCAAAAAATACGGACCCGTGACCTGTCGAACGTTCTCCAGATGGTCAGAAATGGTAATTTTTTAATGGTACATTTTTTGACTGTAAATGACTATTGCATGTGAATTATCACTTTTGGAACTAAAACAAGAGTATTTAGAGTCATTTTAATGCCTGAAATTGGTCGAAATAGAAGCTTCTGAGTAGGAGAAAAAGTCTGTAAAAATGGCAATTTTGGTCACATTGAGGCTTTAAAAAGTAGTTATTCAACATGAGGCACAATCCAAATGACATTTTCAATCAATTTTTCTACAGTTCAAAAAATCAATTTTCTGATGAAAAACGAGGACCCGTGACTGTCGAACTTTCTCCAGATGGTCAGAAATTCTAATTTGTTAATGTTTAAGTTTTTTGACTGTAAATGACTATTGCATGTGAATTATCACTTTTGGAACTAAAACAAGAGTGTTTAGAGTCATTTTAATGCCTGAAATTGGTCGAAATAGAAGCTTCTGAGTAGGAGAAAAAGTCTGTAAAAATGGCAATTTTGATCACATTGAGGCTTTAAAAAGTAGTTATTCAACATGAGGCACAATCCAAATGACATCAATTTTTCTACAGTCCAAAAAATACGGACCCGTGACCTGTCGAACGTTCTTCAGATGGTCAGAAATGGTAATTTTTTAATGGTACATTTTTTGACTGTAAATGACTATTGCATGTGAATTATCACTTTTGGAACTAAAACAAGAGTATTTAGAGTCATTTTAATGCCTGAAATTGGTCGAAATAGAAGCTTCTGAGTAGGAGAAAAAGTCTGTAAAAATGGCAATTTTGGTCACATTGAGGCTTTAAAAAGTAGTTATTCAACATGAGCCACAATCCAAATGACATTTTCAATCAATTTTTCTACAGTTCAAAAAATTCATTTTCTGATGAAAAACGAGGACCCGTGACCTGTCGAACTTTCTCCAGATGGTCAGAAATGGTAATTTCTTTATGTTAAATGTTTCGACTGTAAATGACTATTGCATGTGAATTATCACTTTTGGAACTTTAATAAGAGTGTTTAGAGTCATTTTAATGCCTGAAATTGGTCTAAATAAAAGCTTCTGAGTAGGAGAAAAAGTCTGTAAAAATGGCAATTTTGGTCACATTGAGGCTTTAAAAAGTAGTTATTCAACATGAGGCACAATCCAAATGACATTTTCAATCAATTTTTCTACAGTCCAAAAAAATCAATTTTCTGATGAAAAAACGATGACCCGTCACCTGTCGAACTTTCTCCAGATCGTCAGAAATTGTAATTTTTTAATGTTTAAGTTTTTTGACTGTAAATGACTATTGCATGTGAATCATCACTTTTGGAACTAAAACAAGAGTGTTTAGAGTCATTTTAATGCCTGAAATTGGTCGAAATAGAAGCTTCTGAGTAGGAGAAAAAGTCTGTAAAAATGGCAATTTTGGTCACATTGAGGCTTTAAAAAGTAGTTATTCAACATGAGGCACAATCCAAATGACATTTTCAATCAATTTTTCTACAGTTCAAAAAATCAATTTTCTGATGAAAAACGAGGACCCGTGACTGTCGAACTTTCTCCAGATGGTCAGAAATTGTAATTTTTTAATGTTTAAGTTTTTTGACTGTAAATGACTATTGCATGTGAATTATCACTTTTGGAACTAAAACAAGAGTGTTTAGAGTCATTTTAATGCCTGAAATTGGTCGAAATAGAAGCTTCTGAGTAGGAGAAAAAGTCTGTAAAAATGGCAATTTTGATCACATTGAGGCTTTAAAAAGTAGTTATTCAACATGAGGCACAATCCAAATGACATCAATTTTTCTACAGTCCAAAAAATACGGACCCGTGACCTGTCGAACGTTCTCCAGATGGTCAGAAATGGTAATTTTTTAATGGTACATTTTTTGACTGTAAATGACTATTGCATGTGAATTATCACTTTTGGAACTAAAACAAGAGTATTTAGAGTCATTTTAATGCCTGAAATTGGTTGAAATAGAAGCTTCTGAGTAGGAGAAAAAGTCTGTAAAAATGGCAATTTTGGTCACATTGAGGCTTTAAAAAGTAGTCATTCAACATGAGGCACAATCCAAATGACATTTTCAATCAATTTTTATGTATTCCAAAAAATCAATTTTCTGATGAAAAACGAGGACCCGTGACCTGTCGAACGTTCTCCAGATGGTCAGAAATGGTAATTTTTTAATGGTACATTTTTTGACTGTAAATGACTATTGCATGTGAATTATCACTTTTGGAACTAAAACAACAGTGTTTAGTCATTTTAATGCCTGAAATTGGTCGAAATAGAAGCTTCTGAGTAGGAGAAAAAGTCTGTAAAAATGGCAATTTTGGTCACATTGAGGCTTTAAAAGGTAGTTAATCAACATGAGGCACAATCCAAATGACATTTTCAATCAATTGTTCTACAGTCCCAAAAAATCAATTTTCTGATGAAAAACGAGGACCCGTGACCTGTCGAACTTTCTCCAGATGGTCAGAAATGGTAATGTTAAATGTTTCGACTGTAAATGACTATTGCATGTGAATTATCACTTTTGGAACTTTAATAAGAGTGTTTAGAGTCATTTTAATGCCTGAAATTGGTCGAAATAGAAGCTTCTGAGTAGGAGAAAAAGTCTGTAAAAATGGCAATTTTGGTCACATTGAGGCTTTAAAAAATTGTTATTCAACATGAGGCACAATCCAAATGACATTTTGAATCAATTTTTCTACAGTCCAAAAAATCTATTTTCTGATGAAAAAACGATGACCCGTGACCTCTCGAACTTTCTCCAGATGGTCAGAAATGGTAATTTTTAAATGTTTAATTTTTTGACTGTAAATGACTATTGCATGTGAATTATGACTTTTGGAACTAAAAAAAGAGTGTTTAGAGTCATTTTAATGCCTGAAATTGGTCGAAATAGAAGCTTCTGAGTAGGAGAAAAAGTCTGTAAAAATGGCAATTTTGGTCACATTGAGGCTTTAAAAAGTAGTTATTCAACATGAGGCACAATCCAAATGACATCAATTTTTCTACAGTCCGAAAAATACGGACCCGTGACCTGTCGAACGTTCTCCAGATGGTCAGAAATGGTAATTGTTTAATGGTACATTTTTTGACTGTAAATGACTATTGCATGTGAATTATCACTTTTGGAACTAAAACAAGAGTATTTAGAGTCATTTTAATGCCTGAAATTGGTCGAAATAGAAGCTTCTGAGTAGGAGAAAAAGTCTGTAAAAATGGCAATTTTGGTCACATTGAGGCTTTAAAAAGTAGTCATTCAACATGAGGCACAATCCAAATGACATTTTCAATCAATTTTTATGTATTCCAAAAAATCAATTTTCTGATGAAAAACGAGGACACGTGACCTGTCGAACGTTCTCCAGATGGTCAGAAATGGTAATTTTTTAATGGTACATTTTTTGACAGTAAATGACTATTGCATGTGAATTATCACTTTTGGAACTAAAACAACAGTGTTTAGTCATTTTAATGCCTGAAATTGGTCGAAATAGAAGCTTCTGAGTAGGAGAAAAAGTCTGTAAAAATGGCAATTTTGGTCACATTGAGGCTTTAAAAGGTAGTTAATCAACATGAGGCACAATCCAAATGACATTTTCAATCAATTGTTCTACAGTCCCAAAAAATCAATTTTCTGATGAAAAACGAGGACCCGTGACCTGTCGAACTTCCTCCAGATGGTCAGAAATGGTAATTTTTTAATGTTTAATTTTTTGACTGTAAATGACTATTGCATGTGAATTATCACTTTTGGAACTAAAACAAGAGTGTTTAGAGTCATTTTAATGCCTGAAATTGGTCAAAATAGAAGCTTCTGAGTAGGAGAAAAAGTCTGTAAAAATGGCAATTTTGGTCACATTGAGGCTTTAAAAAGTAGTTATTCAACATGAGGCACAATCCAAATGACATTTTCAATCAATTTTTCTACAGTCCAAAAAAATCAATTTTCTGATGAAAAAACGATGACCCGTCACCTGTCGAACTTTCTCCAGATCGTCAGAAATTGTAATTTTTTAATGTTTAAGTTTTTTGACTGTAAATGACTATTGCATGTGAATCATCACTTTTGGAACTAAAACAAGAGTCTTTAGAGTCATTTTAATGCCTGAAATTGGTCGAAATAGAAGCTTCTGAGTAGGAGAAAAAGTCTGTAAAAATGGCAATTTTGGTCACATTGAGGCTTTAAAAAGTAGTTATTCAACATGAGGCACAATCCAAATGACATTTTCAATCAATTTTTATGTATTCCAAAAAATCAATTTTCTGATGAAAAACGAGGACCCGTGACCTGTCGAACGTTCTCCAGATGGTCAGAAATGGTAATTTTTTAATGGTACATTTTTTGACTGTAAATGACTATTGCATGTGAATTATCACTTTTGGAACTAAAACAACAGTGTTTAGTCATTTTAATGCCTGAAATTGGTCGAAATAGAAGCTTCTGAGTAGGAGAAAAAGTCTGTAAAAATGGCAATTTTGGTCACATTGAGGCTTTAAAAGGTAGTTAATCAACATGAGGCACAATCCAAATGACATTTTCAATCAATTGTTCTACAGTCCCAAAAAATCAATTTTCTGATGAAAAACGAGGACCCGTGACCTGTCGAACTTTCTCCAGATGGTCAGAAATGGTAATGTTAAATGTTTCGACTGTAAATGACTATTGCATGTGAATTATCACTTTTGGAACTTTAATAAGAGTGTTTAGAGTCATTTTAATGCCTGAAATTGGTCGAAATAGAAGCTTCTGAGTAGGAGAAAAAGTCTGTAAAAATGGCAATTTTGGTCACATTGAGGCTTTAAAAAATTGTTATTCAACATGAGGCACAATCCAAATGACATTTTGAATCAATTTTTCTACAGTCCAAAAAATCTATTTTCTGATGAAAAAACGATGACCCGTGACCTCTCGAACTTTCTCCAGATGGTCAGAAATGGTAATTTTTAAATGTTTAATTTTTTGACTGTAAATGACTATTGCATGTGAATTATGACTTTTGGAACTAAAAAAAGAGTGTTTAGAGTCATTTTAATGCCTGAAATTGGTCGAAATAGAAGCTTCTGAGTAGGAGAAAAAGTCTGTAAAAATGGCAATTTTGGTCACATTGAGGCTTTAAAAAGTAGTTATTCAACATGAGGCACAATCCAAATGACATCAATTTTTCTACAGTCCGAAAAATACGGACCCGTGACCTGTCGAACGTTCTCCAGATGGTCAGAAATGGTAATTGTTTAATGGTACATTTTTTGACTGTAAATGACTATTGCATGTGAATTATCACTTTTGGAACTAAAACAAGAGTATTTAGAGTCATTTTAATGCCTGAAATTGGTCGAAATAGAAGCTTCTGAGTAGGAGAAAAAGTCTGTAAAAATGGCAATTTTGGTCACATTGAGGCTTTAAAAAGTAGTCATTCAACATGAGGCACAATCCAAATGACATTTTCAATCAATTTTTATGTATTCCAAAAAATCAATTTTCTGATGAAAAACGAGGACACGTGACCTGTCGAACGTTCTCCAGATGGTCAGAAATGGTAATTTTTTAATGGTACATTTTTTGACAGTAAATGACTATTGCATGTGAATTATCACTTTTGGAACTAAAACAACAGTGTTTAGTCATTTTAATGCCTGAAATTGGTCGAAATAGAAGCTTCTGAGTAGGAGAAAAAGTCTGTAAAAATGGCAATTTTGGTCACATTGAGGCTTTAAAAGGTAGTTAATCAACATGAGGCACAATCCAAATGACATTTTCAATCAATTGTTCTACAGTCCCAAAAAATCAATTTTCTGATGAAAAACGAGGACCCGTGACCTGTCGAACTTCCTCCAGATGGTCAGAAATGGTAATTTTTTAATGTTTAATTTTTTGACTGTAAATGACTATTGCATGTGAATTATCACTTTTGGAACTAAAACAAGAGTGTTTAGAGTCATTTTAATGCCTGAAATTGGTCAAAATAGAAGCTTCTGAGTAGGAGAAAAAGTCTGTAAAAATGGCAATTTTGGTCACATTGAGGCTTTAAAAAGTAGTTATTCAACATGAGGCACAATCCAAATGACATTTTCAATCAATTTTTCTACAGTCCAAAAAAATCAATTTTCTGATGAAAAAACGATGACCCGTCACCTGTCGAACTTTCTCCAGATCGTCAGAAATTGTAATTTTTTAATGTTTAAGTTTTTTGACTGTAAATGACTATTGCATGTGAATCATCACTTTTGGAACTAAAACAAGAGTCTTTAGAGTCATTTTAATGCCTGAAATTGGTCGAAATAGAAGCTTCTGAGTAGGAGAAAAAGTCTGTAAAAATGGCAATTTTGGTCACATTGAGGCTTTAAAAAGTAGTTATTCAACATGAGGCACAATCCAAATGACATTTTCAATCAATTTTTCTACAGTTCAAAAAATCAATTTTCTGATGAAAAACGAGGACCCGTGACTGTCGAACTTTCTCCAGATGGTCAGAAATTGTAATTTTTTAATGTTTAAGTTTTTTGACTGTAAATGACTATTGCATGTGAATTATCACTTTTGGAACTAAAACAAGAGTGTTTAGAGTCATTTTAATGCCTGAAATTGGTCGAAATAGAAGCTTCTGAGTAGGAGAAAAAGTCTGTAAAAATGGCAATTTTGATCACATTGAGGCTTTAAAAAGTAGTTATTCAACATGAGGCACAATCCAAATGACATCAATTTTTCTACAGTCCAAAAAATACGGACCCGTGACCTGTCGAACGTTCTCCAGATGGTCAGAAATGGTAATTTTTTAATGGTACATTTTTTGACTGTAAATGACTATTGCATGTGAATTATCACTTTTGGAACTAAAACAAGAGTATTTAGAGTCATTTTAATGCCTGAAATTGGTCGAAATAGAAGCTTCTGAGTAGGAGAAAAAGTCTGTAAAAATGGCAATTTTGGTCACATTGAGGCTTTAAAAAGTAGTCATTCAACATGAGGCACAATCCAAATGACATTTTCAATCAATTTTTATGTATTCCAAAAAATCAATTTTCTGATGAAAAACGAGGACCCGTGACCTGTCGAACGTTCTCCAGATGGTCAGAAATGGTAATTTTTTAATGGTACATTTTTTGACTGTAAATGACTATTGCATGTGAATTATCACTTTTGGAACTAAAACAACAGTGTTTAGTCATTTTAATGCCTGAAATTGGTCGAAATAGAAGCTTCTGAGTAGGAGAAAAAGTCTGTAAAAATGGCAATTTTGGTCACATTGAGGCTTTAAAAGGTAGTTAATCAACATGAGGCAAATCCAAATGACATTTTCAATCAATTGTTCTACAGTCCCAAAAAATCAATTTTCTGATGAAAAACGAGGACCCGTGACCTGTCGAACTTCCTCCAGATGGTCAGAAATGGTAATTTTTTAATGTTTAATTTTTTGACTGTAAATGACTATTGCATGTGAATTATCACTTTTGGAACTAAAACAAGAGTGTTTAGAGTCATTTTAATGCCTGAAATTGGTCGAAATAGAAGCTTCTGAGTAGGAGAAAAAGTCTGTAAAAATGGCAATGTTGGTCACATTGAGGCTTTAAAAAGTAGTTATTCAACATGAGGCACAATCCAAATGACATTTTCAATCAATTTTTCTACAGTTCAAAAAATCAATTTTCTGATGAAAAACGAGGACCCGTGACTGTCGAACTTTCTCCAGATGGTCAGAAATTGTAATTTTTAATGTTTAAGTTTTTTGACTGTAAATGACTATTGCATGTGAATGATCACTTTTGGAACTAAAACAAGAGTGTTTAGAGTCATTTTAATGCCTGAAATTGGTCGAAATAGAAGCTTCTGAGTAGGAGAAAAAGTCTGTAAAAATGGCAATTTTGGTCACATTGAGGCTTTAAAAAGTAGTTATTCAACATGAGCCACAATCCAAATGACATTTTCAATCAATTTTTCTACAGTTCAAAAAATTCATTTTCTGATGAAAAACGAGGACCCGTGACCTGTCGAACTTTCTCCAGATGGTCAGAAATGGTAATTTCTTTATGTTAAATGTTTCGACTGTAAATGACTATTGCATGTGAATTATCACTTTTGGAACTTTAATAAGAGTGTTTAGAGTCATTTTAATGCCTGAAATTGGTCGAAATAAAAGCTTCTGAGTAGGAGAAAAAGTCTGTAAAAATGGCAATTTTGGTCACATTGAGGCTTTAAAAAATTGTTATTCAACATGAGGCACAATCCAAATGACATTTTGAATCAATTTTTCTACAGTCCAAAAAATCTATTTTCTGATGAAAAAACGATGACCCGTGACCTCTCGAACTTTCTCCAGATGGTCAGAAATGGTAATTTTTAAATGTTTAATTTTTTGACTGTAAATGACTATTGCATGTGAATTATGACTTTTGGAACTAAAAAAAGAGTGTTTAGAGTCATTTTAATGCCTGAACTTGGTCGAAATAGAAGCTTCTGAGTAGGAGAAAAAGTCTGTAAAAATGGCAATTTTGGTCACATTGAGGCTTTAAAAAGTAGTCATTCAACATGAGGCACAATCCAAGTGACATTTTCAATCAATTTTTATGTATTCCAAAAAATCTATTTTCTGATGAAAAACGAGGACCCGTGACTGTCGAACTTTCTCCAGATGGTCAGAAATTGTAAGTTTTTTAATGTTTACATTTTTTGACTGTAAATGACTATTGCATGTGAATTATCACTTTTGGAACTAAAACAAGAGTGTTTAGAGTCATTTTAATGCCTGAAATTGGTCGAAATAGAAGCTTCTGAGTAGGAGAAAAAGTCTGTAAAAATGGCAATTTTGATCACATTGAGGCTTTAAAAAGTAGTTATTCAACATGAGGCACAATCCAAATGACATCAATTTTTCTACAGTCCAAAAAATACGGACCCGTGACCTGTCGAACGTTCTCCAGATGGTCAGAAATGGTAATTTTTTAATGGTACATTTTTTGACTGTAAATGACTATTGCATGTGAATTATCACTTTTGGAACTAAAACAAGAGTATTTAGTGTCATTTTAATGCCTGAAATTGGTCGAAATAGAAGCTTCTGAGTAGGAGAAAAAGTCTGTAAAAATGGCAATTTTGGTCACATTTGAGGCTTTAAAAAGTAGTCATTCAACATGAGGCACAATCCAAATGACATTTTCAATCAATTTTTATATATTCCAAAAAATCAATTTTCTGATGAAAAACGAGGACGTGACCTGTCGAACGTTCTCCAGATGGTCAGAAATGGTAATTTTTTAATGGTACATTTTTTGACTGTAAATGACTATTGCATGTGAATTATCACTTTTGGAACTAAAACAAGAGTGTTTAGTCATTTTAATGCCTGAAATTGGTCGAAATAGAAGCTTCTGAGTAGGAGAAAAAGTCTGTAAAAATGGCAATTTTGGTCACATTGAGGCTTTAAAAGGTAGTTAATCAACATGAGGCACAATCCAAATGACATTTTCAATCAATTGTTCTACAGTCCCAAAAAATCAATTTTCTGATGCAAAACGAGGGCTCGTGACCTGTCGAACTTCCTCCAGATGGTCAGAAATGGTAATTTTTTAATGTTAAATGTTTCGACTGTAAATGACTATTGCATGTGAATTATCACTTTTGGAACTTTAATAAGAGTGTTTAGAGTCATTTTAATGCCTGAAATTGGTCGAAAGAAAAGCTTCTGAGTAGGGGAAAAAGTCTGTAAAAATGGCAATTTTGGTCACATTGAGGCTTTAAAAAATTGTTATTCAACATGAGGCACAATCCAAATGACATTTTGAATCAATTTTTCTACAGTCAAAAAAATCTATTTTCTGATGAAAAAACGATGACCCGTGACCTCTCGAACTTTCTCCAGATGGTCAGAAATGGTAATTTTTAAATGTTTAATTTTTTGACTGTAAATGACTATTGCATGTGAATTATGACTTTTGGAACTAAAAAAAAGAGTGTTTAGAGTCATTTTAATGCCTGAAATTGGTCGAAATAGAAGCTTCTGAGTAGGAGAAAAAGTCTGTAAAAATGGCAATTTTGGTCACATTGAGGCTTTAAAAAGTAGTTATTCAACATGAGGCACAATCTAAATGACTTTTCAATCAATTTTTCTACAGTCCAAAAAATCAATTTTCTGATCAAAAACGAGGACCCGTCACCTGTCGAACTTTCTCCAGATGGTCAGAAATTGTAATTTTTTAATGTTTAAGTTTTTTGACTGTAAATGACTATTGCATGTGAATTATCACTTTTGGAACTAAAACAAGAGTGTTTAGAGTCATTTTAATGCCTGAAATTGGTCGAAATAGAAGCTTCTGAGTAGGAGAAAAAGTCTGTAAAAATGGCAATTTTGGTCACATTGAGGCTTTAAAAAGTAGTTATTCAACATGAGGCACAATCCAAATGACATTTTCAATCAATTTTTCTACAGTTCAAAAAATCAATTTTCTGATGAAAAACGAGGACCCGTGACTGTCGAACTTTCTCCAGATGGTCAGAAATTGTAATTTTTTAATGTTTAAGTTGTTTGACTGTAAATGACTATTGCATGTGAATTATCACTTTTGGAACTAAAACAAGAGTGTTTAGAGTCATTTTAATGCCTGAAATTGGTCGAAATAGAAGCTTCTGAGTAGGAGAAAAAGTCTGTAAAAATGGCAATTTTGATCACATTGAGGCTTTAAAAAGTAGTTATTCAACATGAGGCACAATCCAAATGACATCAATTTTTCTACAGTCCAAAAAATACGGACCCGTGACCTGTCGAACGTTCTCCAGATGGTCAGAAATGGTAATTTTTTAATGGTACATTTTTTGACTGTAAATGACTATTGCATGTGAATTATCACTTTTGGAACTAAAACAAGAGTATTTAGAGTCATTTTAATGCCTGAAATTGGTCGAAATAGAAGCTTCTGAGTAGGAGAAAAAGTCTGTAAAAATGGCAATTTTGGTCACATTGAGGTTTAAAAAGTAGTCATTCAACATGAGGCACAATCCAAATGACATTTTCAATCAATTTTTATGTATTCCAAAAAATCAATTTTCTGATGAAAAACGAGGACCCGTGACCTGTCGAACGTTCTCCAGATGGTCAGAAATGGTCATTTTTTAATGGTACATTTTTTGACTGTAAATGACTATTGCATGTGAATTATCACTTTTGGAACCAAAACAACAGTGTTTAGTCATTTTAATGCCTGAAATTGGTCGAAATAGAAGCTTCTGAGTAGGAGAAAAAGTCTGTAAAAATGGCAATTTTGGTCACATTGAGGCTTTAAAAGGTAGTTAATCAACATAAGGCACAATCCAAATGACATTTTCAATCAATTGTTCTACAGTCCCAAAAAATCAATTTTCTGATGAAAAAAGAGGACCCGTGACCTGTCGAACTTCCTCCAGATGGTCAGAAATGGTAATTTTTTAATGTTTAATTTTTTGACTGTAAATGACTATTGCATGTGAATTATCACTTTTGGAACTAAAACAAGAGTGTTTAGTCATTTTAATGCCTGAAATTGGTCGAAATAGAAGCTTCTGAGTAGGAGAAAAAGTCTGTGAAAATGGAAATTTTGGTCACATTGAGGATTTAAAAAGTGGTTATTCAACATGAGGCACAATCCAAATGACATTTTCAATCAATTTTTCTACAGTCCAAAAAATCAATTTTCTGATGAAAAAAGAGGACCCGTGACCTGTCGAACTTCCTCCAGATGGTCAGAAATGGTAATTTTTTAATGTTTAATTTTTTGACTGTAAATGACTATTGCATGTGAATTATCACTTTTGGAACTAAAATAAATGTGTTTAGAGTCATTTTAATGCCTGAAATTGGTCGAAATAGAAGCTTCTGAGTAGGAGAAAAAGTCTGTGAAAATGGCAATTTTGGTCACATTGAGGCCTTAAAAAGTAGTTATTCAACACGAGCCACAATCCAAATGACATTTTCAATCAATTTTTCTACAGTTCAAAAAATTAATTTTCTGATGAAAAACGAGGACCCGTCACCTGTCGAACTTTCTCCAGATCGTCAGAAATTGTAATTTTTTAATGTTTAAGTTTTTTGACTGTAAATGACTATTGCATGTGAATCATCACTTTTGGAACTAAAACAAGAGTGTTTAGAGTCATTTTAATGCCTGAAATTGGTCGAAATAGAAGCTTCTGAGTAGGAGAAAAAGTCTGTAAAAATGGCAATTTTGGTCACATTGAGGCTTTAAAAAGTAGTTATTCAACATGAGGCACAATCCAAATGACATTTTCAATCAATTTTTCTACAGTTCAAAAAATCAATTTTCTGATGAAAAACGAGGACCCGTGACTGTCGAACTTTCTCCAGATGGTCAGAAATTGTAATTTTTTAATGTTTAAGTTTTTTGACTGTAAATGACTATTGCATGTGAATTATCACTTTTGGAACTAAAACAAGAGTGTTTAGAGTCATTTTAATGCCTGAAATTGGTCGAAATAGAAGCTTCTGAGTAGGAGAAAAAGTCTGTAAAAATGGCAATTTTGATCACATTGAGGCTTTAAAAAGTAGTTATTCAACATGAGGCACAATCCAAATGACATCAATTTTTCTACAGTCCAAAAAATACGGACCCGTGACCTGTCGAACGTTCTCCAGATGGTCAGAAATGGTAATTTTTTAATGGTACATTTTTTGACTGTAAATGACTATTGCATGTAATTATCACTTTTGGAACTAAAACAACAGTGTTTAGTCATTTTAATGCCTGAAATTAATCGAAATAAAAGCTTCTGAGTAGGAGAAAAAGTCTGTAAAAATGGCAATTTTGGTCACATTGAGGCTTTAAAAGGTAGTTAATCAACATGAGGCACAATCCAAATGACATTTTCAATCAATTGTTCTACAGTCCCAAAAAATCAATTTTCTGATGAAAAACAAGGACCCGTGACCTGTCGAACTTCCTCCAGATGGTCAGAAATGGTAATTTTTTAATGTTTAATTTTTTGACTGTAAATGACTATTGCATGTGAATTATCACTTTTGGAACTAAAACAAGAGTGTTTAGAGTCATTTTAATGCCTGAAATTGGTCGAAATAGAAGCTTCTGAGTAGGAGAAAAAGTCTGTAAAAATGGCAATGTTGGTCACATTGAGGCTTTAAAAAGTAGTTATTCAACATGAGGCACAATCCAAATGACATTTTCAATCAATTTTTCTACAGTTCAAAAAATCAATTTTCTGATGAAAAACGAGGACCCGTGACTGTCGAACTTTCTCCAGATGGTCAGAAACTGTAATTTTTAATGTTTAAGTTTTTTGACTGTAAATGACTATTGCATGTGAATGATCACTTTTGGAACTAAAACAAGAGTGTTTAGAGTCATTTTAATGCCTGAAATTGGTCGAAATAGAAGCTTCTGAGTAGGAGAAAAAGTCTGTAAAAATGGCAATTTTGGTCACATTGAGGCTTTAAAAAATTGTTATTCAACATGAGGCACAATCCAAATGACATTTTGAATCAATTTTTCTACAGTCCAAAAAATCTATTTTCTGATGAAAAAACGATGACCCGTGACCTCTCGAACTTTCTCCAGATGGTCAGAAATGGTAATTTTTAAATGTTTAATTTTTTGACTGTAAATGACTATTGCATGTGAATTATGACTTTTGGAACTAAAAAAAGAGTGTTTAGAGTCATTTTAATGCCTGAAATTGGTCGAAATAGAAGCTTCTGAGTAGGAGAAAAAGTCTGTAAAAATGGCAATTTTGGTCACATTGAGGCTTTAAAAAGTAGTCATTCAACATGAGGCACAATCCAAATGACATTTTGAATCAATTTTTCTACAGTCCAAAAAATCTATTTTCTGATGAAAAACGAGGACCCGTGACCTGTCGAACGTTCTCCAGATGGTCAGAAATGGTAATTTTTTAATGGTACATTTTTTGACTGTAAATGACTATTGCATGTGAATTATCACTTTTGGAACTAAAACAACAGTGTTTAGTCATTTTAATGCCTGAAATTGGTCGAAATAGAAGCTTCTGAGTAGGAGAAAAAGTCTGTAAAAATGGCAATTTTGGTCACATTGAGGCTTTAAAAGGTAGTTAATCAACATGAGGCACAATCCAAATGACATTTTCAATCAATTGTTCTACAGTCCCAAAAAATCAATTTTCTGATGAAAAAAGAGGACCCGTGACCTGTCGAACTTCCTCCAGATGGTCAGAAATGGTAATTTTTTGCTGTTTAATTTTTTGACTGTAAATGACTATTGCATGTGAATTATCACTTTTGGAACTAAAATAAATGTGTTTAGAGTCATTTTAATGCCTGAAATTGGTCGAAATAGAAGCTTCTGAGTAGGAGAAAAAGTCTGTGAAAATGGCAATTTTGGTCACATTGAGGCCTTAAAAAGTAGTTATTCAACACGAGCCACAATCCAAATGACATTTTCAATCAATTTTTCTACAGTTCAAAAAATTAATTTTCTGATGAAAAACGAGGACCCGTGACCTGTCGAACTTTCTCCAGATGGTCAGAAATGGTAATTTTTTTATGTTAAATGTTTCGACTGTAAATGACTATTGCATGTGAATTATCACTTTTGGAACTTTAATAAGAGTGTTTAGAGTCATTTTAATGCCTGAAATTGGTCGAAATAAAAGCTTCTGAGTAGGAGAAAATGTCTGTAAAAATGGCAATTTTGGTCACATTGAGGCTTTAAAAAGTAGTTATTCAACATGAGGCACAATCCAAATGACATTTTCAATCAATTTTTCTACAGTTCAAAAAATCAATTTTCTGATGAAAAACGAGGACCCGTGACTGTCGAACTTTCTCCAGATGGTCAGAAATTGTAATTTTTTAATGTTTAAGTTTTTTGACTGTAAATGACTATTGCATGTGAATTATCACTTTTGGAACTAAAACAAGAGTGTTTAGAGTCATTTTAATGCCTGAAATTGGTCGAAATAGAAGCTTCTGAGTAGGAGAAAAAGTCTGTAAAAATGGCAATTTTGATCACATTGAGGCTTTAAAAAGTAGTTATTCAACATGAGGCACAATCCAAATGACATCAATTTTTCTACAGTCCAAAAAATACGGACCCGTGACCTGTCGAACGTTCGCCAGATGGTCAGAAATGGTAATTTTTTAATGGTACATTTTTTGACTGTAAATGACTATTGCATGTGAATTATCACTTTTGGAACTAAAACAAGAGTATTTAGAGTCATTTTAATGCCTGAAATTGGTCGAAATAGAAGCTTCTGAGTAGGAGAAAAAGTCTGTAAAAATGGCAATTTTGGTCACATTGAGGCTTTAAAAAGTAGTCATTCAACATGAGGCACAATCCAAATGACATTTTCAATCAATTTTTATGTATTCCAAAAAATCAATTTTCTGATGAAAAACGAGGACCCGTGACCTGTCGAACGTTCTCCAGATGGTCAGAAATGGTAATTTTTTAATGGTACATTTTTTGACTGTAAATGACTATTGCATGTGAATTATCACTTTTGGAACTAAAACAACAGTGTTTAGTCATTTTAATGCCTGAAATTGGTCGAAATAGAAGCTTCTGAGTAGGAGAAAAAGTCTGTAAAAATGGCAATTTTGGTCACATTGAGGCTTTAAAAGGTAGTTAATCAACATGAGGCACAATCCAAATGACATTTTCAATCAATTGTTCTACAGTCCCAAAAAATCAATTTTCTGATGAAAAACGAGGACCCGTGACCCTTCGAACTTCCTCCAGATGGTCAGAAATGGTAATTTTTTAATGTTTAATTTTTTGACTGTAAATGACTATTGCATGTGAATTATCACTTTTGGAACTAAAACAAGAGTGTTTAGAGTCATTTTAATGCCTGAAATTGGTCAAAATAGAAGCTTCTGAGTAGGAGAAAAAGTCTGTGAAAATGGAAATTTTGGTCACATTGAGGATTTAAAAAGTGGTCATTCAACATGAGGCACAATCCAAATGACATTTTCAATCAATTTTTCTACAGTCCAAAAAATCAATTTTCTGATGAAAAAAGAGGACCCGTGACCTGTCGAACTTCCTCCAGATGGTCAGAAATGGTAATTTTTTAATGTTTAATTTTTTGACTGTAAATGACTATTGCATGTGAATTATCACTTTTGGAACTAAAATAAATGTGTTTAGAGTCATTTTAATGCCTGAAATTGGTTGAAATAGAGGATTCTGAGTAGGAGAAAAAGTCTGTGAAAATGGCAATTTTGGTCACATTGAGGCCTTAAAAAGTAGTTATTCAACACGAGCCACAATCCAAATGACATTTTCAATCAATTTTTCTAGAGTCCCAAAAAATCAATTTTCTGATAAAAAACGAGGACCCGTGACCTGTCGAACTTCCTCCAGATTGTCAGAAATCGTAATTTTTGAATGTTTAAGTTTTTTTACTGTAAATGACTATTGCATGTGAATTACCCCTTTTGGAACTAAAATAAGTGTGTTTAGAGTCATTTTAATGCCTGAAATTGGTCAAAATAGAAGCTTCTGAGTAGGAGAAAAAGTCTGTAAAAATGGCAATTTTGGTCACATTGAGGCTTTAAAAAGTAGTTATTCAACATGAGGCACAATCCAAATGACATCAATTTTTCTACAGTCCAAAAAATACGGACCCGTGACCTGTCGAACGTTCTCCAGATGGTCAGAAATGGTAATTTTTTAATGGTACATTTTTTGACTGTAAATGACTATTGCATGTGAATTATCACTTTTGGAACTAAAACAAGAGTATTTAGAGTCATTTTAATGCCTGAAATTGGTCGAAATAGAAGCTTCTGAGTAGGAGAAAAAGTCTGTAAAAATGGCAATTTTGGTCACATTGAGGCTTTAAAAAGTAGTCATTCAACATGAGGCACAATCCAAATGACATTTTCAATCAATTTTTATGTATTCCAAAAAATCAATTTTCTGATGAAAAACGAGGACACGTGACCTGTCGAACGTTCTCCAGATGGTCAGAAATGGTAATTTTTTAATGGTACATTTTTTGACTGTAAATGACTATTGCATGTGAATTATCACTTTTGGAACTAAAACAACAGTGTTTAGTCATTTTAATGCCTGAAATTGGTCGAAATAGAAGCTTCTGAGTAGGAGAAAAAGTCTGTAAAAATGGCAATTTTGGTCACATTGAGGCTTTAAAAAGTAGTTATTCAAGATGAGGCACAATCCAAATGACATTTTCAATCAATTTTTCTACAGTTCAAAAAATCAATTTTCTGATGAAAAACGAGGACCCGTGACTGTCGAACTTTCTCCAGATGGTCAGAAATTGTAATTTTTTAATGTTTAAGTTTTTTGACTGTAAATGACTATTGCATGTGAATGATCACTTTTGGAACTAAAACAAGAGTGTTTAGAGTCATTTTAATGCCTGAAATTGGTCGAAATAGAAGCTTCTGAGTAGGAGAAAAAGTCTGTAAAAATGGCAATTTTGGTCACATTGAGGCTTTAAAAAGTAGTTATTCAACATGAGCCACAATCCAAATGACATTTTCAATCAATTTTTCTACAGTTCAAAAAATTCATTTTCTGATGAAAAACGAGGACCCGTGACCTGTCGAACTTTCTCCAGATGGTCAGAAATGGTAATTTCTTTATGTTAAATGTTTCGACTGTAAATGACTATTGCATGTGAATTATCACTTTTGGAACTTTAATAAGAGTGTTTAGAGTCATTTTAATGCCTGAAATTGGTCGAAATAAAAGCTTCTGAGTAGGAGAAAAAGTCTGTAAAAATGGCAATTTTGGTCACATTGAGGCTTTAAAAAGTGGTTATTCAACATGAGGCACAATCCAAATGACATTTTCAATATATTTTTCTACAGTCCAAAAAATCAATTTTCTGATGAAAAAAGAGGACCCGTGACCTGTCGAACTTCCTCCAGATGGTCAGAAATGGTAATTTTTTAATGTTTAATTTTTTGACTGTAAATGACTATTGCATGTGAATTATCACTTTTGGAACTTTAATAAGAGTGTTTAGAGTCATTTTAATGCCTGAAATTGGTCTAAATAAAAGCTTCTGAGTAGGAGAAAAAGTCTGTAAAAATGGCAATTTTGGTCACATTGAGGCTTTAAAAAGTAGTTATTCAACATGAGGCACAATCCAAATGACATTTTCAATCAATTTTTCTACAGTCCAAAAAAATCAATTTTCTGATGAAAAAACGAGGACCCGTGACCTGTCGAACTTCCTCCAGATGGTCAGAAATTGTAATTTTTTAATGTTTAAGTTTTTTGACTGTAAATGACTATTGCATGTGAATTATCACTTTTGGAACTAAAACAAGAGTGTTTAGAGTCATTTTAATGCCTGAAATTGGTCGAAATAGAAGCTTCTGAGTAGGAGAAAAAGTCTGTAAAAATGGCAATTTTGATCACATTGAGGCTTTAAAAAGTAGTTATTCAACATGAGGCACAATCCAAATGACATCAATTTTTCTACAGTCCAAAAAATACGGACCCGTGACCTGTCGAACGTTCTCCAGATGGTCAGAAATGGTAATTTTTTAATGGTACATTTTTTGACTGTAAATGACTATTGCATGTGAATGATCACTTTTGGAACTAAAACAAGAGTATTTAGAGTCATTTTAATGCCTGAAATTGGTCGAAATAGAAGCTTCTGAGTAGGAGAAAAAGTCTGTGAAAATGGCAATTTTGGTCACATTGAGGCCTTAAAAAGTAGTTATTCAACACGAGCCACAATCCAAATGACATTTTCAATCAATTTTTCTACAGTTCAAAAAATTAATTTTCTGATGAAAAACGAGGACCCGTCACCTGTCGAACTTTCTCCAGATCGTCAGAAATTGTAATTTTTTAATGTTTAAGTTTTTTGACTGTAAATGACTATTGCATGTGAATCATCACTTTTGGAACTAAAACAAGAGTGTTTAGAGTCATTTTAATGCCTGAAATTGGTCGAAATAGAAGCTTCTGAGTAGGAGAAAAAGTCTGTAAAAATGGCAATTTTGGTCACATTGAGGCTTTAAAAAGTAGTTATTCAACATGAGGCACAATCCAAATGACATTTTCAATCAATTTTTCTACAGTTCAAAAAATCAATTTTCTGATGAAAAACGAGGACCCGTGACTGTCGAACTTTCTCCAGATGGTCAGAAATTGTAATTTTTTAATGTTTAAGTTGTTTGACTGTAAATGACTATTGCATGTGAATTATCACTTTTGGAACTAAAACAAGAGTGTTTAGAGTCATTTTAATGCCTGAAATTGGTCGAAATAGAAGCTTCTGAGTAGGAGAAAAAGTCTGTAAAAATGGCAATTTTGATCACATTGAGGCTTTAAAAAGTAGTTATTCAACATGAGGCACAATCCAAATGACATCAATTTTTCTACAGTCCAAAAAATACGGACCCGTGACCTGTCGAACGTTCTCCAGATGGTCAGAAATGGTAATTTTTTAATGGTACATTTTTTGACTGTAAATGACTATTGCATGTGAATTATCACTTTTGGAACTAAAACAAGAGTATTTAGAGTCATTTTAATGCCTGAAATTGGTCGAAATAGAAGCTTCTGAGTAGGAGAAAAAGTCTGTAAAAATGGCAATTTTGGTCACATTGAGGTTTAAAAAGTAGTCATTCAACATGAGGCACAATCCAAATGACATTTTCAATCAATTTTTATGTATTCCAAAAAATCAATTTTCTGATGAAAAACGAGGACCCGTGACCTGTCGAACGTTCTCCAGATGGTCAGAAATGGTCATTTTTTAATGGTACATTTTTTGACTGTAAATGACTATTGCATGTGAATTATCACTTTTGGAACCAAAACAACAGTGTTTAGTCATTTTAATGCCTGAAATTGGTCGAAATAGAAGCTTCTGAGTAGGAGAAAAAGTCTGTAAAAATGGCAATTTTGGTCACATTGAGGCTTTAAAAGGTAGTTAATCAACATAAGGCACAATCCAAATGACATTTTCAATCAATTGTTCTACAGTCCCAAAAAATCAATTTTCTGATGAAAAAAGAGGACCCGTGACCTGTCGAACTTCCTCCAGATGGTCAGAAATGGTAATTTTTTAATGTTTAATTTTTTGACTGTAAATGACTATTGCATGTGAATTATCACTTTTGGAACTAAAACAAGAGTGTTTAGTCATTTTAATGCCTGAAATTGGTCGAAATAGAAGCTTCTGAGTAGGAGAAAAAGTCTGTGAAAATGGAAATTTTGGTCACATTGAGGATTTAAAAAGTGGTTATTCAACATGAGGCACAATCCAAATGACATTTTCAATCAATTTTTCTACAGTCCAAAAAATCAATTTTCTGATGAAAAAAGAGGACCCGTGACCTGTCGAACTTCCTCCAGATGGTCAGAAATGGTAATTTTTTAATGTTTAATTTTTTGACTGTAAATGACTATTGCATGTGAATTATCACTTTTGGAACTAAAATAAATGTGTTTAGAGTCATTTTAATGCCTGAAATTGGTCGAAATAGAAGCTTCTGAGTAGGAGAAAAAGTCTGTGAAAATGGCAATTTTGGTCACATTGAGGCCTTAAAAAGTAGTTATTCAACACGAGCCACAATCCAAATGACATTTTCAATCAATTTTTCTACAGTTCAAAAAATTAATTTTCTGATGAAAAACGAGGACCCGTCACCTGTCGAACTTTCTCCAGATCGTCAGAAATTGTAATTTTTTAATGTTTAAGTTTTTTGACTGTAAATGACTATTGCATGTGAATCATCACTTTTGGAACTAAAACAAGAGTGTTTAGAGTCATTTTAATGCCTGAAATTGGTCGAAATAGAAGCTTCTGAGTAGGAGAAAAAGTCTGTAAAAATGGCAATTTTGGTCACATTGAGGCTTTAAAAAGTAGTTATTCAACATGAGGCACAATCCAAATGACATTTTCAATCAATTTTTCTACAGTTCAAAAAATCAATTTTCTGATGAAAAACGAGGACCCGTGACTGTCGAACTTTCTCCAGATGGTCAGAAATTGTAATTTTTTAATGTTTAAGTTTTTTGACTGTAAATGACTATTGCATGTGAATTATCACTTTTGGAACTAAAACAAGAGTGTTTAGAGTCATTTTAATGCCTGAAATTGGTCGAAATAGAAGCTTCTGAGTAGGAGAAAAAGTCTGTAAAAATGGCAATTTTGATCACATTGAGGCTTTAAAAAGTAGTTATTCAACATGAGGCACAATCCAAATGACATCAATTTTTCTACAGTCCAAAAAATACGGACCCGTGACCTGTCGAACGTTCTCCAGATGGTCAGAAATGGTAATTTTTTAATGGTACATTTTTTGACTGTAAATGACTATTGCATGTAATTATCACTTTTGGAACTAAAACAACAGTGTTTAGTCATTTTAATGCCTGAAATTAATCGAAATAAAAGCTTCTGAGTAGGAGAAAAAGTCTGTAAAAATGGCAATTTTGGTCACATTGAGGCTTTAAAAGGTAGTTAATCAACATGAGGCACAATCCAAATGACATTTTCAATCAATTGTTCTACAGTCCCAAAAAATCAATTTTCTGATGAAAAACAAGGACCCGTGACCTGTCGAACTTCCTCCAGATGGTCAGAAATGGTAATTTTTTAATGTTTAATTTTTTGACTGTAAATGACTATTGCATGTGAATTATCACTTTTGGAACTAAAACAAGAGTGTTTAGAGTCATTTTAATGCCTGAAATTGGTCGAAATAGAAGCTTCTGAGTAGGAGAAAAAGTCTGTAAAAATGGCAATGTTGGTCACATTGAGGCTTTAAAAAGTAGTTATTCAACATGAGGCACAATCCAAATGACATTTTCAATCAATTTTTCTACAGTTCAAAAAATCAATTTTCTGATGAAAAACGAGGACCCGTGACTGTCGAACTTTCTCCAGATGGTCAGAAACTGTAATTTTTAATGTTTAAGTTTTTTGACTGTAAATGACTATTGCATGTGAATGATCACTTTTGGAACTAAAACAAGAGTGTTTAGAGTCATTTTAATGCCTGAAATTGGTCGAAATAGAAGCTTCTGAGTAGGAGAAAAAGTCTGTAAAAATGGCAATTTTGGTCACATTGAGGCTTTAAAAAATTGTTATTCAACATGAGGCACAATCCAAATGACATTTTGAATCAATTTTTCTACAGTCCAAAAAATCTATTTTCTGATGAAAAAACGATGACCCGTGACCTCTCGAACTTTCTCCAGATGGTCAGAAATGGTAATTTTTAAATGTTTAATTTTTTGACTGTAAATGACTATTGCATGTGAATTATGACTTTTGGAACTAAAAAAAGAGTGTTTAGAGTCATTTTAATGCCTGAAATTGGTCGAAATAGAAGCTTCTGAGTAGGAGAAAAAGTCTGTAAAAATGGCAATTTTGGTCACATTGAGGCTTTAAAAAGTAGTCATTCAACATGAGGCACAATCCAAATGACATTTTGAATCAATTTTTCTACAGTCCAAAAAATCTATTTTCTGATGAAAAACGAGGACCCGTGACCTGTCGAACGTTCTCCAGATGGTCAGAAATGGTAATTTTTTAATGGTACATTTTTTGACTGTAAATGACTATTGCATGTGAATTATCACTTTTGGAACTAAAACAACAGTGTTTAGTCATTTTAATGCCTGAAATTGGTCGAAATAGAAGCTTCTGAGTAGGAGAAAAAGTCTGTAAAAATGGCAATTTTGGTCACATTGAGGCTTTAAAAGGTAGTTAATCAACATGAGGCACAATCCAAATGACATTTTCAATCAATTGTTCTACAGTCCCAAAAAATCAATTTTCTGATGAAAAAAGAGGACCCGTGACCTGTCGAACTTCCTCCAGATGGTCAGAAATGGTAATTTTTTGCTGTTTAATTTTTTGACTGTAAATGACTATTGCATGTGAATTATCACTTTTGGAACTAAAATAAATGTGTTTAGAGTCATTTTAATGCCTGAAATTGGTCGAAATAGAAGCTTCTGAGTAGGAGAAAAAGTCTGTGAAAATGGCAATTTTGGTCACATTGAGGCCTTAAAAAGTAGTTATTCAACACGAGCCACAATCCAAATGACATTTTCAATCAATTTTTCTACAGTTCAAAAAATTAATTTTCTGATGAAAAACGAGGACCCGTGACCTGTCGAACTTTCTCCAGATGGTCAGAAATGGTAATTTTTTTATGTTAAATGTTTCGACTGTAAATGACTATTGCATGTGAATTATCACTTTTGGAACTTTAATAAGAGTGTTTAGAGTCATTTTAATGCCTGAAATTGGTCGAAATAAAAGCTTCTGAGTAGGAGAAAATGTCTGTAAAAATGGCAATTTTGGTCACATTGAGGCTTTAAAAAGTAGTTATTCAACATGAGGCACAATCCAAATGACATTTTCAATCAATTTTTCTACAGTTCAAAAAATCAATTTTCTGATGAAAAACGAGGACCCGTGACTGTCGAACTTTCTCCAGATGGTCAGAAATTGTAATTTTTTAATGTTTAAGTTTTTTGACTGTAAATGACTATTGCATGTGAATTATCACTTTTGGAACTAAAACAAGAGTGTTTAGAGTCATTTTAATGCCTGAAATTGGTCGAAATAGAAGCTTCTGAGTAGGAGAAAAAGTCTGTAAAAATGGCAATTTTGATCACATTGAGGCTTTAAAAAGTAGTTATTCAACATGAGGCACAATCCAAATGACATCAATTTTTCTACAGTCCAAAAAATACGGACCCGTGACCTGTCGAACGTTCGCCAGATGGTCAGAAATGGTAATTTTTTAATGGTACATTTTTTGACTGTAAATGACTATTGCATGTGAATTATCACTTTTGGAACTAAAACAAGAGTATTTAGAGTCATTTTAATGCCTGAAATTGGTCGAAATAGAAGCTTCTGAGTAGGAGAAAAAGTCTGTAAAAATGGCAATTTTGGTCACATTGAGGCTTTAAAAAGTAGTCATTCAACATGAGGCACAATCCAAATGACATTTTCAATCAATTTTTATGTATTCCAAAAAATCAATTTTCTGATGAAAAACGAGGACCCGTGACCTGTCGAACGTTCTCCAGATGGTCAGAAATGGTAATTTTTTAATGGTACATTTTTTGACTGTAAATGACTATTGCATGTGAATTATCACTTTTGGAACTAAAACAACAGTGTTTAGTCATTTTAATGCCTGAAATTGGTCGAAATAGAAGCTTCTGAGTAGGAGAAAAAGTCTGTAAAAATGGCAATTTTGGTCACATTGAGGCTTTAAAAGGTAGTTAATCAACATGAGGCACAATCCAAATGACATTTTCAATCAATTGTTCTACAGTCCCAAAAAATCAATTTTCTGATGAAAAACGAGGACCCGTGACCCTTCGAACTTCCTCCAGATGGTCAGAAATGGTAATTTTTTAATGTTTAATTTTTTGACTGTAAATGACTATTGCATGTGAATTATCACTTTTGGAACTAAAACAAGAGTGTTTAGAGTCATTTTAATGCCTGAAATTGGTCAAAATAGAAGCTTCTGAGTAGGAGAAAAAGTCTGTGAAAATGGAAATTTTGGTCACATTGAGGATTTAAAAAGTGGTCATTCAACATGAGGCACAATCCAAATGACATTTTCAATCAATTTTTCTACAGTCCAAAAAATCAATTTTCTGATGAAAAAAGAGGACCCGTGACCTGTCGAACTTCCTCCAGATGGTCAGAAATGGTAATTTTTTAATGTTTAATTTTTTGACTGTAAATGACTATTGCATGTGAATTATCACTTTTGGAACTAAAATAAATGTGTTTAGAGTCATTTTAATGCCTGAAATTGGTTGAAATAGAGGATTCTGAGTAGGAGAAAAAGTCTGTGAAAATGGCAATTTTGGTCACATTGAGGCCTTAAAAAGTAGTTATTCAACACGAGCCACAATCCAAATGACATTTTCAATCAATTTTTCTAGAGTCCCAAAAAATCAATTTTCTGATAAAAAACGAGGACCCGTGACCTGTCGAACTTCCTCCAGATTGTCAGAAATCGTAATTTTTGAATGTTTAAGTTTTTTTACTGTAAATGACTATTGCATGTGAATTACCCCTTTTGGAACTAAAATAAGTGTGTTTAGAGTCATTTTAATGCCTGAAATTGGTCAAAATAGAAGCTTCTGAGTAGGAGAAAAAGTCTGTAAAAATGGCAATTTTGGTCACATTGAGGCTTTAAAAAGTAGTTATTCAACATGAGGCACAATCCAAATGACATCAATTTTTCTACAGTCCAAAAAATACGGACCCGTGACCTGTCGAACGTTCTCCAGATGGTCAGAAATGGTAATTTTTTAATGGTACATTTTTTGACTGTAAATGACTATTGCATGTGAATTATCACTTTTGGAACTAAAACAAGAGTATTTAGAGTCATTTTAATGCCTGAAATTGGTCGAAATAGAAGCTTCTGAGTAGGAGAAAAAGTCTGTAAAAATGGCAATTTTGGTCACATTGAGGCTTTAAAAAGTAGTCATTCAACATGAGGCACAATCCAAATGACATTTTCAATCAATTTTTATGTATTCCAAAAAATCAATTTTCTGATGAAAAACGAGGACACGTGACCTGTCGAACGTTCTCCAGATGGTCAGAAATGGTAATTTTTTAATGGTACATTTTTTGACTGTAAATGACTATTGCATGTGAATTATCACTTTTGGAACTAAAACAACAGTGTTTAGTCATTTTAATGCCTGAAATTGGTCGAAATAGAAGCTTCTGAGTAGGAGAAAAAGTCTGTAAAAATGGCAATTTTGGTCACATTGAGGCTTTAAAAAGTAGTTATTCAAGATGAGGCACAATCCAAATGACATTTTCAATCAATTTTTCTACAGTTCAAAAAATCAATTTTCTGATGAAAAACGAGGACCCGTGACTGTCGAACTTTCTCCAGATGGTCAGAAATTGTAATTTTTTAATGTTTAAGTTTTTTGACTGTAAATGACTATTGCATGTGAATGATCACTTTTGGAACTAAAACAAGAGTGTTTAGAGTCATTTTAATGCCTGAAATTGGTCGAAATAGAAGCTTCTGAGTAGGAGAAAAAGTCTGTAAAAATGGCAATTTTGGTCACATTGAGGCTTTAAAAAGTAGTTATTCAACATGAGCCACAATCCAAATGACATTTTCAATCAATTTTTCTACAGTTCAAAAAATTCATTTTCTGATGAAAAACGAGGACCCGTGACCTGTCGAACTTTCTCCAGATGGTCAGAAATGGTAATTTCTTTATGTTAAATGTTTCGACTGTAAATGACTATTGCATGTGAATTATCACTTTTGGAACTTTAATAAGAGTGTTTAGAGTCATTTTAATGCCTGAAATTGGTCGAAATAAAAGCTTCTGAGTAGGAGAAAAAGTCTGTAAAAATGGCAATTTTGGTCACATTGAGGCTTTAAAAAGTGGTTATTCAACATGAGGCACAATCCAAATGACATTTTCAATATATTTTTCTACAGTCCAAAAAATCAATTTTCTGATGAAAAAAGAGGACCCGTGACCTGTCGAACTTCCTCCAGATGGTCAGAAATGGTAATTTTTTAATGTTTAATTTTTTGACTGTAAATGACTATTGCATGTGAATTATCACTTTTGGAACTTTAATAAGAGTGTTTAGAGTCATTTTAATGCCTGAAATTGGTCTAAATAAAAGCTTCTGAGTAGGAGAAAAAGTCTGTAAAAATGGCAATTTTGGTCACATTGAGGCTTTAAAAAGTAGTTATTCAACATGAGGCACAATCCAAATGACATTTTCAATCAATTTTTCTACAGTCCAAAAAAATCAATTTTCTGATGAAAAAACGAGGACCCGTGACCTGTCGAACTTCCTCCAGATGGTCAGAAATTGTAATTTTTTAATGTTTAAGTTTTTTGACTGTAAATGACTATTGCATGTGAATTATCACTTTTGGAACTAAAACAAGAGTGTTTAGAGTCATTTTAATGCCTGAAATTGGTCGAAATAGAAGCTTCTGAGTAGGAGAAAAAGTCTGTAAAAATGGCAATTTTGATCACATTGAGGCTTTAAAAAGTAGTTATTCAACATGAGGCACAATCCAAATGACATCAATTTTTCTACAGTCCAAAAAATACGGACCCGTGACCTGTCGAACGTTCTCCAGATGGTCAGAAATGGTAATTTTTTAATGGTACATTTTTTGACTGTAAATGACTATTGCATGTGAATGATCACTTTTGGAACTAAAACAAGAGTATTTAGAGTCATTTTAATGCCTGAAATTGGTCAAAATAGAAGCTTCTGAGTAGGAGAAAAAGTCTGTGAAAATGGAAATTTTGGTCACATTGAGGATTTAAAAAGTGGTTATTCAACATGAGGCACAATCCAAATGACATTTTCAATATATTTTACTACAGTCCAAAAAATCAATTTTCTGATGAAAAAAGAGGACCCGTGACCTGTCGAACTTCCTCCAGATGGTCAGAAATGGTAATTTTTTAATGTTTAATTTTTTGACTGTAAATGACTATTGCATGTGAATTATCACTTTTGGAACTAAAACAAGAGTGTTTAGAGTCATTTTAATGCCTGAAATTTGTCAAAATAGAAGCTTCTGAGTAGGAGAAAAAGTCTGTGAAAATGGAAATTTTGGTCACATTGAGGATTTAAAAAGTGGTTATTCAACATGAGGCACAATCCAAATGACATTTTCAATCAATTTTTCTACAGTCCAAAAAATCAATTTTCTGATGAAAAAAGAGGACCCGTGACCTGTCGAACTTCCTCCAGATGGTCAGAAATGGTAATTTTTTAATGTTTAATTTTTTGACTGTAAATGACTATTGCATGTGAATTATCACTTTTGGAACTAAAATAAATGTGTTTAGAGTCATTTTAATGCCTGAAATTGGTCGAAATAGAAGCTTCTGAGTAGGAGAAAAAGTCTGTGAAAATTGCAATTTTGGTCACATTGAGGCCTTAAAAAGTAGTTATTCAACACGAGCCACAATCCAAATGACATTTTCAATCAATTTTTCTACAGTTCAAAAAATTAATTTTCTGATGAAAAACGAGGACCCGTGACCTGTCGAACTTTCTCCAGATGGTCAGAAATGGTAATTTTTTTATGTTAAATTTTTTGACTGTAAATGACTATTGCATGTGAATCATCACTTTTGGAACTAAAACAAGAGTGTTTAGAGTCATTTTAATGCCTGAAATTGGTCGAAATAGAAGCTTCTGAGTAGGAGAAAAAGTCTGTAAAAATGGCAATTTTGGTCACATTGAGGCTTTAAAAAGTAGTTATTCAACATGAGGCACAATCCAAATGACATTTTCAATCAATTTTTCTACAGTTCAAAAAATCAATTTTCTGATGAAAAACGAGGACCCGTGACTGTCGAACTTTCTCCAGATGGTCAGAAATTGTAATTTTTTAATGTTTAAGTTTTTTGACTGTAAATGACTATTGCATGTGAATCATCACTTTTGGAACTAAAACAAGAGTGTTTAGAGTCATTTTAATGCCTGAAATTGGTTGAAATAGAAGCTTCTGAGTAGGAGAAAAAGTCTGTAAAAATGGCAATTTTGATCACATTGAGGCTTTAAAAAGTAGTTATTCAACATGAGGCACAATCCAAATGACATCAATTTTTCTACAGTCCAAAAAATACGGACCCGTGACCTGTCGAACGTTCTCCAGATGGTCAGAAATGGTAATTTTGTAATGGTACATTTTTTGACTGTAAATGACTATTGCATGTGAATTATCACTTTTGGAACTAAAACAAGAGTATTTAGAGTCATTTTAATGCCTGAAATTGGTCGAAATAGAAGCTTCTGAGTAGGAGAAAAAGTCTGTAAAAATGGCAATTTTGGTCACATTGAGGCTTTAAAAAGTAGTCATTCAACATGAGGCACAATCCAAATGACATTTTCAATCAATTTTTATGTATTCCAAAAAATCAATTTTCTGATGAAAAACGAGGACCCGTGACCTGTCGAACGTTCTCCAGATGGTCAGAAATGGTAATTTTTTAATGGTACATTTTTTGACTGTAAATGACTATTGCATGTGAATTATCACTTTTGGAACTAAAACAACAGTGTTTAGTCATTTTAATGCCTGAAATTGGTCGAAATAGAAGCTTCTGAGTAGGAGAAAAAGTCTGTAAAAATGGCAATTTTGGTCACATTGAGGCTTTAAAAAGTAGTTATTCAACATGAGGCACAATCCAAATGACATTTTCAATCAATTTTTCTACAGTTCAAAAAATCAATTTTCTGATGAAAAACGAGGACCCGTGACTGTCGAACTTTCTCCAGATGGTCAGAAATTGTAATTTTTTAATGTTTAAGTTTTTTGACTGTAAATGACTATTGCATGTGAATTATCACTTTTGGAACTAAAACAAGAGTGTTTAGAGTCATTTTAATGCCTGAAATTGGTCGAAATAGAAGCTTCTGAGTAGGAGAAAAAGTCTGTAAAAATGGCAATTTTGGTCACATTGAGGCTTTAAAAAGTAGTTATTCAACATGAGGCACAATCCAAATGACATCAATTTTTCTACAGTCCAAAAAATACGGACCCGTGACCTGTCGAACGTTCTCCAGATGGTCAGAAATGGTAATTTTTTAATGGTACATTTTTTGACTGTAAATGACTATTGCATGTGAATTATCACTTTTGGAACTAAAACAAGAGTATTTAGAGTCATTTTAATGCCTGAAATTGGTCGAAATAGAAGCCTCTGAGTAGGAGAAAAAGTCTGTAAAAATGGCAATTTTGGTCACATTGAGGCTTTAAAAAGTAGTCATTCAACATGAGGCACAATCCAAATGACATTTTCAATCAATTTTTATGTATTCCAAAAAATCAATTTTCTGATGAAAAACGAGGACCCGTGACCTGTTGAACTTTCTCAAGATGGTCAGAATTGGAAATTATTTAATGTTTACTTTTCTGACTGTAAATGACTATTGCATGTGAATTAGAACTCTTGGAACTAAAATAAGTGTGTTTAGAGTCATTTAAATGCCTGAATTTGGTCGAAATAGAAGCTTCTGAGTAGGAGAAACAGTCTGTAAAAATTGCAATTTTGGTCACATTGAGGCTTTAAAAAATTGTTATTCAACATGAGGCACAATCCAAATGACATTTTGAATCAATTTTTCTACAGTCCAAAAAATCTATTTTCTGATGAAAAAACGATGACCCGTCACCTGTCGAACTTTCTCCAGATCGTCAGAAATTGTAATTTTTTAATGTTTAATTTTTTGACTGTAAATGACTATTGCATGTGAAGTATCACTTTTGGAACTAAAACAAGAGTGTTTAGAGTCATTTTAATGCCTGAAATTGGTCAAAATAGAAGCTTCTGAGTAGGAGAAAAAGTCTGTGAAAATGGAAATTTTGGTCACATTGAGGATTTAAAAAGTGGTTATTCAACATGAGGCACAATCCAAATGACATTTTCAATCAATTTTTCTACAGTCCAAAAAATCAATTTTCTGATGAAAAAAGAGGACCCGTGACCTGTCGAACTTCCTCCAGATGGTCAGAAATGGTAATTTTTTAATGTTTAAGTTTTTTGACTGTAAATGACTATTGCATGTGAATTACCACTATTGGAACTAAAATAAGTGTGTTTAGAGTCATTTTAATGCCTGAAATTGGTCAAAATAGAAGCTTCTGAGTAGGAGAAAAAGTCTGTGAAAATGGCAATTTTGGTCACATTGAGGCTTTAAAAAGTAGTTATTCAACATGAGGCACAATCCAAATGACATTTTCAATCAATTTTTCTACAGTCCAAAAAATCTATTTTCTGATGAAAAACGAGGGCCCGTGACCTGTCGAACTTTCTCCAGATGGTCAGAAATGGTAATTTTTAAATGTTTAATTTTTTGACTGTAAATGACTATTGCATGTGAATGATCACTTTTGGAACTAAAACAAAAGTGTTTAGAGTCATTTTAATGCCTGAAATTGTTCAAAATAGAAGCTTCTGAGTAGGAGAAAAAGTCTGTAAAAATGGCAATTTTGGTCACATTGAGGCCTTAAAAAGTAGTTATTCAACATGAGCCACAATCCAAATGACATTTTCTTTTTTTTTTTTTTTTTTTTTTTTAAACCGTTTATTGCAATCTCAAATAGTTACAGGTATGGGCCTACAACCGTCTGGCCGGCCGCTAGAGTGGCAGAAGCATATGACGTATATACAGAAAAATCTCTTGGCGGTGCAAAAAGGTAAATCAGGAGATATCAGTAGTGCAGGCCACATAACTCCAAACCCACAATACGGTTTCCTTTTGTCGAAGCACAACAACACAAAAAAAACACACCCGCAAGGCAACCCACAATCCCAAGTGACAGCACGCGCTCCTTAAGTGGGGGACCCCAACCAATCGCCAAACTCTGAAGAGGGGAATGAGAACAGATCAGGGACTGGGGAACCACGTGCCCGTGGCTGGGGGAGGGGGTCGGCTAGGGGGACGGAGCTGGTGAGGCAGCCGGCAGCAGTGGCGGCTCGCAAATACCCCCGCGATAGGCGTTCCAGGGGCCCCAGATTTTCACCCACGCCCCAGGCTTACCCCTCGCAACATACACCACCTTTTCACGAAACATACACCAATCCATGTGTTCTTTCCAGGCCGACACCGCCGGGGGCCTCTGGGATCCCCACAATTGAGCAATGTCACGCTTGGCTATCATGTATCCCAGAGTCACCCACCGCGTCTGCGGAACCGAGTAGTCAGTTGGCTCCCACACATTCAGCAAGCATCTCCTCGCTTCAGGCAACAGCGCGACACGCGTAACCACTCGCAGGACCTCGTGCACACCACGCCAGAATCGCTCCACCTTTGGGCATTCCCACAGAATATGCAAGAAAGTTGCCAAAGCACCACAGCCACGCTTACACAGTCCATCCTCAGCGAAGCCCATACGTAGAAGCCTTGGCCCCGTCACGTAAACCCGGTGGAGGATCTTAAGCTGGACGAAGCGAAGGCGAGCCGGGAAGGCCACCTCCTTCGGAGAGGCCACCGCGGAAGTCCAGTCCTCGTCGTCCAATTCCAGCCCATCGGCAACCCAGGCCTCGCGGAGGCCAGTCAGCAGGCCCGATCGGTCGTTGATCAGTTTTTTATATATAAGGGAGATCGTGCTGTCTGGGACATGGCCATCCAGCACTCTGTCCTCCAGGGGGGAAGACTCCGGAATGGACGCGACATCCGGGAAGACGGAGCCCAGCGCGTGGCGGACTTGTGAGTACCGAAAGTACTCACTGCCTTGCAACTGAAACTCCGTCTGCAGCGTCTCGAAAGTTTTGAATCCCCCCCTCGTCCAGAGATCTCCCACTGTGCTGATGCCGATAGTGTCCCACTTCTCGAAGCCCTTCGAGGTCCACAGGGAGCCCAACCTCGCAGACGCATATAGCGGTGACGCCCGGGTCAAACGGTCCTTCCACCCCATAGCTGCGTTAGCCGCGTGCCATACACGCACCATGACACGCGTCGGTCCCGTCAGGCGAGGGTCCGGCGCGCCAGAGTAGAGCGCTCGATTGTAGTCGCCACCGGGCAGGAGCATCTTGTCCATTTCAAATGCCGGATTCAGGGCGGGCCCGTAAAGGCCATGATTAATCGCAGCTAGCTGGGAGGCCCAGTAATACCGTTTAATATCCGGGAGGGCAACCCCCCCGTCGTACCACGGGAGCGTCAATTTAGCCAAGGCAATACGTGGCCTCCCGTCCCAGAACAGGCGACGCTGCAAACTCTCCACCTCACGGAAGTAGCGCGCCGGGACCAAGTCCATAGTGTTCTGGAGAGCGTACAGAAAGCGCGGCAACGACATCATCTTAAACAAGGCCGCTCGGCCGAGCGGCGAAAGCGGCAGATGCCGCCAACGCACCACGTCCTCCTTCAAGCGCTGGAGGGGGGGCAGCAAATTCCGCTCGTAGCGGGCCTCCGGGTCCAGAGTAATATATATACCCAGGTACCGAAACCCCTGGGAGGCAATCTGGATCGGACAGTCCCATGGTAGGACCGGCGCCTCCCCGGCAAGCACATATACACAGGATTTCGCCCAGTTGATGACGAGGCCGGAGTTGCGACCGAATGAGCGCAAAACATCAACTAGGACGATCAGTGATTTCCGCGGGGAGGCAAGATATAGAAGGATATCATCAGCGTAGAGGGACACACGGTCCTCATGCTCGGGGGTCCAGCGGAGACCACGGATGGAAGGGTGCCACCGCAGCCACTCTGCCAGGGGCTCCAGGGCCAATGCAAACAGGAGAGGCGACAGGGGGCAACCCTGTCGCGTGCCCCGTCCCAGTGCGAATGGGGCCGAGACTCGTCCATTCACCACCACCTGCGCCAATGGGCCGGAATACAACAACTTGACCCAGCTGATGAAGCCCGGTCCGAAGCCAAACTTCGCCAGCATCGCCCAAATGTATGGCCACTCGAGCGTATCAAACGCCATGGTGGCGTCCAAGGACGCCAAGATGGCCGGTTCCCGCACGAACGGGACACGCGCGAGCACCCCGTGCAAGCGTCGGAGATTAAGGGCCGTGTTGCGATGGGGAATGAAGCCGGACTGGTCTTGGTGGACCAAATCGCCCACCACGCCGACCAGCCGGTTGGCCAGCACCTTGGCGAGGATTTTGGGCTCCGCGTTCAAGAGCGAGATAGGCCTATAGGATGTGACCCGCTCACGGGGTCTCCCCTCCTTGTGGATCACCACGATCGTGGCCAGACGCTGGTCCGGCGGAAGGGAACCCCGCGAGCGGGCCGCCAGGAACATCGCGCGCAGGTGGGGCGCCAGTACATCCGGTCGCAGCTTATACAGCTCGATAGGGATGCCATTGGGGCCCATGGCCTTGCCAGATGCGACCGAGCGGATAGCAAGGGCAATTTCGTCCGAGGTGGGAGGAGCGTCCAGTGAATCCCTGTCCTCTACCGAAAGGGAGGGCAGCGCGATGTCCCGAAGCAGGGCATGGGAATCCTCCTCCGAGCAGGGAGAAACCGGGGAATACACCTCGCGGAAATAATCCGCGAAGCAGGAGACAATGGCGTCCGGCTCGGTGACACACACACCATCCATCCTCTCGATCAACGGAACCACACGACTCGCTCTCTCCTTTTTGTCCAACCACGCAATCAATTTACCAGCCTTATCACCCACATCATACAGTCGCCCCTGTTGCTCTCTACTGAGGCCCCTGGCCGCCTCCGTGACGAGGGCCCTATAGGCCGCCTGCTTGAGGTGTAGAACATGCAATGTGGCATCCGTCACCCCGCTCCCCAGGTCACCCTCTAGTTCAGTAATTTCGGCCTCCACCCGGGTTACCTCCTCCCGCTCGCGCCTCCGGGCATGGGAGATAAAGGAGAGGGCCTCCCCTCTGAGAACTACCTTAAAAGCCTCCCACAGGGAGATAGCCGAAGGGACAGACCCCACATTCTCCTCAAAGTACCGCTGCAAGGATTTGATCAATTCGGCTCGAATAGTGGGGTCGCGCAGGTACCAGGCATTGATTGGGGCTACCCTGCCCTCCCCCCTCGGGAAGACATCAAAGTGCAACAGTAGTGGGGAGTGATCTGAAATACCCCGCGCCAAATGGCGCACCTCTCCCACTCTCCCAGCATAGGCCGCAGGGACAAGGACATAATCAAGCCGCGAGAGGCTACCATGGGCACCCGAGTGGAAGGTGTATTGCAGCTGCGCGGGATGCTTTAGTCGCCAGCAATCCACCAATCCTAGTGTATCTAAAAGGCCGGACAGCCACGCCTGTGCCCGGGGGAGGTCCCTGGGGGGATGACGATCCATAGACCCAGAAGCCACCGCATTGAAGTCATCCCCAACTACCAGAAGCCCACCCGGGAGGTCAAGGAGGAGGCGCCCCAGGTCCGCAAACGTGGTAGATTGCAACCCCGGCGGAACGTACACTGATACAAAAACGACCACTCTGCCCTCCATTCTACCCACCAAGACAGTGTAACGTCCCCTCTCATCATGGCGCACCTCATCAATCTCCAATGGGAGCGAGTTCTTAATCATGATGCCCACCCCCCGCGAGCCCGAAGTGAAGCCCGAATGGGCCACCAAGCGATAGCCTCGCCGATTCATGGCATGAAAGGAATTGCCTATAAGGTGTGTCTCCTGCAGGAAGACCACTTCTGGTGAAATTCGTTTCAGATACTGCAGGACCACACCACGCTTAATCCTATCCCCCAGTCCGTTAACGTTCCATGATAACACAGTCAAATCCCTACCCCCCATCATACATGGAAGCCATCAGTCGTCCCCCAAAGAGCATCTCGAAAACAACAATACAGTAAAGGGTTCGCCTTGCGGTGCAAACAAACAACACTCCACCCCCGCCCACCCATCCCAACAGAACTCCCCCCTCCCTGCACCCCTGCATGAGCCCAGACAGCCCCCCCAAAGTGCAGTGTGCCTGTCGCCCCATAGACGAAAAACTAACTAGTCCCCCAGAGGAGGAGGGAAAGCCCCCAATGGACCCCGTACGACCTCCATAGGAGGGGAACATACACGATCAGTGAATGGTAACCGGAATGTTGTCCAGAGCAAGGCCTACTATTCACCCCTCAGTTCTGATCCGGCGAGCCCTCCCCGCCAACCGCACCCCCCCCACCCCCCCGGCCCCGATCCCCAGGCAGAGTATCCAACCAGTCCCCAGCCGCCTCGGGACGGTCAAAAAAGTGCGTGCGACCATCCACCTCCACCCTCAGCTTAGCTGGAAAAAGCATTGAGTACTTAAGGTTCAGGTCCCGTAGGCGACGTTTAACTCCGAGAAAACTCAGTCTCTGCTTTTGGACCGTCGGAGTAAAGTCAGGGTAGAAATTCACGTCCATATTATCGAGCTTGACCGGTCCCTGTAGCCTGGAAGTCTGCAGGATAGCGTCTCTGTCCCGAAAGTTAAAAATCCGGGCAATGAGAGGCCGCGGCGGGGCTCCGGCCTTAGGTCTTCCGCCGGGGACCCTGTGAGCACGTTCCAACGCAAAAAGCTTACTCAGCCCCCGGGGCTGGAGACGGGTGAGGATCAGGTCTTCCACAAACAAATCTGCCGCCTCCTCCTCCCGTCCCTCCGGCACCCCGACAATGCGAACGTTGTTCCTCCGGGCCCGACCCTCGGAGTCCTCCAATCGACGGTCCATCAGGGCGCTCGCCTGGCCAAGCCGGTGCACCTCCTTTTGAAGGGCCGCCACGTCTGTAGTGAGACTCGAGGTAGTGTGGGCCAGGGAATCGACCCGGTCATTTGTTTTAGACAAGTCGGCTCTCACCAGGCCCACATCCACCAGGGCCGAGTCTATCTTCTGCGCCAGAGTATCAAAGCGCTGGTCCACCGAGGCCTTCATCTCGGCAATGGCGCCCATGACGTCCCGGAGGGTCAGATCCGCGGGCTGAGCAGACGCCTCAGTCGGGCCCGCGGGGGATGTACGCGGTGCCTGTGGAGATCCCTTCTGGAGGGTGTAGCGGTCCATGCTGTTAGACTGATGTGCCGGGCCACGGCGGGTCGATTTCACCTTTGCCCGGTCGCCATCTTGCTTTGTGGACATGTCGCACTCCCAAAGTCGTGCCAATCTCCTCGAAAGGGCCGATAAACCAGTTCACGGGTTCCGGGGGGGGGTGACCACTGGACCGCAGGACAACTCACAGCCGGCGGATCAGCCGGGCACCGGGACAAGGCCACACCACCGCACCCGGCTCCGCAACCCTACCTCGCTTGAGGGCAAGGAGGGCGCAAAAGCGAAAGTGAAAGCGCGGGGTACGCGAGTCGCCCAGCCCTGCCCGCCGCTGTTGTTCGCTTTGTCCCCGGATCGCCCCACAACTCCAATCCGGGGGGCCGGCGCGGAGAAGGCTGCAATCTTCGATCGGTGCTCCCACCGGTGTCCGGGGTCCGATTCGAAAACGGAAAACGGGTGCCGCCTCAGCTCGGGTACACAGACACAGTCCCCTCATCAAAGACAGGATATAATCAGGATTAATTCAGGAGGTCGCGGAGGTCCTCGGGAGCTTCGCACCTACGCGGCCATCTTGGTTGCGCGCTAGGCTCCTCCCCCCAAATGACATTTTCAATCAATTTTTCTACAGTTCAAAAAATTATTTTCTGATGAAAAACGAGGACCCGTGACCTGTCGAACTTTCTCCAGATGGTCAGAAATGGTAATTTTTTTATGTTAAATGTTTCGACTGTAAATGACTATTGCATGTGAATTATCACTTTTGGAACTTTAATAAGAGTGTTTAGAGTCATTTTAATGCCTGAAATTGGTCTAAATAAAAGCTTCTGAGTAGGAGAAAAAGTCTGTAAAAATGGCAATTTTGGTCACATTGAGGCTTTAAAAAGTAGTTATTCAACATGAGGCATAATCCAAATGACATTTTCAATCAATTTTTCTACAGTCCAAAATATCTATTTTCTGATGAAAAACGAGGGCCCGTGACCTGTTGAACTTTCTCAAGATGGTCAGAATTGGAAATTATTTAATGTTTACTTTTCTGACTGTAAATGACTATTGCATGTGAATTAGAACTCTTGGAACTAAAATAAGTGTGTTTAGAGTCATTTAAATGCCTGAATTTGGTCGAAATAGAAGCTTCTGAGTAGGAGAAAAAGTCTGTAAAAATTGCAATTTTGGTCACATTGAGGCTTTAAAAAATTGTTATTCAACATGAGGCACAATCCAAATGACATTTTGAATCAATTTTTCTACAGTCCAAAAAATCTATTTTCTGATGAAAAAACGATGACCCGTCACCTGTCGAACTTTCTCCAGATCGTCAGAAATTGTAATTTTTTAATGTTTAATTTTTTGACTGTAAATGACTATTGCATGTGAATTATCACTTTTGGAACTAAAACAAGAGTGTTTAGAGTCATTTTAATGCCTGAAATTGGTCGAAATAGAAGCTTCTGAGTAGGAGAAAAGTCTGTAAAAATGGCAATTTTGGTCACATTGAGGCTTTAAAAAGTAGTTATTCAACATGAGCCACAATCCAAATGACATTTTCAATCAATTTTTCTACAGTTCAAAAAATAAATTTTCTGATGAAAAAACGATGACCCGTGACCTGTTGAACTTTCTCAAGATGGTCAGAATTGGAAATTATTTAATGTTTACTTTTCTGACTGTAAATGACTATTGCATGTGAATTAGAACTCTTGGAACTAAAATAAGTGTGTTTAGAGTCATTTAAATGCCTGAAATTGGTCGAAATAGAAGCTTCTGAGTAGGAGAAAAAGTCTGTAAAAATTGCAATTTTGGTCACATTGAGGCTTTAAAAAATTGTTATTCAACATGAGGCACAATCCAAATGACATTTTCAATCAATTTTTCCACAGTCCCAAAAAATCAATTTTCTGATGAAAAACGAGGACCCGTGACCTGTCGAACTTCCTCCAGATGGTCAGAAATGGTAATTTTTTCATGTTTAATTTTTTGACTGTAAATGACTATTGCATGTGAATTATCACTTTTGGAACTTTAATAAGAGTGTTTAGAGTCATTTTAATGCCTGAAATTGGTCGAAATAAAAGCTTCTGAGTAGGAGAAAAAGTCTGTAAAAATGGCAATTTTGGTCACATTGAGGCTTTAAAAAGTAGTTATTCAACATGAGGCACAATCCAAATGACATTTTCAATCAATTTTTCTACAGTCCAAAAAATCTATTTTCTGATGAAAAACGAGGACCCGTGACCTGTCGAACTTCCTCCAGATGGTCAGAAATTGTAAGTTTTTTAATGTTTACATTTTTGACTGTAAATGACTATTGCATGTAAATTATCACTTTTGGAACTAAAACAAGAGTGTTTAGAGTCATTTTAATGCCTGAAATTGGTCGAAATAGAAGCTTCTGAGTAGGAGAAAAAGTCTGTGAAAATGGAAATTTTGGTCACATTGAGGCTTTAAAAAGTAGTTATTCAACATGAGGCACAATCCAAATGACATTTTGAATCAATTTTTCTACAGTCCAAAAAATCTATTTTCTGATGAAAAAACGATGACCCGTGACCTGTTGAACTTTCTCAAGATGGTCAGAATTGGAAATTATTTAATGTTTACTTTTCTGACTGTAAATGACTATTGCATGTGAATTAGAACTCTTGGAACTAAAATAAGTGTGTTTAGAGTCATTTAAATGCCTGAAATTGGTCGAAATAGAAGCTTCTGAGTAGGAGAAAAAGTCTGTAAAAATTGCAATTTTGGTCACATTGAGGCTTTAAAAAATTGTTATTCAACATGAGGCACAATCCAAATGACATTTTGAATCAATTTTTCTACAGTCCAAAAAATCTATTTTCTGATGAAAAAACGATGACCCGTGACCTGTCGAACTTTCTCCAGATGGCCAGAAATGGTAATTTTTAAATGTTCATTTTTTTACTGTAAATGACTATTGCATGTGAATTATCACTTTTGGAACTAAAACAAGAGTATTTAGAGTCATTTTAATGCCTGAAATTGGTCGAAATAGAAGCTTCTGAGTAGGAGAAAAAGTCTGTAAAAATGGCAATTTTGGTCACATTAAGGCTTTAAAAAGTAGTCATTCAACATGAGGCACAATCCAAATGACATTTTCAATCAATTTTTATATATTCCAAAAAATCAATTTTCTGATGAAAAACGAGGACCCGTGACCTGTCGAACTTTCTCCAGATGGTCAGAAATGGTAATTTCTTTATGTTAAATGTTTCGACTGTAAATGACTATTGCATGTGAATTATCACTTTTGGAACTTTAATAAGAGTGTTTAGAGTCATTTTAATGCCTGAAATTGGTCGAAATAAAAGCTTCTGAGTAGGAGAAAAAGTCTGTAAAAATGGCAATTTTGGTCACATTGAGGCTTTAAAAAGTAGTTATTCAACATGAGGCACAATCTAAATGACTTTTCAATCACTTTTTCTACAGTCCAAAAAATCAATTTTCTGATCAAAAACGAGGAGCCGTCACCTGTCGAACTTTCTCCAGATGGTCAGAAATTGTAATTTTTTAATGTTTAAGTTTTTTGACTGTAAATGACTATTGCATGTGAATTATCACTTTTGGAACTAAAACAAGAGTGTTTAGAGTCATTTTAATGCCTGAAATTGGTCGAAATAGAAGCTTCTGAGTAGGAGAAAAAGTCTGTAAAAATGGCAATTTTGGTCACATTGAGGCCTTAAAAAGTAGTTATTCAACATGAGCCACAATCCAAATGACATTTTCAATCAATTTTTCTACAGTTCAAAAAATAAATTTTCTGATGAAAAAACGATGACCCGTGACCTGTTGAACTTTCTCAAGATGGTCAGAATTGGAAATTATTTAATGTTTACTTTTCTGACTGTAAATGACTATTGCATGTGAATTAGAACTCTTGGAACTAAAATAAGTGTGTTTAGAGTCATTTAAATGCCTGAAATTGGTCGAAATAGAAGCTTCTGAGTAGGAGAAAAAGTCTGTAAAAATTGCAATTTTGGTCACATTGAGGCTTTAAAAAATTGTTATTCAACATGAGGCACAATCCAAATGACATTTTCAATCAATTTTTCCACAGTCCCAAAAAATCAATTTTCTGATGAAAAACGAGGACCCGTGACCTGTCGAACTTCCTCCAGATGGTCAGAAATGGTAATTTTTTCATGTTTAATTTTTTGACTGTAAATGACTATTGCATGTGAATTATCACTTTTGGAACTTTAATAAGAGTGTTTAGAGTCATTTTAATGCCTGAAATTGGTCGAAATAAAAGCTTCTGAGTAGGAGAAAAAGTCTGTAAAAATGGCAATTTTGGTCACATTGAGGCTTTAAAAAGTAGTTATTCAACATGAGGCACAATCCAAATGACATTTTGAATCAATTTTTCTACAGTCCAAAAAATCAATTTTCTGATGAAAAAACGATGACCCGTGACCTGTCGAACTTTCTCCAGATGGCCAGAAATGGTAATTTTTAAATGTTTAATTTTTTGACTGTAAATGACTATTGCATGTGAATTATCACTTTTGGAACTATAAAAAGAGTGTTTAGTGTCATTTTAATGCCTGAAATTGGTCGAAATAGAAGCTTCTGAGTAGGAGAAAAAGTCTGTAAAAATGGCAATTTTGGTCACATTGAGGCTTTAAAAAGTAGTTATTCAACATGAGGCAGAATCTAAATGACTTTTCAATCAATTTTTCTACAGTCCAAAAAATAAATTTTCTGATCAAAAACGAGGACCCGTCACCTGTCGAACTTTCTCCAGATGGTCAGAAATTGTAATTTTTTAATGTTTAAATTTTTTGACTGTAAATGACTATTGCATGTGAATTATCACTTTTGGAACTAAAACAAGAGTGTTTAGAGTCATTTTAATGCCTGAAATTGGTCGAAATAGAAGCTTCTGAGTAGGAGAAAAGTCTGTAAAAATGGCAATTTTGGTCACATTGAGGCTTTAAAAAGTAGTTATTCAACATGAGGCACAATCCAAATGACATCAATTTTTCTACAGTCCAAAAAATACATTTTCTGATGAAAAACGAGGACCCGTGACCTGTCGAACTTTCTCCAGATGGTCAGAAATGGTAATTTTTTAATGGTACATTTTTTTACTGTAAATGACTATTGCATGTGAATTATCACTTTTGGAACTAACACAAGAGTGTTTAGTCATTTTAATGCCTGAAATTGGTCGAAATAGAAGCTTCTGAGTAGGAGAAAAAGTCTGTAAAAATGGCAATTTTGGTCACATTGAGGATTTAAAAAGTGGTTATTCAACATGAGGCCCAATCCAAATGACATTTTCAATCAATTTTTCTACAGTCCAAAAAATCAATTTTCTGATGAAAAAAGAGGACCCGTGACCTGTCGAACTTTCTCCAGATGGTCAGAAATGGTAATTTTTTAATGTTTAAGTTTTTTAACTGTAAATGACTATTGCATGTGAATTACCACTTTTGGAACTAAAATAAGTGTGTTTAGAGTCATTTAAATGCCTGAAATTGGTCGAAATAGAAGCTTCTGAGTTGGAGAAAAAGTCTGTAAAAATGGCAATTTTGGTCACATTGAGGCTTTAAAAAATTGTTATTCAACATGAGGCACAATCCAAATGACATTTTGAATCAATTTTTCTACAGTCCAAAAAATCTATTTTCTGATGATAAAAACGATGACCCGTGACCTGTCGAACTTTCTCCAGATGGTCAGAAATGGTAATTTTTAAATGTTTAATTTTTTGACTGTAAATGACTATTGCATGTGAATGATCACTTTTGGAACTAAAACAAGAGTGTTTAGAGTCATTTTAATGCCTGAAATTGGTCAAAATAGAAGCTTCTGAGTAGGAGAAAAAGTCTGTAAAAATGGCAATTTTGGTCACATTGAGGTTTTAATAAGTAGTTATTCAACATGAGGCACAATCCAAATGACATTTTCAATCAATTTTTCTACAGTTCAAAAAATCAATTTTCTGATGAAAAACGAGGCCCCGTGACTGTTGAACTTTCTCCAGATGGTCAGAAATTGTAAGTTTTTTAATGTTTACATTTTTTGACTGTAAATGACTATTGCATGTGAATTATCACTTTTGGAACTAAAACAAGAGTGTTTAGAGTCATTTTAATGTCTGAAATTGGTCGAAATAGAAGCTTCTGAGTAGGAGAAAAAGTCTGTAAAAATGGCAATTTTGGTCACATTGAGGCTTTAAAAAGTAGTTATTCAACATGAGGCACAATCCAAATGACATTTTCAATCAATTTTTCTACAGTCCAAAAAATAAATTTTCTGATAAAAAACGAGGACCCGTGACCTGTCGAACTTTCTCCAGATGGTCAGAAATGGTAATTTTTAAATGTTCATTTTTTTACTGTAAATGACTATTGCATGTGAATTATCACTTTTGGAACTAAAACAAGAGTATTTAGAGTCATTTTAATGCCTGAAATTGGTCGAAATAGAAGCTTCTGAGTAGGAGAAAAAGTCTGTAAAAATGGCAATTTTGGTCACATTAAGGCTTTAATAAGTAGTCATTCAACATGAGGCACAATCCAAATGACATTTTCAATCAATTTTTATATATTCCAAAAAATCAATTTTCTGATGAAAAACGAGGACCCGTGACCTGTCGAACTTTCTCCAGATGGTCAGAAATGGTAATTTTGAAATGTTAATTTTTTGACTGTAAATGACTATTGCATGTGAATTATCACTTTTGGAACTTTAGTAAGAGTGTTTAGAGTCATTTTAATGACTGAAATTGGTCAAAATAGAAGCTTCTGAGTAGGAGAAAAAGTCTGTAAAAATGGCAATTTTGGTCACATTGAGGCTTTAAAAAGTAGTTATTCAACATGAGGCACAATCTAAATGACTTTTTGAATCAATTTTTCTACAGTCCAAAAAATCTATTTTCTGATCAAAAACGAGGACCCGTCACCTGTCGAACTTTCTCCAGATGGTCAGAAATTGTAATTTTTTAATGTTTAAGTTTTTTGACTGTAAATGACTATTGCATGTGAATTATCACTTTCGGAACTAAGACAAGAGTGTTTAGAGTCATTTTAATGCCTGTAATTGGTCGAAGTAGAAGCTTCTGAGTAGGAGAAAAAGTCTGTAAAAATGGCAATTTTGGTCACATTGAGGCCTTAAAAAGTAGTTATTCAACACAAGCCACAATCCAAATGATATTTTCAATCAATTTTTCTACAGTCCAAAAAATCTATTTTCTGATGAAAAACGAGGGCCCGTGAGCTGTCGAACTTTCTCCAGATGGTCAGAAATGGTAATTTTTAAATGTTCATTTTTTTACTGTAAATGACTATTGCATGTGAATTATCACTTTTGGAACTAAAACAAGAGTATTTAGAGTCATTTTAATGCCTGAAATTGGTCGAAATAGAAGCTTCTGAGTAGGAGAAAAAGTCTGTAAAAATGGCAATTTTGGTCACATTAAGGCTTTAAAAAGTAGTCATTCAACATGAGGCACAATCCAAATGACATTTTCAATCAATTTTTATATATTCCAAAAAATCAATTTTCTGATGAAAAACGAGGACCCGTGACCTGTCGAACTTTCTCCAGATGGTCAGAAATGGTAATTTTGAAATGTTAATTTTTTGACTGTAAATGACTATTGCATGTGAATTATCACTTTTGGAACTAAAACAAGAGTGTTTAGTCATTTTAATGCCTGAAATTGGTCGAAATAGAAGCTTCTGAGTAGGAGAAAAAGTCTGTAAAAATGGCAATTTTGGTCACATTGAGGCTTTAAAAGGTAGTTAATCAACATGAGGCACAATCCAAATGACATTTTCAATCAATTGTTCTACAGTCCCAAAGAACTCAATTTTCTGATGAAAAACGAGGACCTGTGACCTGCCGAACTTCCTCCAGATGGTCAGAAATGGTAATTTTTTAATGTTTAATTTTGACTGTAAATGACTATTGCATGTGAATTATCACTTTTGGAACTAAAACAAGAGTGTTTAGAGTCATTTTAATGCCTGAAATTGGTCAAAATAGAAGCTTCTGAGTAGGAGAAAAATTCTGTGAAAATGGAAATTTTGGTCACATTGAGGCTTTAAAAAGTAGTTATTCAACATGAGGCACAATCCAAATGACATTTTGAATCAATTTTTCTACAGTCCAAAAAATCAATTTTCTGATGAAAAAAGAGGACCCGTGACCTGTCGAACTTCCTCCAGATGGTCAGAAATGGTAATTTTTTAATGTTTAATTTTTTGATTGTAAATGACTATTGCATGTGAATTATCACTTTTGGAACTAAAATAAATGTGTTTAGAGTCATTTTAATGCCTGAAATTGGTCGAAATAGAGGATTCTGAGTAGGAGAAAAAGTCTGTGAAAATGGCAATTTTGGTCACATTGAGGCCTTAAAAAGTAGTTATTCAACACGAGCCACAATCCAAATGACATTTTCAATCAATTTTTCTAGAGTCCCAAAAAATCAATTTTCTGATAAAAAATGAGGACCTGTGACCTGTCGAACTTCCTCCAGATGGTCAGAAATCGTAATTTTTTAATGTTTACTTTTCTGACTGTAAATGGCTATTGCATGTGAATTAGAACTCTTGGAACTAAAATAAGTGTGTTTAGAGTCATTTAAATGCCTGAAATTGGTCGATATAGAAGCTTCTGAGTAGGAGAAAAAGTCTGTAAAAATTGCAATTTTGGTCACATTGAGGCTTTAAAAAATTGTTATTCAACATGAGGCACAATCTAAATGACTTTTCAATCAATTTTTCTACAGTCCAAAAAATCTATTTTCTGATGAAAAAACGATGACCCGTCCCGTCACCTGTCGAACTTTCTCCAGATGGTCAGAAATTGTAATTTTTTAATATTTACATTTTATGACTGTAAATGACTATTGCATGTGAATTATCACTTTTGGAACTAAAACAAGAGTGTTTAGAGTCATTTTAATGCCTGAAATTGGTCGAAATAGAAGCTTCTGAGTAGGAGAAAAAGTCTGTAAAAATGGCAATTTTGATCACATTGAGGCTTTAAAAAGTAGTTATTCAACATGAGGCACAATCCAAATGACATCAATTTTTCTACAGTCCAAAAAATAAATTTTCTGATGAAAAACGAGGACCCGTGACCTGTCGAACTTTCTCCAGATGGTCAGAAATGGTAATTTTTTAATGGTACATTTTTTGACTGTAAATGACTATTGCATGTGAATTATCACTTTTGGAACTAAAACAAGAGTATTTAGAGTCATTTTAATGCCTGAAATTGGTCGAAATAGAAGCTTCTGAGTAGGAGAAAAAGTCTGTAAAAATGGCAATTTTGGTCACATTGAGGCTTTAAAAGGTAGTTAATCAACATGAGGCACAATCCAAATGACATTTTCAATCAATTGTTCTACAGTCCCAAAAAATCAATTTTCTGATGAAAAACGAGGACCCGTGACCTGTCGAACTTTCTCCAGATGGTCAGAAATGGTAATTTTGAAATGTTAATTTTTTGACTGTAAATGACTATTGCATTTGAATTATCACTTTTGCAACTACAATAACTGTGTTTAGAGTCATTTAAATGCCTGAAATTGGTCGAAATAGAAGCTTCTGAGTAGGAGAAAAAGTCTGTAAAAATGGCAATTTTGGTCACATTGAGGCTTTAAAAAGTAGTTATTCAACATGAGGCACAATCCAAATGACATCAATTTTTCTACAGTCCAAAAAATAAATTTTCTGATGAAAAACGAGGACCCGTGACCTGTCGAACTTCCTCCAGATGGTCAGAAATGGTAATTTTTTAATGTTTAATTTTTTGACTGTAAATGACTATTGCATGTGAATTATCACTTTTGGAACTAAAACAAGAGGGTTTAGAGTCATTTTAATGCCTGAAATTGGTCAAAATAGAAGCTTTTGTGTAGGAGAAAAAGTCTGTAAAAATGGCAATTTTGGTCACATTGAGGCATTAAAAAGTAGTTATGCAACATGAGGCATAATCCAAATGATATTTTGAATCAATTTTTCTACAGTCCCAAAAAACAATTTTCTGATGAAAAACGATGACCTGTGACCCGTCGAACTTCCTCAAGATGGTCAGAATTGGAAATTTTTTAATGTTTAATTTTTTGACTGTTAATGACTATTGCTTGTGAATTAGAACTCTTGGAACTAAAATAAGTGTGTTTAGAGTCATTTAAATGCCTGAAATTGGTCGAAATAGAAGCTTCTGAGTAGGAGAAAACGTCTGTAAAAATGGCAATTTTGGTCACATTGAGGATTTAAAAAGTAGTTATTCAACATGAGGCACAATCCACATAACACTTTGAATCAATTTTCTACAGTCCACAAAATCAATTTTCTGATGAAAAACGATGACCCGAGACCTGTCGAACTTTCTCCAGATGGTCAGAAATGGTAATTTTTTAATGTTTAATTTTTTGACTGTAAATGACTATTGCATGTGAATTATCACTTTTGGAACCAAAATAAATGTGTTTAGAGTCATTTTAATGCCTGAAATTGGTCGAAATAGAGGATTCGGAGTAGGAGAAAAAGTGTGTAAAAATGGCAATTTTGGTCACATTGAGGCCTTAAAAAGTAGTTATTCAACACGAGCCACAATCCAAATAACATTTTCAATCAATATTTCTACAGTCCAAAAAATACATTTTCTGATGAAAAACGAGGACCCGTGACCTGTCGAACTTTCTCCAGATGGTCAGAAATGGTAATTTTTTAATGTTTAATTTTTTTACTGTAAATGACTATTGCATGTGAATTATCACTTTTGGACTAAAACAACAGTGTTTAGAGTCATTTTAATGGCTGAAATTGGTCGAAATAGAAGCTTCTGAGTAGGAGAAAAAGTCTGTAAAAATTGCAATTTTGGTCACATTGAGGCTTTAAAAAATTGTTATTCAACATGAGGCACAATCCAAATGACATTTTGAATCAATTTTTCTACAGTCCAAAAAATCTATTTTCTGATGAAAAAACGATGACCCGTGACCTGTCGAACTTTCTCCAGATGGTCAGAAAAGGTAAATTTTTAGTGTTTAATTTTTTGATTGTAAATGACTATTGCATGTGAATTATCACTTTTGGAACTAAAGCAAGAGTGTTTAGAGTCATTTGAATGCCTGAAATTGGTCAAAATAGAAGCTTCTGAGTAGGAGAAAAAGTCTGTAAAAATGGCAATTTTGGTCACATTGAGGCTTTAAAAAGTAGTTATTCAACATGAGCCACAATCCAAATGACATTTTCAATCAATTTTTCTACAGTTCAAAAAATAAATTTTCTGATGAAAAAACGATGACCCGTGACCTGTTGAACTTTCTCAAGATGGTCAGAATTGGAAATTATTTAATGTTTACTTTTCTGACTGTAAATGACTATTGCATGTGAATTAGAACTCTTGGAACTAAAATAAGTGTGTTTAGAGTCATTTAAATGCCTGAAATTGGTCGAAATAGAAGCTTCTGAGTAGGAGAAAAAGTCTGTAAAAATTGCAATTTTGGTCACATTGAGGCTTTAAAAAATTGTTATTCAACATGAGGCACAATCCAAATGACATTTTCAATCAATTTTTCCACAGTCCCAAAAAATCAATTTTCTGATGAAAAACGAGGACCCGTGACCTGTCGAACTTCCTCCAGATGGTCAGAAATGGTAATTTTTTCATGTTTAATTTTTTGACTGTAAATGACTATTGCATGTGAATTATCACTTTTGGAACTTTAATAAGAGTGTTTTGAGTCATTTTAATGCCTGAAATTGGTCGAAATAAAAGCTTCTGAGTAGGAGAAAAAGTCTGTAAAAATGGCAATTTTGGTCACATTGAGGCTTTAAAAAGTAGTTATTCAACATGAGGCACAATCCAAATGACATTTTGAATCAATTTTTCTACAGTCCAAAAAATCAATTTTCTGATGAAAAAACGATGACCCGTGACCTGTCGAACTTTCTCCAGATGGCCAGAAATGGTAATTTTTAAATGTTTAATTTTTTGACTGTAAATGACTATTGCATGTGAATTACCACTTTTGGAACTAAAATAAGTGTGTTTAGAGTCATTTTAATGCCTGAAATTGGTCAAAATAGAAGCTTCTGAGTAGGAGAAAAAGTCTGTTAAAATGGCAATTTTGGTCACATTGAGGCTTTAAAAAGTAGTTATTCAACATGAGGCACAATCCAAATGACATTTTCAATCAATTTTTCTACAGTCCAAAAAATCTATTTTCTGATGAAAAACGAGGACCCGTGACCTGTCGAACTTCCTCCAGATGGTCAGAAATTGTAAGTTTTTTAATGTTTACATTTTTTGACTGTAAATGACTATTGCATGTAAATTATCACTTTTGGAACTAAAACAAGAGTGTTTAGAGTCATTTTAATGCCTGAAATTGGTCGAAATAGAAGCTTCTGAGTAGGAGAAAAAGTCTGTGAAAATGGAAATTTTGGTCACATTGAGGCTTTAAAAAGTAGTTATTCAACATGATGCACAATCCAAATGACATTTTGAATCAATTTTTCTACAGTCCAAAAAATCTATTTTCTGATGAAAAAACGATGACCCGTGACCTGTTGAACTTTCTCAAGATGGTCAGAATTGGAAATTATTTAATGTTTACTTTTCTGACTGTAAATGACTATTGCATGTGAATTAGAACTCTTGGAACTAAAATAAGTGTGTTTAGAGTCATTTAAATGCCTGAAATTGGTCGAAATAGAAGCTTCTGAGTAGGAGAAAAAGTCTGTAAAAATGGCAATTTTGGTCACATTAAGGCTTTAAAAAGTAGTCATTCAACATGAGGCACAATCCAAATGACATTTTCAATCAATTTTTATATATTCCAAAAAATCAATTTTCTGATGAAAAACGAGGACCCGTGACCTGTCGAACTTTCTCCAGATGGTCAGAAATGGTAATTTTGAAATGTTAATTTTTTGACTGTAAATGACTATTGCATGTGAATTATCACTTTTGGAACTTTAATAAGAGTGTTTAGAGTCATTTTAATGCCTGAAATTGGTCGAAATAAAAGCTTCTGAGTAGGAGAAAAAGTCTGTAAAAATGGCAATTTTGGTCACATTGAGGCTTTAAAAAGTAGTTATTCAACATGAGGCACAATCTAAATGACTTTTCAATCACTTTTTCTACAGTCCAAAAAATCAATTTTCTGATCAAAAACGAGGAGCCGTCACCTGTCGAACTTTCTCCAGATGGTCAGAAATTGTAATTTTTTAATGTTTAAGTTTTTTGACTGTAAATGACTATTGCATGTGAATTATCACTTTTGGAACTAAAACAAGAGTGTTTAGAGTCATTTTAATGCCTGAAATTGGTCGAAATAGAAGCTTCTGAGTAGGAGAAAAAGTCTGTAAAAATGGCAATTTTGGTCACATTGAGGCCTTAAAAAGTAGTTATTCAACATGAGCCACAATCCAAATGACATTTTCAATCAATTTTTCTACAGTTCAAAAAATAAATTTTCTGATGAAAAAACGATGACCCGTGACCTGTTGAACTTTCTCAAGATGGTCAGAATTGGAAATTATTTAATGTTTACTTTTCTGACTGTAAATGACTATTGCATGTGAATTAGAACTCTTGGAACTAAAATAAGTGTGTTTAGAGTCATTTAAATGCCTGAAATTGGTCGAAATAAAAGCTTCTGAGTAGGAGAAAAAGTCTGTAAAAATGGCAATTTTGGTCACATTGAGGCTTTAAAAAGTAGTTATTCAACATGAGGCACAATCCAAATGACATTTTGAATCAATTTTTCTACAGTCCAAAAAATCAATTTTCTGATGAAAAAACGATGACCCGTGACCTGTCGAACTTTCTCCAGATGGCCAGAAATGGTAATTTTTAAATGTTTAATTTTTTGACTGTAAATGACTATTGCATGTGAATTATCACTTTTGGAACTATAAAAAGAGTGTTTAGTGTCATTTTAATGCCTGAAATTGGTCGAAATAGAAGCTTCTGAGTAGGAGAAAAAGTCTGTAAAAATGGCAATTTTGGTCACATTGAGGCTTTAAAAAGTAGTTATTCAACATGAGGCAGAATCTAAATGACTTTTCAATCAATTTTTCTACAGTCCAAAAAATAAATTTTCTGATCAAAAACGAGGACCCGTCACCTGTCGAACTTTCTCCAGATGGTCAGAAATTGTAATATTTTAATGTTTAAATTTTTTGACTGTAAATGACTATTGCATGTGAATTATCACTTTTGGAACTAAAACAAGAGTGTTTAGAGTCATTTTAATGCCTGAAATTGGACGAAATAGAAGCTTCTGAGTAGGAGAAAAGTCTGTAAAAATGGCAATTTTGGTCACATTGAGGCTTTAAAAAGTAGTTATTCAACATGAGGCACAATCCAAATGACATCAATTTTTCTACAGTCCAAAAAATAAATTTTCTGATGAAAAACGAGGACCCGTGACCTGTCGAACTTTCTCCAGATGGTCAGAAATGGTAATTTTTTAATGGTACATTTTTTGACTGTAAATGACTATTGCATGTGAATTATCACTTTTGGAACTAACACAAGAGTGTTTAGTCATTTTAATGCCTGAAATTGGTCGAAATAGAAGCTTCTGAGTAGGAGAAAAAGTCTGTAAAAATGGCAATTTTGGTCACATTGAGGATTTAAAAAGTGGTTATTCAACATGAGGCCCAATCCAAATGACATTTTCAATCAATTTTTCTACAGTCCAAAAAATCAATTTTCTGATGAAAAAAGAGGACCCGTGACCTGTCGAACTTTCTCCAGATGGTCAGAAATGGTAATTTTTTAATGTTTAAGTTTTTTAACTGTAAATGACTATTGCATGTGAATTACCACTTTTGGAACTAAAATAAGTGTGTTTAGAGTCATTTAAATGCCTGAAATTTGTCGAAATAGAAGCTTCTGAGTTGGAGAAAAAGTCTGTAAAATGGCAATTTTGGTCACATTGAGGCTTTAAAAAATTGTTATTCAACATGAGGCACAATCCAAATGACATTTTGAATCAATTTTTCTACAGTCCAAAAAATCTATTTTCTGATGATAAAAACGATGACCCGTGACCTGTCGAACTTTCTCCAGATGGTCAGAAATGGTAATTTTTAAATGTTTAATTTTTTGACTGTAAATGACTATTGCATGTGAATGATCACTTTTGGAACTAAAACAAGAGTGTTTAGAGTCATTTTAATGCCTGAAATTGGTCAAAATAGAAGCTTCTGAGTAGGAGAAAAAGTCTGTAAAAATGGCAATTTTGGTCACATTGAGGTTTTAATAAGTAGTTATTCAACATGAGGCACAATCCAAATGACATTTTCAATCAATTTTTCTACAGTTCAAAAAATCAATTTTCTGATGAAAAACGAGGCCCCGTGACTGTTGAACTTTCTCCAGATGGTCAGAAATTGTAAGTTTTTTAATGTTTACATTTTTTGACTGTAAATGACTATTGCATGTGAATTATCACTTTTGGAACTAAAACAAGAGTGTTTAGAGTCATTTTAATGTCTGAAATTGGTCGAAATAGAAGCTTCTGAGTAGGAGAAAAAGACTGTAAAAATGGCAATTTTGGTCACATTGAGGCTTTAAAAAGTAGTTATTCAACATGAGGCACAATCCAAATGACATTTTCAATCAATTTTTCTGCAGTCCAAAAAATAAATTTTCTGATAAAAAACGAGGACCCGTGACCTGTCGAACTTTCTCCAGATGGTCAGAAATGGTAATTTTTAAATGTTCATTTTTTTACTGTAAATGACTATTGCATGTGAATTATCACTTTTGGAACTAAAACAAGAGTATTTAGAGTCATTTTAATGCCTGAAATTGGTCGAAATAGAAGCTTCTGAGTAGGAGAAAAAGTCTGTAAAAATGGCAATTTTGGTCACATTAAGGCTTTAATAAGTAGTCATTCAACATGAGGCACAATCCAAATGACATTTTCAATCAATTTTTATATATTCCAAAAAATCAATTTTCTGATGAAAAACGAGGACCCGTGACCTGTCGAACTTTCTCCAGATGGTCAGAAATGGTAATTTTGAAATGTTAATTTTTTGACTGTAAATGACTATTGCATGTGAATTATCACTTTTGGAACTAAAACAAGAGTGTTTAGAGTCATTTTAATGGCTGAAATTGGTCAAAATAGAAGCTTCTGAAAGGAGAAAAAGTCTGTGAAAATGGAAATTTTGGTCACATTGAGGATTTAAAAAGTGGTTATTCAACATGAGGCACAATCCAAATGACATTTTCAATCAATTTTTCTACAGTCCAAAAAATCAATTTTCTGATGAAAAAAGAGGACCCGTGACCTGTCGAACTTCCTCCAGATGGTCAGAAATGGTAATTTTTTAATGATTAATTTTTTGACTGTAAATGACTATTGCATGTGAATTATCACTTTTGGAACTTTAGTAAGAGTGTTTAGAGTCATTTTAATGCCTGAAATTGGTCGAAATAAAAGCTTCTGAGTAGGAGAAAAAGTCTGTAAAAATGGCAATTTTGGTCACATTGAGGCTTTAAAAAGTAGTTATTCAACATGAGGCACAATCCAAATGACATTTTGAATCAATTTTTCTACAGTCCAAAAAATAAATTTTCTGATGAAAAAACGATGACCCGTGACCTGTTGAACTTTCTCAAGATGGTCAGAATTGGAAATGATTTAATGTTTACTTTTCTGACTGTAAATGACTATTGCATGTGAATTAGAACTCTTGGAACTAAAATAAGTGTGTTTAGAGTCATTTTAATGCCTGAAATTGGTCAAAATAGAAGCTTCTGAGTAGGAGAAAAAGTCTGTAAAAATGGCAATTTTGGTCACATTGAGGCTTTAAAAAGTAGTTATTCAACATGAGGCACAATCTAAATGACTTTTTGAATCAATTTTTCTACAGTCCAAAAAATCTATTTTCTGATCAAAAACGAGGACCCGTCACCTGTCGAACTTTCTCCAGATGGTCAGAAATTGTAATTTTTTAATGTTTAAGTTTTTTGACTGTAAATGACTATTGCATGTGAATTATCACTTTCGGAACTAAAACAAGAGTGTTTAGAGTCATTTTAATGCCTGTAATTGGTCGAAGTAGAAGCTTCTGAGTAGGAGAAAAAGTCTGTAAAAATGGCAATTTTGGTCACATTGAGGCCTTAAAAAGTAGTTATTCAACACAAGCCACAATCCAAATGATATTTTCAATCAATTTTTCTACAGTCCAAAAAATCTATTTTCTGATGAAAAACGAGGGCCCGTGACCTGTCGAACTTTCTCCAGATGGTCAGAAATGGTAATTTTTAAATGTTCATTTTTTTACTGTAAATTACTATTGCATGTGAATTATCACTTTTGGAACTAAAACAAGAGTATTTAGAGTCATTTTAATGCCTGAAATTGGTCGAAATAGAAGCTTCTGAGTAGGAGAAAAAGTCTGTAAAAATGGCAATTTTGGTCACATTAAGGCTTTAAAAAGTAGTCATTCAACATGAGGCACAATCCAAATGACATTTTCAATCAATTTTTATATATTCCAAAAAATCAATTTTCTGATGAAAAACGAAGACCCGTGACCTGTCGAACTTTCTCCAGATGGTCAGAAATGGTAATTTTGAAATGTTAATTTTTTGACTGTAAATGACTATTGCATGTGAATTATCACTTTTGGAACTAAAACAAGAGTGTTTAGTCATTTTAATGCCTGAAATTGGTCGAAATAGAAGCTTCTGAGTAGGAGAAAAAGTCTGTAAAAATGGCAATTTTGGTCACATTGAGGCTTTAAAAGGTAGTTAATCAACATGAGGCACAATCCAAATGACATTTTCAATCAATTGTTCTACAGTCCCAAAGAACTCAATTTTCTGATGAAAAACGAGGACCTGTGACCTGCCGAACTTCCTCCAGATGGTCAGAAATGGTAATTTTTTAATGTTTAATTTTGACTGTAAATGACTATTGCATGTGAATTATCACTTTTGGAACTAAAACAAGAGTGTTTAGAGTCATTTTAATGCCTGAAATTGGTCGAAATAGAAGCTTCTGAGTAGGAGAAAAAGTCTGTAAAAATGGCAATTTTGATCACATTGAGGCTTTAAAAAGTAGTTATTCAACATGAGGCACAATCCAAATGACATCAATTTTTCTACAGTCCAAAAAATAAATTTTCTGATGAAAAACGAGGACCCGTGACCTGTCGAACTTTCTCCAGATGGTCAGAAATGGTAATTTTTTAATGGTACATTTTTTGACTGTAAATGACTATTGCATGTGAATTATCACTTTTGGAACTAAAACAAGAGTGTTTAGTCATTTTAATGCCTGAAATTGGTCGAAATAGAAGCTTCTGAGTAGGAGAAAAAGTCTGTAAAAATGGCAATTTTGGTCACATTGAGGATTTAAAAAGTGGTTATTCAACATGAGGCCCAATCCAAATGACATTTTCAATCAATTTTTCTACAGTCCAAAAAATCAATTTTCTGATGAAAAAAGAGGACCCGTGACCTGTCGAACTTTCTCCAGATGGTCAGAAATGGTAATTTTTTAATGTTTAAGTTTTTTAACTGTAAATGACTATTGCATGTGAATTACCACTTTTGGAACTAAAATAAGTGTGTTTAGAGTCATTTAAATGCCTGAAATTGGTCGAAATAGAAGCTTCTGAGTTGGAGAAAAAGTCTGTAAAAATTGCAATTTTGGTCACATTGAGGCTTTAAAAAATTGTTATTCAACATGAGGCACAATCCAAATGACATTTTGAATCAATTTTTCTACAGTCCAAAAAATCTATTTTCTGATGATAAAAACGATGACCCGTGACCTGTCGAACTTTCTCCAGATGGTCAGAAATGGTAATTTTTAAATGTTTAATTTTTTGACTGTAAATGACTATTGCATGTGAATGATCACTTTTGGAACTAAAACAAGAGTGTTTAGAGTCATTTTAATGCCTGAAATTGGTCAAAATAGAAGCTTCTGAGTAGGAGAAAAAGTCTGTAAAAATGGCAATTTTGGTCACATTGAGGTTTTAATAAGTAGTTATTCAACATGAGGCACAATCCAAATGACATTTTCAATCAATTTTTCTACAGTTCAAAAAATCAATTTTCTGATGAAAAACGAGGCCCCGTGACTGTTGAACTTTCTCCAGATGGTCAGAAATTGTAAGTTTTTTAATGTTTACATTTTTTGACTGTAAATGACTATTGCATGTGAATTATCACTTTTGGAACTAAAACAAGAGTGTTTAGAGTCATTTTAATGTCTGAAATTGGTCGAAATAGAAGCTTCTGAGTAGGAGAAAAAGTCTGTAAAAATGGCAATTTTGGTCACATTGAGGCTTTAAAAAGTAGTTATTCAACATGAGGCACAATCCAAATGACATTTTCAATCAATTTTTCTACAGTCCAAAAAATAAATTTTCTGATAAAAAACGAGGACCCGTGACCTGTCGAACTTTCTCCAGATGGTCAGAAATGGTAATTTTTAAATGTTCATTTTTTTACTGTAAATGACTATTGCATGTGAATTATCACTTTTGGATCTAAAACAAGAGTATTTAGAGTCATTTTAATGCCTGAAATTGGTCGAAATAGAAGCTTCTGAGTAGGAGAAAAAGTCTGTAAAAATGGCAATTTTGGTCACATTAAGGCTTTAATAAGTAGTCATTCAACATGAGGCACAATCCAAATGACATTTTCAATCAATTTTTATATATTCCAAAAAATCAATTTTCTGATGAAAAACGAGGACCCGTGACCTGTCGAACTTTCTCCAGATGGTCAGAAATGGTAATTTTGAAATGTTAATTTTTTGACTGTAAATGACTATTGCATGTGAATTATCACTTTTGGAACTTTAGTAAGAGTGTTTAGAGTCATTTTAATGCCTGAAATTGGTCGAAATAAAAGCTTCTGAGTAGGAGAAAAAGTCTGTAAAAATGGCAATTTTGGTCACATTGAGGCTTTAAAAAGTAGTTATTCAACATGAGGCACAATCCAAATGACATTTTGAATCAATTTTTCTACAGTCCAAAAAATAAATTTTCTGATGAAAAAACGATGACCCGTGACCTGTTGAACTTTCTCAAGATGGTCAGAATTGGAAATTATTTAATGTTTACTTTTCTGACTGTAAATGACTATTGCATGTGAATTAGAACTCTTGGAACTAAAATAAGTGTGTTTAGAGTCATTTTAATGCCTGAAATTGGTCAAAATAGAAGCTTCTGAGTAGGAGAAAAAGTCTGTAAAAATGGCAATTTTGGTCACATTGAGGCTTTAAAAAGTAGTTATTCAACATGAGGCACAATCTAAATGACTTTTTGAATCAATTTTTCTACAGTCCAAAAAATCTATTTTCTGATCAAAAACGAGGACCCGTCACCTGTCGAACTTTCTCCAGATGGTCAGAAATTGTAATTTTTTAATGTTTAAGTTTTTTGACTGTAAATGACTATTGCATGTGAATTATCACTTTCGGAACTAAAACAAGAGTGTTTAGAGTCATTTTAATGCCTGTAATTGGTCGAAGTAGAAGCTTCTGAGTAGGAGAAAAAGTCTGTAAAAATGGCAATTTTGGTCACATTGAGGCCTTAAAAAGTAGTTATTCAACACAAGCCACAATCCAAATGATATTTTCAATCAATTTTTCTACAGTCCAAAAAATCTATTTTCTGATGAAAAACGAGGGCCCGTGAGCTGTCGAACTTTCTCCAGATGGTCAGAAATGGTAATTTTTAAATGTTCATTTTTTTACTGTAAATGACTATTGCATGTGAATTATCACTTTTGGAACTAAAACAAGAGTATTTAGAGTCATTTTAATGCCTGAAATTGGTCGAAATAGAAGCTTCTGAGTAGGAGAAAAAGTCTGTAAAAATGGCAATTTTGGTCACATTAAGGCTTTAAAAAGTAGTCATTCAACATGAGGCACAATCCAAATGACATTTTCAATCAATTTTTATATATTCCAAAAAATCAATTTTCTGATGAAAAACGAGGACCCGTGACCTGTCGAACTTTCTCCAGATGGTCAGAAATGGTAATTTTGAAATGTTAATTTTTTGACTGTAAATGACTATTGCATGTGAATTATCACTTTTGGAACTAAAACAAGAGTGTTTAGTCATTTTAATGCCTGAAATTGGTCGAAATAGAAGCTTCTGAGTAGGAGAAAAAGTCTGTAAAAATGGCAATTTTGGTCACATTGAGGCTTTAAAAGGTAGTTAATCAACATGAGGCACAATCCAAATGACATTTTCAATCAATTGTTCTACAGTCCCAAAGAACTCAATTTTCTGATGAAAAACGAGGACCTGTGACCTGCCGAACTTCCTCCAGATGGTCATAAATGGTAATTTTTTAATGTTTAATTTTGACTGTAAATGACTATTGCATGTGAATTATCACTTTTGGAACTAAAACAAGAGTGTTTAGAGTCATTTTAATGCCTGAAATTGGTCAAAATAGAAGCTTCTGAGTAGGAGAAAAATTCTGTGAAAATGGAAATTTTGGTCACATTGAGGCTTTAAAAAGTAGTTATTCAACATGAGGCACAATCCAAATGACATTTTGAATCAATTTTTCTACAGTCCAAAAAATCAATTTTCTGATGAAAAAAGAGGACCCGTGACCTGTCGAACTTCCTCCAGATGGTCAGAAATGGTAATTTTTTAATGTTTAATTTTTTGATTGTAAATGACTATTGCATGTGAATTATCACTTTTGGAACTAAAATAAATGTGTTTAGAGTCATTTTAATGCCTGAAATTGGTCGAAATAGAGGATTCTGAGTAGGAGAAAAAGTCTGTGAAAATGGCAATTTTGGTCACATTGAGGCCTTAAAAAGTAGTTATTCAACACGAGCCACAATCCAAATGACATTTTCAATCAATTTTTCTAGAGTCCCAAAAAATCAATTTTCTGATAAAAAATGAGGACCTGTGACCTGTCGAACTTCCTCCAGATGGTCAGAAATCGTAATTTTTTAATGTTTACTTTTCTGACTGTAAATGACTATTGCATGTGAATTAGAACTCTTGGAACTAAAATAAGTGTGTTTAGAGTCATTTAAATGCCTGAAATTGGTCGATATAGAAGCTTCTGAGTAGGAGAAAAAGTCTGTAAAAATTGCAATTTTGGTCACATTGAGGCTTTAAAAAATTGTTATTCAACATGAGGCACAATCTAAATGACTTTTCAATCAATTTTTCTACAGTCCAAAAAATCTATTTTCTGATGAAAAAACGATGACCCGTCCCGTCACCTGTCGAACTTTCTCCAGATGGTCAGAAATTGTAATTTTTTAATATTTACATTTTTTGACTGTAAATGACTATTGCATGTGAATTATCACTTTTGGAACTAAAACAAGAGTGTTTAGAGTCATTTTAATGCCTGAAATTGGTCGAAATAGAAGATTCTGAGTAGGAGAAAAAGTCTGTAAAAATGGCAATTTTGATCACATTGAGGCTTTAAAAAGTAGTTATTCAACATGAGGCACAATCCAAATGACATCAATTTTTCTACAGTCCAAAAAATAAATTTTCTGATGAAAAACGAGGACCCGTGACCTGTCGAACTTTCTCCAGATGGTCAGAAATGGTAATTTTTTAATGGTACATTTTTTGACTGTAAATGACTATTGCATGTGAATTATCACTTTTGGAACTAAAACAAGAGTATTTAGAGTCATTTTAATGCCTGAAATTGGTCGAAATAGAAGCTTCTGAGTAGGAGAAAAAGTCTGTAAAAATGGCAATTTTGGTCACATTGAGGCTTTAAAAGGTAGTTAATCAA